>NC_058095.1:66124250-66763500 GCF_020171115.1 Neogale vison
AGTAAAGAGAAGATGCTAATGTTTAGAAGCCTCAAGTACATATAAGACAAATAACGAGATTAGAAAAGCCAAAGTCTAGGTCAACCCAGGGAGACTCAAGATAAACAACCAAATCAGTCCCATTAATAGTGCATTTTACTATGTGTCATGATACGGAAGAAAAATTAATTTGTACTTCTTAGCTATCAGAAGTCTGGAAAGAGGCTGTTTTTGCTTTTTTTTTTGTTTTTTTAAATCCATCTGTTGGCTCTGTCCACCTAGCCCTCAACAGACTTAAGTACAGTGCCATTTTAACTGAAGACGCTATAGAAAAAAAACACTCCACAAGCTTCAAGACTTCACCTTATCTACATAACATATAAAAGGAAGACTGAAAGGGCATTGAAAAACACCAGATTGGCTGGTGCTGGTAAGGAGATACCAGGTGATCATCAGTAAAAATGACTCAAAACAGGGTCTTTGCACACTCCAAAGGAGGCCCTCAGTGTGTGCTACGTTAACTCAATCCTGAGCACCTGCTTAGTCAAAGGAAATGATTTTACTAATTAATACACAACAGCATTCTAATTCTCAGTTTGCTGTAGACATCTGTTAATCTTTACGCTACCTAAGATTATTCATATACTACCAAGGGATTTAAGACCACACAGTGTCTTCCACGATGACTACTGTAAACCGAGAATTAGATTCCCCCAGCGATGGAACAGCATGAAGGAGAGCAGGAACGAAACAGCTGATGTATCTCTGGAACATTTGCTGTTAAAAGGCAATTTATGAGCATGTGTACCCCCTGAACAGCATGGGGAATAGAGGTGCTGGCCCCACACACAGCTGAAAACCCACGTACGACTTTTGATTTCCCCTGAACTTAACCACGAATAGCCCACTGGGGACAGGAAGCCTCATCGATAACATACAGTCAATGAGCACAAATTTTTTAGGTTATATATATTGTACACTACAGTCCTACAATAAAGTAAGCTAGAGAAAGAACATAGTAAGAAAATGATAGAAAGGAGAAAATAAATATATAATACTGTATTGTACTTATCAGAAAGAAATCCACATACGAGTGGACCTGTCCAATTCAAAGCCCATGAAATAGGATTCACCCCTAGATGTGTATATCATCAGAGCACATATGCAAGAATGCTCATAGCAGCACTTTTTATACTAAAAAACTGAAAACAATCAAATGTACATCCTCAAGGAAATGGGAGAACAGCAGTGTATTCCTACAATGGAACACTGTACAGCAATAAAAACTGATGAATTACAGATGTATGCAGTAACTTGAACAGCAGGAACAATTTTGAAAAAAAAAACACAACATGTGTCCATGTATACAAAATTTTTAACTTAGTAACATATTGTTGATATTGTTTGGGGATACAAGCATCCACTGTGAGAACTGGGAAAGAAAAGCAAAGGACGACATATACCATAGTCAGAGGCAGTGGTGGCCCTGGAGTGGGGCAGAGAAGGGGGGGCTTCCAGGAGATTTCAACAGTAATAATAACTTTATTTTCCTCAAACTGGAAGGTCGATATCCAGCAGCATTGTTGTTCTTTATACCTTACACGCATTTTATTGTTACTGTTTTGTAACATTCTGATACTTAATAAAAATACTTTTTTAAAAAAGATTTTATTTATTTATTTGACAGACCGAGATCACAAGTAGGCAGAGAGAGAGAGGAAGGGAAGCAGGCTCCCTGCTGAGCCAGAGAGCCCGATGCGGGGCTCAATCCCAGGACACTAGTATCATGACCTGAGCCTAAGGCAGAGGCTTTAACCCACTGAGCCACCCAGGCGCCCTCTTAATAAAAACACTTAAAAAAGTATTTTCTTTATTTGTTTGAGAACAAGAGAGCGAGCACAAGTGGGGACAGAGGGGGCAGAGGGAGAAGCCAACTCCCCCCTGAGCAGGGAGCCCAACACAGGGGTCCATCCAAGGACCCTGGGATCATGACCTGAGCCAAAGGCAGCAGCTTCACTGACTGAGCCACCGAGGTGCCCCTTAATAAAAATACTTTAAAAATATTTCTAGGAGTAATAGGATGACTGAGGACCTCAGCCACCTGAATTGAGGTAGAGAGATTTTTAAGAAAATGTCATACTTGCATTAAAAATTTTCTTATGTAATTTGATGGCTGTTTCCCTTGCACCTGGTATATTTGTAAACTTAAGTCCCCAAGTTTCTGTGGTCAGAGTCACTGTTAACTATGAAGTTATGCTAACTGTGCCTGTTTGTTACTTCATCGCTGAGAACTTAATATCTAAGTCTGACAAACTAGGGAAGACTGAAATGCAGGTTTAGAAAAGAGCTTCTGTATCCATGGATGACCACAACACTAACAGAACAGGTTTCTTTTTTTTTAAAAGATTTTATTTATTCATTTGACAGAGATCACAAGTAGGCAGAGAGAGAGAGGAAGGGAAGCAGGCTCCCTGCTGAGCAGAGAGCCCGATGCGGGGCTCGATCCCAGGACCCTGGGATCATGACCTGAGCAGAAGGCAGAGGCTTTAACCCACTGAGCCACCTAGGCACCCCCAGAACAGGTTTCTTTAAAAAATAATGTTAACTAGATACAACACTCCCTCCAAATTAATAATAATAGGATGAGAACTACCAAAACAAGTGATTTCTATCCTGTCATTTGTTTGTCGCAATGACGTGAATATGAAAAAAAAATAACACATTAATCACTAATTTAATCTTTCATGATGAAGGGTGATAATATAAATTGCATATTAACATACACATAGCCTTTTTGTACGTGTTTCTGGCATAAAGAAAAGAGCAGTTTCAGGTTAGCACTAATTCTGGGCCTTAGAAGCAGTTTTGATCACTTAAATCTCCTGTGCATAAACAAGGCTAATATGTAGTATCTGAGGCTTTAAGTTGAATCTCTGAAAGGCATGACTTCATCTATTTGGGTCCAAATACACACTACACCCAAAGATCTGCCAAGAGTTGAACTTATTCAGACTTTCATAAAATCCTTTACAATACCCATAATGGTAGTTAGCATGTCGGTCAAGCAGCTGTTACTCCCCAAGCAGCTAGTTCTGTATATTCGTCTGTCTACCTGTTCCCAGCACTGGCTGGCCCGGCGCTGTGTGTGTAGCACGGCCCTGGGGCCCAGGAAAGAGACCGACACGTGAGATGAAGATTTACTGTGTACTACAGCACAGCCTAAATACATGGGGACAAAGGCTCACACGGCACGACAGTGCATTAAATACCCAGCATGAGCCTAAGACATGGAAGGCAAAGAAGGGGGCTGTCGGCACCCCCCGGGTGGCTGGCTACCAGCCTGTGGAGGGTTTGACTTTGCAAGGGAAGCACTCAGGAGTGTGAGAGGACAGGAGGGAGATGATTCAGGCTGGGCCCTTGTGAGTGGTCGCAGAAGCCTGTGTCAGCTGCAAAGGATGAGAATGGAAGTGGCAGGTGAGCTGCGGGGTGCCAAGCCGCAGGGAATGCAGGGAGTAGAACGAGGAGCGTGGGTGGAAGGGTGCATGACAAGTCAGGGGAGGTTTCTGAGAAGGTCTGCACAGGATGCTCTTCCTGTTTTCGAAGATGGACTCCACGTGGAGAAGCCTCGGGAGAGGCGAGGGTGGCGGAGTGGCTGGTGGAGGCTTGCCGGGGCCTGGGGGAGCAGGAACACTGAGCAGGGAGAGGTGGCAGAGGCGGGAGCCACGCCAGGCCTCTGGTGGCCACCCTGGCCGTCTCTGTCCTCTCTCTCTCCCCTGCCCTCCCCCTCTCATCACTGCCAGTGTACTTGTGATGCTGACTTCAAAGCACCCCTCTAATACTTCCCATATGCACTGTTTCCTGTACGACTACTCAAAATCCAAATACGAATCCCACAAAGTTAGTGGTTTCTCCCTGCTTTACCAAAAAGAGTAGAAACCTCTAACCTTGGCAATGGAGACCATTCACAACCTCCCTTTCCAGCGGTGATAATCTGAGCATCTGTCTGCCTCCCTAGCCCATACTAGGAGATGATGATGCGTCTGCCTGGGCTGGTCCTCATGAGGCCCCCAGGACAGTCTAACCAAAGGAAACCACCCCCAGCTCCCTGAATGTTGTGTAGGGCTCCTCACGGGAACCCCCACAGGCCCCCTGGCAGAAATGCTGCCTCCCCCTTTCCAGACTTCTTAACCCAACTAATGACCCCCCAAGAGTCTGCATCCACTCTGGTTTCACGGCCCTATTTCATTTTGCACGGTCCTGCTGTCCAGGGCCCGCTTCCCATGCTGAAGGCACGTTCTGTGTCTGGTTGTTTTCATTAAGGAAAAATACACATACAAGTAAACTGACCACAGGCGGTGAAAACAGAAGGAAGATTACAAGGCCACCAGCCCAGTGAGGTCTCACTGTGTAAACATGATACCTGAGTTTGCTCTGCGGTTTCAAGCCCCCAGTGGACGCGCTCAGCAGCCTCGTGTTCCCGAAGCCCAGAGAAGGGGGTCTGCTCAGGGACTCCAGCGAGGGGCTCTTCCGGAGATAAGGGTCCTGTTTCAGGTCCTCACCCCTTCCCTTTAAAAGATCTGTGTGGAGAACAACATAGTCACCTATTCCTAGAAGAGAAATTTGACTGGTCACCACACCTTCTTCTCAAGTACAACAGAATTCTCATTGGATTCCTAAGTATAAATATATAATAAATTTAAGTTTATAGAGTTAAGTAAAAAAACGCACATCGGGACATGGCCTTTTTCTAGAAAGGATTCTCCAGGCAGGACTGACTACATAATTCACAGAGACTAATGCCAAATTAGCCCCTCATTCAAAAATTATGAAGAATTTCAAGATGGCACCCTTGGAGCCGTGAACCAAAGCCCTTCTACACCCTCGGCACAGGTCCTACCCCCTCAGAGCCAGCCCTGCTCCCAGTAAAGCACTTTGTTTGAACTGACAGGCATCTGAGAGAGAGAGAGCTGGCTGGAAGATACCCAGTGGGATTTTCAAATCACAGGTGGCAGCAGGCAAAAAGCTGGGTACCAAGAACAGTAACGATTTTATAGGAAAAAAAAAAAGCCATTCCAGTCCTAGGGTCTGGCTGGCTAAAAATAAGCAAACATAAATTCTTTAAAGACTCCTTTCTGCTGTTCTATTAGGAGTTAAAACAGGTTAATGAAACAGGCAGAACCCTCCGGATGGTATTTCCTGAAGGACCACCAGAGCACAGATCGGGAGAAAACATTGAGAGTGTCTGGTTTATACTGACAAAGGCAACAGGAGCTCAGAGAACAGGGGTGGCTTGCTCAATGCCACACGACAGGCCTCTGTGACCAGGCTGAACCCACGGTCGCCTCCTATGACACCGTAAACAGTCATGGAAGAAAACAATGCTTGTATGGCTAAGAGCCGCCAATTATGGGTAGCAAAGTGGGGAGTGAGGCTAATGAGCTTGGAAGAGGAGAGGAAAAACAGTGCTTACATCACTAAAGAGAACAACAAAAACAGCGCATTAATCTCCTTTCAGCAGCTTCTGATGACCTCAAAGCTGGCAAGGCTAACCCGAGCAAGCAGTTTTTACCGCGTAACCCTTTTTTAGTACAGTAAATAGAATCATCCGCGTAGACAGGTGTCTGGTGGGGCAAAACAGGGGCACTGAAAAGGAATGGTTTAATTTGGGGCAAGAACTACTAGGGTTTGAGCGCCAGATTTAGCTTGTCAATTAAAATGACGGCTTCTTCGCACAAAAGGCAATGTGGGAGGGACAGAGAAGACACAAATATTGTGACCAAAAGCTCATGTGGTACTTAAAAACATGGTTAAGATGGTATGTTTTGTGTTACGGGTATTTTAGCCACAATTACAAAAACAAAACAAAACAAAAATAAGCTTGCCTAGGAATACATCACTGTGCCCGTAACCAAGTTATCCCCGATTTTCCACTACACAGCAAGTGTAGAGAATGCAAATCAGGCGGGTTTCCAATATTCTGTTTTGACCTCCCTTCCATTTCTAGGAAGGGGGAACTTATCTGCACAGAAAAAAGAGCCTGCTCTACTGGCTTCATTCGCCCTTTGTTTTTTTTTTTTTTTTTTTTTTTCTCTTATTCTCCTGTCCTTAGACAGAATTTCCTTCTTTATTTATTTAACACAAAGAGAGATCACAAGTAAGCAGAGAGGCAGGCAGAGAGAGATGGGTAAGCAGGCTCCTCACTGAGCAGAGAGCCTGATGTGGGGCTCGATCCCAGAACCCTGAGATCATGACCTGACCTGAAGGCAGAGGCTTAACCCACTGAGCCGCCCAGGCACCCCTAGCATTTCCTTCTTCCTCGGAATCATTATTCTGACTCCAAGTCCTCATATGATAAGCTTTTATCACTTCTTTATGACATTGCTGATCAGAGTAATCCCCTGCCTTGTTACCAGAAGGCAGCATGGTAGAAAGAATCAGAAAAAAATCCCACCCTGGTCCCAGAGCTTTCTAGCTATGCAGTCCAGATTTCTGGCTTTCTTGCCCTGCTAGAGGCACCAGTAAATAATTTGTTTAGTGTTCTTTTCATCTTTTCTGTGGCTTTACAGTAAGAACACACAGTCCTACACATATATTTCTGAGGCACATACTTGGGACAGCTTACCCTTCTGCTAATGTCTGCTCTCACAGGTGAACTGAGCAGAAAGGGAACAGAAGCTAAGGTCAAGGTCACCCCTTCTGCTCATCCCACAGCCAGCTGCGTTCACTCAGCCCCTGGAGTGAACCTCTGAGGGAGACAGCACTATTTCCAACCCAGAGATGAGGAAACCACACCCCCAGGAGGTAGAATGATGGGGCCAAGAGACAAGCCCACCCCTGGGTGCCCAGCTCTGTAACTGCGGCTTCACACTGGCCAAGCAGCACTCGAGGCGCAGGAGTGACAAAGCGACAGGGAGGATTGTGGATTCCAACCACGGTGTCACCAGCAGGGTCCGGATTTTAAAAAATACCAGAGTAACAACAGGAAGAGGGCCACATTCAAAGGCAAAGACAGGACGAAAGAGGCATATTTTAGGAATTGTGGAAGCAAAGAGACCTTCAGAATCAGATAAGATTTTTTTTTCTAAAAATAGTTACTTCTAAAGATGGTTAAGATATTCTCTTGAGATTCCATAAAAATACAAACAAACAAAAAACTCCCCAAAGCTAGACATCTCTCCCGAACAGATGCACACTGAGAAGTACAGTGGCAGGAAGCAGGATCTAACATCCCGAACACAGAGTCTTAAATTGTTTGGAATAAATGCCATCAACTATTTTTCTAAGCTCGGTTTCAGGCAAAGAAGAAAAGTAAACCTCACAAAATAAGAGGTCAAACGTATTTGCTATTTTTTTAAAATTTTTAAATTTTTAATTTTTAAAATATTTTATTTATTTATTTGACAGAGAGAGAGAGAGAGGAGATCACAAGTAGGCAGAGAGGCAGGCAGAGAGAGATGGGTAAGCAGGCTCCTCGCTGAGCAGAGAGCCTGATGCACGTCTCGATCCCAGAACCCTGACATCATGACCCGAGCTGAAGGCAGAGGCTTAACCCACTGAGCCACCCAGGTGCCCCTGTTTTTTTTTAAGAGTTTATTCATTTATTTGTCAGAAAGAGAGAAAGACAGAGAGAGCACAAGCAGGAGGGAGGAGCAGAGGGAGAGGGAGAAGCAGACTCCCTGCTGAGCAAGGAGCCCTATAAGGACATGGGGCTAGGGACCTGAGCCGAAGGCAGACCCTTAACTAACTGAACCACACAGGCATCCCAAAAGTGTTTGCTCCTTAAGGTATTACCTGAAAGGGGAAGGTCTGGAAGATCCAAACGCTGAGTCACACCTTTGCTGGCCGGCCAAACACTGTTGTACGTTGAATGCCTCTAAAAAAACCAAAGGGCACACCAGCATGGTGAGCTTGTGACATCTGATACGTAAACATGGTGTGTGTATGCATGCGTCCATGCAACAGTTCTCAAGCTCATAGGAATCACCAGGGTTAGCTTTTAAAACAACTTATTTTTTCAATATCTTTTTTTAAAAAAAGAATGTATTTATTCATTTGATGAGGGGTGGGGTGGGAAGCGGGAGAAGCAGACTCCCTCCTGAGCAGGGATTTCCCCCCACCCCATCTCCGCCTTGGGGCTCTGATCCGAGGACCCTGAGATCATGACCTGAGCTGAAGGCAGATGCTTAGCCAACTGAGCCACCCAGGTGCCCTGAGGGTGGGGGGGGGCGTAATCATTATTAATCAGCTTTGTGAGTACCTTCCTGGAAAATTCTATGTATATTCTAGGGGGTGGGTAAAAACATTGATTTTTAATGGCCAACAGATATATGGAAACATGCTCAGTATCACTCATCATTGGGGAAGTGCAAATCAAAACCACAGTGATAGGGGGGTGGGAGGTTGGGGTACCAGGTGGTGGGTATTATAGAGGGCACAGCTTGCATGGAGCACTGGGTGTGGTGAAAAAATAATGAATACTGTTCTTCTGAAAATAAATAAATTGGAAAAAAAAAGGAAAAAAAAACCACAGTGATATATCACCTCACACCTGTTTGGAGGGTCATTATTTTAAAAAATGAGAGAGAGAGAGAATAACAAGTGTTAGCAAAAATGTGGAAAAATTGGAATTTTTGTGCACCGCTGGCGAGAATGGAAAATGGTGCATCCACTATAGAAAATAGTAGGAATGGGGGCGCCTGGGTGGCTCAGTGGGTTAAGCCGCTGCCTTCAGCTCAGGTCATGATCTCAGGGTCCTGGGATCGAGTCCCGCATCGGGCTCTCTGTTCAGCGGGGAGCCTGCTTCCTCCTCTCTCTCTGCCTGCCTCTCTGCCTACTTGTGATCTCTGTCAAATAAATAAATAAAATCTTAAAAAAAAAAAGAAAATAGTAGGGATGTTCCTCAAAAAATTAAAAATAGAGCTCCTGTACCACCCAGTAGTCCCACTTCTGGGCCTATACCCCAAACAACTGAAAACAGAATCCAGAAGAGATGTTTTGCACGCCCATGTTCCTGGCAGCATTACTCACAATAGCCAAGAGCTCGGAACAAACTACCCGTCCATGGACAGATGAATGGGATAAAAAAAAATGCAGTCTGTATGCACAATGGAATATTAATCAGTCTTAAAAAGAAGGAAATCCTGGAACAAATCTGGGAGGACAGTACTGTCAGGTTGGGCGGGACCACATCTGTGGCAGTGGGAGCCTAAAGCGGCTGCTGTGTTTTGACAGAAGCAGTAGTTCTAGGCAAGCCCTTAGAGAAAGACTTGCCAGAAATACAAGTTCCTTTCACCGGCCAACTTTTGAGATGTTTTGGGAACCTTTCTTGGAAGCGCAGTGGACACCAGAGCTCTCCCTGTATTCAATTCCTTTCTGCGGGATGGGATGGGCTAAAGTGATTTCCGGTATCTGGAAGCTAAGGGTGATTGATACGTTCTCCTGCAGGAAGAACTTCTTAAGTGGGTGAAACCCATGGAAGGAATTTCCCTGTACTGTTTTTGTAGGAAGGTGCATCAACAGAGGAGTGCTTAAACAGATCACCACATGCCACACAGCCTTTAAGAAGAATGCATTATTTCTCCAAACACTGACAGTTGAAGATGTCTCTGGTATATTCCTTCACTCATTCAACAAATATTTATTGAGCTTCTACTGTGATATGACTGTGTGCCAGCCACTGTTGCAGACAAGAGGTATAACAGCAAGCAAAACCTTTCTCTGTGCTGGATGTAGAGTTTGCTCAAGATTCCCTCTCTCTTTCCCTCTCCCGCCTCTCCCCCTGCTCACATGTGCACACATGCGCCCACTCTCTCTCTTTAAAAAAAAAAATCCGTGCCCTCAGGGAGTACATTCCAATGACAAGTGAAATGAGTCCGTGTCTGAACAATGTGCAGTGTAATCCAATTTATGAAACTTTCTCTTCCTCCCTACACACACAGACATTTTATGAAAGAAAAACACCTAGAAGGATACACAACAAGCCATAAACAGTGGTTATTTCTGGGGCTAGGGAGCAAGAGAGAGTTCTTAACTCACTCTTTCTCTCTCTCTTTTCTTTTTTTTTGAGATTTATTTATTTGAGGGAGAGAGACAGAGATAGCCAGAAGAGATCATGAGCAGAGAAGCGAGGGAGAAGCAGGCTCCCCGCTGAGCAGGGAGCCTGACGTGAAGCTCGATCCCAAGACTCTGGGATCATGACCTGAGCTGAAGGCAGAGGCTTAACTGACTGACCCACTCTGGTGTCCCTAACGCATTCTCTTTTCAAGTGACTAGAGCAGTATGACAGTAATCTAAGGTTAACAGAGGTCAGAATGATGGCTACATTAATAGATTACCCACTGGGTGGTGGCAGGAGAGGGCCTTAATGATTCAATGAAGATGCTTTATCTTGGTGTTAGGTACATGGGTGTGTGTATACAGAAACATTCAAGCTGTATATATTTAAAAGGCGTGTGCTTTACTTTATACATGAATCAGAGCCGGTGGTGTGCACCTGCTCACAAGGGCCAATTATTAAATCTTCAGGAATTTTGCAAGCTAGTTTTCAACATGGCCCCTATTAAGATTAAATTATATTATAAGCAAAAGTAATAAATACTCAAAACTCTCTGCTTCCTATTTATTAGTCTTCCCACGATGACTGGGGTTACTTACACTTATTCCACCTGTTTTCTAGAAATACGTGATAAATGTCTCTTCTCAACTCCACGTTCACTGACGTCACGGAGCTAGCTGGATGCTGGCGACAATCGGAATACAAACCCACGCTTTTACTCCCTGGCAAGACGCCAGCTGTTAAATGTTTTGTCAGCAACCTTGTGTGTGTAGCTCAATGAATTTAAGTCAAAATGAAGCATGATCTGTTTCAGTTTCATTTAAAAACTCGGTGATTATTGGAATATAAGTAATTGCTTTACTTGGTTTTACATATGAAGAAGTATAAAGTATCTTCCAGGGCAAAAAAGTTAAAAAAAAAAAAAAGAAAAAAAGAAAAATTGAAAAGATCCCAAACAACAGGGGCACCAGGGTGGCTCAGTCGTTAAGTGTCTACCTTCGGCTCAGGTCATGGTCCCAAAGTCCTGGGATTGAACCCCGCATGGGGCTCCCTACTTGACAGGAAGCCTGCTTCTCCCTCTCCGGCTCTCCGGTGCTTGTGATCTCTCTCTCACTGTGTCTCTCTGTCATAAATGAACAAAATCTTAAAAATAAGGGGAGGGGGACACGCCTGGGTGGCTCAGTGGGTTAAGCCTCTGCCTTTGACTCAGGTCATGATCGCAGGGTCCAGGGATTGAGCCCCACATCGGGCTCTCTGCTCAGTGGGGAGTCTGCTTCCCCCTCTTTCTGCCTGCCTCTCTGCTTACTTGTGATCTATCTCAATGTCCCTCCCCAAAAAAAAAAAATCCCAAACAACATACACTGGCTGCTAAGGACACCAAAAAAGGGTACTTGTGAATGACATTGCCCTTGGCTCAGCAGGAGCTGCTGAATGTTATTATAACATGGAAAGTCTCGGTCTTAGAAAATGCCAAGAGGGGGCCTGGTTGGCTCTGTTAGTGGAGCGTGCAACTCTTGATCTAGGGGTTGTGAGCTCCCAGGTTGAGTGTGGAGATTACTTAAAAATAAAATCTTAAAATAAAGAAAAGAAAAGAAAATGCCAACAGGCCAAGAAGCTCTGGTCTAGAACCTTCAGAATATGTCAAAGGTGACACAGATTGCCCAGTGAACTCTTAAGAATTTATAAATGGTAAACATTTTCTCTCTCTGGGGTGCTTTAAAAACAAAATAAAACACTTCCTTGAGAAAAATATCTAGTTCAATATCCACTTCTGGTAAAAATTATAGTCTTCATTGAACTGAAAACTTCAGATGTATCTTATGGGGAACAAAATGTCATTAACAAATCGTATGAGGTTTATATGTTGTCTCTCTCAGAACTTTATTAAGCCTCAAACTGTAATTTTTTTTAAAAAGGCTTTATGTATTTATTTGAGAGAGGGAGGGAGAGAGAGAGAGAGAGAGAGAACACTAGCATGCACAAGCCACAGGGGGAGGAGGGAGGGTAGAGCAGAGGCAGAGGGAGAAGCAGATTCCCTACTGAACAGAGAGCGTGATGCGGGGCTCGATCCCAGGACCCAGAGATCATGACCTGTGCCAAAGGCAGACACTTAACTGACTGAGCCACCCAGGCACCCATCAAAATCGCAATTTTTCAATGGAAGTTTCGCTATTACTATTTATGGTTTATTAAAAATGATGTTCAATATGCCTCAAAAATACACCAAGTGGTTTTCACTTCTTGTTTCCTGAGCATGAGCCAGCATCATGGACCCTCGTGGCCTGGACCACCACCCACACATCCAAGACCCTCAAAATACCTGCATTGGGGAGACAGCAGCGGCGGGAGCGGTCCTTACTGGAATCCCACTCAGGGGACTTCTGGGGGCTTTATGGACAGAAATATTCTGTCCAACTCCACCTGCCAAGAAAAGAAATGGGAACATTTCTATGTAGTTTCAGTTCCAAGTAGCAAAGAGTAGTTCCTGATTTGTTCTTATAAAACCATCCCATACTGCTTATAACAGATTACATTTACTCTGTTCTCTTTCCTCTGGACTAGTGTTGAACTTGGGGAGGGGCAGTCAATTGAATGGTCTTAGAGGTGGGACCCCAGGGACAAGAAAACACACATGATGAGGTATCTACGGTAAGAAGGAACAGGAAAGTTCGTGCACAAACTATTATTGTTAACGGGAAGTGTCCCATCTTCATGGACTGAAGGTAGTCAATGGGCTTTTGCATCTTTTAATATTCGTGGTCTTGTCTTAATCTGAGCTGAGAACTCTTTTAGCAAAGACCACCAGGTATGTCCTAGCATTATCTATGACTTCAGTCTGTGGTCGAGAGAAGAAATACACTGCTATTTTGGACAGAGGTGTACTCGGTTTCCTCTATTTACTATATTTTTGTGTGTATGGATGTGCGTTTTTCTCATATATATAGTTAACAGTGAAGAAAGGTGAATCGGTGAGCCAGAGAGATGTTTCTAGAAAAAGCTGGGAATGTATCAAGACCAGGAATGAAAGGTCAGCACAGGTGGTCACACACAAGACCAGGCAGAGAAAAGTCTAAGAGGGGAGGTGGGGAAGGCCAGGGGTCCTGCTAGACAGCCAACTGCACAGACTCAACACCTTGTTTCCTAGGAAACGAATCCTCTGGTTGGCCCAGCTAAGAGGGAAGTGGTCGTAACCTGAGTTTAATGGACACAGAGGCAGAAAAGGAAGGTGGCAAGTCTGGAATTAAAGCTACGGGAGAGATGGAGAGAAAGAGGAGGTTTTGTTACACGTGAGCCAGACTCCTCACTGTCGTCTTCCTGGAGCATCTGCCGGGCTGCAGCAAGTGTCTGGGATACAGTGACTCCTTGTGGAATGATCTAGACTGAGCCCCTGTGGTTGCATCCCCTCGGGGCCAGTGTTGGAGTAGAGACAGGCTTGATACACGGGGCCATGGTCTGCATGGGAGTTCTGCTCATGAGACGAAATGATGAAATACCTGGCCGTCCCAAGTCGAACGACTTGATGAGGGACTTAACAGTGGTCGCAGATTCCGATGGCGTTGGAGACGTCCTGCTCATGTAGACGCCATGCCAGCGGCCGGGAGCCTCAACCCCGGGTGGCTCCGACTCTTTGTTAACGGGTCTGCATGGTAAAGAGCATTATCCAATTGAGAAGGCGGAGGGTTCCCATGGGGGGTGGGGGGAGACACAGATAACGACAGACCTAAATCTGAAAGGAGGACCCCCAATTTCAAATCCCTCTTCAGGAAATAATATAGGGCTTGCTCTCAATTTTCATAGAGGCGTTTTGAAGGTGTACCAGGCATATCTAAAAAAATAACAATACTGATGGTATTTCTTCTTAAAAATGATTTAACATACGTTATCAAAAATACTATCAATATTTATTTCATTTTTCTTATTTTTATCCAATAATCTGCTCCTAGAAAGTAGTAGCCCATACCTGAGAATGACAGACCGTTGGACCCAAGGACCATGTCATACGCTCACAGCTGGTTTACCTCATCTATCTGTTGTTAAAATTTAAACATATATATGCACATGTGTCTGTAATTACCTCTTATTTAAAAAATGTTATCAAATCTCTCCAATTCATTGGTCTCTTTGTTTGGTCACAGAATGGTCTTCAAGTGGTGTTGGTTTTCCACACACCTACCTCACCATACAGGACACCTGGCGGTTGTGTCTATTTTGATCCAAGAATGTGTGAGCTCTTGTACATAACTCAAAGCAGTCAAAAGTTAACTACCTCTGGGGAATGCCACATTACACCCCTGCTACCTTCCCAACAGGCCGATTGGTATTAAGGAAGATTGGTCATGTCGATCATGTGTCTGCAAGGGCTCTTTCCTGAAAAACTGAGTAAAAGCCCAGCTCCGGACCCTTCCCAGGGATGGACAGACTTCTCTCCTAGGACTCCCCTCCACCCACCTCACTTTCAGACTCCAAGTCTAGCTACCTGAAATTCTGTTCCTTGTAGGTCCTGTCTCTGTATCCTTGCTCATTCTATGCCCTTCCTGGAACACAATTTTTTTTTTCCAAAATATTTTTTACTTTTATTCATGAAACGAACCTAAAAGAGTCTGTAGCTCTGGAGTGAGACAGAAATTAAAGTTAAGTCTTTTGTCTCTTGGGCATCCGTGTTTTTCAGAACTTCATTTTTGAATTTCAACATAAGCATACAGATGACATAAAAACAAACAAGGTTTGGAACACAAGCATCCAGGTAAAAGGACAGTGGCAAAGAGGGGCAAATTAGGAAGAGCCACAGTACATCCCTACAATGGGCAATGACCAGGCAAAACGAGGCCGAAAATGCTGGCTCCCACATGCCAGTTTCACCAGGAAAGGACTTACAAATCAAAAAGGACACAGATCAATTTCACCCACTAGGAACCTATTCTTCCTCTGTATTCTATTTGAGCTTCTGTGCCTCTGATATGTAACATAAATTTACCTTAAAGAGCCTCCCTTCTGGTTTAAGATTATAGTAACAGTCAGCAGCAGTGGGCACGGATCTAAGCAGAACCTACAGACACAGATACTGGGCAAACGTCAGGGCCTGATACTCTCACAAGTGAGAATAAGGGACGGACAATTATCTGCTCCCCTCCAAGGCATGCCCTGACCTACGAATATACTCCATAAATTCCATGATTTAAAATGAAGAGAATATTCGTACTCAAAGGATGTTTATATTTATGACAGGAAACAGAATTATATGCTTGATGGCATCTGCCTGGAGAATGCAAAAGAATTCAAGAACAGAGGAAAATATACAAAAGATGAGAATTTGCAATGAAAGGCTGAGTCTGAAAAGTGGTATTAGCAATCTAATAATCCCAGTAAAATATTTTAAAGCAGAACAGGCTCAAGAGAAAAAGAAAGGAGGGCATACTGGGAAAGTCTCTTTGAATACGGAGGAAATAAATAACGTAAAGGTGGGATTTCGATTCACTGGGCACAGGATGGCTTTGACCATACATGGTGCTAGCCGTACATCCGGGAGAAGACCCGCACCTCATATCGGACTGAACAAAGAAAGGCAAATCAAACATCTGACAGAGAAACAGATAAAGACACAGATAGAGAAAAGGTGATCGCCTACTTCTGCAAGGGAGGGGAGGGAAAATCTTAAACAAAAAACACCCCAGACACAGTAAAGGAAAATATAAACAGACTGCGTCACAATATAAATTTTTCCACGAGAATGATGGTAAAACCGTAAGACCCATAATGTACTGGGTAAGCACACATCGCTGATAAGATATGACTTACAAACGGAGAAGAGGAAAAAAATCAGTCCACGAATAAATAAGCAAAAGTGCTAAACGAGCAATTCTCAAAAGAGGAAAAGTAAATGATTAACATATAAAAATTTCCCTGGGAAAATGCAAATTCGAAGCAAAATTTTTGCTTATTCTATTCACAAAATTAAGCTAAGGCTATGTATAAACAGGTACTTTCATCAAAAAGTAAAATGTCACAAGTCTTAGATAAGTAACCTGGTAAATCTATCAAAATCAAAGCTGCATATCCTCCAAGGTAGTGATCCTACTTTTAGGAACCCACCCTATGAAAATAAAAACGATCTATAATGCTATGTGGGTAAGGACTGCTATTATGCCATTATTGGGGAAGAAAAAAATCTAGAAAATACAACCTTGATGTTCACAAAATATGACAATATTTCAATATTCTAGGGCACATCCATCCTCTAGAATACCACACAGCTATTAAATTGAGTTAAATTTGGGGCACTTTGGGGGGCTCAGTTAGTAAGTGTCTGACTCTTGGTCTTGGGGCAGGGGTCTTGACCTCAGAGTCGTGAGTTCCGGCCCTGCACTGGGCTCCACAATGGACACAGAACCTACTTAAAAGAAAAGAAAATAATAAAAAAATGAATTAAATGAATTAAACTCGTAAATATCGACTTAGAAGGATGCCCATGATACACTGTTAATATAGTGTATAAATTTTATAAAAACACATAAAAATGAACCCTATGTATTTATATGAGTAGAGAGGGAGGAAAGAAAAAGACACACCATGAACACTGATTACCTTATAGAGAGTACTGGAGAGGGAAACGATGAATATTTTTCACGGAACACCTCTGTTTTGTTACAAGGACACCTAAACATTCATAAGTAAGAAGAAACCCAATACATCAAATCAGCAAGTGACCTCTATTTATTTTTACAGTTCGACAAGATAAGCCAGGACCTCAAATTCCACACTAGATTGTTCGGGAAACACTGGCATTTCGCTTCAACAATTTATGCAAAATTAGTTATCTTTGCTCCTTGCTCTTTTGTTCCAAGACTGAAATCATTTTTAAAAATCACATTCATATTTAAAATCAGCCTCCTGTCTACAACTCGTATCAGAAGTCCATCTTGCTTCTGGCTCAGATTCTAGCTACAGGACACGGCTTTCGAGTTCTGAAACCACCTGCGCTAGAAACCCAAGGACAGGTGGACATGAAGGCCCCGCACACACTTGGCCAGCGATGACAAATCAGGCAACAGACTCTTCTGAATAATAATGTATTTATTTAGCACTTCATGAATGCCTACGTATAAAAATATTTAACGGTACCCAGACTACAGGCAGATCGGGATACTCAATGAGAGTACAACTGTGTATCTGAAGTGGAGGCGATTTTCCTTTTGTTTACGTTTGCAAACACCTGGTAAGTGAAATGTGGGATCATTCCAAGAAAATCTCAGTCTGTGGTAAAGAGCTCCCAGTAGGTGTACTGGACAGTGCCAGAGAGCGTCAAAGCCATTTTCACAGAAGAGGAACCGATCTCCTCTCTTTTACCACCAGACAAAATTTTTCTAGGGATTCTGGGCTCTCCAGCTGGACATGGCAAGCTGTCCTCCTGCGTTAAAGAGCCTTCCTGTTCCTCACGCCCTCCCACCAGACAGGAGCTCCTGTCGCATCCTGGGGACATGTAGCGAAGACCCGCCACCATCTGAAGGGCACGGCTGCTCCTGGAGTGAGAGCCGAGGGAGGCCGGGCCTCGTGGAGCCACTGAATTAGGTGCAGATCTCAACAAATAATGTACTTCCCAAGTTCAACATCCCACTCTGAACTCTGGACCATTCTGAATCATCCACTTCTGGATTCAAAGCCTTTCAGTTTCTGGGTTAAGTTTTATTCCTGAGGCGCTGGTTGTAGTTGTTCCTTAATTTTTAGTCTGATTCCCAAGGGCACGGCCACCACGTAAACAAACCGGCTCGACTACATCCTTTTTGGTCAGCCAAACATCAGTTTGCGTTGAGCCCAGTGGAGATTCTGGAAATCCAACCCTGACTTAGTGGTGGCTTGTTTTGGATGAGGTAACGACATCAGACCCCAGTTGGAAAGGGCTCGTTCGGGACTTGATAGAAGGGAAGCAGAACCCGCTAGCTTCTTCAGAACCAGATGGGACACAGACGGCTTCCTGGTTTGCGGTAAGTAGTGTTAATGCCAGGATTATCAGGTACCATGTTCAAGAGGAAACACAGAAATAAATTCCAAAAAGTAAGACACAGGCACGGGCCACATTCACCAGCGCGCTGCACACCCTAGCTGCGTACAAAAAAGTGAGTTTCACACCATGCTTGTACTTGGTCTTTTTCAAGAACTTCATCTATGCTCCAAACAAAAGACTGCCGAATCTTCTGAGAAAAAGAAAGAAGGGGGGAAAAAAGAGGGAAGGATCATCTTTGATTGTGCAATGGGTTGATTCCAAAATGTAGAAAAAAAGGGAAAGAGACTTGATCGCCATGACTCTGTCATGAAACAGTGGCTGTTACACGGCGACAATCTGGCTCTTTGTAAAGAGGTAATTTCTCTCCCACATTATTCCCCCCTTCATATAGAAATGGCTGTAGTTTCCCATCATGGCAAGGGCTGGGCTGTCTTTCTTCCAGCAAATGCTCTGCTAGCTGACAGAGACCATGGAGCTGTGGAAACAGAAATGGAGGGGGGAGAGGCTGGTAAAGGAGTTACTTGAGGCAACACGATCTCAGGCTACAAACAGAAGAATTAACAGTGGCCACTGACCCATGGGGAAGACCTAATATCTAGAACAGGACCAGCATGTTTTAATTCCTACTCCTCCAAATTTTTTTGGGAAGTCAAAGGTCTTTAGACAGAGAACATGCCAAGGACTTCAAGACACCACTGCTGGGCTCCTCTCCCTAGACCTTCTCTGACAGATGACTGCACTGGGTAAGTGGAGACGGCCAGGGTGCACAAAACCAGGCTTCTCTGTGATTTTCGGAGTGGCTCGAGCTTCCCTCTGCTAACTTAGAGTCAAGGCAAAAAAACAAACAAACAAAAAAAACAGAAAAAAGGATTTCTTTCAGTATTGAGACATAGCGGTCCTAAAGGCCTAGGGGAAGCTCATGTCCACGCTTTTCAAAGCAAGTCTGTGAGGATAGGAAGCAGGGGAGCAGACACAGCTCACTGTGATTCCAGGCTCTGTGTCCAATGCCAGCGACGAGGATGCCAGCTATGAAAACAGAAGGCGTCAAAGGGCTGTGCTGGGAGCCCAGAGGGCCAGCTTCCACATTGAGGGTGAAAGTGTCAAGGGCCTCTGAGGCTCGGGTTAGGAACCCCCAAGAGGACTGGTCCCCTTCTGGCAGGGCTAGGGATGTTGTATCAAAGCATCTGCAAGAAGAGAGCTGGAAGGGGTATCTCAGTGACCCCGAGAAACTACACCGCCAGCTCCCACACTCAGCATTTCAGTGACAGCTCCAGAACCCCCAGCCCGGGGCTGTGACACACGGCAGCGGTAAGGACACAGAGGGTGGCACAGGCAGGCGACCGACACTAGGTCAGGATACATTGTGCACACAGAGTTAGAGCCGATTTCAGAAGAGTCTGGCAGTGATGGGCCACCATGCTGCTTGCTTCAGAGGTGACCATGCAGGAACCAGTGGGACTAGCTAGACACATTCTGAATCTCAGTCCTTCTTAGAAGCTCCTACTGCTAATTATGTACCGATGTTTAGTACTTATTTAACCATCTCTTTCTTTTAAGATGTTTCCCATGGATGTTTATGCTGTTATAGGATGAACGGTAAAAATCGAGTTAAGTCACCCTAAAAATAACTGTCTTTAGTGTTTCAGAATGAGAGAGAAAATGCATATCAGTCTTCCCCTGTTACTTTCGAGAAACCTGTGTCATGCCCTGCAGGTCAACAATGTCCTTCGTGTGGCCCATCAAGGCACTGAGGGGAGCTGCGTGTGCGTGTTCTCTGTATCTGGAGGCGAGGCCCCAGCTCTCAACTGTCCTGGAAACTTTCCTGGAAAATGGCTTGATGTTTTAACTTTGGTGGAAGTTTGAATTATAAGGCTTGCTCTTAATGGCTCAAGAATGGAAGAAGCCAGAGTTGAAAAAATTATTCATTATCCTTTCATCCATTAATTTGTAAGTGTCCAGCAAAACAGATCACTTCCAGGTCCATGAAAGCTACACTGGCTTGTTCAAATTTCTGGAAGAGAAAGAGGAGGTATATGGCCCAGCTAAAATGTGCATATGCCATGGTGTCCGGGAGGTTCCAAGGACTGCACTGGGCAGACGGTACGGGGGCATGTGAGTTCTTGATGCCCCCATCAGAGAAAGGTCAGCTGAGCAATTAGTCGCAGGGAACAGAGGAGCTTCTGGGGGTCTTCAATCATGACCCATCCTATCTCCTCATTTGAGGGAGGGAGCAGCTAGGTCTGGGAAGGAATTCTTGCTAGTTCATGGCAAAGACAGGACTAGAGCCTCGTCTCCCCATCTACTCTTCACATCGGTAATTCTCATTCCAAAACAAAAATCCTTTTGAAAATGTAATAGGATGAAGACTGCTAATGTGCTAATTTTTTTTCTAGAATTTTCTAAAATCCTAGGTTAAATAATGTTCCACACTGTCTTAGCTGCTGAGTTCTTGGTAATAAAGGCTAATCTGTATACATGCCAAGCCCTGTCATTTGCCCACCTACAAGCCTGACTACATCCCCTCAAATGCCTGTATTTCCAAAGTGCGAACACAAATCGGCTAATCCCACGTTAGGATCAAGGTTCTTTTTCGAACGTTCTTACCTGCTCTTGGTTGTACCTGGAGGACCCCATCAGGGAATTTTCTGCAAGTTCTTTGGCTGTGGCTGAACCAAGAATGCCTTTTGAGTTCTCAGGACGCAACTATCAAAGTCAAATTGAGTTTCAGTCGAGAACCCATTCAGCCAGAATGGAAACTCTATGTCACTTCAGGGCCTTTGAGGGCATGAGCTGGTTGCAAGTCTTGCCCATGGGGCAGGTTCGGGAAGCAGCAAGTAACTTTCAGAGTCAATTCTTTTGAGGGGGCAGTCTGCGGAATCAGGGAGGAAACGGGGTCCGGCTGTTGTGTGATGCCTGTGGGGTTTCAATAGGAGGCTACGTGCTGGGCTGGTGTCAGCCCTACGATTTTGAAATATGTTGTGATAAAGGATTAACCTATTGGATTTGGGGAGGAGGTCTGCAAGTCACCAGAAAATCGCAAGAGAAATATACCATGTGTCTAAGAAAAATAATAAAGGGACCCTATGTTTGAAGATGCGAATTATCTTATATGGACCCTAAATTGTCAAGGTTTGTGCAGATTTCCTACAGTATCAGAGTTCAAGTTGTATGATCTGGCCTGTATCTTTAGAGTCTAGGTAAGAAATGCAGCAGCTTGTACAGTAACTGCATGAATTTGGAGCTTGTCTTTGACCATTTATCTTTACAATAACCTAGGCAGGAAGCGGTACAAGTTATGATCCGGTTCCTCTTCCAAAGACACACATCATAAAAGCAAGACAAGTGGACAAATTACACAGAAGCACAAAAGCAAACGAGGGGACCTCGTACTCACTTCAGCAGGGGGCCCTCTCAAGTCTAGTCTTTTGATTCTCCTTCCTCTTTAACTTAAAATTCACAGGCTTTGGTGGCCAGAGGGTGTAGGTGTGACAATAAAATAATGACCTTGATTCAAGAGTGAAATCATGGAGTCAGCTACACACATCTTATCTGAATCCTTCTCTACAGCCTATTTTAAGCATGGAGCCCAACATGGGGTTTGAACTCACAACCCTGAGATCAAGACCCTAGCTGAGATCGAGAGTCCAACCCCTAAGTGACTAAGCCACCCAAACGCCCCTACAGCCCGTTTTATAGAAAACTCATAAACAAAGGAAGGAGGGACTTACTGCAGCAAGTTTGGTAAGAGAATCAAAACAGAATTCTGAGAAGAAATCTACTTTTTCTAATGTCATAAAACTCACAGCAATACATCAGACCCAAAGGCCCCAAATCTAGCCAAAGAACAACCCCCCTGATCCCAGAAAACTGGTAAAAAGAGCCAACTGTACAAATCAGCAGTCGGAACCTACCAAATCTGATTTTAAAATACTCTTTCATATCTGAAAGACATCTGAAAACTCAAAATAATTTGCTAATATCCAAGCATCTCAAGGTCAGGGACAGTTATTCCTGACCGGGGAAAAGGGAACGCTGCATTTGTGAAGGCCTAAAGTACTGTTTATCATCTCGTCTGTGAACCCTTTACATTTCAAACCATAATAGGCATTGAGCTCACTTTAAGAATGCCTTCCTATGAAACATCGCTGTTAGGAAGAGCTTCCTGGGACAACATACCGTGTGGTTTCCCTCCCTCGGCACAGAAAAGGAAAGTCACGTGTTAGCCGGAGGTGTTGTCCATGCTCATCTTTCTTAATAAAGTGGGCTCTTTCAAGGCTTTAGAGGCAGCCATCGGCGCTGCCAAGGGTGATCCTGGGTCATGAGGAATGGGTCCTTCGGCTGGTACAAGTCCCCGGGGAAGAGGTCCAGCCTTGCCCGCGGTACGAGAGGGACCCACGGAAGGTGTTTCCATGGCCCATGGCAAGCGTGTGGTCCCCTGCACTAAAAAACACTGAGATTTAAGGAGTGTCCTAGACCCACTTCTATTCTTTACGCATAGGAGGCCACTTGGCTAGAACTTCTGCATGTATGTGAGTGAAGGGCTTTCTCACTGCCTCGGGCCAGAGGATGGCAGTGGCCCGGCCCTGCACGGACCACTCCTGGTCATGTGGTGGTGGAAGCAGGTGAGCTTTTTAGGAAAGAAAGAAACCACACAGGTGGGCTTTTTAGGAAAGAAAGAAAGATTCTGCACAGAGAGACACAGAAGCGCCACGTCTCTAGACGGTGAAGGCTCATGCATGGTGAGTGAGGCAGCGGCCAAGCGCGGAACGGGTGCCTGCCACACTCGCAGCCGTGGGCCTCTGTTGGGACCGACCTGCTGTGGTTCTGCATGTCCCCCAGCTCCTTCTGCAGCCTGGCGTTCTTCTCCTCTTCCTCCAGCAGCCTCCGCTTCACAGCGCGCAGCTCCTGCTGGGCCTCATACTTGATGTCATTGGCCACCACCACCGCCGTCTGGAGGTCTGCCTGGAAGCGCCGCCATTCCTGTCTCCTCCTGAAAATGCCAGAAGCCACGCCGGTGTCAGAGGCTATCTGGGGAGGACCGTCCTGGGGGCCCTTAGTGGCCACCGCTGCAGTGCCGTCCCACCACCGGGAAAAGGCTCAGCACGGGTGGGAAGGACACAGTCGCGTTATTGGTGTTTATCCTGACACTGAAAGGCTGGCTGGATTTTCTCACCTGCTGACATGACCCTGTGGTTCCGGGGCCCACAGGAAGCTACTGAGAGAGCAGGCAAGAAGAGTTAGCAGGCTCTATTTTTTTTTAAGATTTTTATATATTTATTTGATAGACAGAGATCACAAGTAGGCAAAGAGACAGGCAGAGAGAGAGGAAAGGAAGCAGGCACCCCGCTGAGCAGAGAGCCCAATGCGGGGCTCGATCCCAGGACCCTGGTATCAAGAACTGAGCCGAAGGCAGAGGTTTTAACCCACTGAACCACCCAGGCGCCCCAGCAGGGTCTTTTTCAAAGGGTCCCAAACCAAAGGCGGGGACACGCTTAGGGAAATGACAGGGAAGGCTCCCTTGTCCCCCGCTGTAGCCACATCTCACCTTTATCTGCTTAGTTAGGGTCTTGAGCTGCCTTTCCAGGTCTGACTTTTGCTCCTCCAGCTTCATCACGTTCCCTGGAAAGAAACAAGTCAGACAGGAGTTGTAAAAGGTGCAAGACTCTGGGGAGAAAGTCAGGGAGGGAGGAGCTCTGGATTTAAAACCCATCCCTTCTGCTAGAAATTCCATCCTCAAGACCCTGGAACCCGGCAGCTAGAAACTGGAGGTTCTCCCAACACAGAAAATGGGATGGTTTGGGCAAAAAGTGGTGTTGAGTCAGATCATGGTCTCAGACGGAACAAACAGGCAGCACTCCGGGAAGAGGTCAAAATAGCCTCTCTTATTTATTACACTCACTCCCGGCCTCCCTGGTGGTTGCACATTACAGATCTGAATGTCCTTTATCACTGTGCCATGGGCGGCTTTTGTATAACACAGAATGTGACTGGCGACTACTATGGTGACTTTCAGACCAGTTGCCAGAGTTGTGGTTTTTAATTGTAGTTAAACCACACAATCACCTGGGAAGCCTTTCCAAAGCACACATGTTCAAAGCCCCAGACCGTGACCCACAGAGCGGAATCACCCATGGGGAGAGAGGATCTGTGGTGTGTGTGTTTTAATGCCTCCAAAAGGGACCCGACACCTCTCCCTAATTAAGAACATTCTCAGTCCCCTTCTCTCTCTGACTCTCAGGCTTCCATGTCATTTCAATTGCTTTTTTAAAAAGATTTTATTTATTTATTTATTTCAGAGAGAGACAGTGAGAGAGAACATGAGCGAGGAAAAGGTCAGAGGGAGAAGCAGACTCCCCATGGAGCTGGGAGCCCGGTATGGGACTCGATCCTGGGACTCCAGGATCATGACCTGAGCCGAAGGCAGTCGTCCAACCAACTGAGCCACCCAGGCGCCCCAGTCTATGGTATTTTCTTTCTTTCTTTTTTTTTTTTTTTGAAATACATCTGAAGAAACTTAACATTTATTTCCCAGATTTACAGATTCTGTAAAGTGAGTGTTTTATAAATCATATCAAATCCTTTCTCAGGTGAAAAATGTATAGAAGTAAAATTTCTTTTTTTTTCCAATTTATTTATTTTCAGAAAAACAGTATTCATTATTTTTTCACCACACCCAGTGCTCCATGCAAGCCGTGCCCTCTATAATACCCACCACCTGGTACCCCAACCTCCCACCCCCCCGCCACTTCAAACCCCTCAGATTGTTTTTCAGAGTCCATAGTCTCTCATGGTTCACCTCCCCTTCCAATTTACCCAAATTCCCTTCTCCTCTCTAACGCCCCTTGTCCTCCATGCTATTGGTTATGCTCCACAAATAAGTGAAACCATATGATAATTGACTCTCTCTGCTTGACTTATTTCACTCAGCATAATCTCTTCCAGTCCCGTCCATGTTGCTACAAAAGTTGGGTATTCATCCTTTCTGATGGAGGCATAATACTCCATAGTGTACATGGACCACATCTTCCTTATCCATTCATCCGTTGAAGGGCATCTTGGTTCTTTCCATAGTTTGGCGACCATGGCCATTGCTGCTATAAACAACATTGGGGTACAGATGGCCGTTCTTTTCACGACATCTGTGTCTTTGGGGTAAATACCCAGGAGTGCAATTGCAGGGTCATAGGGAAGCTCTATTTTTAATTTCTTGAGGAATCTCCACACTGTTATCCAAAGAGGCTGCACCAACCTGCATTCCCACCAACAGTGGAAGAGGGTTCCCCTTTCTCCACATCCTCTCCAACACATGTTGTTTCCTGTTTTGTTAATTTTGGCCATTCTAACTGGTGTAAGGTGATATCTCAATGTGGTTTTAATTTGAATCTCCCTGAGGGCTAATGATGATGAACATTTTTTCATGTGTCTGATAGCCATTTGTATGTCTTAATTGGAGAAGTGTCTGTTCATATGTTATTTTCAATCTTGGACATGTTAGGATACAATCATAGGGAATGGTGTGACATCTGCTCTGGACATTAATTCTAAGCTGGTTTTCTTGGTGGGTTGTGCTTGACCTTTAAAGCTTTGGGGACAACACAGTCACATTCTTATGAGCAATACATGATAGAAACAAAGCAAAACTGGACTTCTCTTCTTTGGCTTTATACACTCTTCAAGTATGGTGCTGTTTGGAAATACACACTGTCAACAGCGGTGGGTTCTGGTTATCTTTGCAAGCGTCATTCCTGAGAACTGTCTAAATGATGCTGACCCTGAGTGCTGACTGCTTTTCTGCTGCGTATCACATCCAGTGAAGGATGGAACTCTGGCACCAACCAAGCTAAACGAGGTGTTAAACATACTGTCAACTCTCATTGTTTACGGCCGTTACATAAAGTTGCCATGCATGCCAAATTTGCAAATACTGAACTTTGCTCCTATGGGGAAGTACAGGGTTCGGTTCCTGCAAGCCCCTGATCAAAGGAGACACTACTTGTGTTAGGTAGGCTCCTTTGCCAGTGTCCTTGGAAAAAATAAATAAATAAAAAAAAGCCCGTCCCATCAGTGCTGGAAACCTGCTTACCCCTTTCCTGCATAACACTCAGTAGATATTTTAAAAATTCTTCTGCAGCTTCCTCATTAACAGAATCTGCCTTGCCTGCAAGTTTTTACCTTTTCTCATGCTGTGAGGTGTTCCAAGAGCCTCGAGAGCAAGCCAGCACTAGCTCAGAAAGGTCTAACAGTTTCCTGACTTTGGGAAACATGACTGTAAGTTTCTTGGCTTTTGGTTTCACAACAATGTAGTCTGGTACTTTTGTTTTTTTTAACCAGACCTCATCTCGTGAATCTGCAAATGCAGCTGCTGTTTCCATCTTCTCCATAGCTTTGTCACGTGTCACAGATTTTACTTCAGCCTTTTCCAGAGCAGTGAATTTCATCTTCCTTTCTCCAGAAGTTTTTGTTAACATTGAAGTCACAGCCAACAGCACTAAAACTCATGCTTCAACAAATGTCATTTAACACTTGTTTTCTCCATTAGGCACATCCCGGCTTTCCGCCATAGGGACCTCAGACGTTATTTCAGGACTACATCTGGGGGCCATTCTAAACAGTGAAATCGCCAAAAAAAAGGGGCACAAAAATATAAAAAACATGACCTTAAATAACCACGAGAAAAATACTTGTTTGCAGTATGAGAGCTGAAACAAGAAGGCAAAGGGTTCCCTTGTTCAAGGGAACCTGCACTTTAGGAAACTAAAATTTTTTGCTGCTCTCTCCGTGCACGTCCGCGAATGACGTTAAAAGTGCCCTGAGTGTTGATCCTGGGGTTTCAAATACATTCAGGCTAGCAGGTGAGTTCCCAGATACAAATTCCACAAATAATGAGGATGGGTTATACAAGCCGGGAAGCTTCTCAGGCAACCAACTATGCTATTTTTAGCAACGGTGAGTGCCACCAAAAGCTCTGTGCATTAATTCTTTCGTGACAAAAGTAAAACACATTAGATGTGATAATTTGATAAAGCTTATTTGGACAAAGCAGACAATGTTTAACTAATCCCTTTTAATGTCTTTCCCTACACAAAGCGAACAATGAGTCCATAAAGAAACCAAATATTGGAGCCTCTTCAATAATGAGGCGGACGATTGCTAAAGTTACCTGATATCCTGGCTTCAATGGGACCCATGCTAGAATGGTTTTCTCTCTGAGCCCAAGAGCACACACTGCTCAAATCACCTGACTGTCTGTCACCCATCTTCCTGCCCGTCAGATCTGAAAGACAATGCTCTGTCAATACCCAACGCACGTGGGCAGTGGTGGTGCTCACGCACAGCAGACCTGACACTCCAAAACGTGTTTGCTCTTTTTCACAATCACCTTGTGCTGCTGACTCACGTTCCACAATCTTTCCTTCCCCACCGCCCACTCTTCCAGTCAATGAGATTAATTACTCTGCCTTCCCGGACCACCGTTCTTCCCACGAGACTGCCAAACAAGCGGAAGGAGGACTTTTCACCAGCATTCTTACAGACCCTCCCAGGCATTCAGTTCGCATCAGCTCAGTCCTGATGCATGTCTGGCCGGGGCTCGAGTTCACTTACTTTCCAGCTCGCTGATGAGCTGGTTGTTATGTAACTTGACAGCCCGATGCTGTTCCACCTGATCTTCCAATTCAAATATGGTCTCCTTCATGTCTTTAATCTCTGCATCACTCTCCGATGCTTTCTCTTGCAGTTTCAGGCTGGTTCGGCTCAGTTGTTCTGCCTGATGGTCACATATCTCCTTCAAGTAAGAATAATCCTTTTCCACCTAGAATGAAAGGGAAGGTTGCCTGGTCAGTTTAACAGGAAAGAGCTCCTTATCCACCAGAGTCAGGCTCATCCGAGCAACGGCAAAGGAAGCTCTTGACATGTGCTATATCTGGAATCATTTCTATATTCTTAGCCTCAGGAACAGCCAAGGCTATAAATATAAAGAGAAGAGCAATGTCTGCAAACGGCCAAATACGGTGGGTTCTGTGTCCCTCCCCACAGACAGGTGCCCTTCTGTTCTACAGCTGAGTGCAACAGCGCCTCCCTGGGAGGCTCTGATACTGCACCCCAGAGGGAGGCTGCCCTCCTCACATCCGCTATGGAGCAGCGCCCTCTGCTGGGGATCCAGGAACAATGCCCCTGAGACTATCCACTGCCTGCAAACGCCAAATCTTTTCAGCCATTAAGCACTAGCGGTTATACCGTTTCTTTAGAGAAATGAGACATTAATGTGATGGAGAGCACCAGCTGAAGGCACAGAACAGAAACATGGGCATGCACCAGACACAGAAGTGGCACAGGACAAGCACTCATTTCACCTTTTCAATTCTGAATCATTAAACATTTTATTATATTTTTTTAAAATGATTTATTTACTTGTCAGAGAGAGAGAGAAAGAGAGCAAGAGAGTGCACAAGCAGGGGGGAACAGCAGGCAGATGGAGAAGCAGGCTCCCCGCTGAGCAGGGAGCCCGATGAGAGACTCGATCCGATCCCCCAACCCTGAGACCATGACCTGAGCCGAAGGCAGACGTTTAATTGACTTAAGCCACCCAGGCTTCCCTCATTAAACATTTTGAATACACAGAAAAGCACCCAGAGTGACAAGATAACCATGTGCCCAAATGGACTTCACAGTACTTAAATTTTGCCACATTTGCTATTTTTACTTTAACAGGATTTAGAAAAGTCCCCACATTCTCTCCCACCCCAGAGAATAATTTGCATTACCCCAAAAGTGGTGTGTGGTTGTTGCTTGAATGGTTTTTCACTTTTACGGAGTATAAATGTGCCCGTGATAATACACAGATAGCACTGTTTTGTTTAAAAATGTTTTATTTTTGGGACGCCTGGGTAGCTCAGTTGGTTGGACGACTGCCTTCGGCTCAGGGCGTGATCCTGGAGTCCCGGGATCGAGTCCCACATCAGGCTTCCAGCTCCATGGGGGAGTCTGCTTCGCTCTCTGACCTTCTCCTCGCTCATGCTCTCTCTCACTGTCTCTCTTTCTCAAATAAATAAATAAAATCTTTAAAAAAAAAATGTTTTATTTTTTTTTTACTTTTAAGGAATCTAATCTCTGCACCCAACGTGGAGCTAGAACTCACAACCCTGAGATTAAGAGTCACACTCTCCACTGACTGAGCCAGTTAAGTGCACTGTTTGAAAATTTTTATACAAATCATATTATTCTATAATTATGCTTCTGCAATGTACTATTACACTGTATTATAGTATATGGTAATAAGCTTTCATCCAGTACCATATTATACTTCTTATGCTTTTATAAAACTTGTTTTTAACTGTGTTATTTATTTATTTATTTATTTGACAGAGAGATCGCAAGCAGGCAGAGAGGCAGACAGAGAGGTGGATGCATTCTCCCCGCTGAGCAGAGAGCCCGATGTGGGGCTCGATCCCAGGACCCTGAGATCATGACCTGAGCTGAAGGCAGCGGCTTAACCCACTGAGCCACCCAGGCGCCCCTTTGACCGTGTTTTTGAGATGTATCCACACTGGTCTCCACAACGTTCAGTCATTACTTTAAATGTTTCATAGCATTCTGCTGTCAGAGTATACCAATTATTTTAGTATGAGCTCTGCCCCTTTCCGTAAGATTATTTATTTATTTATTTAACAGACAGAGATCACAAGTAGGCAGAGGCAGGCAGAGAGAGAGGAAGGGAAGCAGGCTCCCTGCTGAGCAGAGAGCTTGATGTGGGGCTTGATCCCAGGACCCTGGGATCATGACCTGAGCAGAAGGCAGAGGCTATAACCCCCTGAGCCACCCCTGCACCCCGCCCCTTTTCTACAGGTCCTTTAATTAATCTTACCAAATAGTTATCTATTTACCAATTAATATAAGCCTGGTACCTAACGATGACTTCCTAGATTTGGGGGAGGGCACCTCTGTATACATGGGGTCCAAGTGAACATCCAATGAATGGATAAACACATTAGACAGTAGGATTGCACTGTTTTTCAGCTGGGATGCTGTGATCAGAAATAAACAAAGAAGGTAGGAAAGGAAGGAGGGAGGGAATAAGGAGAGAACAGGCATGGGAAAAAACCAGAGCTTAAGGGTGTGCACTGTTTTGTGCAACTGGTATTTCAATCACAAACGTGTGTAGCTCGGTACTGCGCTGGAAATTGCGTCACTGTAGCTTCTATGGGCCATGGAGGGGGCCAGGCATTGTAGACATGAGAAGGCTGACGTCCGACAGCATCTGAAAAGCAGCCAAAGAAGGCGGCTTGTGAGCCCTGCCTCCCGAGTCAGACCACGGCTTTTTGCAGAGCTGAAGCCTGGGGCTGGGGGTCCGCTCACCTGGCGTCTAGAAACACACATATTACTCTGGTGGGACTACTGTGGGTCAGGAGTGAAACTGGAGGGTGTAACCAGGGAACCAGAAGGTTGAGCACCCTGAGGGGGGTCTCCGCGTGCAGCTGAGGCTGCTGGCCTCCCACAGCGCCGACCCAGCTCTGCCTCCTACGTGTTGGCTGGCCAGGATCACAAGCAACAAACGATACGCAGAGTGCTGGGGGAAACGCCCCTGGGCTGTGCATTGTGCACGGCTGGGGCCAGGGAACTCTTAAGTCAGCATACTGATGTGTGTTTCAAATCATACACATCATTCTTCCTTCTTAATTTGGGAATCATCCTCTCAAGTTTAGCAATATTTTCCAGAAAGTTCTTTTATGAAAAGCAACAATAGCAACAGCAACAACAGAAACCCTTAAGTAACTTCACAGTTTCTGCCTGCAGGAGCTTGGTGGGTAGTAGAAGGCAGGTATTTTTATATTCATTTTACAGATTTTTTAAAAAAGATTTTACTTAATTGACAGAAAGAGAGATCACAAGCAGGCAGAGAGGCAGGCGGAGAGAGAGAAAGGGAAGCAGGCTCCCTGCTGAGCAGAGAGCCCGAAACGGGGCTTGATCCCAGGACCTTGAGATCATGACCTGAGCCCAAGGCAGAGGCTTTAACCCACTGAGCCACCCAGGTGCCCCAATTCATTTTACAGATTGACAAATTGAGGGAGGGAGAAGTTAAGCCACTTAAAAGAACAGTCTAGTTTAGGGGCGCCTGGGTGACTCAGTGGGTTAAAGCCTCTGCCTTCAGCTCAGGTCATGATCTCAGGGTCCTGGATCGAGCCCCGCATCCGGCTCTCTGCTTGGCAGGGAGCCTGCTTCCCCGATCTCTCTGCCTGCTTCTCTGCCTACTTGAGATCTCTGTCTGTCAAATAAATAAATAAAATCTTAGAAAAAAAAAAAAGAACAGTCCAGTTTACCAGGCAGCTAGGGCTAGCACCGTGTACCTCCATGACCCTTTCAGGCTCTGGGTTGCCGTCCACATGACTGGCCTTCCCACTGGCCAGTTTTTCGTTCAACGACTGTTCTATCCAACAAGAAGCAAGGTGATTTCCAACGTCTCCTTTTCATTAAAGAAATCACTTTCACACATTGCAAGGAAGACCTCTCCTCTCCAAAAATCAACTTGCTCTAGAAACAGGGCGTGCCCAATGACATTACAGACAGACTCAAATGAATTTCTCTGCAGAGCCCCAGTCCTTCCTGGAGAAGAGGTGCTTAGAACCAGCCCCAGAGATAGATGGCAGCAGAGACCACTTGGGACTCCCCCTACAGGGCTGAGTCTGGTCTCTGGCCTTCCAGGGTGGGGGACGCAAGGACCAGTAGGGTGGCTCAGAGGCAGAGGGGGCGAGAACCTTTCCCCTGCCCTGCCAGGCTCTGAAACCAAGGAAAAGGTATCGTCGAGGGTCCACACTCCCAGCCTCTGGAAGCTACTGGCGTCACTTCCAGGGTCGGGCCAACCTTTCTGGCCTGAGAACTAGATGTTCTCTTCCGGTCACATTCCTGCTGTCCCCACCCCACCAGCTCCCCCGGTGACCTCCTACTCTCCTCAAGATTCAGGTTGTAAATCAAACGAAAGGACATGTCCTGATGACTCAGGTTTTCACTGTGAATTTTTCTAGTGTGTTCACAGCAAGTAAAATTCTCCTCATTCACTGAGCCTTGAGAGGTGGTTTTCTTCTGAGCAAAAGGCTTTGGCCTTAAGACCAGAATGTGTCGGGGTCCTTAGGGCGGCCTCCAGAATTTTTCTATCTCTTTGTTGCTGTGTAAAGTAGGAAGCAGCACAAATCAGTAAAGAGGAGTTACGAGCTCTGGGGTTAGACCCAGCTTTGAACCTTGGCCTTCCTCATCAATTAGCTAGTCACCTAGCCATTCTCTGCCTCAGTTTCTTCAGATGCAAAAAATTAGATGATGACAGTACCTCTAGCACAAAATTCTGATGATTGAATGAGATTAAATGATCTAGAGGGCCATCAAGCGCCTAACACAGAAAAAGCAGTAAAGTATTAGTTACTAAAATACCAAAAATTTTACTTTTTAACATATTAATAGAATTACAGCAGCCTCTCCCCTAATTCAGTTACTAGTGTCTCTTTCATTCACTTATTCAATGAGTGCTTCCCGGATACCTAATATATGGAAGAAATCACAATGTTAAAATTACACAGCTGATCCTTGAACATGGGGAGGGAGGGGGGCGATTAGGGCCACCAACCTCCCCCCGCCGCAGTCAAAACTTTATGACTTTACTAAACTGTAACTTTTTAACTCCACTGGAACTTAACTACTAATAGCCTTCTATTGACTGGGAAGCCTCACGAGTAACATAAATAGTGGGGTTGAAGTATATTTTGTATGTGATATGCATTATGAACTGTATCCTTACAATAAAGGAAATCAAAGAAAATGTTATTTAGAAAATCTTAAGGAAGAGAAAATTCATTTACAGTACTGTATTCGCTGGAAAAAACCCCACATATAAAAGGACCCGGGCTGGTCAAGGGTCGGTTGCGTCTAATACGAAAGTGAATAAACCTGCACTGACTGTTTGAGTGGTTTCACCAGGAGTAAGAATTGTTGAGTCTGTAAGAATTTGTTGTTTGTACTAATTTGGTTCCTCCAAAACTCCTTTTGCTTATTAATTCCTGGCCCTGTTCTGAGTATATACTACTGCTGACAGAGAGCCATGTTTCATTCATGCTGGCCAAAACCTGAACTATTTTTTTTCTTTCTTTCTTTCTTTCTTTTTTTTTTTTTTTTTTGCAGTGCTGCTCTGCCAAGGGAGAGGAGAACATGCTAATTTAGTTTACACTTTTGTTATGGAAAAAGAAAAATGGCTATAAAATACTCAGAGAAGAGGGTAAAAATCTATATTTCACTTTGGGAACTTTCTAGACTTTTCAGAGGAGTGCTCACACCCAGGAGAGACAAAGGCTGGGGCTTTGCAGAGGAGTCCTAAGGTCAGCTGAAGGGAAGAATGGTGTTCAGGCCTAAGTCAGGGAAGATATTATTATGTCTAAAGGGACAAATGGGCCCCTCAGAAGGGAAGGGGGAGTCAGCCCAGGAAATCCAGAAAAGGGGGGACCACACGGAGCAGGAGCACAGATCCTGTGGGTCAGGGTCTACTGGCAAGACCACTCTTACTCAAACATGGGATGTCTCCTGGCCAAACCCTCAGGTTCAGCTCCCACCCCCCTGCAAAAGGTTGCAAGAACAGAGACCTAGTGGTAGTAGAGCGGGGGGAGGTTGGGGAGCAGAGGGAGCCGCCAGTCATCACAACATGTGACTGCTCTGTATCCTGGGCCACATGACTGTCCTGTCTGACCTACTAAAGGATGAAAGGGCATTCTGGCTCTACAGAGGACACTTCCCAAGCTCCAGCTCCTGGTGCACAGCAGGCTTCAAGCTCTGCGCTACCAGACTGGGGCCTGAGGCCCAATCCCTGAGCAACAGCTCACTTTGAAGGCTTCCCCTGCAGAGCTTGCAGGCCTTTCCCCAAGCTGTCTGGATAAGTGTCTCCTCTCGACTTCCTCGGGAGAGCTGGAAAGCAGGCTCTGTCACACAAATTCTTTTCCTTTTCTTTTTCCTTTTTTCTTTTTCAAGATTTTATTTATTTGACAGAGATCACAAGCAGGCAGAGAGGCAGGCAGAGAGAGAAAGAGGAGGAAGCAGGCTCTCCTCGGAGCAGAGAGCCCAATGCGAGGCTCGATCCCAGGACCCTGGGATCATGACCTGAGCCGAAGGTAGAGGCTTTAACCCACTGAGCCACCCAGCCGCCCCATCTTTTTTTTTTTTTTTTTTTTTTTTGAGAGAGAGAGAGAGAGATCGATCGATCACGGGTGGGAGGGGAGGGGCAGAGGGCGAGGGAGAGAATCTTAAGCAGGTTCCATGCCCCCACTTAGAGCCTTAGATCATGACCTGAGCCGAAACCAAGTCAGACACTTAACCCACGGAGTCACCCAGGCGTCACCCAGGCGTCCCCACACAAGTTTCTTACTGCCTTCTTCCCAGAACGAAGTCACCGGACTCTGGTCTGCCCAGAGAACTGATAACTATTGTCAGCCAAAGGCAATAGAGAGAATGGGGAAACTGAGCTGAGGACCACCGCAATGTCCATGTCTTTACCTGAGTAGTTCAACCTTAACCAACTCTCCCAAGAGTACCCAGTGTGTGACGCACGAGGGGGAAGGGGTCCGTACATTCTCCTGATCTCCACCTCTACAGATTTTCCAATACTTGTGACATCCTCCAAGATGATGATACGGTGATACCAGCTGATCTGCCGTGGGGACAATGACCACACAGAGCTGAGGGCATGTCCTTGCCACATCTTTCTCTCAAATTCTGGTTTTGCCACTTGTGGCCAATGGCCCCCCCCTAATGAGTTAGGGCTGGTGACCAATACTGGTCACACAGGGATTACTGTACCCCTAGTTTTCCCCGACCGTTCACACCAAGTGTTACTTCATAATCTCGTTTTTCCTCTGGAAGAGACACCTGAGTTTCTATAGTAAGAACTAAATCTCGGTGCACTTGGGTGGCTCAGTCAGTTAAGCAGCTGCTTTTGGCTCAGGTCATGATGTCGGGGTCCTAGGATCCAGCCCCACATCAGGCTCCCTGCTCAGCGGGGAACCTGCTTCTCCCTCTCCCTCTGCCTGCTGTTCTGCCTACTTGTACTCTGTATCTGTGTCAAATAAGTAAAACCTTAAAAAAAAAAAGAACTAAATCTCTAAGGACACCACCTATAAGCTTTTGACCTTGGGGGCAGGGTGGGGTGGGGGTGCGGTCAGTATTTTCTTTTAGAACTTCTGGGTTTCAAGCCTTATAAAAATATTCTAACTTGAAATCAAGATCCTGAACAACTGAAAATCTCAACGTCAGAAAAACAGACACCTGGACTGCATTATTGTCCAGAAAACCAGGGACCCCAAGCTGTATCACTTCTCAGCCTTTTGGCTAAGATCAAGTGTAGGAATCCCATGCTATGACACTCTGCTTGCCTCGGGCCGGGGCAGCCATGTGCGTGGCTTATAGGATGCTGAGCCACCCAGACTCTGTGGAAAGGAAACCCCTCCTCAAAGTCATACAGAGGCATGGTTTATAATCACACAGTAAGCAGCCAGCAGAATGTTCCTGTTGGGTATCAGAGAAGCTGAAAAGAATGGAGATAAGAGCAGAAGACAAAGAAAGTAGAATAATAAAAAACTTTGAAATCATCACAATGATTGTAGATGTCCTACCAATTTTCCATTTACCGTGTGAGGAACAGATCCACCCTGTACACCCCACCCCCCAAAAAGTACATTTTAATCGGGGCGCCTGGGTGGTTCTGTGGGTTTAAGCCTCTGCCTTCAGCTCAGGTCATGATCTCGGGATCCTGGGATAGAGCCCTGCATTGGGCTCCCTGCTCAGCGGGGAGCCTGCTTCCCCCTCTCTCTCTGCCTGCCTCTCTGCCTACTTGTGATCTCTATCAAGTAAATAAATAAATAAATAAATGAATAAATCTTTTAAAAAAAAAATCTTTTAAGGCTTTTCAGAGGCTCTTCTCACAGCATCTGAATCACTTACGTAACTTAGCCAAACTGGAAACTTACATGGACTTACTACCACTATCAGATCATAGGATGGTTTGGTATTGCTTTTCCTCTCTAGAAACAGGTAATCTCATTTTCTCATAATATTCACCTTCTGCTGAGAATTAAAGCGGATGAATGCAGAGTTCAGGTAGAAGCTGTTCATCACCAAGAAAACTGCTTGGTGATGAGTGGGACACTTACCCTGACATCGGCTTACGGCAGTTAAACATGAGAGCTTTATGTGAAAATGTCTGGTGAGGCCACTGAGAACCGAAGGATTAGAATTTACCCCGGGAATGCAAAGATGATTTAACACTAGACTACCTTAGAAAATCTGTTACTGTAATTTATCTCATGAACAAGTTCAAGCAGAAAAGCATCATGATCACATAAAAACTACTCTAAGATCATAGCTGAGGTCTCAGATCTACAGTAGATGTAGAAAAATTCAATCTCTAACCTTTAAAAAAAAAGCAAGCAAAATACTTGTATCACTCAATAAAAGGTACACAACAAAATGCCTACAACAGGCATCCTTGATAGAATGTTGAGGGTGCTCCCTTTAAACAAGACCAAGATCTCTCTGTTCAGCATGGTACAGCAGACAGGGGCCTGCCCAAGGTCACAGACTGAACCATTAGCTAAGTCAGGATGACCCAAGATTTCCACCTGCCAATCCACAACCTTCCTGTCCTTCATGATGGTTTTGTGCTGAACGTGCTCCTGCTTCTCTGGGGCATGAGTCCCTTATACCTTATACCTTATAAGCTTGAATTCATGGCTGCTGGTGCATTCGTCAATATTCTGCTTTGGGGCTTCTACAGTAAGTAAGCTTCCAGTCAGCCTAGGAAGTCTGGGTTTTTATCTTTCTGAAGGTAAAAGAAAAGGACAGGAAGATTAACACAGGTTCCAACTCTACTGATCAGATCTGCACATATAAGACAGCACAAAATTAGGGGCCCCTGGGTAACTCAATCAGTTAAGCATCTGCCTTCAGCTTGGGTCATGATCTCAGGGTCTTGGGGAGCCTGCTTCTCCTTCTCCTTCTGTATCACCCTGGCTCATGCTCTCACTCTTAGATAAAGAAATAAAATCTTTTATAAAGGGGGGGGGCGCCTGGTTGGCTCAGTCATTTAGTATCTGCCTCAGGCTCAGGTCATGGTCCCAGGATCCTGGGATTGAGCCCCACATCAGGCTCCCTGTTCGGCAGGGAGTGTGCTTCTCCTTCTGCCTCTGCCTACTGCTTGGTCTACTTGTGCTCTCTATCACTCCCTGTCAAATAAATAAATAAAATCTTAAGAAAAAAAGATGGCGGGTGGAGGAGTCAAGATGGCGGAGAAGTAGCAGGCTGAGACTACCTCAGCTAGCAGGAGATCAGCTAGAGAGCTTATCTAAAGATTGTAAACACCTGCAAATCCATCGGCAGATCGAACAGAAGAAGAACAGCAATTCTAGAAACAGAAAAACAACCACTTTCTGAAAGGTAGGACTGGCGGAGAAGTGAATCCAAAGCGACTGGAAGATAGACCCCGGGGGGAGGGGCCGGCTCCCGGCAAGCGGCGGAGCAACGGAGCACAAAATCAGGACTTTTAAAAGTCTGTTCCGCTGAGGGACATCGCTCCGGAGGCTAAACCGGGGCGAAGCCCACACGGGGTCGGCATGACCTCAGGTCGCGCGGGGTCACAGAAGGATCGGGGGTGTCTGAGTGTTGCAGAGCTTGCGGATATTGGAACGGGGAAGCCGGCTGCAGAGACAGAGCCGACAGTAAGCTCGCAGCTCGGAGTTGCCTTGAACCGGTCGCAAGCTCGGTGAGCTCGGAGCGTGGCCGGAGGTTAGGCAGACGCGAGCTATTAGGAGCTGTTCGCTGAGGGCGCACAGGGGAGCGGGGCCCCGGGCTCTCGGCTCCTCCGGGCCGGAGACCAGGACGCCGCCATTTGTATTCCCGTCCTCCGGAACTCTACGGAAAGCGCTCAGGGAACAAAAGCTCCTGAAAGCAAAGCCGAGCAGATCACTCAGCCCGGCCCCTGGTAAGGGCGGTGTAATTCCGCCTGGGGCAAAGACACTTGAGAATCACTACACCAGGCCCCTCCCCCAGAAGATCAACAAGAAATCCAGGCAAGACCAAGTTCACCTACCAAGGAGTGCAGTTTCAATACCAAGGAGAGAGCAGCAGAATTCCAGAGGAGGAGAAAACAAACCACAGAACTGCCCCACAGAACTCATGGCTTTCTGCCTGTGATTTTTTAGTCTTGAAGTTAATTTTTTTCTTTTTCATTTTTTTTTCTCTTCTTCTGCTAAAATTTTTTATAACTTTTACCCTTTTCTTTTTTAACGTTTTTTAACTAGATTATCTAATATATATATATTTCTTTTTTATACTTTTGTTTATTCATTTTCTTTTTTTTAATTCTTTTTTTTCTTTATTTCTTTTTGAACCTCTTTTTATCCCCAAATCAGAAGAGATCCTAATCTCTTCAATCTTTTTTTTTCTTAATTCTTTTTTAAATTCTTGATTGAATTTTTAATTCAATCTCTTTTTTTAATTCTTTTTTTCTTTTTATTCTTTCTTTCTTTTTTAACCTCTTTTTATCCCCAAATCAGAAGAGATCCCAATCAGAAGAGATTGGGAGATCCCAATCAGAAGAGATTTGGGAGATCCCAATCAGAAGAGATTGGGAGATCCCAATCAAAGGAGATCCCAATCAGAGGAGATCCCTCACGATTTGGGATCTCTTCTGATTTGGTTAAAGCATATTTTCCTGGGACTGTTGCCACCCTTTTAGTATTTTACTTGCTCCTTCATATACTCTTAGCTGGACAAAATGACAAGGCGGAAAAATTCACAACAAAAAAAAGAACAAGAGGCAGTACCGAAGGCTAGGGACCTAATCAATACAGACATTGGTAGTATGTCAGATCTAGAGTTCAAAATGACAATTCTCAAGGTTATAGCCGGGCTTGAAAAAGGCATGGAAGATATTAGAGAAACACTCTCCAGAGATATGAAAGCCCTTTCTGGAGAAATAAAAGAACTAAAATCTAACCAAGTTGAAATCAAAAAAGCTATTAATGAAGTTCAATCAAAAATGGAGGCTCTCACTGCTAGGATAAATGAGGCAGAAGAAAGAATTAGCTATATAGAAGACCAAATGACAGAGAATAAAGAAGCTGAGCAAAAGAGGGACAAACAGCTACTGGACCATGAGGGGAAAATTCGAGAGATAAGTGACACCATAAGACGAAACAACATTAGAATAATTGGGATTCCAGAAGAAGAAGAAACAGAGAGGGGAGCAGAAGGTATACTGGAGAGAATTATTGGGGAGAATTTCCCCAATATGGCAAAGGGAACGAGCATCAAAATTCAGGAGGTTCAGAGAACGCCCCTCAAAATCAATAAGAATAGGCCCACACCCCGTCACCTAATAGTAAAATTAACAAGCCTTAGTGACAAAGAGAAAATCCTGAAAGCAGCCCGGGAAAAGAAGTCTGTAACATACAATGGTAAAAGTATTAGATTGGCAGCTGACTTATCCACAGAGACCTGGCAGGTCAGAAAGAGCTGGCATGACATTTTCAGAGCACTAAACGAGAAAAACATGCAGCCAAGAATACTATATCCAGCTAGGCTATCATTGAAAATAGAAGGAGAGATTAAAAGCTTCCAGGACAAACAAAAACTGAAAGAATTTGCAAACACCAAACCAGCTCTACAGGAAATACTGAAAGGGGTCCTCTAAGCAAAGAGAGAGCCTACAAGTGGTAGATAAGAAAGGAACAGAGACAACATACAGTAACAGTCACCTTACAGGCAATACAATGGCACTAAAATCATATCTCTCAATAGTTACCCTGAATGTTAATGGGCTAAATGCCCCAATCAAAAGACACAGGGTATCAGAATGGATAAAAAAGCAAAACCCATCTATATGTTGCCTCCAAGAAACTCATTTTAAACCCGAAGACACCTCCAGACTTAAAGTGAGGGGGTGGAAAAGAATTTACCATGCTAATGGACATCAGAAAAAAGCAGGAGTGGCAATCCTTATATCAGATCAATTAGATTTTAAGCCAAAGACTATAATAAGAGATGAGGAAGGACGCTATATCATACTCAAAGGGTCTCTCCAACAAGAAGATCTAACAATTTTAAATATCTATGCCCCCAACGTGGGAGCAGCAAACTATATAAACCAATTAATAACAAAATCAAAGAAACACATCAACAATAATACAATAATAGTAGGGGACTTTAACACTCCCCTCACTGAAATGGACAGATCATCCAAGCAAAAGATCAACAGGGAAATAAAGGCCTTAAATGATACACTGGATGAGATGGATATCACAGATATATTCAGAACATTTCATCCCAAAGCAACAGAATACACATTCTTCTCTAGTGCACATGGAACATTCTCCAGAACAGATCACATCCTCGGTCCTAAATCAGGACTCAACCGGTATCAAAAGATTGGGATCATTCCCTGCATATTTTCAGACCACAATGCTCTGAAGCTAGAACTCAACCACAAGAGGAAGTTTGGAAAGAACACAAATACATGGAGACTAAACAGCATCCTTCTGAAGAATGAATGGGTCAACCGGGAAATTAAAGAAGAATTGAAAAAAATCATGGAAACAAATGATAATGAAAATACAACGGTTCAAAATCTGTGGGACACAACAAAGGCAGTCCTGAGAGGAAAATATATAGCGGTACAAGCTTTTCTCAAGAAACAAGAAAGGTCTCAGGTACACAACCTAACCCTACACCTCAAGGAGCTGGAGAAAGAACAAGAAAGAAACCCTAAGCCCAGCAGGAGAAGAGAAATCATAAAGATCAGAGCAGAAATCAATGAAATAGAAACCAAAAAAACAATAGAACAAATCAACGAAACTAGGAGGTGGTTCTTTGAAAGAATTAATAAAATTGATAAACCTTGGCCAGACTTATCAAAAAGAAAAGAGAAAGGACCCAAATAAATAAAATCATGAATGAAAGAGGAGAGATAACAACTAACACCAAAGAAATACAAACTATTATAAGAACATACTATGAGCAACTCTACGCCAACAAATTTGACAATCTGGAAGAAATGGATGCATTCCTAGAAACATATAAACTACCAAAATTGAACCAGGAAGAAATAGAAAGCCTGAACAGACCCATAACCAGTAAGGAGATTGAAACAGTCATTAAAAATCTCCAAACAAACAAAAGCCCAGGGCCAGATGGCTTCCCGGGGGAATTCTACCAAACATTTAAAGAAGAACTAATTCCTATTCTCCTGAAACTGTTCCAAAAAATAGAAATGGAAGGAAAACTCCCAAACTCATTTTATGAGGCCAGCATCACCTTGATCCCAAAACCAGACAAGGATCCCATCAAAAAAGAGAGCTATAGACCAATATCCTTGATGAACACAGATGCGAAAATTCTCACCAAAATACTAGCCAATAGGATTCAACAATACATTAAAAGGATTATTCACCACGACCAAGTGGGATTTATCCCAGGGCTGCAAGGCTGGTTCAACATCCGCAAATCAGTCAATGTGATACAACACATCAATAAAAGAAAGAACAAGAACCATATGATACTCTCAACAGATGCTGAAAAAGCATTTGACAAAGTACAGCATCCCTTCCTGATCAAAACCCTTCAAAGTGTAGGGATAGAGGGCACATACCTCAATATCATCAAAGCCATCTATGAAAAACCCACTGCAAATATCATTCTCAATGGAGAAAAACTGAAAGCTTTTCCACTAAGGTCAGGAACACGGCAGGGATGTCCATTATCACCACTGCTATTCAACATAGTACTAGAAGTCCTAGCCTCAGCAATCAGACAACAAAAGGAAATTAAAGGCATCCAAATCGGCCAAGAAGTAGTCAAATTATCACTCTTCGCAGATGATATGATACTCTATGTGGAAAACCCAAAAGACTCCACTCCAAAACTGCTAGAACTTATACAGGAATTCAGTAAAGTGTCAGGATATAAGATCAATGCACAGAAATCAGTTGCATTTCTCTACACCAACAACAAGACAGAAGAAAGAGAAATTATGGGGTCAATCCCATTTACAATTGCACCCCAAACCATAAGATACCTAGGAATAAACCTAACCAAAGAGGCTAAGAATCTATACTCAAAAACTATAAAGTACTCATGAAAGAAATTGAGGAAGACACAAAGAAATGGAAAAATGTTCCATGCTCCTGGATTGGAAGAATAAATATTGTGAAAATGTCTATGCTACCTAAAGCAATCTACACATTTAATGCAATTCCTATCAAAGTACCATCCATGTTTTTCAAAGAAATGGAACAAATAATTTTAAAATTTATATGGAACCAGAAAAGACCTCGAATAGCCAAAGGGATATTGAAAAACAAAGCCAAAGTTGGTGGCATCACAATTCCGGACTTCAAGCTTTATTACAAAGCTGTCATCATCAAGACAGCATGGTACTGGCACAAAAACAGACACATAGACCAATGGAACAGAATAGAGAGCCCAGAAATAGACCCTCAACTCTATGGTCAACTAATCTTCAACAAAGCAGGAAAGAATGTCCAATGGAAAAAAGACAGCCTCTTCAATAAATGGTGTTGGGAAAATTGGACAGCCACCTGCAGAAAAATGAAATTGGACCATTTCCTTACACCACACACAAAAATAGATTCAAAATGGATTAAGGACCTCAATGTGAGAAAGGAAGCCATCAAAATCCTTGAGGAGAACACAGGCAGCAACCTCTTCGATCTCAGCCGCAGCAACATCTTCCTAGGAACATCGCCAAAGGCAAGGGAAGCAAGGGCAAAAATGAACTTTTCGGATTTCATCAAAATCAAAAGCTTTTGCACAGCAAAGGAAACAGTTAACAAAACCAAAAGACAACTGACAGAATGGGAGAAGATATTTGCAAACGACATATCAGATAAAGGACTAGTGTCCAAAATCTATAAAGAACTTAACAAACTCAACACCCAAAGAACAAATAATCCAATCAAGAAATGGGCAGAGGACATGAACAGACGTTTCTGCAAAGAAGACATCCAGATGGCCAACAGACACATGAAAAAGTGCTCCATATCACTCGGCATCAGGGAAATACAAATCAAAACCACAATGAGATATCACCTCACACCAGTCAGAATGGCTAAAATCAACAAGTCAGGAAATGACAGATGCTGGTGAGGATGCGGAGAAAGGGGAACCCTCCTACACTGTTGGTGGGAATGCAAGCTGGTGCAACCACTCTGGAAAACAGCATGGAGGTTCCTCAAAATGTTGAGAATAGAACTGCCCTATGACCCAGCAATTGCACTACTGGGAATTTACCCTAAAGATACAAACGTAGTGATCCAAAGGGGCACGTGCACCCGAATGTTTATAGCAGCAATGTCCACAATAGCCAAACTATGGAAAGAACCTAGATGTCCATCAACAGATGAATGGATCAAGAAGATGTGGTATATATACACAATGGAATACTATGCAGCCATCAAAAGAAACAAAATCTTGCCATTTGCGACAACATGGATGGAACTAGAGCGTATCATGCTTAGCGAAATAAGTCAAGCGGAGAAAGACAACTATCGTATGATCTCCCTGATATGAGGGAGTGGTGATGCAACATGGGGGCTTCAGTGGGTAGGAGAAGAATCCATGAAACAAGATGGGATAGGGAGGGAGACAAACCATAAGTGACTCTTAATCTCACGAAACAAACTGTGGGTTGCTGGGGGGAGGGGGGTTGGGAGAAGGGGGGTAGGGTTATGGACATTGGGGAGGGTATGTGCTTTTGGGTAAATTGGAAGGGGAGATGAACCATGAGAGACTATGGACTCTGAAAAACAGTCTGAGGGGTTTGAAGTGGCGGGGGGTGGGGTGGGAGGTTGGGGTACCAGGTGGTGGGTATTATAGAGGGCACAACTTGCATGGAGCACTGGGTGTGGTGAAAAAATAATGAATACTGTTTTTCTGAAAATAAATAAATTGGAAAAAAAATTTGGTGGAATTCACCAGTGAAATAGAAAGAAAAAAAAAAGAAAAAAGAAAAAAAGATGGCACAAAATTACAGACCTAGGATCTCAAAATATGTAAAAGACACTCTGTGTGACATGGTGCCTCACACACTCTTACCTCAGAATACCAGTTAGAGCCTCTATCATCCTACTGACAAACGTCAGCAAGTAATAAAAAATACATAATATATGATAATAAAATTAACAGCTTGATTTAAAACATATATGCTGTTCCTGGTACTCCACAGAGAATACAAACCTTTTTTCTTTTTCTTCAAATAAGACTTAGTTTGTCCTAGAAAATTGTAAATTGTGTTGTCTTCATGTAGCTAAAGCTACAATAAAAGGCAAATCCGTACCTTTAAATGCTTTCATTATCAACCAAGAAATGACAGACTTAAACAGAGAATTTTACTCAAAATACTAAGGATGAATAATGAATGAAAGGATGAAAAAAGATCAAAGTAGAAACAAATTAATCAAACAGATTAACAGTAGAATTGATAAACTAATCTAGCCCAGTCTTTGTATTCAAGGAATGTGGAGTGACATGCTCTATCCTTCTGAATAAGAAGATTATTAATATTTTAATTATGTTGATACAAGTCTGTATGCTTGCCAAACGTGCATTCAGTGGGAAAACATCTGAAAAGACATATAGCAAAATGCTAGCAGCATTTTTCTCCAATTGGTGCCATTCAAGGTAACATTAATTTTCTTCTTCATGTGTTTCTGTGGTTTCAAAACCTTCTGGGATGAATATATAATTTCATGATCAGAAAAAGTGAAGCTACTGTCTTGAGATACTAGATGATATTTCTTGGTGACATGTACATTTAACGTAATGCCAATCAAAATACAAAGAGACCGATGAAGGACGGAGGGGGTACTTTAAGAAGGTCACCCAGGAGATAGAGCTTTTTGCAACAGTGATGGTGGGAAACCGATTCCACAGACCCCAAAACTTAGTGTTAAGCTACAATTACCAATTTAAACTTCAATTAGGCAGCTGGCTAGTACCTTCTAATGGGACTGCTTCCATACTTCCAATAAGATTCTGTAAATTTAGAACACCAACAATGATTAAAACAAATCAACTCCTAACACCACCTACCACTCAGATCGCCACATGGCCCAATGCCAGGATCAAATTGCAACAGACTAATCTGAAGGCAGATGAAGCCATAGAGAAAAATCCCCTGTGAGCACATGGCACAGCTTGTCTCTTAAAACAGTGACAACCCTGTGCTAAGGTGGGAAGTGGCTTCAACCTCTCTCACCCGGGGAGCCCGAACATCACAGCCCCTGAGCCTAGATGGAACAGGAAACAGGAAGCCACCTGTCTGTACCTTCCTGGCACCACTGTGAGCCAGCAGAATATTAGAGTTACTGGCAATCTTCATCATGTAACCAAGTTCCAGACTGGTCAAAGGATTATTTTTATTTTATTTTGCATTTTTAAAGGATTATTTTAAAAACTGAAATCGTGATCATTTAATTTCACTGTGAATTGGGGAAGATCTTTCCCAGCAAGGGCGGCGAGGAGAAAAGAGGCAATGAACTCAGATGTGAATGACCCAGTGACTTGATACCAAGCCCTGGAAGGGGTTTAGGGAAATGAGCACTCTCACGGACCTGCTGGTAGGAACAGATCAGAATGGTATTTCTGGGGGGCAAACTGGCTGAATGTATTGAGTGTCTTTAAAATGGCCATATGCTGACACTGTAAGCCAGTGTTTAGGAATTTTTCCTAAGGAAATAATCAGATATTTTAAAAAGTCTTTACAATATCAAAAGATTAGAAAAGAATATAAATGTTCAACAAACAGGTGACCAGTAAATTACATATGAAATGTTTATAGAAGAGACTACTGTCTGGCCGAAAAATCATGTTTCAAAGAATAATGAGAAGGCGCCTGGGTGGCTCAGTGGGTTAAGCCGCTGCCTTCAGCTCAGGTCATGATCTCAGGGTCCTGGGATCGAGTCCCCCATCGGGATCTCTGCTCAGCAGGGAGCCTGCTTCCCTCTCTCTCTCTCTGCCTGCCTCTCCGACTACTTGTGATTTCTCTCTGTCAAATAAATAAATAAAATCTTTTAAAAAAAAAGAATAATGAGAATATGCTCAGAAAATATTGAATTAAAAAAAAGAGTACGGACAAGATAAGCCTAAAATTTTTTTTGAAGATTCACTTATTTATATTTGACAGAGAGAGAAAGAGAGTGGGTGTGAGCGTGTATGCGTGCGCTCACATGCGAGTGAGCAGGGCTGGGGGTGTAGGGGGTGAGGGATGGAAGAAAAAGGAGAGAGGATCCCCAGCAGACTCTCTGCTGAACAGGGAGCTTTATGTGGGGCTTGGTCCCATGACCCTGAGACCGTGACCTGAGCTGAAACAAAACTCCCAACCTACTGAGTCACCCAGGTACCCCTAAAACTTTTTTTTTAACTTGTAGGACACACACATACATAAATCTGGGAGGGGAAAAAACACCACAAGCCCCACCAAATTAGTGTTATATTATTACTTGGCAGGAAAATTAGGGATGAGTTTAATTCTCTATTACCAGCAGCCCAAAGCATGCTAACTGATAGGCCTGGGTTAACTCTCTCTTATTCTGAGCCAGTAAGACTCAGCTTATTTGCTGCCTCTTCCAAGAAGCCCTCCTGCACTACCTTCCTTTGTCCCCAATTATTCTAGGCACTCCTTCATGGCACTGGACTCTGAGCTATCCTGTGATACTCTTTTTCCCTGCGTCATACTCACTCATTTGGTTTACTCTATCCCTGCTACACTTGGAACTGGCCACAGTCAGAAATTGGAGTGTTTCATTTTTGTGCCCCCGATCTGTGCGGAACAGACCTTCAGGCTGGGCAGCGGATTCTCTGCGCTCTGTGAATCTGAAGTTCAAGGAGGGGAAGGACTAAGAAGGGTGAGCCAACACGGAGACAGAGGTACACCCCGCCTTACCTTGGCCAGCAGGCTCGAAACATGTTTGACTTCACTGTAGGCCTTCACTAACTGTTGCTTGAGCTCGGTGCAAGACAGCTCCAGCTGCTCCTTCTTGGCGCGAGCAACCCTCGACATCTCTTGAACCTCACGACCCTCGGCCGTGTGCCCCACAGGGCTGGTCTCCGTAGCCTTCTGCTTCTCGTTCTCCAAATGAGCCTTCAGCGACCCGTGTTCCATCCGCAGCCCTTCGAGTGTGGCTCTGCACTCCTCCAGACTGAGCCATTGCGCCGTTATTCCGCCGCTCCAGGTCCAGACACCCATTCAGTTTTCGTTTTCTTCCTTCAGGTGTTTAATCATGTCTAAAGCACCTTGGTTTTCCTCCTCGACCTTCCGCAAGCTGCAGGTCAGCTGCTGCTGGATGTTGAGCAGCTTTTCTCTTTCAAAGCGGCCCTGGTCCAGGATTTCCGCACACTTCTGCTCCAGCTCGAGGATCTTTCCCTCCTGCGCCGCGGGCTCCTCGTTCTTCACCCGCTCCTGCAAGAGGTTCAGGAGTTTCTCGTTTTCCTGACTAAGCTGCTCAGCTCTCTCCCGGTGCTGGTGGAAGGACGTTTCTAAGAGCGCCTTCTCATCCACGAGCTTCTCGTTTTCAGCGGTCAGCTCCTGTACCATCTGCTGCTGGTCGGACAGTTCCTGCAAAGTGGCCTGGAGCTCTTCAGCCGTGCTGTGATGCTTCTCCTCAATCTTCTGGATCTTTTCCGTGAGGGAGGCCAGGGACAGCTCGCTCGCGTTGTTAGGGGAACTGCCGCTGGTCGAACACCTGGAGCCCTTAAAGGGGTTGTTGGTGGAGGACAGGGGCTGGGAAGGGGTGTCTGCTGCAATGTGCTCAAAATCGGAGGCATCGGGGGACAGAGAAGCTTTGGTAAGGTCGCTGCTCAAAGAGCCCCATGTCCGTAATGCATTTCCATGTCTGCTGTTCGCGGACTCCTCGATGTCCCTGGACTACTGATGCCCCGTCGGGCTGCCTAAGCTTGACTCCTGAGTTAGGGACGTCAGGCAGCTGCTGTCCCCGGTGTGACTCACGCCCCCCTCTGAATTTGGGGAATGCTCCAGGTAAGTTAGTTTCTCCCTCAAGGCCCGGTTCTCCTCCTCGAGCTCTGCAAGTTCTTTCTGGAAACTCTTGTTTTTCTCCTCTAGAGTGCATATCAGGGGTTCTGAGTCACCCAGCAAGGAGGAGGTTCTGTCTGGGCTGGCATCTGAAGCCTCAGCTCCTTCGGTGCCTGGAGTCCTTTTTTCCTTTCATTTCTTCAGTTCGCTTCGAAGCCTGTTAATTTCACTGTCTTTCGCTTTGGCTTCAGCGAGAAGTTCCCGAACCTGGGACTCGAGCACAGCTTTCTCCCCGCCTTCAGGCTCTTGCTTGGGTCTCGTGGAAGTGGTCCTCAGGTGCTTAGTAGGGGTGGGCGTGCTGGAAGAAGTTGGACTGGACACCGGCTTCCTGGGGTTGGAGGGACCGCTTGGCACAGTTCTCTCTCTAGAGACAGTTGCTGAAAGTTCTCGAGGAGCTGGAATGCCTGTCCGTTTGGTTGTTGGCACGGCCCCTAAGGACAGAAGGAGTAGAAACCAATGAAGCAAGGCAAATACTTTTATACATGAAACCCAAGTGACTTTAAGTCTCGTGGGATATTGAAGAGGGTAGCTGTTGCCCTTTACTCATGCCCCCCACACCCCGGCTCTGGATAAGTATTTGGGTCTGGCTGTGTTTCTGTGCCTCCTCCCACAGCCCTATACTTTGGGGGAAGCTGGACTCCATGCCTGAGCTCCTTCTCATAACTACATGCCAGCACAGTTGCTGGTTCAAGGCAGGGTTTCTGGGTGAAACAGCAGGAGAGGGTTGAGTCATATAAAGTCTGGGAATGGCTGTCACCTGTTGTCACCACAAGAGGAAAAGAACGCAGAGTACACAAAGAAGGAAACCGAATTCTTAGTAGCACCGTGGAGTTACCCAATCTGTCAACCCTGGAGCTTAGCCTAGAGCCGGCTGTTCCAACGACACAAACCAATAAATACCCTTCATTCATGGCACCGTTAATTGGGTTTTCTGTAACTTGCAGCTTAATGCGTTTGAACCGTAACCTTAGCAACTGAACAGCTTCCCGACAAAATGCAAGTTCATCTTGAATTTTTTAAATTTTTTTTTAATTCACCAACATCTTGTGAATGAGCATGAACTGGACTGAGAAATCACAACACACAAATAATACCACGTTAAGACTAATCTAACCCAGTGACACGCTGCTTTAATTACTGGTGGCAAAGGTGAGCTTATTTGTATCCAGAGAAACAAGAGTACACAGAGAGGGGCCACCTTGCATGCCTCTGTGGTACAGTTTTCAATGTTAAAGGGATTTACATAGTGTGGAAGTGATACAGATCTTTAAGGGGAAATGTAAGGTACAAAACTGTTTTCTATATTGGTCCAAACTACATTACAATATTAAAATAAATTCTGGGGGTGAAAACCCAGACATCAATCTCTTATATGCCTCAGAAATGAAACCCACCTCAGAGGTTAGGGTGTAAATGAACATTTTGGACCTATTTTTACAAACTGGAAGACCCCTGATGAATGGAGGCTGACTGCTGTGACTTACCTAACTCTACACGTTGGGTTGAAGACCTCCAGTAACAAAGGACCCTAGAAGGAGTCACCAATTCCCAGGGCTCCAAAAAGGAGGAAGTGGCGGGGGTATGCCCGCACAGACTGGCAGCAGCCACAGTCTACAAGCATGGAGCAGAGCCCAGCATGGCACAGGAGCCCTAAGCCTGTGGTCAGGACGCGACTAAGGAGCATCTGTGGATCTGAGCATCCTGAAACGGGAGGTGATGATGTGAAGGCCAATGCCATTCACTGCTGCGTCTAACAGTCAAGTGCCCTTGAAAACTCTGAGATAAAGGCTAAGCTGGGGGCACCTGGGTGGCTCAGCTGGGTGGGCAGCGGACTTGATTCTGGCTCGGGTCATAATCTCAGGGTCCTGTGACCCAGCCCTGCAGGTTCTCAGGCTCTGCACTCAGCAGGGAGTCTGCTTCTCCCTCTGCCCCTCCCCCTGCTCCTGCTCTCTTTTAAATGCTCTCTCCTTTTAAAAGAAGGTTTTACTTATTTATTTAACAGAGAGAGAGCACAAGAAGAGGGATGGGAGAGGAAGAAACAGGCTCCCCAATGAGCAGGGAGACCTATGCAGCTTGATCCCAGGACCCCGGGATCATGACCTGGGCTGAAGGCAGACGCTTACTGACTGAGCCACCCAGGCACCCCATTAAATAAAATCTTTAAAAATAAAAAAGAAGGTAAGCTATCATACTAGTATACAGAAAAACTATGGTTTTTACAGTAACTTTTCAAACTAAGTTACTGGAGAGCTAAGACTACTATGATACACCCTTAGTACTTTTGGCTGTCTGACTTGCATCCTACTTAATGGAGAAAACACTCGGGGAACAAAAGATTTATTTAATTATTCTTGTAAAATGAAGATTGCAATCACTCAGCAATAAAATGTTTTAGTAACACTGGATTAGGTAATCCTGATGATGCCAAGGGCCCCTAAGGAAAACGGAAGATGGGAGTCCAGTTTTGGCCAAACTGTTGTCAGAACAGGCAGCCGGGGGGATCCAAACTGGTCGTCACAGAGCCACTGGCCGTTCCGTACACAGACACTGAAACTAAGGCTCCTTTTTGACCATTCGTCGGCCGGGCAGGCATCAAACTGAACAACAGATCAGCTCTATCATCATTTCCAGCCCCAGGGGACTCCACCCTCTGCTGCCAAATCTTAGTTCATTCTCCACATAGGTGTTACTACTTGCACCTTACCTAAACCACGAGGAATTTTTTAATGTCAAAATACATTTGTGAAAGACATCCAGCTGTGTGTTATGAAATACACAATCCAGTCGTATTTGTTACTACAACTGTTCTTTTTCTGTAATCCCTTCTGACACCTCATCAGCACCGAAGGAAGTCACTAGTGTGACTGTTCTCCTAAGTTGCTTTTTTTTTTTTTAAAGGTTCTTCCCAGCTTTGTACACATCATTTCCAAAACCGTAATTACCATAAGTTAAGTGTAGAGGGTGGCGAAAATTCACTGTGGGACCAGATTAAGGTTGGTGCGTGGTGGCTCACCACCCCATGCAGCGCAGGTGTCCAGGCGTCCTCGTCCTGGACAGAGCGGGCGAGTCTTATTGCTTAGAATGCAGTCAGTCAGAGGATCTACAACTCTGTCCACCTCAAGTACTGTGAGTAAAAACGTCTCACTGCTAGGGTGCCTGGGGGGCTCAGTTGGGCAATTGCTTTCCACTCAGGTCATGATCCCGGAGATCCAGATTCGAGTGCCGCATGAGGCTCCCAGCTCAGCAGGAGTTTGCTTCTCCCTCTGACCCTCCTCCACTCTTTCTCTCAAATAAATAAAATAATAATTTTAAAAAGCCTCATTGCTAAAGCATTACGTCCTAGAAGCCTGAAAAGGGGCACAGCTCCTGACACATACACCGTGGCAAGGGGGGCAGAGAGGTGGCCGGAAGCCTGGGGCTGATGGAACAGGGACCGCTTGGCTGGCACTCTTACTTCTTGGGTCTTTTCCCCATCCTCACACCAGACCGTCACTTATTCCTACTGAGGCTGGCTGTCAAACTACATGAATTTAAAATGAAAGCAAGCTCTACCTCATAATTGGGAAGACTAATGTGATTTTTTAAAAAGATTTTATTTATTTATTTGACAGAGACAGCAAGAAAGGGAACACAAGCAGGGGGAGTGGGAGAGGGAGAAGCAGGCTCTCCATAGAGCAGGGAGCCCAATGTGGGGCTCGATCCCAGGATGCTGGGATCATGACCTGAGTTGAAGGCAGATACTTAATGACTGAGCCACCCAGGTGCCCCTTATATGTTACATTCTAAAATGCCAAATGAAGGGCACCTGGGTGGCTCAGTCAGTTAAGCACCACCTTTGGCTAAGGTCATGATCTCAGGGTCCTGGGAACCAGCCCGGGATGGGGCTCCCTGCTCAACAGGGAGCTTTCTTCCTCTCCCTTTGCCCCTCTCCCTGATTGTGCTCTCTTGATCACTCTCTCTGAAATTAAAAAATAAAAAATCTTTAAAAGAAAAATATATTTAAACGTCCTCCCCCCTTTCTTTTTTGGTAACCACCCAAAACCTAAAACCCTAAAACCTGCTGTTTCTGGAAATGTTTCCATATTTTTGTTTTGTTTTTCCTTTTGGTATGGATCCAGTCGAAGTCCTTAAGAATGCTTCATCTAAATGTCTGAACTGTGCTCACAGGTCCTCCATTCCAGTCTCTCCCGGCTTGGAGATCTAATGGACTAATATGACTTAAACATCTTGCTTGCTATTCTGTTCCAGAATCTGTAAGCAATTCCCCCCTACCCCCACCTCACCCGCCGGATCATCAATGTCAAACGTCTTCCCTGGGCTTTCAGGATCAGGCATAATAGTGTCCAAATCAACATATCCAACCTTTTCATTTTAGGGCCCCCCCCAACATATCTATTTAACCCATTAAATGTCCCCAGTAGATCTATGGCTTATTGAAATAGCATTTCCTTTCCACTGGATCCTTCTGATGGGCATTTAAACATACTTAACTCTCCTCAATTATTAAAAAAAAGAATCTGGGGCACCTGACTGGCTTAGTCAGTAGAGCATGTGACTCTTGATCTTGTGGTTATGAGTTCAAGCCCCACATTGAGTGTAGAAATTGCTTAAAAATAAAAGCTTTTAAAAAAAGAAATCTGGAGTCCACATCGTCCTCCAGCTAATATCTAATCTTGTTTACTGGTTGTCTTCCGTTCTTCCCCTGTCATTCGCTCCTCTACCCACTGCCATTACTCAACCAAAACCCTATCTGCTGAGGCCATCGGCGACCTCCACGTGGGCCAACACAACAGACATCATCAGTCCTCTCAGCAGAGCTGGCACAACTCCCTCCTTTCTGAAGCACACCTCTGATGTCCCACTCTCCAGGTTTCTCTCTTAATCCAGGAGCAGTCCTCTGTCTCTTCCTTTGCTGGCTCCTCCTCCTCTCTCTGCTTCTATTTGTCAGAAGCTTCCGACTTATGTCCTGAGCCTTTTTTCTTCTTTTATTACAAATTATTTTCCTGGTGATACTACTCCATCTCATGATCTTTTTTAAAAAAAATTTTTTTTAATTTTATTTATTTATTTGACAGAGAGAGATCACAAGCAGGCAGAGAGAGAGAGGAGGAAGCAGGCTCCCTGCTGAGCAGAGAGCCTGACGCGGAACTCGATCCCAGGACCCTGAGATCAGGACCTGAGCCGAAGGCAGCGGCTCAACCCACTGAGCCACCCAGGCGCCCTCCATCTCATGATCTTAAAATACCACCTATATACTGATGACTCCCTAATTGGGTTCTTATATGAACCACTCATCTGAGCAACAGATCTGAATATCAAACTACCTATTCGATCAGCATAAGTGAATTATAACAAAAGTACCTCTAGTTTGGATAAAAGGCATAAGGGTAGATTAAGAAAGAGTGAACAGAATGTGTGAAAGACCTGGAGTGCAGAGAGCACTGGCAAGGAGGGGGCTGATAAGGAAGAAGGCTCATTTATAGAGGGAGCTCAAGGATGGCCTCACTGACAGAGCTGGAGTTTCAAGGGGATCTACACCCATTAAAACAAGGCCAGAATGCTTGGAAGAAAGAAGAAGACGGCACAAGAAAAAGCTCTCAAAAATTTTAAATACGTTCTTTTTTTAATTAAAAAATTCAATAGAAAGGATGGAATGCAAAATCAAGGAACTCTCCCAATATGTGGAAAAAAATGATAACAAGATGGAAATAGAAAAGATTAAACACTCAGGGCCAATCCAAAAGATCACACAGTCAAGTAACAGAAGATCCAGAAATAGGAGTGCATGGGAGGCTCAGTCAGCTAAGCATCTGACTCTTGATTTTGGCTCAGGTCATGATCTCATCAGGATTGTGAGATTGAGCCCCGAGTCCACTGAGCTCAGCTCAGAGTCTGCTTGAAATTCTGTCTCTGTCCCTCCCTATGTGTGCACACATGCTCTATAAATAAATAAATAAATAAATAAATAAATAAATAAAATCTTAAAAAAAGAGATCGAGAGAGAGAGAGAGAGACCCAGAAATCAGAAATATAGACCCATGGAAACAGAGTGGAGGAAATTCCCAAAGGACTGATGTGAAAGAATTCCCCAAGGATGAAGAATATTGAGTCTCCAGAACTTGTGTCACACGAAGTGAATGAAAAAGACCCACATGATGGTAAAATACGCTGTCTATAAATTTTCAGAACAACAAGAACACCTACAAGTCTGGGGAAGGGGTGTGAGCTTGAGACTGGCCATATTGTAGCAATACTGAACTCTTGGAGGCAAAAAGCAAATGCCTTCAAAGTTCTGAGGGAACTCAGAAACTAAACTCAGAAACGGTAACACCCTTTTTCTAAGTAAGTCATTTGAAAACAAAGGAGTAAACCAGAGAGACAGAGAGAGAAGGTGAATTATCCAGGGAGAGCAGAGGTTCTAAGAGAGCAGACCAGTCAAGGTGAGTCTCAAGATGGTACCCACGGACCAAGTCGGGAGAATAAATCCAAGCTGGGTCAAGAGGATAAAGTGCAACTGAGGGAAGTTTCTTGGAAAGAACATCTAACTGATGAAGAATATGAAAAAGAATGAGGATGTAATAAAAAAAAAACAGTGAGAAAACCAGAAACTTCATAAAAACAAGAAGTTGCATGAGAAAGGTCACAAAATTTTAACAGATGACTTTCCTCTGCAGGGAATATATATATAGTCACAATTACATCAGTACTATTTCAATTGATCTATACACAATCTGCAAGATGATTTTATAGAACATTGGAACATTATCCCAGCTAGCAAAAGTGTTAAAGTAGAGGGCACCTGGTGGGTTCAGTTGGTACAGCATGTGACTCTTGCTCTTAGGGTTGTGAGTTCGAGCCCCACACTGGATGTAGAGATTACTTTAAAAAAAAATTAAAAAGCTTTAAGAAAAAGTGAAAGTACAAATGAAAGACATGGGGAGGTAGACCACAGGTGGAAAAAGCTGGTAGAAATTGTAGTGACAATAATATCCAACCTCATCCTGCATATGGAGAGTTTCAAAGATACTATATACAACCGACAAAGCAAGAAATAAACATGGAAAATGTTACTGAAATAAAGGATGTAGGCAAGAAAGGAACTTAAAGAAGTCACATTAAGACTGTGAGGAGGTGAAGTTATGAGTTAAATCCTCATCTGTTAGAGGAGGAGTCAACAAAATGTCTATATCTGAAAAACTAGGGGCACCTCAGTGGCTCAGCTGGTTGAGTGACTGCCTTTGGCTCAGGTCATGATCCTGGAGTTCCAGGATCGAGCCCCACATCCAGCTCCCTGCTCAGCAGGGTGTCTGCTTCTCCCTCTGCCCTTCCCCCTCTCATGTTCTCATACTCTCTCAAACAAATAAGATCTTAAAAAAAAATGAAAAGCCAAAAACTAGCTATGTTAGGAGAATGAGAAGACAAATCACAGGCTGAGAGAAAATACTTGCAAAATATATATCTGATAAAGGGCTGTTATCCAAAACAGACAAAGAACTCAAGAATAAAAAAACAAACAACTCGAATTAAAAATGGGTAAAAGAGGGGCTCCTGGGTGGCTCAGTGGCTTAAGCCTCTGCCTTTGGCTCAGGTCATGATCCCAGGGTCCTGGGATCGAGCCCCACATCAGGCTCTCTGCTCAGCAAGGAACCTGCTTCCTCCTCTTTCCCTGCCTGCCTCTCTGACAACTTGTAATCTCTGTCTATCAAATAAAAAATTTTTTTAAATGGGCAGAATACCTGAACAGACACCTCACCAAAGAAGACAAACAGATGGCAAATAAGCATATGAAAAGACATCCCACACCACCTGTCATTAGGGAAGAACAATTTAAAACAACGATGAGAGACCACAACACGCCGAAGAGAATGGCTAAAATCCAAAACGCCAACAACCCCTCCTGCTGCCGAGAAGGAAGTGGAGCAATAGGAATGCTCCTTCATTGCTGGTGGAAATGCAGAATGGTATGGCCACTGGGGAAGACGGTTTGGCAGTTCCTTACAAAACTAAACATACTCTTTGCCATGATTCAGCAATCGCATACCCTGGTATTTACCCAAATGGGTTGAAAACTCACATCTACGCACAAACCAGCACACAGCTGTTCACAGCAGTGCTATTCATAATCGCCAAAACGTGGAAGCCACCAAGATGTCCTTCAGGAGGTGAATGGAGGAACCGTGATACATCCAGGCAATGGAGTATTATTCAGTGCAAAAAAGAAATGTGCTACGAAGCTCCAAAAATAGGGAGGATCCTTAAACACAGACTAAGAAAAAGCAGCCAATCTGAAAAGGCTCCGTACTGTATGATTTCAACTATCTGATACTCTGGAAAAGGCAAAATTATGAAGACAGCAGAAAGATCAGTGGTTGCCATGGGGTCGGGGGAAGGGAGAACGAATAGGGGTGCACAGAGGACTCTTAGGGCCATGAGTCTATTCTGTATGGTATTATCATACTGGATACATTTGCCCAGACCCACAGAATGTAAACCACAGACTCTGGGTAACTGTGATGCGTCAACATAAGTGCATCAGCTCTAACAATTGTACCACTGCGGTGAGGGACACTGATGGCGAGGGAGGCTGTCCACACTTGTGTTGGGAGGGCGGGGGTTGTATGGGCATTCTGTGCTCGCCCAATTTTGCTGTGCCCAAACCTGCTCTAAAAGTCTATTTAAAAAAAAAAAATGCAGCGTACACAAGTATAAGCGGTTAACTTTGAGAAGTGGGAAGGTGTAGGGCAACAGCAGTTTTGCTTTTCACGAGAAGAGGCCCTGTACCATTCCATTTTCTAACCTGTGCATGCACTACCTTGGATGGTAAGCATGGAGAAAAAGAAATGGGAATGTTTGCAAATACGGTGCGGAAGTAGGTAATCAGCAGTCTGTTGGTTTTATGGGCAGCACTGTTCCTTTGGACTTAGAACAAGGGAGATAACGGCAAAAAGTCTAAGGCCACACAGCCAGAAGGAACTAAGCTTTGGTATCAAATCGCCGGCCCCACCTCACTGGTGACTGCAACATCATTTTTTCTGAGCTAGACCAACCCTGCGGGGAGTTTCAGTGGAGTATCTTCTAGAGATTCATGTATTTCATATTAAACCTCACAGAAACTCCTCTGCAAACCAAACAGCAGGGAAAACGCACAAAAGAATCCTACAGAGGCTAATGAACCATATTACTTGCTTATTTTGCTGCCTTCGAGAAAAGCAAAGGGCAGGGTCACCATTTAGAGATGGTTTTTGAAACACCATAAAAGTTTTTTGTCTTGTCTTCATTTTGCACGCCCCCCCCTTTTTTTTTCTCAGAATGCCAAGTTAATTTTACTCGCACTCCACTTGCTCAGTGGCTTGGGTGAGAGTTTAAAACACTTGTAAATTTGTGTCCTTCTCTTTCCCACAGAGCCACACTGTTCCACGGCCACCATGAACAGTGCTCCAGACGGGAGAGGGTCTCTGAACAAAAGCCCCCTAACACTGTGTGGGGGCTCTGGCCCGGGGAGGATACAGTGACCACTCTGTACTGAGCTCAAGGCAAGATAAGGCAAGAGACAAAGCGGTAGTGTTAACGAGGAGAGATGACAGCACGGGCTGAACGGCTCCTTGTGGGCGGCCCACATGGCCGGGTGCTGGCATCTCCAGGAGAAGCCAAAATGCAAAACGGTTCTGGAAGGGCAGCTCCCAACATGCCATTTGAAAAGCACAGAGCAGGTGGGGACGTCTCCTGTCCGCTGACACTGAAGTGGCCGGGGCAACGGCTGGTCTCACAATTCACTCTGTGTGCTAGGTTAGCTCCTGGCCCACTGTGTGCGCCAAAGGAAATCTTCACAACACCGTTGCACAGGAGATGCCCCCCGGGGTCCCTAGGCAGCAAACAGAGAGGAGGAGGAGGAGCTGAGAGCGGTGGGACTTGTGTGAATTAGAAGATCTGCCTCTCCATGTGCAGCCTTCCTCTCCGTAGAGATGACAAAAGATCCACTTCCCAAGTTGTGAGCGTTTCTGGGGAGGAGGGAGGTATGCGGAGACCAAGGTGGGGCTGGAACGCATGACCCTGAGATCAAGACCTGAGCTGGGCTCAAGAGTTGGACGCTTGACCGAAAGAGCTGCCCACGCGCTCCTATGAGTCTTGATGTAACCAAGAATGACCCGCTCTGGATCACAGTTTAGCTCTGACTCCCTAAAATTACAACTTGGCTGAGTGGTAGCCCCATGTCATTGCAATCAGCGAGAAACTTCCAAATGCCACCATTAAAAGATACCAAATTCACCTGAATTTGCAATGACAGAAATCAGAGAATTAGGTGGACAGGGCATGCCAAATAGGTTTATCTGGATTACCATCACTTTTTCCTGTACTTTTTCTTAAACCATGCATAGGTCAAAACATAGAACTTTAAGGAATTGACCACATTCGTCACACTGGGAGTTCACAAGGCGGGAAATGATACTACCACTTAACGTGTGTAGTGCTTTGGTTTTCAAAGCATCTTCATACACATTAATTTGAGGCTCCCAAAAATCACTTGGCAAAGTATTGTTATCTTCATTTTATGCATAAGGAAACAGAGTCTAGAGGCTTCACAACTTGCCCATGGGTCTCACAATAAGTATGTCTTCCCATACCTAATGAATCACAAAATGTGTTATTTCAGAACTGTTAGAAACAGAGGAATCATGTAACCTAATCTTTCATACCAAGTAGTAGTGACAACGTCTGATCTCGGCTGCTATTTCCCAGTCTCATGTGCCAGTCACCGACGAAGATTTTCAGGGAAAGAGAAGCCGGCATTAGACAGGCCTTCCACCATGGGAAGCGGAAAGATTTGGACAATCCTTCTTTATATGTGGCTGAATTCGATCTTCGTGAATATGGCACATGTTGGTGCCAGTTCTGGGACAATCTGGAACCACGAAGAACAAAACGACTGCTTCTTCCACATGACATCTGAATATGTGACGGCAGCTTTGTTTCTCCTTGGTTTTCTACTCTGTAAGCAGAGCATTCCTAGTCCTTCCTGCCAAGCCTCAGGGGAGCCGGGGGTCACTCATCGGGTGGACTGCCCCGGGAGTCTCTGATTTAGCAATGTCCCTCTGAAACATTACCCAGAATCTCAAAAATGCTGCAGATGTGGTCACCACGAGCAAGGAATCTCCTGGTCACAAGAGAACCCCCAACTCAAGCTTGTAACAATCATAGGAAATGTTTTTGGCTCACGTAACTGGAATGCTGGGAGCAAGTCTGGCTTGGGGTCCAGCAATGAAGAATGTGCTCATGGCTCTCCCTCCCCTGCCCCTGCGTTCCTCAACAGGCTGCCTTCATCAGTGAGCTGCCTTGCCTCATGCCAGGGGGAGGTCTGGACGGTTCCAGGCCTCACATCCGCACGCCACCACATCCAGGGAAGAGGAAAAATGCTGCACCACCCCCGCGTGGGATATTAGATGACAACTGAAAATTACATATACTGTTGAGCAAGTTACCATTGTTTCAGGACAAAGTTTCCCCTACAACTTCATGGCTAGAAAGAACCATCTTATTTTGCAGTTCAGGATTTTGGAAAAGGCTTGGCCAGGCAGTTATAACTTAGGTCGATGCTGCCTGGTGATTGCCGTCCCCGTGCTGGCTGGGGGCTCAGTCACTTCAAGACTGGCTGGGCCGGACAGGCCAGCTGGCTCAGTCACATGGCGGAAAGGACAACCAGGGCCATCATATGGGAGTGGAAGTGGACCACCGGAGTGTGTGGGGGGGAGAGTATTCCAGTAGGGTGGTCTTGGGGTGGCTGAGCCCAGTACAGATGGCTCGGGGCTCCAGGGCTATGTCTGCACACAAGGGTGGGGGTCACTGCAGGGCCTCTTACAAGCCAGGCTTGGCGGTCACATGGGGTCACTTCTGTCCTTTTCCGGTGGCTGAAGCAATCCTAGGCCTGCCCGGATTGAAGGCTCACATTCTTGACAGAGTCGGTGGCAAAGTCACCATGTGGAAGAGCGCACGGGATGGGAGGCAGTTTCCATCTCTGGAAACTACAATTCAATTCATCACGCCCCCCCCTAGGCTGATGACACAGTTTTCTCTCATAAACCCGTTAACTGTATGCCTCTGTTTCTCATCCTAGCGTTCTTCTCGTTAAAATGTCAAGACAGGGAAGCCAAAGGTAATTCCGCTGACGATTTGCCGGTTCCAAAGAGACACTGAAGACAGGGTAAAGTTCATGCTGGTAAATACGAGATGCTCAGTGTTTGGACACTTTATGGGCCAAGCTGGTGCCACTTCTTCGGAACAGGGAGAAGAAGTAAAGGCACGTGGCTCAGTGGGTTAGGCGTCCAACTCTTGATTCTGGCTCAAGTCATGATCTTAGGGTCACGAGATCGAGCCCTGCATTGAGTGTGGAGCCTGCCTAAGATTCTTTCTCTCTCCCAGTCTGCCCACCTCCCACCCCTGATCTGCCCCCTCCAAATAAATAAATAAACTGCTTCACCATGTTCTTCAAAATCAAGCTCTAAAAGCGATAAAAATATGTTTGGCGTTTTACCACCCAAAGCCTAAAGTGAACCTTCCCTTTTCCTTGACTTATGTCATAAATATTTGTAATTGAAAGAAAGAAAAATGGCCCTCCCCTATGTACAACCTACTCTGCAGTGGATACCTTACACGTATGAGCCCATTTAAGGCCTTTGTAGCAGGTGCTGACTTTATGGGTATATTAGGTCACAGGAAACCGAGGCAAAGGTGGGTGCAGATACCCTGCCCAAGGTTACGAGTCTTGAGCTGGAATTCAAACCCGCGAAACGTGGTCTCCAAAGTTCATACTCTTAGTCAACAAACTCGTCCCTCTGCAAGTAGAAATGATAATGCTCTTTCTAAAACTGATGTAATCAAGATCCCCCACTTTCCTGAGATGCGCACAGGAAGAGATATGGAAAGAATGTGTTCTTCTGTGTCGACACAGAGGGGCTTATCAGTCTTTAGTCTGGGATTGTAACACACGCATATATGACAGAGAGCTGTAAACTTTTTTTTTTTTTTGAGAGCTGTAAACTTGCCTTTGTGACTTCTACTTTAGCACTAGAATATACAGCATACTCCTCCTCGCATTGAATTATCATACCATTGTCAACTGACCTATGCCACCACCATACCCGACAGTTTACAGGCGTACCTCATAGATTCAGGATTTTCTGCAATATTTCCCCCAGATTTTTACCTATGTGCAAGCAGAGGCTGCATATACCTCAGTATTGCTTCTCTTTTCCTTTCTCAATAATAGGACTTTTGCGAGGGGCACGTGGTTTCAGAATAAGGACATTCTCCAGCCTCTTCTGCAGCTGGGGGCGGCTGGGTGACCAAGTTCTGGCCCACTGGATACAGTAGCTTCTGGAAGCTCTCCTTACCAGTCAGTGCTCACTCCTTTCCTCCACTCTGCTGCCTGATATGCACATGTCACACGTGGGACCCTGAGGTCAGGATCTCACCTGGTGGAGCCAGATGTCAGGAAGAATCAAGGCTCAGCACCTTCGAGCCCCAGGTTTCTCAGGTAAAGGTCTGGGTACGTGGTCTAGGCCACGTACCCAGACCTTTACCTGGGAAACAAAATCAGGTTTTCGTTAATAGAATACGAACTTCTTGACCAACTTGAGTAAGCTTTTATTGCTACAGAGAGTCAAATCCCTACTTCAATTTACATATTATTCATATCTATTTAACACGTAATGTGTATAACCCGTTATATGTAAAACATTTTTAAAAATTTAATAAATTGGGTATTTCTTAAATATGTTACTATAATTACTTATAATACCTTACTGCCTTATAGAACATATATTAATTTATTAAACTTCAATTTATATGTACATATTTAAACCACATTTTATAAAACATACGCATTTAGAAACATGGATCCCGTGCTCATACCTCAAGAACATTTTTCAATTAGCAATAATCGCGCCTCGGATAAACCTCATTGGCTACGATACTGCCACTGCGCAAAGCTCAAGAACATTTTTATCCACGTTCATCCCATGCATGGTCTCAGTGCTGCCCTTGTTATTACGAAGGCCACTTTAAAGCCTTCTCTCCCAGGTTACCAGAGAGCCATCTAAGTAATCTGTTTTGAGATTTGGCGTTTTTTTGAATCCAAGACTGCAATCATAAGATCACTGAAAATTTCGTACCAAGTCTCAAATACATATTTACATGGTATTATGTCAATTTCTTTAAAAAAAAAATTCCTGTGAGTGTATATTGGTGACCTACAACAGAAGCGCTTACTCTGTCATATAATATCTTTCAAAGCCTTGATTTAACGATACGGAACACTTGCAACTGTGAGATTATACTCCACAGAATACACAGCAAATTTGTTTTAAATATGCCTCCCTTTTTCTAAACCAGCTCTGTCAGACGGCCTCTGTAAGGCTCTAAAATGAAAACTGAGGTTATTTTAGGCTGATTCCCCCGAATCTTACTTTGTTATTCAGAATCAAGTAATTAAGAACATGTCACTTGGTTAAAAATGACACTCTGTGAGTCCTGAATGTAAGGAGCTTCCTTTTTTCCCCCTAAGAAATAATTCTGGGAGAAATTAGTATCATATCCAGGCATATTAATTTGAGATACATTAATAATTTTATAATATTAAGTCTGCCCCTTCTGGAATGGAGTATAGCTTCTCCATTATTTTAAGTCTTATTTTAAGAACCTCAAGGAGATTTAACACCTTTTACCTTATGTCCTATAATATTCTAGTTAAAATTATTCCTAGATATTTTACGTTACCTCTGCACTGGATTTTTTTTTTCAATTTCTACCATTAACTAGTTATTTCTAGTACAGGAAAAAGCTATTATTTTTTCCATATTTATCTTATATATAAAACATTTTTAAAAATGTTACTTACAAGTTACTTACAAGTGACTTACAGTCACTTACAAATTCCCTTATTCGTCGGTCTAACTTTTCTTTTCAATATTTAAGCCAAAGATGTTTTTGCCTTACTGCATTGATACCAAAGCAATGTAAAATAATAATAATACTTCAAGTTTTATACTTTTTCCAGGACTAATTTTGTGAATTTATATTTTGAGGGAAATGCACCGTTTTTGTATATATTGTTATACACTGAATTCCTCATTTCCTTCGTATCTGTAACAATAGATCCTCACTTATTTTTAATATTTTTCCTCTTTTCTTTAATCAGAGATCACGTCCATTATTTGTCTTTTCAAAAAACTAGTGTTTGGTTTGACTTCTCTTCTTTACAGTTTTATGTCTTCTACCTCATGCCTTTCAGCTTTTAACATGATTATTTCTCTCTTTTTTCTTTTGCTTTTCTCCTAGTTTCACAGGTTGACTATTTCACGCAGACGTTTTCAGTCCTTTTTCTCTTATGGTAATAAAAGCGTCCGTGATCATACATTTTGTGGTTACAAAACCTCACTCCCTCTGTGTATTTCTAGATTATTCATAATTTGTTTTGACCTTCTCTTGGTGCCGAAATTATTTAAACACCATGTCTCTGAATTCCAAAGTAGTTTTTTAAAAAATAATTATCTTTTTATCATTTATTTTGTTGGATTATGATGACAGATTATTGCATTTAAAATAGGAATTCTGTGACAAAGTACATGACCAAGTCCTGCAAACAATCCTAGACCTAAAGAATGTATATTCCCTGTTCCATAAATGTGTCGAATCTTTTATTTATAACTTCTATGTTTTTGCTTCTTTTATTTGTTTGTTTCAGAGGGTGAAAACAGGCAGCCTGCAAGCTACAGATATGTTTTATTTGGCTGGCAAAGTCCTTTAAATGTATGAATCTCAATGCCTTTAGGCAAGGCATGCATTCTCTAGTTCACTGTGCGATTCCCATCATCTCTGCTGTCTTACACCCAATAATTCACATATTCGTGCTACGCACGTGGTCCCCGTGGGCATCCGAGTTAGCAGTCTAGCTTCCCTGGGCTGTCAAATTAGAAAGACCACATAATTAACATCTTCTGGTACAGTATGGATTTTTTAAAGAAAAAACAATGCATCTTTTATTTCCAGTTTTTGTTCTATATATTTTGTTGCTTAAAGATTAAAGATGGTCACATATATTTGGTTTTTATCGGTATGTAATATCCCTCTTTTTCATGTTCAGTGTTCCTGTTCTTACTTTCTTCTCTGTGAGGCACTGATATATGTCTCCTATTTGTTCTTTAATTGGTGAATTTAGCTTAAGAATATTTATCGTGGGGCTTTTCTTTGGCTTTCTTGTTTCTGCTTCTTGTTTCTTATTTTGCTTCCTGTTCATTAACTCTTCTTTCGTTCTCTTCTCCCCCCATCACTTTTGCTGATCTGATACTGCTTCACTTTATTCCTTTCTGACCGGCTTACCAGGCATTACCATCCTCAATCCCCCTTATTTGGGGAATACTATGCATTTCTTTTCTGTTTGTGGTTACTGGCCATTCTTAATAGTCCTAACCAAGCCTTCATCACAAGTAAACCACCATGGCCCCCTTACTTCCTCACCAACAAAGGTGAGATTAATTTTAGAGTGATTTGATCTATGAAGGCCTTGAATGCCCCCACTGCAATTGTGGGTTTTGCTGAGCTACTCTAGAATTTTCAGTTCTGTGCCCTTGTCTAGATTTTCCCTGAAAGTATGATCTTTTTTTTTCCCCCCAAGAATCCCGCTTTACAGTTACATTATGAATTTTCGGCTGCGTTGGCCTCCTCAATTTATATCCCCAATGTCTCAGGCTGCACAATTCACTGCTCGTCACAGTGTCTTATATGCTTGATCTTCCTCTGGCTTAAGGTTTCTGCTGATCCAATTACCAGTATCTAATTGGTCATTTGAATAGTTGCTCACGTAGAGTATAATAAATCCTTCACGTCTAAAAATATCCTTTTTTATTCTGATTCATTAAGGGATATCTTGGCAGGAGAATTTGTAACTGGCATTCTTTCTGACGATCTAGCTTTCCTACCTTTCTTCCCTACTTTATTTCTCTTTTGAAGGCAGGTCCTCCTCCCACTGAATTAGCTGAAAATATCAGCTGTTTGCTTTTGCAGCCCCCCTTTACAAGCTTAGATGCCCCCTTGACCCTGCCAGAAATTCCACCTGCCCCAAGTGGAACTTGACTCCGGAACCAGTGCTACAAAGCAAGGACCAGGATGCTTACCTGGTCGCCGGCAGCTTCGGCGGCTGCTTCAAGACCAGGATCCCTGCCGGTAGGTCGGGTGCAGCCTGCACTGTCTTGGCCCACGCACAGAGCAGCAGCCTCCAGCCTCAGCCGATGCTTTGTGAGAGTTTCGGCACTGTTCCGGGCTGCTCTATCTCCAACGTCTCACTCTCCAGCCCTCGGACAATTCCACAGCAACTCAATATCCATTAAAACTGGTTTTTCTTCCTACATCAACCCAGATCAGCTCCTGCGGCCCCGTGAGTAAGAACCCAGGCTGATATGGCTGCGTTTAGAAGATTCCAGATCCTTCTGGTCAATAGTCCCGACCAACTGTCCTAGCTGTTGGTGCGTGAGCATTTCAACGCCATCCTGATTCCCCTCAAAACTGACCCATCTTCCTGTCTAGAAGTTGGCAGAATTTTTATCTTTATTGCTGCAGTGGAGCCATTAAATTATGTCTTTTTCCAGACTACTGTGAGTCCTTTAATCTGAAGCCTAAAATCTCCTTCAGCTTAGGTTTTCTCCTTTTATTTTTTACGTCTTCTCCATCCGTTCCTTTCCTCCCTTCCTACACTGGTCTCTCAAACATGTTACCAATTTCATGATACCAGTATCTTTGTGTCTGACAAGATATCCTTCCAAAAAAACTAATTCAGTTCTCAGTAGGGGCTGTTATCATTTGTGTTTGTTTCATCTGATCAAAGTTTCGAATCAGGAACAATAACTCTTTGAGTTACTACTTTTTTTCTGGTGGATGCTTTCTTCTGTCTCTTTGATTTAGCTCTGCTCATTCTCAATGTTCAGCCTGAGCGCTGTACCTCAAGTTATTAAATCCCCCTCCAAGGGGATCACACCTTTTCATTGCTAAAGCTGGGTTTGGCCTTCGGCACCGAGACGTGTCAGTGTTTCTTGGACAACGGCAAATCCCCACATGGAGGGCATGGAGGTTTTCATTCGCGAGCCCAGCAGTGCATGGACTGGTACACTGGGGCCTCCTTGGCCTGGCTGTGGGGAACGTTCCTCTCTGATCTCACGTTTCTGAGACTTCATGCAGGAGAAGCACTCCCTGCCGACTTCTAGCTCCTCAGATGCATAGGACCTGGGGCCCCTTCAAGGGCTGAATGTGGGAAGGGGAAGGGGAGCTGTTAACACCCGCACACTGTGGCTTTCACTTTACTGAAAATCATTTCTGTTGTAAGCAGTGGCCAAAAGACGGGACCAGGCCTGTACTACACTAGCCATATACCCAGACTTCTGACCTAAGGCACGCGAGAGATGGGAAGGACAGGAGATTGTGGACTCTGCTCTCTTCTCTCGGCACCCTTTCCACAGTCTACTTCTCAGGCTTCAAACAGCCATTCCAAGTGAGCAATTCCTAAATATTAATCTCTAGCTCTAAGATTTCCAACCATCTGTGTACTCTCTCCATCACGATGCCCTGGCATGAATGTAGTTCAGACTGTTCGCATCTGACAAATCTTTCCTAAATTCTCGAAGGGGCCAAGCCCAGTGATAGAGGTATAAATGTAGGAAAGTATGTGACAGCTATGTCGGGAGATGGTTGCGATACAGCAGGGCAAAGAGAGTAGAAAGAGAAAATGTGAAACCTGGGGAGCAAAGAAGGGCAGTGGCCCCGCCCATAGGGTCAGGGAAGGTGGCCAAGGAAGGGATCACAGCCACGCTGTGTCTTGAGGGTAGACCGGGAAGAGCAGTGAGGACAGGTCACTTTGACAGAACTAACGGACTTGTGGACAAGACAGTGGAGCAGACAGATGAAGCCACAAACCAACAGACAACATGTAATCAAACTAAAGAGCACACCAGTGTTGCTAAAATTAGGGAGGGCTAATCTCATTCTATAATCTTTAAAAGCGTCACCCTGAGAGAGAACAGTTTAGAGGATAAAACTCCAGAAAGATCAAGGGCAGGGCCACAGAGTAAAAGCAAAGGAGCACTGTAAAAAAACGATCTTATTGCTTTCCACGCCTCCTATGAGAACAGAAGCATCCTGGGGGAAGAAGGATGGATATTTAGTTGAAGGGAAAAATACAGACCATCTCTACTGACCAGCAACCATTTTGCCCTGCTACGAATCAGCAGCAGTTTAACAGAAGGTAACAGAACCATTTAGATGTTCCTTTGGGCTACAACTTAAAATTTCTAAGAGTGAATTCTTTAGGCTGCCTCTGTAATTCTCTTCCTGAGCCTCCTGGTCTCAGTGTCTCTCAGGGTCTCTCTCAGTGTGTCTGTATGTCTGTCTCTCTGGCTCACTCAGTGATTTTCCCAGTCATCTGGTCTTAATACATTGTCTTTAGTTCATTCTTCTTTTTTTAAAATTTTATTTTTAAGACTTTTTATTTATTTATTTATGAGAGAGAGAGAGAGAGAGAGAGAGAGCGCGCACAAGCAGGGGGAATGGCAGAGGGAGAGGGAGAAGCAGATCCCAGGACCCTGAGATCATGACCTTAGACGAAGGCAGACTCTTTTTTTTAAAAATATTATTTATTTATTTATTTGACACAGAGAGAGAGATCACAAATTGGCAGAGAGGCAGGCAGAGAGAGAGAGAGGAGGAAGCAGGCTCCCTGCTGAGCAGGGAGCCCGATGTGGGACTCGATCCCAGGACCCTAAGATCATGACCTGAGCCGAAGGCAGCGGCTTAACCCACTGAGCCACCCAGGCGCCCCACAGCAAGCAACTCTTGATCTCAGGGTCGTGAGTTCAAGCTCCATGTTGGGCATGGAGCCTACTTAAAAAAATAAAAGATAAATTTATAAGAGAATATATAGGATAATGAATGAAGACACCACATTCTGAGAAAGAAAGGCTCAGTACTAAAATCTCTGTGGATTTTCCCCTAAAGTAATGCAATTTCACCCAATTTCACATAAGATGTTTTCTGAAACAAGGTAAAGTGATCCAAATACTCATATAAAAAATAAACAAGAGAAATCTACAATGAAGAGAACTCGATTCACCAGACACTAAAAGATTCCATGGCCACAAAAACTGAAATCATGTAATCAATGAAGCAGAATCCAGAGACAGCAAATATATCCAAAAATATGTAAATATCGAAACAGATAAAAGACAGTGAATTCAAATCAACGAGGAAAAGAAATGTCACTCAGTAAATGCTATTGAAATAACTGCCAAATGTTTTAAATACACTTTAAGTCATAGACCAAAGAACATTATAAATGGATTAAATACAAAAATATCAAAAAATGGAATGTGAAACCAAAAACATTTGACCTTTGGGTGGGAGAAATCTTTCTAAGCCTAGAAATAACATAAGAAATCCAATGGAAAAAATAAATCTCCATTATTACAGTTTTAGGCTTGTATATTTCCAAAACAAACAGACAAAGCAAAACATAATAATCAACATGCTACCAGAAAACCCTGCTGAAATGATCTGCAATGATAAAACAGAAATGGGTTCACAGTGTTAACATACCACAGAATAAATGAGAGTAACTTAAAAACCCAACTGGAACACTGAGAAAAGTTAGAAATAGATAAATCCCAGGAAAAAATGACCAATATATACACAAAATTCAGTAGACATGCAAATTAAAACAATGAAGTCCTTTTTTTGCCTAATAAGTTAGGGAGAATTACTAAGGGTCATGATAATGCTGGTGAGGCTGTCATGAGACCAACACTTTCCTCACAGCTGTACGTATTATATAACACTTGTAGAAAGAACACAGAAGTATGTATCATGAGGTTTATAAACGATCTTATATTCTGGCCAAGTAAACATCTACTTACGAATTTAGTCTAAGGATAGAGTCAGAAAATTAAACACAGATTATTTATAGGAATTATTTAAGATAAAGAAAAATACTGAATCCAACAATAGGAGGATTAAATAAATTATTGTACTAGATCCATTTGGAAAAAAAACAAAAACAAAAAAATGAACAAATTACAAGTTTAATAAATATGGCCTTCCCTTTTAAATTTTTTTTAAAAAATATGGTACTAGAATACAATAGTACCATAGTACAACAGACTGGAGATGTAAAAATATCTGGGAATATTTAATGACATGAAAAAATCTTATTATTACACTAGTAAATAAAGAAGTCAAGATAGGAAATGGAATATAAGATATCGTTTGACTCTCTGAGAGTATGTGTGTGTATTGGTGTATAAAAGGCTCCACAACCATACTACGGAGAAATGTCAAGAGTCATCTCTTGGCATAATCTTGGCAGGATTATGACTGATTTTTATTTTCTGGACACATGTCTTTCGTTTCTTCATTTTCTATAAAACAAGATGTATTATTTACATAATTAGGTAAAATATTCATTTTTTTTTAAAACAAACAAACACCGAAACAGATCCCCTGGTCACCTCTCTTCATGGGACATATTCCAGCACACTCTGGATTCAACCTACACATTTCTTTGGCTCCCATCCCTCCTTAATGTTCTGGCAACATCAAAGACCTAGCTAGTCCTTAGAACCCCGGATTCTTTCACAACTCTGTTTCTAGGTGATTGCTATTTCCTCTGCCTAAAAGCCCTCCTCCACCCTCTAACAAAGGCTCCTTCAACTTTTAAGACTGGGTTCAAATCTCCCTCTTCCGTGAAATCTTTCCCAATGTCCCCAGGAAGAAATACTGCTTCCTGGTCTCTGAGTTCCACACCTCTCTGCTTAGGGCACCACAGTGAGGTGAGTTGTGCCATATAATAAAGTTTTACTATATAGCTTCCCCTGTGGTGGACTGACTGAGGTCACCAACGATGCCCACATCCTAATCCCCGGAACTTGTGAATACTTTACATGGCAAGGGGACTTTGAGCATATGATTATGTTAAGGCTCTTGACTTGAGGAGATTCTCTTGGATTATCTGGTGGGCTCACTGTCATCACAGGGTTGTTGGTTTTTTTTTTTTGTTTTTTTTTTTTTTTTGCAGGCAGGTCAGAGGCAGGAAAGGGAGACGTGATAATGGAACCAGAGGTTGTAGCAACGAACTGGGAAGATGGCGGCAGGTTGCAGGTGGCCTTGAAGGTGGAAAAGGCAAGGAAATAAATTTGCCCTGAAGTCACCAGAAGGAACATAGCCTTGCCAACACATTCCTTCAAAATTTCCAGCCTCTAAAACTCTTAAAAAAATAAATTTGTGTTGGCTTAAGCCAGTAAGTTTGTGGTCATTTGTTATAGCAGCAAGAGGAAACTCATACGATCCTTGAATATCTGAAAAGCGCACTGGGGCAGGCATGGGGAGGGGAGGACAGTGGACCCTGGAGTTGGGGAAGGAAGCACTCTGTCAACATTTGGTGATAAATGAAACATTGTTTACCTCAAGGGAAATGACTGGAAAGAAGTAGTGAAAAGAGACACGGGAGGAGAAAGAAAAAGAGAAGGGGTTCACATGAGACATTAATATTTATTGTTAAATTTTTTTGTTCCTATTTATTATCATTTTAGAAAACTCATTACCTTCCAAGCACTGTTTTAAGAATGTTATACTGTTCTAAGAGCCCCTTTAAGGAAGTGCTATTATTCCCATTTTACAGGAGGGAAACCAGAAGGGATTACGAGACCAGCACACACACACACCCGCACATCCCACAGCTAGAAAATAGGGAAGCCAGAAAAAGAATGCAGACATTCTGGCTCCAGAGCCCATGTTGTTAAATATTAAGAAGAAAAAGCTGACGCACTGAGGGATTTGCAGGAATTTGCACCTGTACATAAGCCAAGGGGAATAAACTTAGTTTAAGTCAGGCTGAATGCATTACAGAAACATTCTCTATTCGATGTACCACATTTTGTGTGGTTCTGTTTTCAGCACCAATTTGCATCTGGATTCAAATCCAGATAGGAGGCAGAAGGGGAGGTTTAAAGGCTACAGGAATGCTGCTGGGGGGTGGATCCGTCATGCAACCCACCTTCCCACCCCTGTCCTGCGGAAGCCCTGAGCTCACCATGGTGAGAGAAGCTCCAAGGCCTCTGAGAAGCACCAGTGGTGTTCTCGGGGGTCAGGAATGCTGGTGGGTGACCAAAGGTGGGCAGTAGCACTAAACCCCAGGAGCCAATCAGTCATGGTCCCCAGATTATGGAGCAAGGCTGGCGTGGTAAACACACCCTTAGAAAGACTCCCACCCACGCTCAGTAAGATTTGAAAGGAAAACTTGGCATTGGGACCGATGGCTTTCAAGTGCAAACTACTGATGGTCCGTAATACTGACCGACAGAAAATCCAGCCCATGAAATAGAACACCAACTAAGGAAATCCAGAATTCTGAGAGCCAGGATAAAGAGATGAATATAATTCTTTGGAAAATTAAGAGACAGGAAGGAAGACAGGAAAGATCGGCAGTAATAAGGAAGCTGGAGAAATAATGGGAGAAAACTAAGCTGAGGTAAAGAAAACTGTTGAGAACCCTGAAGGGGATCGCTGAGCAGCAGGCGACGTGAATGAAGAAAGGCCTATGGTCTGAGTCCAAGGCGCCCAGGCCAGCTCAGAGCAGGTGTTCTCTGCCACCCGGCTGGAAGTGGGGAGTTCTGCCGGCCTGCTGATGGGGCCAGAGTCAGGAGCCCAGCCAGGGGCTCAATCCTGCTCTCCAGGAAGGAGCACTTCACTGACAACTGGCTAGGGCTCCCCTGGTGGAGGGAGCAGAAGAGGGTAGGGGAGGCTCAAGGCTTTCAAGAGGCCCCATAAAACGAACCATTTGCCTGCTGTACTCACACCGACTTCTGACACCAAAATGTGCAGGTTTTCCTGCACTGACGGCTTCTCTGAACTCTCTGGACCCCCGTGCGGTGTCCTCCAAATCAATTCTGACATTGACCCTAACCCCCTGCAGTTAGCACAGACCCCACAAGTTCAGGACGATCCCCACTACAGGTGCCAGTCCCAGGTCCCAGACTGTCGCCTGTACTTCTCATCAACCCGTTCGTTACCAACTGGGGGTTTCCACGAGCCCCACCTGAGGTTTGATAATTCGCTCTAACGGCTCACAGAACTCAGGACACAGTCCACTTACTAGATGATCAGTTTACTACACAAAAGACAACTCAGGGTGGCTCAGTGGGTTAAGCCGCTGCCTTCGGCTCAGGTCATGATCTCAGGGTCCTGGGATCAAGTCCCGCATCGGGCTCCCTGCTCAGCAGGGAGCCTGCCTCCTCCTCTCTCTCTGCCTGCCTCTCTACCTACTTGTGATCTCTCTCTGTCAAATAAATAAATAAAATCTTAAAAAAAAAAAGACAACTCAGGAACAGCCCCAGGGAAAATATGCAAGGTCGGGGGTGAGCACGGGGCTTCCAAGCCCTCTTGGGGGCGCTCCCTCCCGTATCCTCCTTGATGTGTCTGGAATTCTCCAAATCCCACCATTTAGAGAGGGAGAGAAGTAGGCTCCCTGCTGAGCAGAGAGCCCGATGTGGGGCTCGATCCCAGGACCCTGGGATCACGACCAGAGCCAAAGGCAGAGGCTTTAACCCACTGAGCCACCCCGGTGCCCGAAGATTTTTATTTTTGAGAGAGAGAGAGAGAGAATGAGAGAGGAGGGGCAGAGGGAGAAGCAGAGTCCCACTGAGCAGGGAGCCTGACACCTGGCTCCATCCCAGGACCCCGGAGTCGTGACCTGAGCCAGGCAGACGCTTAACTGACTGAGCCATCCAGGGACCCTTCATTCTTTCCTCTTTCTTAATCACCTCCAATTCCTGAGTGAAAGTCCCTACCAAGGTGTCAAATGCTAAAGCAGAATGCCGCAGAAGGTCAGGATGTCAGGGAAGCTGTGAGGGGCGCGTGGACACACAAACACACACACACAGACATAACTTCCTCCCCACCGCACACATTCTGCTAACCTCCAAAAAGAAACCCTTTCACCCCATCTTTGGGCCAGCACATAAGTGCAGCGAACGTGGGCACGCTGTAACGTACTCGCATGGAAAGGCCGCCAGAAGAGACCAAAACTTACCTATAAACGTATCATTTTCATGACCTATGACCACTATGAATAGACTCTTTGTTTTATCTGTTAATGAATCAGAAGGTTAGACTGCTGATAATTTAACCTTCCAAGAATCATTTTTTTTTTTAATTTGGCTGCTGCTAGAGAGAAAAGCAGGACCAATTAGAGGGAGAAAATGAATTCTCTGGCAGATAAAACAAAGGGGATTTTCAAGGGCTTGGGAGGTTGTGGGCACTGGTTCTTCATCATATATAGTTTCAGGTCAAAATTTATGACCTTACCTTCCCAGGTTTATCATAACCCCTAATCTTCACACTGACATGTAATTAGTTCAATTTAGAAATATGAGGTTGGCAATGAAAGGAGGATAAAGAAGCGAAGGGGGAAAAGCCTGATTTTTCCAGAAAAGGGGTTAAAAACAAGGAATGGGGCAAAAGGATATGGGTAAGAGAGTATTTAGGAATAGGTGGGAATTGTAAAAACGCAGAGGGCAATGGAGCTGGGGGCCTGTTGGGCCTCTGGGATGGGGGTGGCGCCCTGTGCCAGGGCCCCCGGGAGCGGCTGGCCCACAGATACTGGGGTTATCTTTGTAGTGGTGTGGAATGTGGAAAATCTCTTTCTGTGAAACAAGCTTTTCTGAAGTTCATAACATGAAGTGATTTTTTTTAAATCTCAGTTTTTAAATATTTGGCCAACTACATCAGTTTTAAAATATAAAGACTACCTTCTGAGAATTAAAAAATTTCCAGGAAATACAAGGGATGGGTGCCACCGAGTCACTGAACCCATGCTTTTTTGCTGGGGCCTCTAGGGAGCGTTGGGGGCGGTGGAGAGGAGTTAGGACAAGCGAGTGTTCTCAGGTAGTTCTCAGTCAGCTGGAGAAGATCAGGCTGTCTCGCCAGGTCCACGTGAAGGGGGACACTGGAGGGCCTTGAAGGCTGGGTGGGAAGTGGGTGGGCACATGGGGAGATGGCTTCTCATGAGACACAGCTGTGAGTGTGTGGCCGCGACGGGCCGAGGACGCGTCTGGTGGGAGGATGATCCCAGGGAGCGCGCTCTGTCATGGGACGGCAAGATCTTCAGGAGGACACGCTCAAACCTTCAAGATGCTCAGTATTTTCAGGCCACTCCTATGACATAGGCTGGTCTCATCTGATTGGAGCCATATGAAAATTTTAAGAAAATAAGGTTGTCTGGGTGGCTCAATGGGCTAAGTGTAGGAGTCCTGATTTCCCCTTGGGTCACAACCTCATGGGTTGTCAGACGAGCCCCACGTCAGGATGCCCGATTGGTGGGGAGTCTGCTCAAGGATTCTCTCCTTCTGCCTCTCCCCTCCACTCACACATGCACTCTCTCTCTCTCTCTCTCAAAAATTTTAAGAAAGGAAAACAGAATTCAACAGGCTAGAAATACCCTTCCTAAGGCACATTTGGGAGACATGCTCAACAGAGAAAACCCTAGTCTCCTCTGCTCACAAAATACCTCTCTGACTTAGAAAGTTTAAAAATCTAAAATCATAATGAGGCCTGGCTGACCCAGCGGGTGGAGCGTGGGGCACTCCTTATCTCAGGGTCGTGGTTTGAGCCCCACATTGGGCGTAGAGCTTACTTGAAAAAAAAAAGTATAAAAACAAAATTATAACATACCGAAGTTATCAAAGTTCAGAGTTAAGTTTGCACACACACTCTTTTTCATATATAAGCCAACAAGGAACGAATTAAAACTTAGGCTAATTCATCTTTCATGTTAAAAAAAAAATCCAAAAGGGGTACTAAGAAAAACGGGATTTAAAATGTTATTATAGGGGCACCTGGGTGGCTCAGTGGGTTAAGCCTCTGCCTTCTGCTCAGGTCATGATCTCAGGGTCCTGGGATCGAGCCCCGCATCGGGCTCTCTGCTCAGCAGGGAGCCTGCTTCTCTCCCTCTCTCTCTGCCTACTTGTGATCTCTCTGTGTCAAATAAATAAATAAAATCTTAAAAAAAATGTCATTGTGAGGCAAAACTTTTCAAACCCATGACCTCATTATGTCTAACAAGAAAAATAACATCAGGGGTGCCTGGGTGGCTCAGTGGGTTGAAGCCTCTGCCTTTGGCTCAGGTCATGATCCCAGGGTCCTGGAATCGAGCTCCAGGTCGGGCTCTATGCACAGTGGGGAGCCTGCTTCCCTTCCTCTCTCTCTTTCTGCCTCTCTGCCTACTTGTGATCTCTGTCAAATGAATAAATAAAATCTTAAAAAAAATAAAGAAGAAAAATAACATCAAGATAAAGTCTGAAAGGCATTTGAAAAAATTCAACAATGATTTCTGATTTTAAAACCCACCATATATGCATGAAGGATAATACCTTCATTTAACAGAGGCTGTCTGTGTTATCACTGGGTTTTAACTTTCTACGAGTTTATAGTTTACACAGAGGACTTTTACATCCCCTATTTCTCCCCCAGATCTCACACTTTGTTCACACTGTGAATGTGACCTTCTTACAGACCACTGTGTTGGGTCATTACTAGCATAAAGAAAGCTTCTGTTAGATGAATGGATAAAGAAGATGTGAGACATACACACACACACACACACACACACACACACACACACAGGAATACTATGCAGCCATCAAAAGAAACAAAATCTTGCCATTTTCGAGGATGTGGATGGAACTAGAGGGTATAAGTCAATCAGAGAGGGACAACTGTCACATGATCTCTCTGATATGAGGAGTTTGGTGGCAGGGTGGGTTGGGAGGGAAGGAATGAAACAAGATGGGATTGGGAGGGAGACAAACTATAAGAGACTCTTAATCTCACAAAACAAATTGAGGGTTGCTGGGGGGTGGGGGGTAGGGATAGGGTGGCTGGGTGTTGGACATTGGGGAGGGTATGTATTATGGTGAGTGCTGTAAAATGTGTAAGCCTGATGATTCACAGACCTGCACCCCTGGGGCAAATAATACATTATATGTTAATTTAAAAAAAAGAAAGCTACTATTAGACACACACACCAACCCCAACGTATATACATACAACATGTACATGCACATGCATATTCATACATATATGACATATCATATATGGGTATGTGCATTTCTAAGCTGTTCACTGAATTCTCATTAGTTTTAATAGTTTTTCAGTTAACCCTCCCTGCTATTTCTGCAAGAAAATTATTGTACCAGAAATAATGCTAATTTTGTCTCATTCAATAAATATTATTATTTTAAAAAATTATATAGCTTTGGCTCGTCTATCTAGAAACAGTGTCCCATATGGGGACCGCTGTTATTTTCCTGACCTTTACAGGAATGTTTTCAGTTTCCTGTTAAGCATAGTGTGTGCGGCTTTCAGACCATTTTATTTATTATCTTAAGAAAGGATCCATTCATTCTTATTAAATGTTTCTGAGGTAGATGTTAAATTGTATTAAATGCATTACTGACATGAAGTAAGATGAAAGTTTTTATTTTCTCTTTCAATTTACTTTCGGTGTGAATTTATATAATGTTATTGTACTTTTAGTTGGATTAAATATGGCTTATACTTCATCTAGGACTTGTATATTAACATCAGGAAGAACGTACTCCAGCTTGCCTTGTTAGCTCTATCTTTGAAAGGCTTTGGTATCAGGAAGAGTATTAATAGACTAGTACTACTTATATGAAAACAAACGGGAATGCTTTCCATCTTTTATGTACTTCAGAATTTTTTCCAAGTTTCTATTATTTATCACCTTTATAATTCTGGCTATATTTGCATTTACTTGTCCTATGACAATAGATTTAATATTTTTCTGCATAAACTTAATGTTGGCTCATTTTTTACCCTAACCTCATCCTAAGCAACATAGATTTGATGTAATAGATATAATTTTCTAACACATTTTAAATTCATTATTAAATTAAGAAATAGTCACGTGTATATACCTTAAACTATTACCTGTATCTTCCATAGTACAGTAATCTTTGGAAAACAATGCACTAGATAACTTTAGCATGGAAATTATATCTTTTGTACTTGAGAAAGTTTACCTATTAAACAATCAGGTTCAGGATAATTTTTGGAGCTTTTAAGTTACTTTGTGATGTCTTCCAAGATTACTTTTCTGTCTGAGTGTTCTATTTCTTCATGAACTGATTTTAGTAGTTTCATTTTCAATTTCATCAAAATGTTCTAATTTTATTCTATTTTTTAAAAATATCCACATCTTTGATTACATACATTCTTACACTGCAAATTTTGGGCATTTCTGTTGTTTTGTCATCAGTCTAACTACAGTTCTATCTACTTAATTGTTTTAACAAAGAACACACACTGAGATGTTTCAATTCAAGTGGGGTTTTTTGGTTTATTCATTCAACAAATACTATGTGCCAAACAAGTATCAGGCAATGTACTAAATGCTGAAAGTAAGAGAAAAGTGAAACAGACACAATTACCTGTTTCATTAATTTCTACCCTTTCAAAAAACACCTTCCTGTTTTCCCAAATTTCTTTTCTTGTTTATTTCCTAATTTCTGAGTATAATAATTGACTTATTTTCATTGTTTCTTTTTGGATATCAAAAAATTTCAGAGGAATGAATTTGCTTACTTCTAACTTTAGGGAGAACTTTACAATAATTTTTTAATAAATTATAGTTCTCAGTTCTATTTGGGTCAAACTTTTCCAAACGGGTTAAGTTTTAAAAATTTCAACTTTTATTACCTATAGTTCTATTGCATTATGATCGCAGAGTGCCGGTAAAATTTCCCTTAAGAGATTGTCATGAGGTTTTCTGGTACAGAACAGATCAACGTTTTAACCATCCCATGAACAATTTAGAAAAACTGTGTAGGGGCGCCTGGGTGGGCCCAGTGGGTTAAAGCCTCTGCCTTCGGCTCAGGTCATGATCTCAGGGTCCTGGGATTGAGCCCCACATCGGGTTCTCTGCTCATTGGGGAGCCTGCTTCCTCTTCTCTCTTTCTCTGCCTACCTCTCTGCTTACTTTTGATCTCTCTCTGTCAAATAAATAAATTAAATATTTAAAAAAAAAAGAAAAAAAAGAAAAACTGTGTAAGACATATTGCTGAATTCTCTCCTTTTTACTCATGAGGTTTCTAAAATGCATTTCTAACTGTAGTAACTTCCAAGGTGTGCTAGTTAGTGTGATGAATTACATAACTGCTACTCTTTCTTCCTGAATTGTACTTTTATCAATGTAGAAGGTCCTGTCTGATTTAAGGTACTTGGTGGGTGGGTAGGGGTGTGTGTGTGTGTGTGTGTGTGTGTGTGGTGGGGAGGAAGGTCTTTAACTGATACTATTGTTTCAGTAGACTGACTCAGTAAGTCAGACAAAGCCATGAGAGATATCCACAATTAAATCACCCTTTGTATTACTATCAAGAAATCACCTTAAGAGATGGAAAGTGGGGGTGCCTGGGTGGCTCAGTGGGTTAAGCCGCTGCCTTCGGCTCAGGTCATGATCTCAGGGTCCTGGGATCGAGTCCCACATCGGGCTCTCTGCTCAGTGGGGAGCCTGCTTCCTCCTCTCTCTCTCTGCCTGCCTCTCTGCCTACTTGTGATCTCTGTCGAATAAAAAAAAAAAGAGAGATGGAAAGCGTAAGAAAATCAGGTAGTGTTCTATTAAAAGTCTTTGGAGTTAGATGGGAAATGTTCATCTATTATGTGCCACAGAAGTACAAACTCTATCTAACCAAGTGATGTGGCCGTTTGAATGAAGATCTTGGGCTCCCAATTATGAACTGTAAGAATTAAGGAAAACACAACTTAAATCTAAGGTACATGGGTATTATGACCACTTCCTTCTCCATGTTTTGAAGTCATTGTTACAGAAAGATTACAAAGATCCTGAACATTGAATACTACATGCGTACAAACTATCAATAAGGATGAGGGCAAAATAATAGACATCCTCACATAAAGGTTGAGAAAATTTATCATGCATAGACTATTATTGTATGGGCTCAAAGCAAATATGCTCTAACCACAACAAAACGGGCTCTAGTGCAAATCTGGAGTCCAGGGTAAGAATCCCGTTCTTATCCTTTCCCTGCCCAAGGTCTCTGTTGCTCAAAAACCTCAGCAACCTGAAAAGGCAACCCCCAGAATCACATGGGATGAAATTCCTGTATTATTCATAACAAAATGCTTATGTAAACTACTTTTTAAAAAATATTTTATTTATTTATTTGAAAGACAGAGATCACAAGTAGGTAGAGAGGCAGGCAGAGGACAGAGAAAGGGGGAAGCAGGCTCCCCACCATGCAGAGAGCCCAATACAGAACTTGATCCCAGGACCCGGGGCCACGACCTGAGCCAAAGGCAGAGGCCTCAACCCACTGAGCCACCCAGGTGCCCCTGTAAACTACCTTTTAATCCTAAAATGGTTTAGAATTAAGTAGAGAAGTAGTTAAAAGGATTAAATGGGGGCACCTGGGTGGCTCAGTCAGTTAAGCGTCTACCTTTGGCTCAGGTCATAGGGTCCTGAAATGGAGCCTCAGGTCTGACTTCCTGTTCAGTGGGGAGTCTGCTACTCCCTCTGTCCCTCCCCCTCAAGTGCGTGCATATGTGTGTGTGTGTGTGTGTGTGTGTGCGCGCGTACACACACACACACACACACACACACACAGAGGCAGGAGTCTGCTTGCCCGCTTGTGCTCTCTCAATCGCGTGCTCTCTCTCTCTCAAATAAATAAATACAATCTTTTAAAATTACAAGAATTAAATGAGTAGTAATTATATAATTACATATGTGTGTGAGCAATGTTATATATTAATACCTACATTTTGAAATTCCATTTTTAATTTTAGGAGAATTGGACCTATTAAGAATTCAGATCAGGGGCGCCTGGGTGGCTCAGTGGGTTAAAGCCTCTGCCTTTGGCTCAGGTCATGACCGCAGGGTCCTGGGATTGAGCCTCACATCGGGCTCTCTGCTCAGCGGAGATCCTGCTTCTCTTCCTCTCTCTCTGCCTACTTGTGATCTCTGTCTCTCAAATAAATAAATAAAAATAAAATATTTTTTTTAAAAAAGAACTCAGATCAGCCTCATGATTCCAATCTAAAAGGTACAACTGAGTAATTTGTGATCTTAATTTCTAAGTGTGCATCTACATATATGCACACAAGGAGAGAGAATATGTGCTCATAAATATGTGACGATTTAAGAATCACTGTTTATAAATGTAATTATTAAACTTATAAGCCTTTAAAGAACTGGACTGGTTTGTCATCAGACCTAATAGGAACCTAAATACATTAAACTAAAAAACACAATTAAAGATATTTTAAATTTATTACCAAGTTTATAAATGGAACTGAATATTAATCCAAGATCCCCTTAAATAGTGGCTATTAAATTTTTCTTATATAAAAAGTATAAAAAAATTTTTTTTCTTATACATAGAATAACAAGATGCTGACCTTGAAAGCTTAACTATTCACAGTTTAACTGACTTGATTTTAAAAATGAAAGTATCTGGGACGCCTGGGTGGCTCAGTTGGTTAAGTGGCTGCCTTTGGCTCAGGTCATGATCCCAGCATCTGGGATCGAGTTCCATGTGGGGCTCCTTGCTCAGCAGGGAGCCTGCTTCTCCCTCTCCCTCTGGCTCCCTGTGCTCCCTCTCTCTGACAAATAAATAATTTTTTAAAAAAATGAAAGTACTGCCAGAATATGATTTTCTGTAGCATATATATTATATTTTGTTTCCTGTTTTAAGCTACAGGAGGGTGATCTTTTTTTTAGATGCAGATTTTAACCCATTCACATTTATTACAGTGACAGATACATTTGATCTTATCTGGTTTTTTTATGTATTATCATGGATCTTTGATTTATACACCATTTTTAATCTCAAAAGAGCACATTTTCCAAGTATGTCTCTTGGAACATTAGTTCCACTCTGAAATTCTTCTACGGTACAGAACACATCTGAGAAAACTGTATACTATATTCTCTTCTTAGTGAATATTGTAAAAACTCTGATGAATCCTTGAAATCCAAAACTAATGCCAACAGAATCCATTAACTTATATGCTCAAGAAACAGAACATTCTAGCCACGTGCAAGATTGAGAGGCAGACCGAGACAAGGTATGGAGGGTAATGTGGAAAAGACAGAAGAAATTTTGGGATGTTATACCCTTTTTTACCTAGCTAAGGACATTGTTTAAAGTTGGTTAGTCAAGAAATGCAGGTGGAGCGGTGCCTGGGTGGCTCAGTGGGTTAAGCCTGTGCCTTTGGCTCAAAAGAAATGCAGGTGGAAAAAAAGAAGAAGAAGAAGAGAAAGAAAAAGGTCATAAACAATAGATTTCCTTAGAATTCTAAACATTTTTTTAAAAAAGATTTAGATCACAAGTAGGCAGAGAGGCAGGCAGAGAGAGAGGAAGGGAAGCAGGCTCCCTGCTGAGCAGGGAGCCCGATGCAGGGCTTGATCCCAGGACTCCGGAACCATGACCTGAGCCAAAGGCAGAGGCTTAACCCACTGAGCCACCTAGGAGCCCCGAATTCTAAACATTTTTATATGACAATTTCATACAGCCAAGCTGAGCAAATTTTACAGTGAAAAACTGTATAACCACCATCTATATCCCACCTTCGGCATTCTACCAGACTAACAAGAGCTTCAGAAAATTTAAGTATGACTTGCAGGAATGGGGGAGTGGTGTGGGGCAGTGGGGCGGGGGGAGAAGACTATAGTAGTGAAAATGCACTAGGCTCCTCAACTTTCACAGCGAGGGCTGGTAGAGAGCCTTGAAAGCTAGGAAATCAGGAAAGAATACAGGTAGAGCGTATTAGGTAGAATTACGGAGATAAGCACCATTTCTTTGAAACTGTCCCCTCCCCCCAATAAGGTGGGACAACAAATGAAAGGATGAAGAGATGGACAGAGGTATAAAGCAAATGTAGCAAAATGTTAACTGTACGATCTAGGTGACGGATATATGAGTGTTTCCATGTCTTTCAATTTTTCCCGATCAAATTTTTCTTAATACTGACACACGTGTGGTTGACAGCCTGGAAAGAACCTGCCAGTATTCACAGCATCTGGGCTGTCCTCTGCCTGGCACTCCACACAGACATTTCCTGGTCTCTGAGCATCCAGGAGGGGCCATGTGACTGAGACAGGCCCATGAAGCCCAAGGAAAGATAATGTACACCTTTCCTCCAGGCCTGGCCCCTGACTATAGTCACTACTATAGTCTCCTACGGTGTCCTCCGTGAGCAACTTCCCCTCCTGACTTTGGGCAGACCCAGTGCAACTTGGCAGCCAGACGCTGACGGTGAATGTCCATCAGCTTCTGTCTCCAACAACCATATGCTGCCCAGACTTCCCCCGACTCACACTAGACCGTGATGTGAGGGAGAAATCAGCTTTTACTGTCTTAAGTGGCTCCTTAGGGAGGTGTCTTTACCAGTTAGCGTTAACTATAACTAATATAAAGTGGGTCTGAATAGAGGCTTTTACTTTTGTTTTATATCATTTGTATTTATTGTTTAAACGCATATATGCAGGGGCATCTGGCTGGCTTAGTTGGAAGAGCATGTGACTCTTGGTCTCGGGGTTGAGGGTTCAAGCCCCACCCACGTTGGGCGGAGACATTACTAAGTAAAACTTTAAAAAAATAACAAAATAAAAAATGAACACATACATGTAAATTTAAAGTAAACAGTAAGCAAATATCAGCTAGTAGTAAAACTGGGTAAAGCCTACTAAACTCACATTTGACTAAGGCCTCCTTCAGCATATTGGGTCCCTTGGTGTGAATACAAAAAGGCAAAACTGCAAAATGACAGCCCTTCCACTGAATTATATAACCCTACGTGGGCCCCCTCATCCCTTTATACCCAGATGCCTTTGAACCATGCACAACCTGCACAACTAGACCCAGCAGCCCTCTTTATAATGTAGGTACTGACAACCTGGTTGGAAGTTGAAGGAATGTTAACTGGAAATATGTAGGGAGTTCTCATTCTAGCTGCCCTCACTTACAAAAGTTTTCATGTCTCTTACTTGACCCATTTCTCTTGCCCATCCTGCAATACCACAGTAAGTCATAATGACCTGGCTCAGAGGATCACAGACACCACAAAAGAGGAAACCTGCTGCCCCCCTGGCCAACTCCAGTGCTAGAAAAGCAGCAGCAGTCGAGAGCCTGTCTTCTCCTCTGGGTGTGCCCTAGAGAGGACAAGGTGCTTCCACCTGAAAAAGACAACGAGCAGCCTAGCCCTTTTAAGCCTGGGGAGGGGAGGTCTAAGATGGAGATTTTACCTCATCTGCCCTTTCAATGGACCCACCATGCCCAAGCAACTGAGGTCCTGTGGAAGGTAGCCATGAGTTGTGCCACTTGGACCTCTATTCGAGGAAGAACTTAGTATTCCGCTATAAGGACTGCAGTTAGCGGACACCTCTGGCTCTTAGGGCCACCAGGATCCCAGGACTCACTCTGGCTTTTGAGCTGAAGGTATACTCTTCCCAGGCCACCTCCAGCAGTGACTGACCACAACAAGAGCCCTGGGGACTGGCCATTTCTGCCTAGCCGGGGACTCTAATGGGCAGTCTGTTTTGGAGCTCCCCCAATCAGTTGGCTAAGACCTCACCAGATCTGCACAGCTCTCTGAGGCTCTCCCTGCCCAAGCCTGCTACCTCCCTGCTTCCTTTCATACATGCCAGATCTGCATCATGGTCTAAAACTCTCCTCAGTATGCCTGCGTGGCTCAGTCGGTTAAGCATCTGCCTTCAACTCAGGTCATGATCCCGGGACCCTGGGATTGAGTCCTGCATTGGGCTCCTTGCTCAGCGGGAAGTCTGCTTCTCCCTCTGCCTGCCACTTCCCCTGCTTGGCCTCACTCTCTAGCTCAGTCTCTTTCTCTCTGACAAATAAATAAATAAAATCTTTAAAAATAAATAAAATAAAACTCTCCTCACCCCAGCCCTGGCTTCCCACTTCTTTTCGTGTTTGTCAGGTCTCTAACGAACTTCTTTCATTCCTAATTCTGTTTAATGATAATTTTTTAAAAGTAATCTTTATATACCCAGCATGGAGCTCAAACTCACAACTCCAAGATCAACAGCTACATACTCGATTGACTAAGCCAACCCAGAAGCCCCCCCCAATTCCTTTTAAAGGTCTTCATTCAAAGAACAAAAGTGATACAATATAAGACCTGGGTAAAAAATCAGACCTACTCTCTCCATTTCCAGCCTTCCTTCTCTCCCCCTTACCTCTACCACTCAATTCTGGACCCCTTGCTCTGACAACCCGTTGAGGAACTCAATGAGCCACAACTGCGAGTGGGAGGCTCCCACCTTGTGCTAGCCCTCATGCCAAAGCAGACTGAAGATACATCCATCTTTAACAAAACTCTAATTTCCACATTTTTTATGCATCCTATAGCATTTCATTACAGCATCAAAAGACCATATTTGATAAGCCGGCAAAGTTTTTGGTATCCCAGAATAATTATACTCACACTTTCAGGCAACACAAGTCTCTAAGATTTTCCAGGTGTTATCTTTACATGTCACAAATCAGATTAAGTTCCTGTTGTGAAATTATATTCATTCTTGAAAAATGCAATAAAATAAGTCCCTGGCATAGAAATGTCCTTTCCCTCTCCAGTCCATTAGAATGTTTTAAGCAACGTCACTTTGGGGCACCTGGGTGGCTCAGCTGGTTAACTGTCTCTTGATCTGGGCTCAGATCATGATCTCATGATCATGGATCAAGTCCTGCATCAGGCTGCCCACACAGCGGGGCATCTTCTCATCCCTCTCCCTCTGCTCCTCCCCTCACTAGTGCTTTTACTCTGTCTTCTCTTGCTCTCTAATAAGATTTTATTCACTCATTTGTTTGAGAGAGAGAGAGACAAGCAGACTTCCCACTGAGCAGGGAGCCCAACTGAAGGCTCCATCCCAGGATCCTGGGATCATGACCTGAGCCGAAGGCAGATGCTTAACTGACTGAGCCACCCAGGTGCCCCTGAATAAAAAAAAAAATCCTAAAAAAAAAAAAAAAGAAAGCAACATCACTTAGAAATCGGAACCCAAGTAACTTCTAAAGGCTCTAGCAAGAGGGGCGGTCTCTTCGCAATTCTGACACAAAGGAAATGAGTTTTTACGCAGACCTGGGCAGATGCGTGCTAATGAGCTGTTTTTAAAATGTTACATATGCTTCACCTAATAAGTTTATCATAGTGCTGTTTATGACAAAGGCATTATTTTGCAAATATTGGTTGTTCTGCCCAAAGAGGTTTGGATACCTGCTGTGCAATTTTAGAGTTAGCCCTATGTAAACTAAGCAGTAACCCACTCTCTAAATGTTTTCTTCATAGTGTTCCCCTGTGGCCAAGTTTTCCATCCAGGTTGTGGTACCAGTACAAGGCACCCCACCCCTGCCCAGCCCCAAGGATACAGCCTAAGGCTGCTCGGCCTCCCTGCCAGGACCTCAGCGGAGACACAGACCAGGAGTCTGCTTACAGGGCTGTCACTTGCCCAAGTCACTAACTCTCAAAGCCTCAACGTCCTCGGTCAAAACCCAATTAAAACATTACACCCTTGAGAACATTTTGAAGAGTTCTGCCTCTTCAAACACATTCTGCCCCAGGAACACATTCTAGCCACCTGCCACTCCAGGATTCCAGCATTAAGTCGACCATCTCTCCCCAATCAGACGAGATGCAGTTTTTGAGGCTAAATTAGATTCCGCTTCCTTCCTGTGACAGAACAGGAATGTTCTGGTTTTGTTTTTAAACACAACCCCGTGGTTATCAGCATCTAAATCCATGCCGGAGGCCAGGATGATAAACCAGAAGATGAAAACGAAAGCCCAGCTGACTGACTCTCCACCAGGCTCGCTTAATTTCTGAGGAAATAAAAATTTGATAAGCCGGCGAAGTTTTTGGCATCCCAGAATAAGCACGGACTATTCTGGGTAAGAAACAGACACAATCAAGCCCTCGGTCTGAGGATGAGTAACAGATCTGCTGACGGGTTGCCGCCTTCCACGCGACTCCAGAAAGTGTGTGATATGCTAATGAGGCACCGCAAAACGGACAATGAACCAGAACACGACTGCCAAGTCACACTTTTCGTCGCAAATGCCCAGAAAGTCTGCGAGAACTGCCTACACGCACGGTACTGGAGACACCGTCCGGGCGGCAGACGGGAGGGGCAAGTCAGATTCCACAGGGCTGTGGGCACCGAGCCCCCCACCCCCGACGCCTCTCTCCCCACGGACCGGGCCTGCGTGCTCCTGGCCACCGAGACCCGCTGCCGCCCGCCCCATTCGCTGCGGCCGGGCGGACCCAGGGCTTCCAGGTACGTGTTTACGGTGAGTGGCATTTCCTTGTCGCGGAACAGGCACAGGTAATTTCACAACCCCATTAGCGCATTCCAAAGGCAAGAATCACACCCCGGCAACTTCATCTTTCCACTGGCCCCCTGGGCGCCCGCGGGCAGCGCGGCGACCGCTGGCCCGCAAGGCGGGTGAGGGAAGGGCGCCGGGCTGGGGAGGGGGCGCGGCGCGACCCCCGCCGACAGCACAGACCTGGTTCGGGATCCTCCGGCCGCCCCGAGTGGTTGCCCATGCTCGGCGGACTCCGGCAGCGGCCGGCTGGCCGGCCTCGGACAAGGTGTCCGCCGTGCTGGAGTTTGCGCCGGCTCCGACTGGCTAGGCGGTGGCGTCCGGCGGGTCGGCTCCAGTCAAAGAAAGGGCCGGGCGCCTTCCAGTTCCCGGCGGCCGCCGGCGGAGCGGCTCCTTGCCCGCGCGGGCGGTCCCGCCCACTTCATCTGCATACCGTCCGCTAGCAGGCCCGCCCACCGCAACTCCAGCCGGCCTGCCCGGCGAGGACCGCCCATCTCATCTGCATAGTGCCCTCCCATCTCATCTGCATATCACCCTGGAGCATCCGAAGGGTTCCCTCCCACGCGTGGGAGGGCCGCAACAGCTGACCGACTTCAGGCCTCTAGGGGCGGACGCTGAGAACTGCAGCTGGACAGGTAGGCTGGAAAAACCCCACTGCGGGGAGGCTGACGCCAAGGGCCACGAGAAAGGCAAGATGCTGCGCGTGAGACTTGAGATCTCATGTCAGGGCAAGAAAAACTAGGTAGGGCTGGCACGGTACAGGCGCTGGAGCGATTTTCTGGGTAAATGAAGGAACGGACGCACCAGCAACTCTCGAGAAGGACGTGAAGACGAGTGACACTTTAACAAACACCTGCCGGTTATTCAAGATGAATACTACCACAAATGATGAAATGCATACTAATCCTTACGGCAACTGTTCTTCTGCGTATCAGAAATGACGAACTTATGGAAATCGCCCTGAACAACTTTCATAGTTAACCTGACAGTGAAAACAGCTAAAAATAAGTAAATCTTGCAGTGAAAAATATTTAGAACTAATAAAATCATGAGTGGAATGGCTAGTTCTCTCTGCATTACTTGGACGCTATGGCCAAGTTACCTATCAACATCTTAGGTCACCGCTGATCATTCTGCTCCTCATAAAAGGAGGAGTCCAGACAGCAGGACCCCGCCTCTCTGGTCTCCTCTTCTCAATCCCCTTTGCTGGCCTCTCCTCCTCTCCTCTCCTTTTTTTTTTTTTTAAAGGTTTTACTTACTTATTAGAGAGAGAGATAAAGCATTGAGAGGAGAGAGGTCAGCAGGAAAAGCAGACTCCCTGCTGAGCAGGGAGCCAGATGCGGGACTCCATCCGGAGACTCCAGGATCAACACCTGAGCCGAAGGCAGTCACTTAACCAACTGAGCCACCTAGGCGCCCTTCTCCTCCTCAACTTGATCTCTAGCACCAGGAGTGCCCCCAAGCCCAGTGATCTATATAATCACCTTGGTCATCTCTTCTCTAACTTGGCTGCCCCCACCACATTGTGGCTTTTAAGCACCACCTATATATTTTCCGCCTGGTACCCTCTTCTATATTCCAGACTCATTTAACTCACTACCTTCTTGACACTTCCACTTAGGTGTCTTAATAAGCATCTCTGATTTAACTAGAAAAAAAGGCCAAAATCTTGATTTTCTTCCATAGCTGTCTCATATAGTCGTCTTCATCTCTGTAGATGGAATATGTCAGAATAGTTATCATGAATGCCACCTTGTCTCAGCTCTTCTCACCATGTCCATTGCTACCACCTGGTCCAAGCCACGGACCATCCTACCAGGATGATCGCAACTGCCTCCTAACCGGTCTCCATCTTCTGCCCGCCTGTTTATACTCTAATCTTCACCTAACAGAGTGGTGCTTCTAAAACCTAGGTCAAATCATACCACACCTCCATTTACAATGCTCCAACAGCTTTCTGTCTCACTGGGAGGAAGAGCCAACGCCCTTACCTTGGCCTCCACGGTTCTGAATGATCACCCCCTCCTTCCATCGGTGGACTCACCTTCTCCCGCTCACACTGCTTTTTGCTACAGTGGCCTCCTCACTGTATCTCAAATAAGCCAATCATCTCCCACGCAAGGGCCTTTGCCCCTGCGGCTCCCTCTGCCTGGAATGCTCTTCCCCCACATTCCTACATTACACAGACCCCATGTTTCATTCTCTTTCATTTCCTAGGTCTCTGGTCCAATGTCATTCCAGTAAGAGGGGCTTCTCTTGTCACACCACATTAAATAGTAAGCCAGACCCTGAAGGTACACATTTTCCTGCTTTGCTGACCTCCAGGATGCATATCACCAGTGAGCATGCTATATATTTACTTGTTTACTGGTTTATTGTCTCCCCCACTAGATTGCAAAGCTCCTAAGAACAGGGAATGAATGAATGAATTTATAGGCTGTATCATAAACCAATCAGCTCCTACATGTTACTTCCTTTTAACAGTGCCATGGGCTTGTTTCTCCAACAAAACTAATTTGTCAGGCTGCCGGGGTGGTTCAGGGTTAAAGCCTCTGCCTTCGGCTCAGGTCATGATCCCAGGGTCCTGGGATCCAGTCCTGCATCAGGCTCTCGCTCCGCAGAGAGCCTGCTTCCTCCTTTCTCTCTGCCTGCCTCTCTGCCTACTTGTGATCTCTGTCTGTCAAATAAATAAATAAAACCTAAAAAAAAACCAAAAAAACTAATTTGTCAAAAAGAGAAGCCATAGTTCTATTTCTATAACCTGCACAACCCAGCACAGCGCTGAGCACACAGAAACAAACATACTAAGGAAAATAAATTGCATAGGATAATTTCAGAGCAGAAGTGTATATGAAATCAAGCTCTGCCTTCCCACCCCCTTTTTTTAAAGGTGAAGAATAAGCCCAGAAAAGATGGTGGACTTCAACTATGTATGACATGATAGACAAAGGCTGCAGTTGTGAACCCTGTAACAGCGGCACAACGTCAGTTTACAGAACAGTTACATCCTTATCCACAGAGGTTTGAAAACTGATGACTCATTTTATTCATCCCATAAAATGTTAAGCAATTAACCTTCTCTTTATGACAACTAAATAAGACACCAAACCAAGATACCTCCTGGATGCCTGTGTCTCTCTCTCTTTAAAAAAAATAATAAATTAAAAAAATATTTATTTATTTTAGAGAGAGAGCAAGCACATGAGTGGGGGGAGGGGCACAAGGAGGATGAGAGAGAGAATCTTCCAGAAGACACCTCACTGTGCATGGAGCCTGACCAGGGGCTCAATCTCACGAACCATGAGATCATGACCTGAACCTAAACGAAGAGTCAGACGCTTAACCGACTGAACCACCCAGGCGCCCCAGGCCTCTATGCTTTTGTATCTGCTATATTCCCTCTGATCTGATACTCTGATATAGAATAATCTGGCTTCCTGGCAAGTACCTATTCATCTTTTAAATTATTGCTTAGAAGGGTGCCTAGGTGGATCAGTAGGTTAAGTGTCTGCCTTTGGCTCATGTCACGATCCCAGGGTCTGGGATGGAGCCCCACATGGGACTCCCTGCTCTTTGGGGAGTCTGCTTCTCCCTCTATGTCTCCCCCACCACTCCCGCCCACCACAGAGGGCATGTGCGCACGTGAGCTCTCTCTCTCTCTTTCAAATAAATAAATTCATGTTTTAAAAAAAGATTTAAATTCTTTCTCAGGTAGAGGCACCTGTGTGGCTTAGTCAGTTTAAGCGTTGGTCTCTTGCTTTCAGCTCAGGTCATGATCTCAGGATGGTGGGATCAAGTCCTGTGTAGGGCTCCAAGCCAAGTGTGGAGCCTGCTTAAGATTCTGTGTTCTTCTCCCTTTCCCTCTCCTCCCCACTCCTGCACTCTCTCTCATAAACAAACAAACAAGCAAACAAACTCTTGCTCAGGCATCAAGCACTTCTGGTGAGCCCACCCATCCCAGCCAGAATTAAATACTCTCTCCCTCATGAAAATTCTGTATATCGTGTAAATGCTTATATTTTTGCACAGAACCACATTATTTCAACCGTTCTTCTTTATACGGTGATAAACTCTTGTGTGGCAGTGATGCTGTCTTAATAATTTTTGCATTCCTTAACTCTAATGTATAGTAAGTGAAGTAAATAATATATTTATTTCCTCTATCAGCTAAAATGCTAACTTCTCAAGCAAATAAAATAGCTCTGTGATGGGTTACTTAAACTTCTGAAGGATCTTTTGATACCCACAGAAATCCTATGTTATTGAAATGAGAAGGCTAAATTATATAAAAGTCAAGCCTGTCCAAGTTAATCTATGATTTTATTTTATTTAAAGATTTTATTTATTTATTTGTCAGAGAGAGAGACAGACAGACAGACAGAGAGCACAAGCAGGGGGAGCGGCCGACAGAGGGTGAAGGAGGCTCTCCACTAAGCAGGGAGTCCGATGCAGGGCTTGATCCCACAACCCTGGGATTATGACCTGAGCAGAAGGCAGACACTTAAATAGCTGAGCCACCCAGGTGTCCCTAATCTATGATTTTAACAAAATGCAAATCAATCATGAAGTCGATGTGTTTATTCCAAAATTCACCTGAATAAATAAAGACATTGGACAACATAAGAAAATTCATATGAATTTTAAAAGAATGCTGTAAAATTACAGAAGAAATATTGTATGGCTACCACAGAATGGAAATGCAAAACAAACAAATAGACAAACAAAAAAAACCCCAAAACCCTCAGATTTAAAAGAATTTAGTATAAAGTAGCACTTCAAATGTAGTGAGACCCATATCTCACCTTTTATGCCAGAAATAAATTCCAATTCAACATAGATTTAATTGTAAAATATGAAAATATAAAAGCCCTAGAAGTAAATGTGGCTGAATATTTTTATAATATCAAGGGGGAAGAAAGCTTTTCTATATTGTCCCACTTTTCATTTCGAACAATTCCAAATTCAGAGAAAAGTGTGGAGAGAACACTGCAATGAACACCCTTATATACTTCCCGCCTACCGCTAGCAACTGTAAACATTCTACCATTTGCTTTTTATCCTTCTGTCCTTCCATTTTTCTTTTCATTGAATCATTTGAAACTACACTGCAGACATCATGACACTTCACCCCTAAACACTTCCACCGTGATCTCCTAAGGCATTCTTCTACAACAGCATTATCACATCCAAGAAAAACAGTATTTTCAAAATATCATATAGCAGATACCCCGTATTAAAATTTTCCCCAATGCCTCCAAAAATCTATGTATTTTTAATCACCAGGATCCAATCAGTGTTAAATACTGGGTACATAAGGCACAACCTCAAACAACCTTGATCAATGAGATTGAGATGCTGATAGAGGTTGTCTATGTAACCATTTTAAAAAAGGAGGTTGGGGCACCTGGGTGGCTCAGTTGGTTAGGCGTCTGCCTTTGGTTCAGGTCAGGATCTCAGGGTCCTGGGATGAGTCCCGTATTGGGCTCAGTGGAGAGCCTGCTTCTCTGCTTCTCCCTCTCCCTCCATAACCCCCTACCACAAGTGCTCTCTCTCTCTCAAGTAAATATTTTTTAAGTAATTAATTAATTTAAAAAAGCAGCAGTACAGCTCTAAATTCCTATATTTTTTAAAACACAGGCCCCATGGAAGCTGGGCCTTCTTTTTTTTTTAATTTTATTTATTTGTCAGAGAGAGAGAGAGAGAGCACAAGCGCATAAGCAGGCAGAGAGAGAAGCCGGCTCCCTGCCGAGCAAGGAGCCCCATGCGGGACTCGATCCCAGGATGCTGGGATCATGACCTGAGCCGAAGGCAGTGGCTTAACCAACTGAGTCACCCAGGAGCCCTAAATTCCTATATTTTATACAGTATGTGATTTCAAATGTAAAGGTGTAACTAAGTTGAAAAATTCTGTATTTTGTTTTTTTTGCTGCCTTTTTTTTTTTAAGTAGGCTACATGCCCAATGTGGGGCTTGAACTCATGAACTGAGATCAAGAGTCATGTGCTGTACCCGACTGAGGCAGCCAGGTGCCCCAAATTATGTATTTTCTATTTCATCTATATTTGAAGTATTTATTTAAGGAAAGAAAAAGAAGAGGTTTTTAGAAATAGTCATTGACTGTAAAGAGCCCCTGATGTTCAGGCATACACAATACAATAATATGTACATGGGACCATTTTTATTAAAAATATTAAATGATATTGTCCATATTCGTGCATACACATATATATTTGCTGTGTATACAACAAATTGCTATAAATAACTATATCTGAAGAAAGAGTTATAGAAAACTTTCTTTTTCTATAGCAAGTATCTCTAATGCCTTAACAATAAACATATTTTACTTTTATGATCAGAGCACACAAAAAGAAAAAAATGTGCATATCCTTAAACCCAGCAATTTGTCTCCTAGGAATGTATTCAAAAGAAAAAATTGCAAATAAAATTAAAAAAAGAAATAAATAATTGCAAATATACATAAACATCTAGCTTCCGAGATAATGATTCTTAATGTTTATTCAGAAATAATCCCATGCCAGGGACTAGTCTAATGACTTTACATATTTTAACTTATTTAATTCCTTACTAAAATCCAACAAGATAAAACTGGTTTTTGTGGTTTTTTTTTTTTTTAACCCAAATTAAAGATTAGAAAATCACGGAGAAGATAAATAACTTGGCTGGGGTTACTTAGCTTTGAAGTGGCAGAGTCAGGATTTGAACCTGGGTCAGGGTCCCCTAGGTTTGGAAATTTGCAAGGAGGACTGGCAGGACTCAGCAGGTAGTTGGGCTCGTGACTAGGACTTACTCCAGGGAGAGGAAACAAAGAAGGGAAAGGACCCACGGGACAGGCCAGAGGAAACAAGCCAGATGCAAGCTTCTGAACAGTGCAGTCATATACGGAATAACCTCAATTCCTCTAGCAACAGGTTGGGACAACACAGGCATGGCGGTGTAGAAGAGGGAAGCTCACTAGAGACTCGGTGGGCAGGTCTTTATTGGGGCCTGGGCCCATAGGCACCTAACAAAAGTCCAGACTTTCAGAAGGAAAGCAGGGGTTCTGCATCACAAGCTTCAGTGTTCACATGGACAGTTTCAGTCCAGGGAGCCAGGCCTATCCGTCAGGGTGCTGGAAACCATCCTGAAGTCCAAGTTCCCAGAAGCCAGCCAAGTGTCAACCTTGCAAGCAGCCTTTCTAAGGATAGCCGTCCCAGGCCTGCTACGTTCACTTTTTTTTGCACAGTCCCTTCCATTTAATCCAGAGTCTGTGCTCTTAACAACTCTCCTTTGCCTCCCTTCTGTTTGCACTAGCAAAGGCCCGATGGGAAAACCTTCAATGTTGAGCACAAGCAGCCTAGGGAAATAAATTATCATATAGCCACACAATGGCATCCTGTGCGTTCTCTAAAACCATGTGCCAGAAGTATTAAGTGATAAAGTGGAATAATATATGTTAAGAATATAATTCTTAATTTTTTGTATAGAAACAAAAATTACCCGGATGCAAACACCTAGATAAGCAGGAAAGGTTTTGGAAAATTTTTCCTCAAATCTCTGGTTAAGGGTGGTGCTATTTGAGTGGGTATGATTTTTATGTCTTTTATGTCCTTTTCTTGACTGTCCCTATATTTTTAATTTTGTTCTGATGTGCATGTACTGTTTTTTGCTTTGGTAATTTTTTTTAAAAATCACTTTGAAAAAAATCACATATATTCTTAAAATCATTTTAGTTAAAATTGCTTATACGAAAAGGTTCTTCTGTTTCTAGGACAATTCTTTCAATAATTATTAATCTAGCACACATACTTCTTTAATATATACTCATTTCTCTCCCATAATGCTGTTAAGCACTGGGCTTAATCTGAAGGTGGTACCATAAGACAGTTCATATTTTTACTAAACACCAAAGTGTCCATCCACCATTTTGTAATAACACATCAAACTTTAATTTTAAGCATTTATTACTAAAAAAATCAAATAACCGAAATTAGAAAGAAATAGTATAATGATCCTCTATGTTCCTAAGAACCCAGTTTTAACAATTAGCAATTCATGCTCAGTCTAGTTTCATCGACCATCATCGATCCACTTCTCTGGCTATCCTCAGTTATTCTGAAACAAATCCCAGATACCCTATTTCATTGGTAAATATTTCAGTATATATTCCTAAAGATAAGGACTCTTTTAAGGGAAAAAACCCTACAATTCCATTATCCTAACTGAAAAAATTAATCATTTCTTATCAAATAGCTGATCAGAGTCCAAATTTCCCCTCACGCCTGGACTTTTTTTTTTTAATCACAATTCATACCACTACACAGCTATCAGAAACCCTATGTAACTTTGTTATACAAAACTTTGGACTTTGGTGAAAGTCCAAAACACTGACAATATCAAATGTTGGTGTGGATGTAGAGCAACAGGAACGCTCTGGGGCATTGCTCTTGGGAACGCAAAATGGTACAAGCGTCTGGGAACACAGTTCAGCAGTTTCTTACAAAACGAAACATATCCTTAAACCACACAAGCCATCAGTCACTCTCTTTGGCATTCATCCACATGAGCTGGAAAGTTACGTTCACATGAAAACCTGTACACAAATGTTGCCGGCAGCTTTATTCATAATTGCCAAAACCTGAAAGCAATCAAGATGTTGAATGGGTGAGTGGACACACAAACTGTGGTCCATCCAGACCATGGAATATTATTCAGTGCTAAGAAAGAAATGAGCTATGAAACCACAAAAAGACAGGGAGGAACCTTAACGCACATTGTGAGTAGAAGAAGCCAGGCTATATACTGTCTGATTCCAACTATATGACATTCTAGAAAAGGCAGGTCTATGAAGACAGTAAAAAGATCAGTGGTTGCTAGATGTTCTGAAGGAGAGAGGGAAGGATGACTTAGGTGGAGCACAGGGTATTTTTTGAGGCAGTAAAACTACTCTGTGATACTCTAGTGGTAGACATACATCATTAGGTTTTGTCAAGACCCACGTAATATCCAACACAGAGAGTGAACCCTAATATAAACTTAGGACTCTAGTTAATAATAATGGCTCTATATTGGTTCACCAATTGTAACAAATGTACCACACTAATGCAAGTTATTAATGACTAGGGGGAAGAGGGGTATACAGGAACTTTCTGTATTTTCCACTCATTTTTTGGTAAAACCTAAAGCTGCTTTAAAAAATAAAGTTTATTCATTTGGGAAAAAATCATGATCCAAATAATTATCTCAAACTCAAAGCAGCAACACCACAACACAGATACAACCGTCTCGGGGCTATCAGGACCATCAGCCCTTTCCTCCTTCTTTCTTGTTAAAGAACTCCCTGGATGTAACTCTGACAGAGAGCCACACCTTTCTTAGCCCAGGTGAGAATCTTAATGACGCAGTCCAAGCCAATCGTGGTGATTCCATTTACCTTGGTAGCCACAGGGTTAGTGATGCTATGTGACCCAGTTATGGCCAACAACACAAGGAGAGGTCTGCTGGTGGGAGGGATGGGGAAAGTTCTCTTGCCCTTAAAGGGACGTGCTGAATGAGATGCTCTCCTTCCACTGGACATTGTCCTCTCAGCTCAAGATCACAGAACTTCAGCAGCCATCTTGAGACAGCAAGGGGGGCTAGCCAGAGGGCCACACCAACACATTCAGGATGGTAGCCCAGAAAGACAGAAAGAACCTGGATTCTTCATAGCACCACTGTGCTCTCACATTAAATAACCTTTGAATCACCTACTTTTTCTTTTGTTATACAACATAGTCTATGCTGCTTTAGTGTGGAAGTCCAGCTGAATCAGATATGATCTGACCTGGTAGCTGTTCTCTTGCTCCTCTTAAAAGACTCGGAGGGGTTTGAAGTGGCGGGGGGGTGGGAGGTTGGGGTACCAGGTGGTGGGTATTATAGAGGGCACGGATTGCATGGAGCACTGGGTGTGGTGAAAAAATAATGAATACTGTTATGCTGAAAAGAAACAAATTTAATTAAAAAAAAAATAAAAGACTCGAGGCGCCTGGGTGGCTCAGTGGGTTAAAGCCTCTGTTTTCAGCTCAGGTCATGATCCCCGGGTCCTGGGATCGAGCCCCGCATCAGGCTCTCTGCTGGGCAGGGAGACTGCTTCCTCCTCTCTCTCTGCCTGCCTCTCTGCCTACTTGTGATCTCTGTCTGTCAAATAAATAAATAAAATCTTAAAAAAAGAAAAAAAGTAAAAGACTCAGGGGACGCCTGGGTGGCTCAGATGGTTATGTACCTGCCTTCAGCTGGGGTCATGATCTCCAGGTCCTGGGAGTAAGCTGCATGTCTGGGCTCCCTGCTCAGCTGGGAGTCTGCTTCTCCCTCTCCTCCTGCCTCTCTCCCTGCCTTTGCTCTCTCTGTCTCTCAAATGAATTAAAAAACAAACAAACAAACAAACAAAAACTTAAAAAAAAAAAAGAAAAGACTCAGGTTCAGGGACATTATGCTATCTTGTCCAAGGATGTATAGATTAAAAGTAGGGAGCTGGAATGTAATTCAGGCCTGTTGTCTCCACAGAACTTGTTTTTGTTTTTGTTTTCCCGTCTATACCTCTTTGCCTCCAGAAGATGCTAGGCACCCAATCTTCAGAGAGGCCAACATTTCAGGATTCAGAAAAGCAAAGGTTTCTTCCAAGAAGTAACTATAAACTGTGAAAGATAATCTTGGAAATACTTCCTTGAATTATAGAAAACACATTTTTGTCCTCAACAGGGCTTAACTTAACTATGAATAACCCTGCTACAGTCTAAATGAAATAAGACTGAGATATGATAATTAGCACCATAAAACCCTAGACACAAAAATTCCCATTGTCTGTACTTGCTTCAGCCACTGACTCATTAGTGACCTCTGAGTGTATGAGAGCTTCATTATCTACCCACCACCTTCCCTGGGAGCTTGGCATAAATAATAAAAAAGTCATCATTGGCCTTCAAGTTTCTGAAGTTCACAATATGTGTGAAAGAAAGGCCTAGGAAGACCTACCTACCTATTTGCATAACCTAATGCTTCCCTTGGCTGCACAAGTCTAGGAGTAGAAATGGGCTCATGTTCACAGCATTAGATGGTATTTTTCAGGCTCATTGTAACTCGACTTTCATCCCTACTGCAAAGTTCCCTCCCATTTATTTCTGGGATCCCAGGAGTGCGGCAGCTTCCAAGTTCTCGAAGCAAGAACTTCGTGCACTAACAGCATGTGCTCCTTATGTTGTGTTTGCAAAGCTCCCTCGGGAAGCCCAACTGCCACAGCCTACACCTCCACCTTTCACTCAACTGCACGAGGAGGCTCCCCATCACCACTGCTCCCCACTCTTGCTGTCCTGGTCACTGGAACTACTCTGCAGGCCAGGCCTGCCATGCACCCAGTGCTGCTGGGGCCATGGCTTCTGTGCCTCACGGTGTCACAGGACCTCCTCCCCACCCCCTCACCCCCCGCCATAAGCCTCCTACCAAGGACACCCACGTCTGGCTTATATTTCCACCATCCCCAAAGCTGCCTCCTTGGTTTGATGACTACATCAAAAATTGTCTTTGTAGCTGGATCAGTGTTGAGAGAGATGCTGGGAAAGATAATCAGCATAGCTTAACCCTGCTTGCTTCTGAGAGCTGGCATTCTGGATCATGCTTTCACTTTCTTTGTACATTTCTACATTGTGTTTTGAGCTAATGAGCCTTCATAATTTCCAGGAAAAGAGTGTCATTTTTCTTGCCAAAAACTATTTGTTACCCAACATAATAATATAAGTGGTTTTATGGGCCCTATACTGAATGTAACAGGGGACAAGATTTTCCTTGCCTTAGAGGAGCTTAGATTGCTTTATTGAAGAAATAATACCTAGTATCTGTTTTATACATGACACCCTTCAAGCTTTCCATATTCTAATGAAGGGGGGGAAACCTCAACTTTTTGTTATTTAAGTTTATTTATTTATGTTTTTAAAGTAATCTCTACACCCAACGTGGGGCTTGAACTCATGACCAGGAGATCAAGAGTCATGTGTTCTTCCCAACTGAGCCAGGCAGGCATCCCCAAATCTCAACTTCCTTCAATAAGCCAAGGGCCAAGTTGCAAAACAGTGGCTAGGTTCACGCAAAGAAAACCAAGAGAAATGTGAACACGGGGAGAGAGTCGAGGAGGGAGTAAAGGAATTTCAAAACTATTATCGGAAGTAAAGGCAGATGGCAGGTATACTGGTCTCCAACACCATTCCAGTGATGAAAGGTGGTAAGAAAAATCCAAGGAAGGATCTGTGAAGACAGAAAGCAGATCAGTGGTTGCCTGGAGCTGGGGACAAAACAGGGATTGCCTGGGAGGGCACAAGAGAGCTTTCTGGAATGACAGAAATGTTCTCCAATTCGGTTGTGGTGGATGGCTGTCACTCAGTCAATTTACTAAAGACCCCGGACCGCATCTTTTAAATGAGTGAATTTGATGATGTGTAAATTATACTTCAGTAAAGCCGTTTTTTGTTTTTAAGTCTAGGGAGATAAACGGATGAGTCTTCAAGATTCTATGTATTATTTCTGAACTAAAAAGAGTCAGGTCCTCACTCGGAATCAATTAGCATGACTGAAGCCTGGGGGAAGCTTTGGCTGCCAGGAACAGAGCCCAGAAAAGACGCAGGCTTTGAAGAAGGGATAAACTGGGAAAAAAGAGAGGCATCACCCACACTCAGGACAGGCTTGCTTCCTGAATGTGCTGCTAGCCGGCCCAGCCACTGGAGTCCCACTCAAAGCAGCCACAGAGCACTGCCATACAGGAGACACAAACAGCCCCCGGCGGCATAAGGCAAGCATCTCGCAGAAACACAAATGCGGGGCCGCAGAGGACCCCGAAGAGAGAAAAGGCACATCCTGTTGTGAGATCAAGAAAGGCTTTGTGAAGGACGTGCTCCTGGGAGCCGTTCCTGTTGCAATGAATAGCATTCCGTCAATGTCCAGAGTGGCAGCGGGGGCAGGGGGTACGGGGGGAGGGGGCAGGCGAGGGAGGCGCCTGGCATGAACATGCGCATCCCCGACCAGTGAGGCTGAAGCTGGGCCTGCGTCTTTGTTTGCCAGGGTGAACAAAGGCTTGATTGTGAAAAAGCCCTGAGTGTGTTCAGAGAGTAAGCCACACTGTGGCCTAGGGCTGGAGCTCCAGGCACAAGCAGGGAACCATGATAAGGCGGCAGGGAGGTCGCCTGGAATCCAGGCAAGGAGTTTGCCAGGGCTCCTCACCCTGAGGAGAGCGCCCGAAGGTGCTGGAACAGAGAAGTGAGGAGAGCTGCGGTTGACCAGATGACTGCAGTGATACAATGCTTGCTCCCTCACCATACCACCTACTACCATTTCACAGATCACCGATTCACCAAAATCACCAAGGCCCCCCTTTTGAGAAGACAAAACAAGGCCTTGGGACAAGATGAACACGGTTAGTGGGTCGGTTAGTGGGTAGGCCTGTCTCCTGACCCATGGGACACTTCTGCTCCCGCTAGTCGGGCTGTCTTTCTCGGAAGGGTCAGATGTGTCTGTTCCAAACCCTTGTATGGCAGTCGCACTGGTGGTTTTATTTACATCACTTAATTATTATGGAGACCAATAAAATATGAACCCAGAGAGAGAGAGGTATTGTTTCTTCAAAAGCCACACCGAATGCTTTCCAAAACTCCCTGGAGGTGAATGGCTCACAATTGCCTGATGCAGCTATAAAAGGGAATGTCTGTAAACATGGGAGAGGATTCTCCACACAGCTCTCTTCCAAGGTATCTAAGCTCTTGCTCCCCTCCCCTCAACAAAAAAAAATAAAATAAAGAAACTAAAACTGAAAATCATGGAAGGCATATTACGCGCGTGAAAAGATGTGCAAGAGTTCCAAGGAATAGGTCGGCTCTAAGAAAATGCCCTGGCCCTGGAACCAGAGATCAGGGAATTGAATAGACCCTTGTATGTTTTCAGTGAAAACAACATGTTTCAAGTATACATGTTGCTTTTTTTTTTTTTTTTAAGGATTGACTGATTTAACCAACTTTGCCCATGAATGGACCCAAACCCATCCCAGTTCCACAGGCCAAGAACATACAGCAGGCATTCACAGCAACGCAACTCCCACCAGGAGGCCTCTGTACTCCAGGTAGGCAATGCTAGGCTGGCCTGGCTCAGGGGAAGCCAGAGGACATGATAAGAAGTCGACAGATGCAGCAGGAAAAGACAATTCCACGTTGAAGGGAAAGAAGCTACCCAGGAGCCCGCCAGGATTTATCTGTGCAGCAGGGAATGGCCCCGCCATTGGGGGAGCCCAGATTCTGCTCGGGAAGCAGGGAAGCGACTCTGCGACAAGGGTGGTGAGTTTGACGGAGACAAATGTGGTGGGAGCTGAACCCTGAAATCAAGGAGAGCAGGGACTCCCACTGCTTTCTTAACTGCTGCATCCCCAGAACCTAGAAAGACACCTGGACCACAGTAGACAGTCTAAATATTTGTTGGAGGAACAGATGCATGGGCACACGTGCAGGGCATCCATGAGACATTGTCAGCGAACCGCTGGAGGGAGATTTCTGGAATGTAGGGTGCACGTCGGGGCACAGGTGCAGGCTGGGGAGTCATCAAGCACCTTGTCTAACTCATAATCCTAGGGCCCGGAATAGTGTGGAGGGAGACAAGAGGAAATAGACCTAAGTGACGGTCTTTGACCCTAATAGAAACCCCATTCAGGGCTGAAGAGGACTTTAATGAGATCCTAATCCCATCATCCTGCAATAGTTCCAGGAGAGAGTGGCTGGTCTAGAATAAATACCTCGGCAACAGTAACAGGGAAATCTCGATTTCCTGGGGCAACACACTTCTTTGCTATTAGAACATTCTTCCATATATTAAGTAAAAAACCTGGCCTGAATTTTACCACTTGGAACCAAAGAGGAGAAGTTTCATTCTACCCAAAATAAGGAACTGGATCACAGTGGGCAAGTGACAGTACCTTTAGAAGGGGAAAAAAACAACAAATAAACCTGTCATCTCAGGAAAGGGAATCCGAAAGACTCTGGGCAAGAAGCCTGAGTGAAAGGCAGATTTAAAAATTTTAATTCCCGTAATTCCTAAGTAGGCAATTCTGTTATGGAAGATGGTTCGAGGAGAAAATCCCATTTTATAAAAACATCTACATTTCCGGTTCTGCTCTGGGTTCCTCATAGATACCGTTTTATTTCCTGAGATGGTTGTTCGTGATGCAGGCAAGAAAACAGACTCCGGGAGGCTAAGCAGCTTGTCCATAGTCACACGTGATGCCTCTCCAAGGCGGGCTTCTGAGCCCCCGTGACTCACAGATGCCAGCTGTAGAAGAAGGGGGAGGGTCCAAAACTACTAGTGTCAAAGTAATTATTGGATGCCCTGGGGGCTCAGTCAGTTAAGTGTCTGCCTTTGGCTCAGGTTATGGTCCCAGGGTCCTGGGATCGAGGCGTGCATCCCGCTCCCTGCTCAGCCGGACGCCTGCTTCTCCCTCTCTCTCTGCAGCTCCCCTGCAGCTCCCCTCCTCATGCTCTCTCTCTCTTTCTCAAATAAATAAAATCTTTAAAAAGAAAGAAAGAAAGAAAGAAAGAAAGAAAGAAAGAAAGAACAGTTATTCATGACATGCCCCAGCAAACCTGAGGGCATGTCCAACCCGAAAAATGGGACATGTAGCCTTGGATGAATGAAGTTGGCAGAATATATATATAAATGGCCTAGAAAGCTGACCCTAAAAAGGAGCGGAGGTTGGTTGCAAATGGTGAAGACAGAAGCCACCAGGCTGTTCCTGCTGCTCTGCCTGAAATTCTGTCCTCTCATGCACGTACACCCCCAAATGGTCTCTGCCCTGCAAAAGGGAGGGCAAACCTTAGTGCGAGGAAATGGAAGTCTAAGAAAATCCAAGGAGTTTAAGTGTCCTGGCCCCAGGGGAATAGTACAACCCCAAATGCTGAGATAACTTGGGAATGAGATCCGGAGTGGCCGTCAGTATTCAACTGAGAAATGACGAAACAGTGGCAGGGAGATGCCAACCCGCAGAGGGGCAGCTCTCCAGGATGGAATGATCTTCGAAATACACCTGCTCAGAGATGAAACACGGTGCAGAACGCTGGGTCTGTGTGTGCCACCATTTGTGGAGACAGGGGGGTGCGGCGGGGGAGGACGGACATTCGCTTCTGTACACAGTGGGTACCCCTGGAAGGGGACCAGACTATAGGAGGCCACCGCATCCCAGTGAGCAGGGTGGCTGGGCAAAGGGGTGAGGGGCAAAACTCCTCACTGTGCTTTCCCCAGTTTGAATTGCATGACGAAACAGTGGCAGGGAGATGCCAACCCGCAGAGGGGCAGCTCTCCAGGATGGAATGATCTTCGAAATACACCTGCTCAGAGATGAAACACGGTGCAGAACGCTGGGTCTGTGTGTGCCACCATTTGTGGAGACAGGGGGGTGCGGCGGGGGAGGACGGACATTCGCTTCTGTACACAGTGGGTACCCCTGGAAGGGGACCAGACTATAGGAGGCCACCGCATCCCAGTGAGCAGGGTGGCTGGGCAAAGGGGTGAGGGGCAAAACTCCTCACTCTGCTTTCCCCAGTTTGAATTGCATGAACTGTATTACGTGTTCAAAAACACAAATAAATAACAATATAAATAAATAAATAAGTTAATGAATATTTCACCTGGTGAAACACTAGTTTGGTAGAACAGATGTGTAGAGGGATGGCTTGTAAGGGCCTTAAGAGGACGCCCAGAAATCTCCTGGAGTCTGTACAGACTAACTAGGAAAACTCACAGAGAATCAGCCATACTGCTCTAGGACTCTCTCCATTTGCTTTGTTTCTTTATTATTATTATTATTTTTAAAATTTTCCAGGTAATCTCTGCACCCAACATGGGGCTTAAACTCACGACCCCAAGATCAAGCATTGCAAGCTCTTCCGATGGAGCCAGCCAGGCGCCCCTCCACTTGCTTTCATTTCAAAATCCACAGACTTGAATACTGCCTAGGGCGGGAGTGGTGGTGATGGCAGATTACTCTGCTTATGGTCACAAAGGTGTGGTGTGGCAGGAAAGTCCCCCCGTGTCTCCTCTTAGGGTCTTGCTGCCACCCCACTGACTGTGCACAAGCCTTGTTTTCTGCTTCTCTGGCATCAACTTCATACGCTGCTCCTAATGTAATTCCCTGCACACAGACTGTCAAAGATATGTTGATTTAACCGATTATGAATCTCTTGATTTAATGTTCCAAAACTAATTCCTCCAGCATAAAACCACCACAACTGGGCTGTCTTTGGGGATGGATCAAATAAGGATAAATATCCCATCCAATGGCATTAAGAAAATCGGGGCAATGTTCTGTTGCGGGGAGCTACCAACGGAGCACACTCTAGTCTATTTGTACTGTAATCGGCTTGGGAAAAAGTCTTGCCACAGTACAAAACTAATTTCTGATATGGAAATCAATATGCGAACAAGGACAATTCACCAGCAAGTTCAGGCATCCAAACACACTTTTGGGGAGAAAGAACACAAGGCTGAAAATCTACTGTGTGTTGGCAGCCAGGAAAAGCAGCATAAGAGAATAGAGCTGATCATGTTTTCCACTGAGCCACTTGAACATTTCAGAAGGTCACGGCCAAGTTCAAGGACTGGAACTTTAATGTTCCATGAATTCAGTGGAAAGACCTCCAGTTTCCCTTCCATCCAACGTGATGATTACACAGACCCAGAAAAGTGGAACTTTCTTCTGGAACATAAAACTTGTCCCACCATGGGACCCCCTCTCTTTCCTTCCCTTTTCTGCTCTTCCATAATGAGGCCTGGGGAATTGGTAGCAGGCCACCCCGTTCCAACCGTGAACCAGCTCGAGCTAAAGGAACAACGCCCATGGTCACTCTCTTTGAAGAATAAATTAACGCAGACATTCAGAAGAGGCAGCTGACCCCCATAAAAGGGCTTTAGTCCCAGTGTTTGAGCAGAAAGGACAGTCACAGTGGAAAATATCCTCACCCTGCACCTTCAGCCCTATAACCGTACAGTGCCTGAATTTTCATGATGACCCTGCCATCTTACTCGGTGCATCGCCCACTTCTCAGTTAACAGACACTGACTGGTTATGAACACCAACATCCGGCACTGATGACATCCCATCCCTGCTCCTGGAGCTTACTGAACTGAACTCTAACAGTATTCTTTCCTGGTGCGGGCATCACTTGGTTTAAGTGAGCTAAAACTTAATGGGAACGTAGTGGTTTGGATTAAATCGTACAGAGAGAGTATAAATTTATGAATTGTTTTAAGCATAATAAAGAATATTAACCCACTGAGTGGTAGTGGGATGTCCAGCCATACTATATTTGCTTTACATCAGGACTTTGTTGATTTTATAATATTGAATCCCTTGTTCCCTTCGGATTCCTAAAGGAGACTTTTTTTTTTTTTTTTTTAGACGTTTCAGCCCCAGAAAGGGTTGTGTGTTTCATTAATAGCTGGCTTCTTTTCATTTTTGTCCCCATGAATCAGGTTTCCCTCTTGCTTCTGGCTGCTAAGAAACTTAGTGCCAAGATCGCAGCCTCCCGCAGGGCACTTGGGACAATCGTGTCATCTGCACGTGGGGAGTGGCAGCTTTTAACCAGCCAGTCCATTTCTTCTAAGTTGTCAAATTCACGTGTGCCGTGGTGCGCAGCATTCCTTTCGATCCTTCTCGAGTCTGCAAGGCATGTAGTGATAATCCTGTTTTGTTCCATCGGGTCATTTGTATTTCCTCTTTTCTTCATTGTGGGTTTTGCTGGAGGTTTGTCAACTTCATCGATTGTTTTAAGAACCAGCTTTTTGTAGGCAGTGTGCCTGGGTGGCTCTGTCAGTTAAGTATCTGACTTTTTTTTTTTAAAGATTCTATTTATTTATTTGACAGACAGATCACAAGTAGGCAGAGAGGCAGGCAGGAAGAGAGAGGACGCGAAGCAGGCTCTCTGAGAGCCCGATGTGGGGCTCGATCCCAGGACCCTGGGATCATGACCTGAGCCGAAGGCAGAGGCTTTAACCCACTGAGCCACCCAGGTGCCCCAACTGTCTGACTCTTGATTTGATTTTGGCTCAGGTCTTGATCTCAGGGTGCTGATTTCAAGCCCTGAGTTGGGCTCCACGCAGGCTGTAGAGCCTACTTTAAAAAAAAAAAAAAAGAACCAGCTCTTTGTCTACTTTTTCTCTACAGTTTTTCTGTTTCTAATTGTATTGATATTCTTCTCTTATCTCTATTGTTTGTCTGTAAAATAAAGCAAATCTTACCCATCTCATAGAGTTATGAGATTTAGATGAAATGATACGTAGAACCTAGAGCAGAACCTGGAATATGGATATTTTTATAAAATGTGATTCACACACAAATATCTTCCTTAATAGAATCCCCTACTTAGGGATGATAGCAGTTAAAGGAAAAAAAAATCTGCAGTGTCTGGACTAGCTTGCTCAGGGTTTCAGGTTTTGCTTTCCTTTTTCCCCTCCGAATTATACTTGACTCCATGTTATGTCTAGATGTACATATACAGCTGACCCTCAAATAACATGGTTATACTTAGTTATAGGGCTAGAAGCACTCACCACCTGCACGATCGAAAATCTGTGTGTCAGTTGTGACTCCCCCCAAAACTTAATGATTGCTGTTGGCCAGAAGCCTTACTGATAACAGAAACAGTCAATCAGCACATACTTTGTATGTTATTATGTATTACATACTGCATTCTTGCAATGAAGTAAGCTAGGGAGAAGCAAATGGTATTAAGAAAATCATAAGAAGGGCACCTAGGTAGCTCAGTCGGTCAAGCGTCCGACTTTTGGTTTCGGCTCAGGTTGTGATCTCAGGGTCGTGCAACTGACCCCGAGTCGGGGCTCCACACTCAGTGCACAGTCTGGTTGAGATTCTCTCTCCCCCTCTCCTTTTGCCATCTCTCCCTACTCATGCACTCTCTCTCTCTCAAATAAACAAATTTTTTAAAAAATCACAAGAGGAAATACATTTATAGTACTGTACTGTATTTATATTAAAAAAATCTGCATATAAGCAGATGGCAGAGTTCAAACCTGTGTTCAAGGGTCAGCTGTATACAACCTTGAGAGTCCCAAGAAATCTAAATAAAAGAATCTAGAACTAGCGAGTTCAGCAAGTTCACAATATACAAGATAAACATACAGGGTGCCTGGGTGGCTCAGTTGGTTAAGCAACCGCCTTCGGCTCAGGTCACGGTCCCGGAGTCCCGGGATCGAGTCCCACATCAGGCTTCCAGCTCCATGGGGAATCGGCTTCTCCCTCTGACCTTCTCGCCTCTCGTGCTCTCTCTCACTGTCTCTCTCTCAAATAAATAAATAAAAATCTTTTAAAAAAAAACAAGATAAACATACAAAAATCAATCGCACCTCATTACTGTAGCAATGACTGCCACAATTAAAAATACAGTCATATGGGCGCCTGGGTGGCTCAGTGGGTTAAGCCGCTGCCTTCAGCTCAGGTCATGAGCCCAGGGTCCTGGGATGGAGCCCCACATCGGACTCTCTGCTCAGCAGGGAGCCTGCTTCCCCCTCTCTCTCTGCTTGCTGCTCATCCTACTTGTGATCTCTGTCTGTCAAATTAAATTTTAAAAATCTTAAAAAAAAAAAAGGTCAATTGAACTTCATCAAAATGAAAGAGTTTTGGTCTGTGAGAGACCCTGTTATGAGGATAAAAAGACCAAGTGGAGATCGGGAGAAAATATTTGCAAACCACATACACAACAAAGAACTAGTATCTAGAATTTTACAATAATGAACTCACAGGACTCAGGAGGAAAAAAAATCTAGCACTCCAACCGGGAAAAGAGTGAGTGACATGAACAAAATATTTCACTGAAGATTTTTCTAGTACTATAAGCACATGAAAAGATGTTCAGTATCACTGCCATCAGGGAAATGCAAATTAAAACTATAATGAGGGGCACCTGGGAGCTGAGGCGGTTAAGCATCTGCCTTCACCTCAGGTCATGATTCCAGGGTTCTGGCATCAAGTCCTGCATCGGGCTCCCTGCTCAGCGGGGTCAGGGATCATTAAACTGTGGCATATCCATACCATGAAATACCATGAAAAAATTTAAAAGGAACAAACGTTTGACGCACACAACAACCCTGATTAATGTCCAGAGTATTATTCTGCATGTAAATAGCCAGTCCCCAAGGCTTAGAGGCTGTATGATTCTGTTTCTATAATGTTCTTGAAATAACAAAGTTGTAGAAACAGAATAGATTAGTTGTCTAGATTAAGAAGGGGATGGGAGGAGGGGCAGCTGGGTGGCTCAGTGGGTTGAGCCTCTGCTTTCGGCTCAGGTCATGATCTCAGAGTCCTGGAATCGAGCCCCGCATTGGGCTCTCCGCTTGGTGGGAGCCTGCTTCCCGCCTGCTCTCTGCCTACTTATGTTGTCTCTCTCTGTCAAATAAATGAAGTAGAAGCAGAAGCAGAAGCAGAAGCAGAAGCAGAAGCAGAAGCAGAAGAAGAAGATGGGAGGAGGGGTGCCTGTGGCTCAGCTGGTTAAGCGACTGCCTTCAGCTCAGGTCATGATCTCGGAGTCCCTGGATTGAGTCCCAGGTTCGAGTCCTGCATCTGACTCCCCACTCAGCAGAGAGTCTGCTTCTCCCTCTGACCCTCTCCCCTCTCATGCTCTCTCTCACTCTCTCAAATAAATACATAAAATTTTAAAAAGGGGGGGAATGGGGACACATTCAGGGAACTGAATGTGGCTACATGGGAGGGATCCTTGTGGTGATGGAAATAGCCTATAACCAGACTGTACTGATGTCAGTATCCTGGTTGTGATATTTTACTGTTGTTTTACAAGATGTTATCACTGGGGGAATCTGGTTAAATGGTACAGGGGAATCTTTCTCTATTATTTCTTACAACTGCAGGTGAATCTTCAATTATTGTAAAATTAACAGTTTATTTTCAAAACATGAAATTCATTTTCCACTTTTATATTGACTTTAATTTACATCTTGGTGAAAACTTACATAAAAATATACACTTTGAATATCATTACTTTTTTTAGTTTTTGAGGAGGATTGTAAACCACAAAGTGATAAAAATTAGAACACACTAACGTGGAACACAGGAAAAAAAAGCCAAGAAAAAAAAAAGAACAAACTTTGCCACATAAAATTCAATCATTCCTGATAAAAACAATGAAAAGGAGCAAGAAAACTATTTTCATCAAACCTACAAACTAATGGGTCATCTGAAATCCTGGACTTTTTGTATTCTTTACTAGGATATTTCATTACTGATCAGAACAGTAGGAATAAACAGTGGGAATACATTTGTGTTCTTGACCCAGGTCTTGCTAATGTCAGGGTGTGCCTGCCCTGCCCATTCTCCTTTCTTAGGGCAGGCCAGCCTCTTGGAGATGAAAAAACTGTTTATAATGATCTGAGCCCAGAAGCTTACTCTGTTTTACTTAGCAACATAAAAACAGTCTTTACACAATGTGACCGTACACTGAATTTTCTACGAATGCAACTAACCAGCACACTGATGGAAGAAGACAGCACTTTACATGGCTCGGTTTACCCTGCACTGCCAGCATTAGAGAGAGTCATTGGTGTCAGCACTGCGTGGGTGTTTAAACCCCCCTTACTCAGACCTGTTTATATACACCCCGCCTCCAGCATTTACAGACTGAAAACAACATGGCATTTGGTTAGAAGTTCTTTTCCTTTTATTTTTCCTGTACCTTATAGGTAGGGCGTGATACTGATCTTTTTTCAGTAATGCATATAGGTAAGTTATAGTATGAGTGGATTTCATATCAGGTTGCATTATACAATACTCGTTGATTAAAAAGTGCAAGCGGGTCCAGCAAGGTGGACCTCCAGAAAGCACTCTGGTGTTCCTTTCTCCTTGACGGAATTCCACTCGCAAAGCTGTGCATGGGAAATAAAGTGGGGGCCCGGGAGACACTAACAAGAGCAACAAAGCCAGGACCAGCTAACAGCACAAGCTGTGAGCAAGCAAGAGGGTGAAACTAGCGCCACCTTCTGGCAGAGATGAAAACAACAACACAACACCAAAACAAACCAAAAAAACCCCCAAAAATGGCAAAACTTACTTCAGGCTCTAGTACCCGCCCCACTCTCACCCTGACCCATGCAAAAACGTTCTTCCTTCTTCCCTTAACTGGGCATAAAAGATATGACCTTACACTTCAGTGGTATCCTCTACAAGGAATCCCCCCCCCTTTTTTTTTTCCAATTCTGGACAAACACAGACTTCCTTCTGTACAGAATGAACCTAGAAAAAAAATCACTGGGTGTATATGGAACGTTTTGGAAGTTCATAAAAGGGGAACCACCAGAGAAACCCAGGTAAACATGAACCTGTAAAACAAAGTTATTGGAAGAAACAGGAAATTTTAGAAAATCTCTAACTTGAATCCCCAAATTCAAGGAGCTTTTGTAGCTTCAGAGGTAGAGCAAGGAGTCATGAAGGAGAAGCAATTTGAGATCAGAGAAATTAGGCTAATGATTAAAAACACAATATGTGAAGTAAAGAAACACACAATAAACATACTAGGTGGTAAACGGTTAGAAATCAGAAGATCGGGGCCACTTGGGTGGTTCAGTCAGTTAAGTCTCCAACTCCTGGTTTCAACTCAGGTCATGGTATCAGGGTCCTGGGATCCAGCCCCCCTTCAGGCTCCACACTCAGTGCAGTGTGCTTGAAATTCTCTCTCCCTCTGCCCTTCCTGCTTGTGCAGGCTCTCTCATTCTCAAATAAATAAATAAATCTTAGGGGGAAAAAAGAAATCAGAAGATGAATGAAAAGTCACCTAAAGAATCGAAGAAAATATATAATGTGGAAGACATACCCAGAAGACCAAACATAGACACATGTGATTCTCCTGAGGGGAGAGTCCAGAGTGAAAAGAAAAGCAACAATAAAAGTGTAACAGGCGGAACGCCTGGGTCGTGCAGTTGGTTGAGAGCTGCCTTCAGCTCAGGTCATGATCCCAGCGTCCTGGGATCGAGTCCCACATCGGGCTCCTTGCCTGGCAGGGAGCCTGCTTCTCCCTCTGCCTCTGCCTACCTCTCTGTCTGCCTGTGCTCACTCTCGCTCCTCTCTCTCTGACAAATAAATAAATAAAAATAAAATCTTTAAAAAAAAAGTGTAACAGGCCACTGGGAGGGTATTTAATCAACCTGCCACCAATCCTATTAAGAACTCTGAGCAAAACAAGGCGGCAAAAACTGAATGTGCACACATCATCTCCAGCAATCTTTCTGTGTACTATTTAATGGCAAAGGCAGTCACAGTAAAATGAGAACAAGGACATCGCTAGCATTTAATACAACTTGGGTTGCCCGCACAATACAGCAGAAAACAGAAATAAAAGATGTAACCCCTGGACATCAGTCACCATCAGGGAAATGCTAACCTAAACTGTGGTGAGATATCACCAGTCAGAGTGGATGAAATCGACAACACAAGAAACCACAGGTGTTGGCGAGGGTCTGGAGAAAAAGGAACCCTCTGCACGGCTGGTGGGGATGTGAACTGGTGCAGCCACTGTGGAAAACAGTATAGAAGTTCCTCAAAAAGTTAAAAATAGAGCTACCTGAAGATCTAGGTATCATACTGGGTATTTATTATTCAAAAGGATATAGGTACCATTATCTATGTTTAGAGCAGCATTATCTACAATAGCCCACTATGGAAGTAGCCCATGTGTCCCCTGACAGATGAATACATAATGAAGATGTGGTATAGGGGCACCTGCGTGGCTCAGTCAGTTAAGCCACTGCCTTCGGCTCAGGTCATGATCCCAGGGTCCTGGGATCGAGTCCTGCATCAGGCTTCTTGTCCAGCAGGGAGCCTGCTTCTCTTTCTGTCTCTGCCTGCCACTCTGCCTGCCCTTGCTCTCTCTATGACAAATACATAAATAAATAATTTTTTTAAATCTTAAAAAAAAAGATGCAGTATATATATACAATGGAATATTCCTCAGCCATAAGAAAGAAGGAAATCTTGCCATTTGCAGTGACAGGGATGGAGCTAGAGGGTATAAGGCTAAGTGAAATAAGTCAGAGAAAAACAAATGCCATACGATTTCAGTCATATGTGGAAAATTTAAGAAGTGAAACAAACAAAAGGAGAAAAAAAGAGAGAGAGGCAAACCAAGAAACAGACTCTTAACTCTAGTGAATGGACTGGCGGTCACCAGAGGTGGGGGGAGTGGGGAGGATGGGGGATGGGGGTAAGAGGAGACAGAGTAAGTGGACAGTTATCGTGATGAGCCCAGAGTTGCTGACTTACTGTATTGTACACCTGAAACTATATAATGCTGTATGTTAACTACACTGGAATTAAAATTAAAAACTTAACAAAAAAGGTACAATCTTTTGTACCTTTGGAGTACATGGAGGAGACAAAAAGCATTGTTATCTGAAGCTGATACAATCATCCACTTGGAAAACATATGAAAATCAATGGGAACCCGTTCATTGAAGGAAACTACTGGCATCAGTAAGGGAGGGAAGGAATTACAAATTAAATGTTAGGAAAGTACGTATTTAAAAAATACAATGAGGGGTGCCTGGGTGGCTCGGTCAGCTAAGCGTCTGACCCCTGGGTTCAGCTCAGGTCATGATCCCAGGGTTGTGAGATCGAGCCCCACATCAGGCTCCACACTCAGTGGGAAGTCTGCTTGAGGATTCTTTCTCTCCCTCTCCTTCTGCTCCTCCCCCCAACTCCCCTGCATGTCTCTCTCTCTCAAATAAATGAATAAATCTTTAAAAAAAATACGAGTGTTCACGTCAGCAGCACACAATCTAAAATGGGAATGACACAGAGGTTAGTATGGAAGATAACATACAAATTTATGAAGCATTCCATATTTTAAAAAATGACTGGGGGGGCACCTAGTTGGCACAGTCAGTACAGCATGCCCCTCCTGATTTTGGGATCATGGGTTCAAGTCCCCCCTTATGCCTACAGCTTACTTAAAAAAAAAAAAAAACAAAACAAAACAAAACAAAAAACGACTACAGAATCTCATCCACATAGTAATAAAAGTATAAAGCCTTGACATAAACTCAACAGCGAGAGGAGGAAAAAGAAGAGAAGAAGACCAGACTTTACAGAAAGAAAAAAAGGAGCACTCAGAAAAATGGAGAGAGCCACATTTCTGAATGGAAAGAGTATAAAAATGTCAGTATTATTGGGGGAGATGCAGGGAGAGGTCCCCCCTCTGAGAATCACAGAAAAGGAGGACTCAGAATGGGGCGGCAAAGCCCAAGCCAGCTCTCCACCTTTGCATCTCTGTGCAAACTCAGAGAAAAACCTTTGCCCCACGCCCAAGTCCTGACTGACCACACAGTCCCGGGACGTACAGTGCCACGGAACCACCACAGGGTACCATCAAGCTAAAATAAGAATCCAGGACTTCATTGACATGAGTACCAAGTTCAAAACCTCCTCCACCGTGGGGTTACCCCAGGCACTGCCAGAAGTGAAAACACATTCCTGGCTCCTCGATGATGGGGGGATAAAGCGAATGAGGTGCTTATGTCCAGTAGAATGTGACTCAGCCTTTAAAAGGCAGGACATTTTACACAGGGTACAACATGGACGAACCCTGAAGACACACTAAGTGAAGTGAGCCGGTCACGGAAGGACACATGCCGTATGAATTACTTACGTGGGTTATGGAAGAGAGCCAGAGTCTTCTCTACATGGAAGCAGAGTAGAACGGTGGCAGGGGGTGGGATGGGCAGAGGGGGGCTGGGAGTTGCTGTTCAGTGGGTGCAGGGTTCCAGAGATCTGCCCTACAACATTGTGCATGCTTAACGATTTGGGAAGGTGGTCCATCTCATGTGAAGTGTTCTTACCAAAGAAAAAAAATGAATTAAATGTAGAAAAAGATAAATGAAAATGCTGAATCTAAAATGTTAACTTTTTTTATCCACAAAATGTATTCATCAATAAATGATCCATGTAATATTACAAAAAAAAAAAAAAAGCAAAAGAAAGAAATAGGAAAAAAGAATGAAACCGAAAACCTTATTCCTGGCAGTCTGTGATTTTCTGCAGGCTCTCATCCCCAAGTAGATGCGGTGCCCCTCCTTTGTCCTCAGGGCCCTCAAGAATTCACAGCCGAAATCAGCACACCCCCTACCCTGAGCCTCCTTTCTGAATGTCCCATCACTTCTGAGGCTGAATGACTCCCACAGCTTCCTTTTCCAGTCAGTCTGTTCCTTTTCTCACATTTCCGGAAAACGTGGGCCAGGAGCTGGTGTGGGTGTCCTTGCTACCCACAACTGTCACTTTGCAATGGTCTCTCTTCCGCCCTGTGAAAGGCACCACCTCCATGTCTGAGGTTCATGCTGTGACACCCGGCATCCTCTTTTCTCTCCTTGTCATCCACTGACCACCCCCATCCCAATCTGTCAAGTCCTCTACATCCCGGCTCACGAAGCCCCCTGCCCCACCGCCGCCCCGTGCCAGGGACCAACCCACCCACCCTCTGGCCTCTCAGTCCTGAGACCTCCAACATCCTTCTACCTCTACTCTCATGCCAGCAAGCCCACCTGTGCCACAGTCTCTCGGGCCCTGTTTCCTCATCGGCAAGTCGTGGTCCCAATATTTTCGAAGCATGAACTTGCACAGTCTGCATAATCTCTCTGATCTATAAAGCAGCAAGGACAGTGATGATCCTGGGTCCTAGCGTTATTGTAAAGACCAAAGGAGATAATATGTGTCAAGTACTTAGGACAGTAGTTAGCACACACTGTGCAAAGAATGTGAGCTATTGGTAGGGATTCCATTAACAGACGAACATTTATGTTCAAACATATTTTAACGAACACGTTAAATATTAACAGGGGAAGAAACTAAGGCAGATGCTTACCCGACTGAGCCACGGTTATCCCTGAATTTCCTTCCTTTTTTAATGCCGATGACTATTACATTGTATGCATATACCATATTCTGTTTTTTCATTCATCCATCAATGGACCTCTGTGTCATTTTCACCTCGTGGATACTATGAAAAGCATTACAGTGAACATGGGTATGCAGACAGCTGCCGCACCCCCCGGCAAATGACAACTTCACAGAGGAAAGAATCTGGACTGGATGTGAGTTTGGGAACACCGCCAAACCCACATGGGCCCGTTTCTTCGCATGTAACTTGGCAATAAGACTGCCCACCTTCTGAGTTAGTGGCGTTAGTGCCTTCCCACATCAAAGAGAACAAGCATCTTAGGCTGAAGCCACAGGTATGCTGTGTCTGATGCAGATAACCGGGAACGGATAGGCACGTGGGCAGGCGAGGACACGGATGCCTTTTTGGATGCGAGCCTGCTTTGATGCTGGAATGTCCTCTGAGATGTCTGAGAGTCCGTGAGCATTAACACAGAGCTTGACCAAGGTGCAGCTGGCATGGAACGTTCCCTTTCCTTAACTTTGAGAAAACACTGGTATCAGTTTAAAATAACACCATTCTTTTCCTTCCCATGTGTGCTATGTATAAAATGGTCTGAATGAACACTCCCATGTAGAGCCAGTTTTTGTAACGTTCATCGGTGTGGCTCCAGGAACTCCCTCTGGCCAAGCGCTCTCTCCAGAAGGGACTGGTGTTCAAGGTCGTCCCTTGGGCACCCATCAGATTTCATCTCACTAGCCCCACAGATACTGTGAGCAGAAATCTGACCCTCCACCTACCTCAAAACCACCGGGAGAATCAGCAGTCCCTGTTCAGGGGCAGAAAACCCAAAGAATCAAGAGCAGGGACTCAGAGGGCTGTCTGCATACCCAAGTTCATAGTAATGCTCTTCACAGTATCCACAAGGTGAAAATGACACAGATGTCCATTGATGGATGATTGGATACACAAAATACGGTGTATGCATACAACGTAATAGTCTTCAGCTTTAAAAAAGGAAGGAAATTCAGGGATGCCTGGGTGGCTCAGTCAGCTAAGCGTCTGCCTTCATTCGGCTCAGGTCATGATCCTGGGATGGAGTCCCTCATCGGGCTCCCTGCTCAGCACTAGGTCTGCTTCTCCCTCTGCCTCTGCAGCTCCTCCCCACTCAAGCTTTCTCTCTCCAATAAATCAGTTAAAACAATGACAAAAAAGAACCCATCAGGGCCTTTTAGAGCTGTTGATTCTACCCTTCAAAATGCACCTACAAGCTAATTGCTGCTCTCAGTTCCACGGCCCAGCGCAGGCCACCTCCTTGCCAGCTCTGGTCCTGCTTCCCACTCCATTTGTCCACGCTCAGCAAGCAGCCATGGACTCCCTTCGGAATGAGGTCAGATCATGTCACTCTTCTCCTCCTTGGCCTTTCTGCTCCAGCCTCCCACTGCTGTCCTCGCTCATGGGGCTCCAGCCACAGCAGCCTCTTGCTGTTCTTGGATGGGTCACCCCTTTCTACCCAACTGACGTCATCACCTCCTCCACGTCCTGTCTATGTGACTCCATGGACACAGGCATCTCTGTCCTTTTCCCTAGAACAGTGCTGGGCACATAGAAAGCACTCAGAAATATCTGCTGAATTAATGAATGACCAAAAGGAGGGCTGTTTTCTCAAGTCCGGTAGTTAGCCGGGTGCTCAGAAACCCAGGCTCAGAGCCGAAGGGCACAGCGGACTTTTGACAAGGCTGCCACCTAGTGGCTGGATTCCTTTGTAGTTTTGTGGGTGCTCATATTTCCTGGGACCCTGGGATGAGCTGTCCACTGGGTAAGCAGGGAGGGCAGCCGCCCACAGACAAGGAACCACTCCCTTCTCTAAATCTATTCCTATAGGGTAAGATGAGATATACACAAAGAGCACCAGAGGGAGAAAAGGAAGAGTGTCTCTGGGCTGTAACACAGACAGGTTGACAATATTGATCTAGAAAACCAGCAGGAGAGGATGCTGGTTGTGGAAGCATTGGGTGGGCATGGGAGTTACAAAGTCAAACTCATCTGGCCTTTCTTTAGTTCTTTTTCTTTAGTACTCAACGTATAGAGAACTGATGGAAGTCCAGTAAAGTCTGGCATCCAATGCGGCTGCCATTTCTGATACACCAAATCATTCCCATCTTTGTCTCCATGGTACTGAGACGTAAAAACCCACACCTATTACCGTACCAGAACTTTCGTTTCCCTGTTTCTCATGTGTGTAAAAACAAAAAAATGTGATCCCATATTCGAATGACCACCTCGCACTACTAGGCCCCGCAGGGGTAGTAGACCCTCCAGCCCAGAATCACTGGCTGACGGGCACCATTCCCATGCAGCCCCACGGCTGGCTCACAGGCAAATGCATGGGTCTGGATTTGCCATGAATGAAGCAATTTGGGGACACGGGACAAATGCCAAGAGCGGCAGCTGTCCAAAAGCTGATTAGAAAATTGCTCAGGACTGCCTACATTCAAAAGTAAGTTTCCAGTGACAAAATGTAATTTTCAAATTCAACTGTATTAATTCAAAGGACATAATTTCATTGGAGTAAAGTAGGGAGTGTACTGCATTCGAATGGGGACTATAGGAATAACAACTGCACCTTAGCAGCCCAATAGGCCATTACAGTTTAGAGAGCCTGATGTGGGGCTCGATCCCAGGACTCTGAGATCATGACCTGAGCCGAAGGCAGCAGCTCAACCCACTGAGCTACCCAGGCCCCCCATATCCTGTTTTTAATTTTTAAAGCATTGTATGTATATGTTTAAAAAATTTCAAACAGTATAGAAAGATCTAGTATGAAGTCTCTTTCCCCCACCCAATTCTGGCAACTCCTCAAAGATAACCACTTTTAATCCCTCCACAAAGAAAGTTATGATTTCAAATATTAAATTAATGTATACTTTTAAAAAAAGCAAAGCATACAAGGTCATACCATAAGCACCATGTTCTTTTCCCCACTTTATAACGTATTTTGATCTTTCCCTATTTGTACATACAAACCTACTGTGTCCATTTTCATGGCTGCATACTATTCCATTGGGTGAAAATCACTTATGTAATCAGTTCTGTACTGATACACACCTGTGCCCAGTATTTTACTATTATAATAATGCTTCAACTGTCCATATTTACTGCCATCTTTTTTCAAGTAAATCAGTAATATTAAATGCCAAGGAGATACTTGGTGGAAGGTTATATGCATTTCAAATGTAGACAGATATTATCAAACCACCCTTGTATATCAACTATAGGTAGGGTCCTGCTCCTTGTACCCTTGATAACACCAGAAATGCCTTTCATATTTCCTCATCAGTGAGAGGAAAGAGCACATCAATTCTTGTTTTGTTACATTTCTTTACATTGCTCTAGGTGAGACTGAGCATCTTTCTAGTGCCTATCTTTATTTTTTAATGTGAACTAGCCATTTTTCTATTGCATTGTTTTCTTTTTCTTATTGATTTATATAGGCTCTGTGTAAATATGCCTTCTGTTACATGGATTGCAAATTAACTCCCACTTTTTATAAAACAGTTTTTTATATTTATTGTGATTTTTTTTCATCTTTTCTTACATGGCTGCTGTGTTTGTTTCTACTTGGAGAGGCCCTTCTAAGGCCAAGACTACAAACTGACTCTGAGTTTTTTCTTTGCATGTTTATGGTTGAACTTTTTAAGATCAAATTCTTTAATCCACCTGGAATTTATTTTGATGGAGAGGGATAAGATCACGATCCAGCTTTGTTTTTTTATTTTTTCCTAAAGACCCAATCAGTCATTATTTTCCAATGCATTATCTAGCTGGATATAATATGCCACTTTGTCCAATCCTGTCCCATCTCTATACTACCCTAGGTGTAATCTGGACTTTCTCCATTGTTCTGCTGAAGTGCATATCTATTCTCCAGTTCCAAGATGCTTAAACTTAGTCCCTCGACAAAGAAATTTTAGAAATTTTCTGGTTATTCTAGAATATTTTGTCTTCTATATCAGGGCTTATCAACAGAGGCACTATTAACATTTTGGGCTGGATAACTCTTTATTGTGGAGGGCTGTCCCATGCATTGTAGGATGTTGATCAGCAATCCCTGACCTGTACCCACTAGATGTCAGTAGCACCCCCCTAATTTAGACAACAATGTCTGCAGACATTGCCAGTTGCTCCTTGGGTTAGGGTGGAGGACAGAAGGCCCCCAGTTGAGAACCACTGTTTTAGATAAACTCAGAATCATTTTACCAGTGTTTGCACTCCCAGTCAATTCCCACTGATACCTTAATTGGGATGAAACTGAATTCATAGAGTAATTAAGATAATGTTATTATATTTAAGATATTATACTTAAGATATTATACTTATTCAATTAATATTGATGAAATTCAATCTTTATTATATTTGACCTTCCTATTCAAGCACCATGTATATCCTTCTACTTATTTACGCTTTTATGTCCTTCCAGAGAGTTTTAAGATTTTTAAAAATATATATAGGCTTTTATAATACTAAGTTCATTCCTAAGTACTTCACCTTTTATATTCCTTTATAAATGGGATTGGTTCTTGTGTTACTTATCTCCTCTAACCAGTCACTGATAAGAAAGCTATTCATAGGGGCGCCTGGGTGGCTCAGTGGGTTAAAGCCTCTGCCTTCGGCTCAGGTAATGATCCCAGGGTTCTGGGATCGAGCCCCGCGGATCCCAAGCTCCTGGGATCGAGCCCCGCATCAGGCTCTCTGCTCAGCGAGGAGCCTGCTTCCTCCTCTCTCTCTGCCTGCCTCTCTGCCTACTTGTGATCTCTGTCTGTCAAATAAATAAATACAATCTTAAAAAAAAAGCAAGCTATTGATATTCAATATCCTACAACTAACCACAAGTTGAACTCCTACTGTATCTAATAGATTTGAAGGACATTCTGGTTTTTTCTAATGATACAATTTTCAGGAAATTCTAAGCATTTCTCTAAGCATACAATGTTATCCTCTGGAGAAAATCATCACTTTTGTTCCCTCATTTCCAGTACTTCTGTAGCTAGAGCTCCCCTGGCTCACTGCCTTGATTTAATACTTGCAGGAAAATCTGGATGATGGTGGTAATGAGGCAATCTTGAATCATTCTTGACTTTAATGGGAATACTTCCAGGATTTCACCCTTGAGGACAGTTCTGGCTGTGGCTTGAGATACATGTGTCTTAATCCCACTAGAGAAGGATCCCTACATTTATAGTATACCAAAAGTTTGTTTTTAAATCAGAAGGATTGCTAATTTTGCCAAACATGTCTTCCATCTCTGGAGATGACCAATGGCTCTCCTTTGGTCTAGTAATGTTGTAAAATAGATTATATTCCTAAATGCCCAAATATAACGTACTCTTGGAGACCATAAATCCACTTGGTTGCAATCTACACTATTATTCTTTTAATTTCTTATAGAATTCTACTTGTTAATATTTCGATCCCACATTTTTACATCAATATTTGAGAGTGAGAGTATTCTGTCATTTTTTTGTGTGTGGTGCCCTGTTAACTTTTGGAATTAACGTTTAGGCTGGCGTGATAAAAACAAGCTGTACTTTCATTTGTTGTATATTTAAAACCAAATGTCTGTATTCAGTATGAAACCAGTCCTTAAAATAGTACAACCATTGTATAGAAATATGAGGCCTTTACATTAAAAAAAAAAGTCACATATACTTTTCATAGAGTCAACTTTTTGGAAAACTGAGTAAATTAAAATACACCTTTGAAAGCTAATCTGCATTGTGGTATTTTATGCAGAATTCAAAAATTGTAAGTATACTACTATTCACTTCCATTATAAATTAATAATGATGTATTTCAGCTATTTTCCCAATTTAGACAATTTTGCACGGAGATGTGCACTGTAACAGCCAGACCATGGAAATCTTAGCTCTCTTACGTACCTGCGCCCAAAGAAAATTAAATACATTCCCGATGCTTCCCATGCTCTGAACTCAGACACAATGGCTAAAAACCCTTCTTTCTGATTCTCAGAAAACCAGTGAAACGGAAAGCTCGCGGTTCCGGTGGCCACCACAGCCTAAGTGATTCACAGGGTTTTCCAGGTTTCCAGAGGATCCAGGAAGGATGTCGAACGCCCACGTCTGCGAGAGTTCTACAGGGTTCATTCCCTCCAACGCACCTGTCACCACGACAACCTCAGAACGGGCACCCCTCTCTCACACATACGTGGCCAGTAATACACGTCTGATGAGGGGAGGGACGCAGGAATCATGAAAGGGTTTTCATATCACCAAGATGAATGGCCTGCTTAGGTCCCTCCCACTGGGGGTCCCTCCTGCCTGGCTCCTTCCCACCTGGGTCCTCCCTACCTGGGTTGCTCCGCAGGCGGCTCTCTGCAAGCTCAGAGATGGCTCCAGCTGTTGAAGTCTTTTTCAGTCGAACCACCCCGGAAGCGGCGGTACTTCCCGGTTTGTTGAGCATGTCCTCGCTACTGGCCCTCTTGAGCTAAGAGACAGAAGGACAGAGGAGGAGAACGTATACTGTCAGTAAGGAGTGCTATAAGCCAAGAAAGCACCAAGCAGTACCACCTGCCCAGTGGTTGAGACGCAGTAAAGGCACTTGTCAGAGCACGACCGTGTGCGGCAGAAAAATGCAAACCAAATAAACCTGCGTCTATCATTTACAATATGATCTTCCACTATGTTTCAAAGAATATTATATATAAATATTATGCATATGAATATTACGCATCTTGTCACATTTCAAATAATGAGGTTTTTTTTTTAAAGCTGCTTTTCTGTTTTGGTTGTTTTTTTGTTTTTTTTTTTTAAAGATGGGAGCCTATGAAGAAAGAACTGTGAGATGCACAAAAAGCAAGGTGAGGGTAATGCACAAAAAATTAAAGGGCAAGAAAAAACAGCTTAAAAATATATTTCTCAATTCTGGACATGTATATATGTGTATATATGTATACATACATAGATAGATATACACGCACATATGTATACGGAGGAAGGAGAGGGATGATACCATATGCTCTACACCATGCACTCTGTATAAGATCTCACACAGACAACATGTTCAGAGGGACGAGAGGTACCTTCTGGAGGCCAGAAGAACACTGCTAATGGAGGACAGAGAGAAAGGAGAATCTCTCTGCTCCTTTTCTGCTTTCCTTCCTGTCCTGGAAGCAGCGTAACAAATGCTTGTTGAAAGGAATTAAAGACTAAGAGTTGGGAGCCCCTCAACGAGCTCACAGTTCTGGCCCAGGTAAATGACATTCACGGTTCATGAGAAACACTGCAAATACATTTTTGCAATCATGGTAAGTCTTCTGGGAAGAGTATTTCTGAAGAGGACTAGTACTAAAAGGCTGGAGCCAGGCAGATGCCTGGAACCATTCTGAATTGATCTGACATCTGAAGAAAAGGCATGAAAATGCCCTCAAGTCCATGGAGACTGCCCACCACTCGGGCTGACAGACCAAAGTCCGGCCCCGCACTGCGGCACTAACTTCAGGGTCATTTACTGACGATTGGGTGTTTATATATTTGCACACAAACACAAATTTCCACTTTTGCATTGTTTAGATTTTGGGGTATTACTCCACACACCCCAGAATGGCTTGAAGGAGAAAACAAAACAAAACAAAATGAAACCAAGTGTTGGTGAGGTTGGGAAGCACCTGGAACTCTCTGCTGGCAGAAGTATGAACTGGTAAGATGCTTTGTAAAACTGTCAGGATCTACTAAATGGAATATCTGCACCCTGTGATTCAGCCAGCCCACTCCTAATTCTGTATTCAAGAGAAATGAGTATGTAAGTTCATCAAAGGGACATTCACAGCAGCTTGATTTACAACAGCCCCAACAGAACAACCCAAATGACAGTCAACAGAAGGGGCAAATTAAATAATGATTTAGCATACAATGGAAATTACACAGTAAAAGAAGAAGAAGGAGGAGGAGGAGAAATACTGATACACTAATAAATGCATGGATCCCACAGGCATGCTAAGTCAAAGAAACTAGACACAAAAGAGTATAACCATATTTGGGTAAAACCAAATGACGGTGATAGAAGTCAAAATACTGTTTACCTCTGGAGGAGTTACTGACTAGAAGGAACCCTCCAGGGGTGCAGAATGTTCTTTTTCTGTCTTTTCTTTTTCTTTCTTTTCTTTTCTTTTTTAGATTTATTTATTTATTTGGGGGGCAAGATCAGAAGAAGGGGAAGGGGGAGAGGGAGAGAGAGAGGATCTCAAGCAGAGTCCCCAATGAGCCCAGAGCCTGATGAGGGGCTTGACCTCATGACCTTGAGATCCTGACCTGAGCTGAAATCAAGTCTCAGTCTCAACCGACTGAGACTCCCAGGCGCCCCTGGAATATTCTATACTTGCCTTGGTGGTGGTTAAACAGATATAAACACATGTAAAAAAAATTCAGTGAGCTGTACAGTTAAGACCGAGATTAACCAGCTCCACATACTTTGTTGTAAGTATGTTTGGCCTCAACAAAAAAGAAAAGGAAAATGAGGGGTGGGTTGTAATTTGGGTAAAGCCCTGGTTCCCTTGAAAATGCTAGTCTGCTTTTTTCCTTTTCCCCTCATTGTTCTTTTAGAAATTTTTTTATTGTGGTAAACTATACCTAACATAAAATTGGCCATTTTATTTTATTTATTTATTTATTTATTTATTTTGGTCTGATGGTTGTTTATTGGAAATAACAGAGCATTTCAACTTTCAGTCTCTGCCATCTTTACTGTATGGCTTTAGGCTCATCGTTTGTTTTTGTTTTTATATATTTTTTCCAATTTATTTATTTTCAGAAAAACAGTATTCATTATTTTTTCACCACACCCAGTGCTCCATGCAAGCCGTGCCCTCTATAATACTCACCACCTGGTACCCCAACCTCCCACCCCCCCGCCACTTCACACCCCTCAGACTGTTTTTCAGAGTCCATAGTCTCTCATGGTTCACCTCCCCTTCCAATTTACCCAAATTCCCTACTCCTCAAAATGGAGCCATATTAGTGAGTCCTGTAGCAGAAACAGGGAATGTGTGTGTCTTTTTTTTCCTTTTGCAGTCTAACAAGGTGAGGAAAATCACATTGTTTGAGTAAACTTAAAACATCAACTTCCTTCATTACTGAGCTAAATATTTTATCCTAATAAGACAGAGGAAAAAGGAAAAAACAAAAACAAATCCAAAAAAACCCGAAAAACTTCATTTCCAGAAAAACAGAATGGTGAAGAGACATTTCAAAGTAGCCTGTGCCTTTGGCTGGGGTGAGGACGGGGCTGGGGGCTAGGGGAGGGTTAGTGCAAAATACTGTCTAAACAGAAACCGTATAATAAGTAACTTCCTAGAAAAGCCTCTATCTTTGTCACATCTTTGAAGTTCTGCCATCTAGGCCTCATGAGCACAATGTTTGGCCCAGATATTAAGCTCTGGGACATTATCAGGCCCTCTGCAAGATGGGAGGGCGCACTCCACAGTGCTCACCTTCAAGGGCAGAGGGCTCTAGAACTTTCTGGGGGCCTAAGAACCAGACAAGTGGGTGGTTCTCTGTCCCACACTTGCTGAAAAGAATGCACAGAAGCAGCCCTATTCACTTTGGTTGTGAAAACAGATCTCCATAGCACTAGTAATTAGTACCCACAGGGAGGATTTCTTTTCTCCCAGACTCTATATATTAAAGTCAGCATTAATGATCCTTACTGTGCAAGATGGAAAAAGTAACAGGCAGGGAAAAAAAGACTATTTTTTCAAGATATCAAGAAGACGAGTTTCAAATTCATTTTTAGCCCCCCAAAAGCATGAATGTAGCATTCAATGATCTAGTCCATGAATCACATACACAAAAATGTGTTAATCAGGCCTTAGTCATATCAGGGTTCACTCAGTATATTAGACATTATACCTAAAGCAGAAGAACCTCTTCCCCCAGAGAGAGGATACTTCTAAGATTTTCCATCCCCATCTTAAATAATAACCAACTATGTACTTACTGCAAAGGCTCTGGCTTCTCGTGCCTCCGGGGAGCTGCTGACCTCAATCAGCAAGTCAGCCGCACTATTCTGGGGTTTGGTGCTGGCCGGGGAGGAAAACCACACTCAAGGGGCCCAGGCAGTGAGCATCTGAGCAAAGCTTCACTCAGGAGGCAGGCGGGCTCCAAGGCTTCTGACAGCCTCCCCCCACCCCACCCCTCCCTGCTCCCTCTCCCTCTCCCCCTCCCTCCCTCTCTCTCTCTCTCTCTCTCTCTCTCACACACACACACACACACACACACACAGCAAAATCACTTCTCTCCTACCGGTTCCTGAATACTTAATTTGTACCTCTCTAAAACACAAGGATTTAAAAACATGGGCTGACTAGCATGTTGCTCTTTCAAACCTGAGATATCAAACAGAAGGGAAAAAAAAAGAAAAGAAAAATAAAAAGCTAGTCTGTCTTCAAAGGTGTGTTTGCCTCAGGGCCCCTCACTTGCCATAACCTGTGGGCTGTAGCATGTTCTAGGTGGGATGGGGAAGTCAGGCTAGCTCAGGAAACCTTTCAAAGCAGGCAGTTCTTGTGAGCTGAGTGAAAACGTTCTCAGAGATGAAGCACCTAAACCTCCAAGCCTCTGGTTGTTGGCTGAAATTCCCTTTTTTTCATTCTAAATATTTTCATACCTAGTTTTGAATTCAGAGAATTCCAGAATTACGCACACCCTCCCAAAACCTGAGGTCCACGTGTCCTGCTACTTTGGATGGTCTGCACGCCCCAGTGACGATGAGCCCTGCCTGTAAAAACAGGGAAGGAATTCGTGAAGGTAAACAAGCAACATGGGTCCTATCTGCCCTCAGCAAGAACTGTAGTCATCGGGGCTGAGCTTAGTCACTGCCACGAGGTGGAGGTTTATTGCGATTATACTGGATAATAAGGGTGAGATTTAGCCAAGTAGCTCTTACACGGCACGGAGCCTTTACTTAGGAGACAGCATGAGTCTGCAGACACTGAGTCCCACCTCATATGCAGACTTTGCCTTTTTTTTTTTAAGATTTTGTTTGTTTATTTGACAGACAGAGATCACAAGGAGGCAGAGAGGCTGGCAGAGAGAGGAGGAAGCAGACTCGCCACGGAGCAGAGAGCCCGACGCAGGGCTCAATCCCAGGACCCTGGGATCATGACCCGAGCCGAAGGCAGAGGCTTCAACCCACTGAGCCACCCAAGCGCCCCAGACTTTGCCTTTCTAACAACAGATCACAGTAAGGGGCTGTGGCCATGCAGTTAAGAGCTGGCCTTCCCCTGTGGGCACTGTTCTTACAAACGTGGCCCCATGCCACCCGGGCAAACGCCTCTGCCTTTGGTGGCCTTCCCTCTTGAAGAAAGCAGGGGACAATGCATGGGACCTGCTCTCACTGGAGAATATCCATCTTCCCAGGGCGGGGCAGGGGCAGGGGAATAAGGGGACCTAACTCACCTGGGTGTCATCTCTCCCCCACCCTAACCCCACCACTAGCTTAAGCAAAAGAACAAATTTATTGGCTTGACTAACTGGATAGTCTAAGGATGCATTTGAGCTGGCTTTCAGCCAGGAGACCGGGAGGTTCCAAAGTCATCAGGAACCTGTTTTCATCACCTTTCAGCTCTGTTTCCCCAAGTTCAATGCATTCAAACATGGTGCCCTTGGGATGGGAAAGCCTTTTCCGGCAGCACTGCATGATTAGAAGTCTAGGGCATTCAAGACCTCAGAAGACAGGCACTCCTCAGAGAAGAACCTCAGAGTGAGACCCTCTCCAGCCCCATGGTAAGGGAGAGGGACCTGGGTGACTGACAGCCCCACTAGTTGTAAGAACAGCAGTTCCCAAAAGCAAAAAAAAAATGCTGGACTGGCAAAAAAAAAATACAGGCTAGTGCGCTGGCTTAAGCCTGCCTGTCTGTCTTTCTTTCTTTCTTTCTTTCTTTTTTAAGATTTTATTTATTTATTTGACAGACAGAGATCACAAGTAGGCAGAGAGATGGTGGGGACAGGCTCCCCACTGAGCAGAGAGCCCAATGTGGGGCTCGATCCCAGGACCCTGGGATCATGACCTGAGCCAAAGGCAGAGGCTTAACCCACTGAGCCACCCAGACACCTCTGGCATAAGGCTTTCATGTGATTGCATCTTACCAATCAGACCATAAATCTATTACCAGAAGGACATACACAAAGTGTTCAGGGTGGCTATTGTGTGTCATTTCTTTTTTAAATTCACACTGTATTCTCTAGATTTTCTAAAAATTAATAAAAAATTACTAAATTGTATAATAACACAATACATCTAAATAAGTTATTGTATGCTAAACAAGTTCTGCTTATGAGTGAAAATATGTATAGAATATCTATGAATAAATCTGGTAAGAAAATTGCAATCACACCCCCCACCCCCAAATCGATAACATTTTACTGAGTAACAGAATAGAGGACTGAATGAAAAAAACATACCAACATACCATGATATTGATTCTGCACAAAATAGTTATATAAATGTATTATAATTCCAATAAAAATTCTAACACGATTAAGAGTTATGAAAATGATGCCTTATAAAACTATCCTAAAATGTACCTGGTAGAGTAATTCTTCCCTATAGAAGATATAGAATAATTTATTCTTCTCTGTAGAAGAAAATTGTTGAAAAAAATATGAAAAGAGACTTGTACTGCCAGATATTAAAAGAGACCAGAGAAGTAAAATAATTGCAGTGTTGTGGTTCAGGAATAGAAACATCGTAAATGGATCACGACAAATCCCAAAATAAGAATTAAGATAAAGATAGCATTACTAATCTGAGGATTAAAAAAATGGATTGTTTTTAAAAATGGCATTGGGAAAATTGGCTAAACATTTAGAGAGAGAGAGAAAAAAGACTTTTACCTCATACTATGTATCCAAATGATTTCTGATAGAATAAAAATTTAAGTGGAGAAAAAAAAAAAAAGAAGAAGCATTATCAGAACTAGAAAAGAAAGAGGTGGTTCAGTCATTAAGCGTCTGCCTTTAGCTCAGGTCATGATCTCCAGATTCTGGGATCAAGCCCCGCATTGCGCTCCCTGCTCAATGGGAAGCCTTCTTGTCCTCCAACTCCCCCTGCTTGTGTTCTCCCTCTCTCTCTGTGTCGAATAAATAAATCAATCTTTAAAAAAAAGAACTAGAAGGAAAGAGAGGAGATTGTATATCTGAACAAGGTGAGCAAGGCCTCTCTGAGCCCACACACAAAGGCAGAATACATAAAAAAAGACAGATTTGACTTTGAAAATAAAAAGCCTCCGCGAATAACGAAAATCCTATAAATAAAACAAAGATGCCAATGACAAAATGAGACAAACATCTCTGCACCTCTGGTTCAGTTATTCCATTTGTAGGAACGTATCCTATGACAATAATCATGGATGAATGCAAAACTGTATGTGCAGGAGTTATAAACTGATCCTCGATTGTAACAATGACAACAAAGGAAAGAATTGAAAGTCTAATTGGTTACATTATGGTTTATCCATGTAATTAAACACCATGCAGCCATTAAAAGTGATACTATATCAATATTCCCTATGACACAGATGTAAAAATCCTTAACAAAGCACCAACAAACCAAATTTAGCAACATATCTAAGGGATTATATACCAGGACCAAGTGGGATTTACCCCAGGAATTCAAGGTTGGTCCAACATATGACAACCAATCAACATAATACACCATATTGATAGAATGAAGGACAAAACCACAGGATTTTTCCAATAGAGGCAGAAAAAGCATTTGACAAAATCCAATGCCCTTCCATAATAAAAATATTCCATAAACCAGGAATAAAAAGGAAATTCCTCAACCTGATAAAGGCCAACAATAAACACCACACTTAAGGGTGAAAATCAGAAAGTTTTCCTCTGACATCAGAAGCAAGATAGAGATGTCTCTGCTCTTGCCACTTCTGGTCAACATTGTATTGGAGTCTTTAGCCAAGGAAATAAAGCAATAAAAAGAAAGGCATCCAGATGGGTAAGAAAAGTATAACGATCTCTATTATCTAATGCTCTTCTATGTAGAACATCTCAAAAAATCTGTAACAAAACAGAGCTAATAAACTTATTCAGCAAGGTTGTAGGATACAAGGTCATTATATAAAAATAATTTTCAATTCTACATACTTGCAATGAACAATCCAAAATAATAACAAAGCAATTCTATTCACAATGACACCAAAAGGGAAGGCATACTTAGTAATATATTTAACAAATTATGTGCAGAGTTGTACATAAAAAACTATACAACATTGAAAAATGTTAAAGAAGTCTTAAATGGACTCTTGTGTTCATGTATTGTAAGACTTAAGAGGACAATATTCCTCAAATTGATCTACAGATTCAACACAATCCCTATCAAAATTCCAGTTTCTCTTTTTACAAAAATGGACAAGCTAATTCTATAGCTCATATGGAAATGCAAGGGACTCAGAATAATCAAAACAATCTTGAAAAGAAGAACAAAGCTGAAAGACTCTCACTTCCCAATTTTAAAACTTAATACAAAGACACAGATTGCATGGAGCACTGTGTGTTCTAAATCTTTATTACTTTTTTAAAAAGGTTTATTTATTTATTTGACAGCAAGAGACACAGCGAGAGAGGGAACACAAGCACGAGGAGTGGGAGAGGGAGAAGCAGGTTTCCCGCCCAGCAGGGAGCCTGATACGGGGCCTGACCCTAGGACCCCCGGACAATGACCTGAGTCGAAGGCAGATTGTTAACAACTGAGCCACCCAGGAGCCCCAAAGCACTGGGTGTTCTAAAACTTACTACAAAGCTATAGCAATCAACCCTGTTTGGTACTGACACAAGGACAGACATATGTAGATCTGTAAAATAGAACTGAGAGTCCAGAAATGAACCCATACTTTTAGGGAAGGTGATCTTTGACATGAGAGCCAAGACCATTCAATGGGGTAGGAGCAGTCTTTCCAACAAATGGTGCTGGCCAGCTGGATATTCATATTCAAAAGAATGAAACTAGACTATTTCATATTATATACAAAATTACCTCAAAGATGTAACAGCTGAAAACATCTTAGAAGAAAAGTTTAAGTGTAAAACTTCATGACCTTGGATTTGTAATGTTTTCATAGAGATCTTAAACACAAGTAACAAACAAAAAATTATGTAAATTAGCCTTCCTAAAGATTAAAAACTCTTGTGCTGCAAAAGGCAGTGAAAAGATGACCCATATATAATAGAAGAAAATATTTGTAAGTCATATATCTGATATATAGGTCTGTTCTCCAGAACATGTAAAGAACCCTTACAACTCAATAATAAAGCGGCAAGTAACTCAACTAACGAATGGGCAAAGGATTCAAATACATACATCTCCAAAGAGAACATAAAATATACAAATGGCCAGGGCGCCTGGGTGGCTCAGTGGTTAAAGCCTCTGCCTTCAGCTCAGGTCATGATCCCAGTGTCCTGGGATCAAGCCCCGCATGGGGCTCTCTGCTCAGCGGGGAGCCTGCTTCCTCCTCCTCTCTCTCTCTGCCTTCCTCTCTGCCTGCTTGTGATCTCTGTCAAATAAATAAATAAAATCTTTTTAAAAAATATACAAATGGCTGATAAGCACATAAAAAATGTTCTTGGGCATTAGAGCTAGGCAAATCAAAGCCACAATGAGATACCACTTCACACCTACCAGTAATGGGTACCGCCAAATAGATAATAACAAGCATTGCCAAGGTTATGGGAAATCAGAACCCTCATCCATTGTTTGTGGGACTGTAAAATGCTGTGACTACTGTGAAAAAACAGTTTGGCAGTCCCTCAAAAAGTTAAGCACAGAGTTACCATTATGGCCTACAATTCTACTCCTTGCCCCTAAAAAACTGAAAATAAGAATTCAAACAGAAATCGGTACACAAATATTCATAACAGCACTATTTGTGATGGGCAAATGGTAGGGGGAAAAAAAAAAACCCAAATCGATCAACTGATAAATGGATAAACACAATGTATATCTATACAACGGGATATTATTATCAGTAAAAAGGAATAAAGTAAAAAAAAAAAAAGAAAGAAATGTTCATCCGTGCTACAACGTAGATGAATCTTGAAAATTTTATATTGAGTGAAAAAAGCCAGACACAAAAAGCCACATACTGTATCAGTACATTCATATGAAATTTCCAGAATAGGCAAATCCCTAAACACAGAAAGTAGATTAGTGGTTTCCATGGGATGAAGGGGGGGCACAAAGGGAGAGTGACTGCTAACAGTTCCAGGATTTTGGAGGAGGTGGTGGGGTGACAAGAGGTTCTGGAATTTGATAATGGTGACTGTTGTGCAAGTTTGTGAAATACAAGAAAACCACTGTACCTATACTTGAAAAGGTGAATTTTATAGTAAGTGAATTATACCTCAATTTCTAAAGTAATACTGTAAAATATCTGATGATACAGAATAATGATAACCTAGGGGAAAATAGACTATAAATGGTGTGTATAGTAGGAGGCCATATTCACTGAGGTAAAAGAAAAAGAGACTTAAAGAAACTTTATATATTAAAAATGGCTATTCATGGCACCCTTGTTGAAGATCAGTTGGCCATGGAGGCATGGATTTATGTCTTATTCTATTGGTTTATATGTCGGTCTTTATGCCAGTACCATACTATTTTAATTACCATAGATTTGTAGTTTATTTTATTTTATTTTATTTTAATATTATTTATTTATTTATAGAACATGAGCGGGAAATAAGATGCCCTATCTTTGTTCTTCTTTCTCAGGACTGATTTGGCTATTCCTGTTTTCTTTGTGGTTCTATATGAACTTTAGATTTTTTTTTTAATTTCTACAAAAAATACCACTGGGATTTTGATAGGGTTTACAATAAATCTAAATGGGGAAAGGATAGTTTCTTCAACAAATGGTGTTGGGAAAACTAGGTATCGACATCATAGGACAAAGCCAATGAGATTGGACACTTTACCATACATCAAATCAACTCAAAATGGATTAAAGACTGAAACATAAGACCCCAAACTCTAACACCCCTAGGAAAAAAAAAAACAGGGAAAAACCTTTGTGACATTGGTCTTGGTAATAATTTCATCCATATAACACCAAAACCACAGGCAACAAAAACAAAAATAAACCAGCAGAATCCTACCAAACTAAAAAGGCTTCTGCCCACAGAGGAAAAACAATCAACAAAGTAAAAAAGCAACCTACAGAATGCGAGAAAATATCTGCAGAACATAAATCTGATAAGGGGTTAATCTCCAAAATATACAACGAACTCTGACAATTCAATAGTAAAAAAACAAAACAACCCCCCCGAATACTTGATAAAAGATGGGCTAAGGACTTGAACAGACATTTCTTCAAAGACATACGAATAGCCAACAGATTATGTGAAAAAAGGATCAACATCACTAATCGTCAGGGACATGCAGATCAAAGTCACGGTGAGGTATCACCTCACACCTGCTGGGATAACTATCATAAAAAAAAAAACAAAACAAAACAAACTGAAAGACAGCGTTGTTGAGGATGTGGAGCAGTTGGAACTCTTGTACATTACTGGTGAGAATACAAAATGGTGCAGCCGCTGTGGAACAGTGTATAGTACCAAGGGTCCTCAAAAAATTAAAAGTAGAATGGCCTCATGATCCAGCAATCCCACTTCTGGGTATTTATCCAAAAGAAATGAAACCAGAATCTCTCCTGTGTTTACTGTGGCACTATGAGTAAGAGTGAGGATATGGAAACAACCTGAATGTCCACTGTCGGAGGAAGGGGTAAAGATGTGATATATGCAGACAATGAAATACCACTCAGCTTTGAAAAAGAAGACGAGTCTGCAATATTTAAGAACCTGGCTGAACCTTGACAGCATGCTGCTGAGTGAAATCAAGGAGTCACAGAAAGCCAAAAACTGCATGATCCCACTTACACGAGGTATCTAAAATCATCCAATTCATAAAATCAAAGAGTGGAATGGTGGTTGCCAGGGACTGGGGGAAAGGGCACATGGGGATTTACTAATCAATGAGCATCAAGTTTTAGCCAAGCAAGATGAATAAATTCTAGAGATCTGCTATCCAATAGTGGACCTATAGCCAACAATAATATATTATTGTACACTTAAAAATTTGCTAAGAGCTCAGGTTAAGTGTTCTTACCACAATAAAATAAAATTCAAAAGATAAAATAAATTACTAAAAAAGAGACAGTTATCTCTAGTTGGTAGTGTTAACTTCCCTTATGCTTTAAAGAGTCTTCTCCACTAATTGCGATGAATATGTAGGAGTTTTACAATTTAAAAAATACTGTTTAAGGGGCACCTGGGTGGCTCAGTGGGTTAAAGCCTCTGCTTTCGGCTCGGGTCATGATCCCAGGGTCCTGGGATCAAGCCCCACATCGGGCTCCCTGCTCAGCACGGAGCCTGATTCCTCCTCTCTCCTCTCTCTGCCTACTTGTGATCTCTGTCTGTCAAATAAATAAATAAAATCTGAAAAAAATACTGTTTAAGCATAAGAGCAATTATCTATCATGAGAGCATCAGACTCTCAATACTGATGGCTTATACTGCAGAAAGTAAGTTCATTTGACCCAAGGAAGACTTTCTTAATTGCAGAAATAATTAAAGCCTGGATGAGACATCCTTTGCAGGGGCCACGAAATCTCTACTCTTGGATGGTCTAGAACAGGGTAAGACTGGCCTGCAGTGGCATGTCCGGTTGCTCATCTGCATGGAGGCTGGGCCGTGTCAGGGTGGTCTAGATCCAAGAGCTGGATGGATGAATCCAGACCAGTGCTGAAGGAAACCTCTGTGCGGGCTGAGCTCCTGTGTGCCTCAGTGGGAAACCCGCCAGTTCTCCAAAGAACAGAATTCCCTAAACCTTAGCCAAAAATGGAAGCCTAAAAATGCTCTGTTTTGCTCTTGCAAAATGAATTTATCAGCTCTAAAAATAACTAGGACAAAGCCAAAAGATGAAAGTGACTCTGAATGGGTTGCAAAGACATGTGTGTCAAATGTTTACAAAGACCATCACAGTCAGATCCTTAGGACTCTTGGACTCAAGAGAATCTGTTATGAGGCAGCACGAAAGGACACATGCCCAGGAGTGAAAATGGTGAAGATCTTATCTTCATGGGTCTCTAAGCTTCATCCAGTCAGCAAGAGATCCAGTCTTCATTAGCGCAAAAGGATTATAAATATAAATTGTTTATATGATAATTTCAGTAGGTCGTAAGGAATATGTTAATCTACTAACTAAATACAATCTGGAACTTGACACATGCACGTAGTATAGAAATACGTCGCCTTCTTTGTAAATATCTATCAAGCCTGACCGTAAACTACTCATTTTAACAGGAACTTGACTTCTATGTTAACCTAACCATCTCTCTCGATGACTTTTTAATTTAGTTTTAAAGCATAACATTTCACTGTGAGAAATTACACAGAGAGAAGTAATTACAGAGGGAGGCACAGCATACTGGGCAAGTCGTGGTTAGGGAAGTTGGCCTTCTGAGCTAAGCAGCGAGGTTCATCACACGGTCCCCCAAGAAACATGAAGGGGAGGCTCTTTCTGCAAACGCATGACTGGGGACAAGAAGTTTCTTGGCTTACAAGTTACCATACGCTGATACATTTTCTTTTGAAAAGGCCCCCCTGCAGTGCCTGATTAATTCACACGCCTGAATCCTGAGAGGTCTGGCAGCCAAGAGGTATGTCTGGCTCTAGAGATGGACCCTCCCTGCTGTCCTCCGCCGCCCCTGCCCCACCCCCACACTGACCACCTTCTGCATGGTGTAGCACACCTGCCGCCCACACTTCCCTCCCCAGCGGAGTGAGAATGCTGAGTGAGGCTGTGCATATGTTTGAATTTGTTTAATTAGCCAGGAATAGGAAAGCAGCGACTCTTTTGGTTTCCAAGCAGATGTGAAACTAATTTTGGGAAAGAACAGGAGCCCCAAGGAGTTCGAACAATGACTCAAGCTTCAGTCCCTCACAATTCCCATCACACTTGGGGATATGCCCATCAGCGATGCTGCTGCCACCAGGATTCTGAATCTGAACAACGCCTCTCAGACCTCTGTTCTTCTTCTGGTTGTCCCACTACCACACTCCCTCTGGCCTAGTGTGCTCCCCAGTCTCAGGTCCTTTCCCTCCCCTGCCAGACTCATAGTCTCCCACCTCCCATTTGAACCCCAAGATCCTTCCACCATGCTCCCCACCAGTCCCCGGATGTCTTTACTAAGGCCCTGCTCAGGCAGCCACCAAATCAGGGATTGCCAAATCATATATTCTTTGTTGCCGACCTGGGTCTCCCAGTGGAACTATAAAGACAGAACCTGGGGTGCCTGGGTGGACTCAGTGGGTTAAAGTCTCTGCCTTCAGCTCAGGTTGTGGTCCTGGGATGGAGCCCCGCATAGGGCTCTCTGCTCAGCAGGGAGCCTGCTTTCCTTCCTCTCTCTCTGCCTGCCTCTCTGACTACTTGTGATCTGTCAGTCAAATAAACAAAAAAAATCTTAAAAAAAAAGAACCTGCCTGAGGCCATGTGGCCCTAGGTATCTCTGAGCAATTGATTTATGTAACTCTAACTGGCTTCCTGTTGAACCTTCCAAAAAAAAGCATTTATGTTTAAGAAGATCTTGGTCAAGCCAGGTGGCTCAGTTGTTAGGTGTCTGCCTTCAGCTCAAGTCATGATCCCAGGGTCCTGGGATGGAGTCCCCCATAACATCTGGCTCCCTGCTCAGCGGGAAGCCTGCTTCTCCCTCTCCCACTCCCCCTGCTTGTGTTCTCTCCCCCAACCCCGTCAAATAAATAAAATCGTAAAAAAAAAAAAAAGGATATCTTGGACGAGTTTAATTCAGAAGGGGAGGGTCATTAGTTTGACTGGGAACATGGGTCAAGCCTTCTTCTACAAGTCAGCCTTAGTATTAACAAAGCTGATCTCCAATCTCCATCAGTCTGATTCCTGTCTCATGTTTTGTTTTTGGGTTTTTTTTTAAGGAATTTATTTACGTATGAGAGAGACACAGAGAGAATGAGTTGGAGGGACAGAGGAGAGGGAGAGGGAGAAGCAGACTCTCCACTGAACAGAGAGTCAACGTGGGGCTTGATCCCAGGACCTTGAGACCAAGACCCGATCGGAAGGCAGACACTTAACCCACTGAGCCACCCGGGAGCCTCCTGACTCATGTTTCTTTGCTCATTTTGAGCTATATTTATGATGGTGTGGTGGAGAAGAAAGATGTCAACAGTAATTTTCCAAACCCTGAGCAACCGCCTTTGATCTCTGGTCCCACCTTCCCTGGTATACAGAGGGGCCTTCCCTAAATCCACAGTAAGTGGAAAGAAGAAATGAATACAGAAAAAAACAGCAGTTAATGAAATGAAAACATTTTTTAGAATGGTCTAGAAGATGAAAAAAACTGAAATTAAAAACAAGAGAAAGGATGTAATTACATGTATGGATTTGTAAATTAGGCGAAACAGATAATTGTCTAGGAAAACACATTACCAAAATTAACTCAAGAAGAAACAAACACACAGAGAAAAGGCAAAGGATAAGAAATGGCAATTCACAAAAGGAAAAATACTAATAAAAATGTGAAAAGATGCTTAGTCTACCTAGTATCCAACAAACATGAACTAAATCCATGTAATGTTTTAAAGTCCATCTCATGGACTAATATATTTGAAAGGGATAAAAAGTGTTAGCAAAAATGTGGGAAATAGGGGCGCCTGGGTGGCTCAGTGGGTTAAGCCGCTGCCTTTGCCTCAGGTCATGATCCCAGGGTCCTGGGATCGAGCCCCGCATCGGGCTCTCTGCTCAGCTGGGAGCCTGCTTCCTTCTCTCTCTCTCTCTGCCTGCCTCTCTGCCTGCTTGTGATCGCTCTCTACCAAATAAATAAATAAAAAATCTTTAAAAAAATGTGGGAAATACACACTTTCACACAATTGCGTGTATGGCTCCTGGGAGGCAGTTGGAGTGGAGATTGTAAAGAGGGCTTTCCATATTTTACTCTATTTCTATATTTGAATTTTTTAAGAATGTGTTTTTTATTTTATACCTGAAATTTGAACAGTGGAATTCCTAAATCCATATGAATTCCACAAGAATTGATACCAAAGTATTTATTGTATGTTTAAGATCAGAGAACAAAGTAATTTGAAATGAGGAGATAGATTGTAAAATAGTTTATGGATCTGAAACAGGTGTAGAAAAGGAGAAACAGAAAAATAAGCAACAAAGTGCAGACTGCATATGATACCCAAAACAGCACATGCAAAAACAAGAGCTCCCTGAGGACAAAAACTCTGTTCTAGTCACTGCATATCCCTCTGCCCCTTACAGAGTGCCCAGAACAGAACACTAGTCAATGTTTGCTGAATCAATGAAAGAAAAATGGAACTAAGAATATCAGAAGGTACTCTGGGAATTTCAATTTCAAAAGAAGCAAATGAAACAATTCTGCTCACATATATTTCCCAAATTTGAAATGTAAAATTATTTTCACTGAAATCCTATTATATTCTAAATGTAATCAGCAAGTTTGCAATTTAGAATTGCGCTGGTCATTTTTCTGCAGCTGACATTCAGTTAAAAGAATGTGGTCCATCTTGGTTAGTCTTTTACTACCTTTTCACAATATACTGTCATCATACTCATGTGCTGGTATTTATAGTTGTTAAAATTCACAGTTTTGGGGGTGCCTAGGTGGCTTAGTCAGTTGAGTGTCTGCCTTTTGCTCAGGTCATGATCCTGGGTCTGGGGATCGAGCCACACGTAGGACTCCCTGCTTTGTGGGGAATCTGCTTCTCCCTCTGCCCTGTACTCACTCACTCTCTCTCTCTCTCTCTCTATCTCTCAAATAAATGAGTAAGATCTTTTTTAAAAAATTCACAATTTTCACCTTTTTCTACTTTGTAGCATTATATATGTTCAGGAAATGTAACATAGCAAAGTGGATCAATGAAATGTAAAAGACAGGTTGTGAGTAATATAAATATGACTCTTGGGGCACCTGGGTGGCTCAGTGTGTCAAGCTTCTGCCTTCAGCTCAGGTCATGATCTCGGAGTCCTGGGATCGAACCTCGCATCGGGCTCTCTGCTTATTAGCAGGGAGCATGCTTCCCCCCTTCTCTCTCTCCGTCTCTATGCCTACTTGTGATCTCTCTGTGTCAAATAAACAAATAAAAATCTTTAAAAAAAGAAAAAAATATGACTCCTAACAATGGTAAGATCACTATTGAACAGGACTAAGATGCGAGGTGGAAAGATGCGTGTCCTGTAGGTCGAGTGATATGCCACACAGGCACTTAAAAAAGGGGAGTGCAAATAGGAGGTACACCCGCAAAGGCTGAAAAATTGGGAGTTTATTGGACCATTCACCCATTTGCTCCTAAGCTAGAGCATTTCACTGCTTTTTTTTTTTAAAGATTTTATTTATTTATTTGACAGAGAGAGATTACAAGTAGGCAGAGAGGCAGGCAGAGAGAGAGAGAGTGGAGGAAGCAGGCTCCCTGCAGAGCAGAGAGCCTGATGCGGGACCCGATCCCAGGACCCTGAGATCATGACCTGAGCCGAAGGCAGCGGCTTAACTCACTGAGCCACCCAGGCGCCCCATTTCACTGCTTTTATGAAGCTTCGGAAGGAGTGGCAGTAAACCACAAATGTCTTTCGTGTCACTTTCAATGTACAATGGCCTCTTTGGTAAACCAAATGAGCTCTGCCTCAAGGGCAAAATAATGTTTCTCAGTGCAAAACCGATGCATTCGTCACCAAAGGAAAAGAACAAAACTCCTGAGGCCTCGCTTAAAGTTGCCCTCTTCAGAGATAAAACACATTCAGACACACACTAATGAAACGTCTTCAGGAAGAGTCCCAAAGTTAATATACGTGTATTTTGGTCAGCAAGAACACAGATTGAGATATTAGCAAAATTCCTCCATCAAAAAATGCACCGAACCTCAAGGAATCCCAATGGCATGCCACGGGGAAGAGGAACTGTGAGCCTACATGTGGGCTGCCAGGTAATTTCAATTTACCATTGACTGGAACCTCTGTGGATGAATCAGTGCCTTTCATGTGTGAGGTTCATATTCAAGGACCGAGGCATGCAGTGGAGAAGGAGCCCAGGGACCTGTTGTGTGGGCAGCCAGGAAGAAAAGAGCTGCTAAACAGAATAATTGCACTGGGTACCAATCTACACCACGGCTGTTTTTCTCTAGAACGCTGATGATCTAAATAATCGGATCTTCATTTGGTACTGAAAAAAGGATAAACATTTTGAATCAAACCGCAGTCACAGACAATCTGTCTTTTCAGTGTGTGGTAGGACAGGGAGTACCAGGGTTTGCTTTCTGCTCTGGAATTCACTGCCTGTTAAAGCGAAAGGCATTCACATGGATATCAGAAATGAGGAACAATATAAAACTGTATCTTCCTGACACTGAGAAGGCCAAAAAAGGCAATTTCTAGGATCTCAAATGACTGGCTTCCATAGTATAGGTTAAAAATCTATGTTTAGGGGCGCCTGGGTGGCTTAGTGGGTTAAAGCCTCTGCCTTCGGCTCAGGTCATGATCTCAGGGTCCTGGGATCGAGCCCCGCATTGGGCTCTCTGCTCAGCAGGGAGCCTGTTTCCCTCTCAAACTCTGCCTACTTGTGATCTCTCTGCCAAATAAATAAATAAAATCTTAAAAATAATGAAAGAAATCAATATTTGGAACAGCCTGAATCCTAGCCAAAATATCGTGATTTCTTTTTTTTTAATGCTAGAATGTTTTAGGACAACCCGATGGGACCAAACTATAAGTAGCTAAGTCTCCACCAGTTCGACTTCCCCAGTGGTGGGACAGTTTTCTTTACAAATTGAATAAATTTGGGCACCTGGGTGGCTCAGTGGGTTAAGCCGCTGCCTTCGGCTCAGGTCATGATATCAGGGTCCTGGGTTCGAGCCCCGCATCGGGCTCTCTGCTCAGCGGGGAGCCTGCTTCCTCCTCTCTCTTTCTCTCTCTGCCTGCCTCTATGCCTGCTTGTGATCTCTCCCTGTCAAATAAATAAATAAAAATCTTTAAAAAAAAAAACAAATTGAATAAATTTTTCATATATTATTGTATCCTTTGAAACTACACGGAAATGCTGCAAAGCAATATAAACAAGCATTTTGGGATGGCGAACTCCCTCCGGCATGAGAGACAGGAGATCAAGCTGGAAAGCAAGACAGGGAGCAAACCTCAAACCACTTTACCTGCCTTTGCTGAGGTGTTTGGATGCAGTAACCCTTAGCTGGGGAGAACAATTTAGGTAAAGAAGCAAAATGACCAGGTTCACATTTCGGAAAGACTGCTCTGATATCAGTGTGGAGGACAAATATAAGGGAGTATGAGTGGAGGCAAGGAACCGCCCAACAGGCAATTTAAACACCTTTGATGAGAAATAACCATCTAAGAGTATGACAGCAAAATTCAAAGGAGGTGGAATCAAGAAGATACTGCCATGGAAATAACAGGACTTGATCACCAGTTGGATCTGGGGGAGGAAGAAGGAGTCTCCTGGTTTGGGCACAATTTGTTGAGATTGGGAAAACAGAAGGTTGGCCATGTGTACTGGTTATCTACCACTGTGCAACAAGTTACCCACAAAATTTAGCAGCTTAAAACAACTAACGTTTATTACCTCCCAGTTTCTGTGGGTCGGGAATCTAGAAGAGGTTCAGCTGGGTGGTTCTAGGTCAGGGTCTCTCATGAGCCTGCAGTCTGGATGTCAGCAGGGGCCGCATCATCTGAAGGCTTGACCAGGGCTGAAGTTGCACGGGGTTCACTCACATGCCTGGCAAGTAAGTGCTGGTGGTGGGCAGGAGATGTCAGTTCATTTCCCAGTGAACCCCTCTATAGAGCTGCTTAAATATCCTTCTGTTATAGTGCTTGGCTTCCCCCAGATCAAATGATCCAGGAAGGAGAGCTACGAGGAGGCCACAATGTCCCTAATGACCTTGAAGTCTCACACCATCACTTCTGCCTTATTTCACTTGCTAGAAAAGGTCTTTAGGCCAAGGACAGGGGAGACTTAAACTCTGCCTCTTGAAAGGAAAAGTACAAAGAATGGGTGGATAAATCTTAAAACCATTACACCACATAAGTGGATAATGAATTCAATTCATGCTGTTGGAAATGCCCAAGACAATCAGCTGGAAGTGTCCAGCAGGTAGATGAACACACCCCTAGGTCATTGCTGAATTTAGCAAGAATAAAGTTTATAAAACGTCAGAGTTAGAAGCAAGGTCACAGAATTAAGGAGAAAATGAAAGATAAAAGATAAAGGAAGTAGGGTCAGGTTACTCCTGTAAATTTCACCTGGAAAGGAAGTCAACAGTTAGCAGTCAGAGTAGGGGATCTGGGTGAACCAAGGTAACATAGGTCTTGGTAAAATCCATTGTCCATCGACCTGGGCCAGCAGAGGGACCTCTTGACTTGAGAGAGAAGGAAAAGAAGAAAGAGTGGGTGCTATCTACTGTGGTCCTGTCTCTAGGGCAAATAGATAGGCAACAAACTGTCTGTTAGGAATATTGAGGGGACGCCTGGAGGAACATATCTCAAACTGGTTTGATACTTAAGCCTCCCTACCTTCTCTTGTTGTAGGCAGACCCCGGCTACATCTCCCTAGCCTGTTGTAGTTTTGCTATTCTGACTTACCTACTTTCCCATTCCCAAACCTCACATAACCCGTACTTCTCCCTGGAAAGGCATTTGATCGGGTTGCCTATTGACAAAGAGTGACTTCAGCTTGTCCTCAGAACCTCTCCTATGGAAATTACCCATCAGTAGCAATGGTTATTATTAAATTATTATTACTGAATCTTGGGGCCCTGCCCTGTTCCCAGTCTGTGGCCTAGTCGGACCCCTGTCTTGACCTCTAGTAGTATGGATGAGATATTAAAACATCTTTGAATCATAGTCTGTTAAATTCCTCAGTGTGGAACAGACGAACCTGTGCTCGTGCTGGTGTTTCTGTATTAGAGCTCCATTTTAGTATCTAGCTTCTTTCATGCATTACCTCTCAGCTCCACTAAAACTTGTTTTAATACAATGTTCAATACAAATGTAGTTCCTTTTCTGCTTTTGATGGCCTCCATAAAATTTGACCAACAGTAGATGAACATTAAACTATGACAATTCATGGAAATGGATACACTGATACCAGCAAGTCCCTATTTTAGCAGTTACCATGGTGACAATGTGCACAAATGGTATTTAAAGGTGCCAGTCTTTGAAACATCTTATTAGGCCCAAGATATTAAAACTAATGAAATTGTGGAGAAATTTCTTATTTTTGACATTTTAATGAAGACGGTGATTAAGCTAGTAATACTTCAGCTACTATTTTGAAAGCAACGATGACAGGTCAAACACTTTTCTAGGATTTTTTGTTTAAGGTGTCACATTTAATTCTCAAAAAAGCCATGATGGGGCAGGTATTATTTTTTCTCCTTAGAGTAGTTGAGGAAACAGGGTTCAGGGAGGTGATGCAATTTGCTCAAGTTCATACAACTTGTACATAGAAATCCTGTGATTTGCACAGGATCTCACCTAAGTCCAGGCTTTTTCCATTATCCCACATCACCCCTCTAATAATTGGCAACAAGGTAGTTATAACTTGGCCTCCTGCTGGATATTTCCCCCAAGCTCATACCACCATGCTTTACTTTCTCCATTAATAACTGATCGCAACCTGAAATTTTCTTATTTATTGCCTCTCTCTTCATTAAATTATGACTCAACAAGAGCAGGTTGTCTCTTTTCTCACTGATCATCAGTACCTAGGACGTTATTTAGCATAGAGCTGGTAATCAATAAATATTTGTTGAATTAACAAATGAATAAAAAATTTCCAAGGAAGAAAAAGCACTAAAACAAATGCTGATATAAACATACATTTTTTAAAAAGCATTTTTGACAAGTTTAACACAGAATTTAAGTTATGATTGTTTTAAAGAAATACGCAAGTGCTTATTTGGGAAATACTGTGCTGTATTTTTCTTTTTTTTTTTAAAGATTTTATTTATTTATTTGAGAGAGAGAGACAGTGAGAGAGAGCATGAGCGAGGAGAAGGTCAGAGAGCAAAGCAGACTCCCCATGGAGCTGGGGGCCTGATGTGGGACTCGATCCCAGGACTCCAGGATAACGCCCTGAGCCGAAGGCAGTCGTCCAACCAACTGAGCCACCCAGGCATCCCTGTGCTGTATTTTTCCATGCACTATTTCAGTAAAGCAGTAAGCAAACTTGCGAGATCATAAAAACAAAGATATGTTTCTAAGATTCTGAAATTGTGCCTAAAAAGTCCCTCTTTAGAAAGACAAATACCATATGATTTCACTCATATGTGGAATCTAAGAAACAATACAAATGAGCATAGGGGAAGGGAAGGAAAAATAAAACAAAAACAGAGAATGAGCCAAACCATAAGAGACTCCTAACTATAGAGAACAAACTGAGGGTTACTGGAGGTGGGGGGACAGTTGGGGGGGTGAGCTAAATGGTGATGGGTATTAAAGAGGGCACTTGAAATAATAATACACTATATGGTAACTAACGTGAATTTAAATTAAAAAAAAAATGGGGCACCAGGGTGGCTCAGTGGGTTAAAACCTTTGCCTTCAGCTCAGGTCATGATCCCAGGGTCCTTGGATCGAGCCCTGCATCAGGCTCTCTGCTCAGCAGGGAGCCTGCTTCCCCCTTCTCTCTCTGCCTGCCTCTCTGCCTACTTGTGATCTCTCTGTCAAATAAATAAAATCTTTAAAAAATTTTTTTAAAGTCCTTATTTTTATCAGCAAAATCAATTCAAAGCACGTAAATAAATGTGGTTGGGTGTGGGGTCCACTTCAGATTCTTTCTCTCTCACTCTGCCCCTCCCCCCTTGCTCGTGCGCGTGCTTTCTCTCTCTCTCTCTCTCTCTCTCTCTCTAAGAAAAAAAAAGGAAAAGAAAAAGATGAATTTTCCTATACACAAAGGATACCTGTAGACCCCAGAAGAAAACCACCAATAACCCAAAACAGAAAGATATAAAAGTAATGAAAGGACACCTAACGTGTTCAACATCACTTTTAATAAAGGAAATGCAAATTAAAACTGTAAATGCATTTTACCTATCAGTATGACAAAAATTTAAAAACTTTGGTACACATCACCATGCTGGTGAGTATATGAGAAAACTAGCACTCTCACTTTTTGCTAGTAGGATATATATCGATAATTTCTGTGGAGGGCTATATGGCGCTATAAAATTTACAAATGCATATGTCCTTTGACAAGGCAATTCCCCTCTAAGAATGTATTCTACAGTTTTATTCTTTCCAGGACTAAGAACTGGGGAGCAGGGAACAGAGGCAGAGGGGGAATTTTTTTTATATACCTACATCCTCTTTTGAACATGTTGAATTTTGTATATTGTTCTTTGTTATTTTATTGCAAAGTGCAATTTTTAACTTGTATTCTTATAAAGGAAGTCATATGTACTTACTCTCCCCTTTAGGTAAAGCCAACATAGAGTAGGAAATTCCACATATGAAGGAAGTAGAGAAAGTCCTCACTACCTGGGCAACAGATAGACTGTCTTCCAGAGACAGGAATTCACTGAACAAAATTCAGAAAGGATTACAAGAATTGATACTTCTCTAGATCTTGAGTGAGTTACAGATTTCTCTAAATTGAGTGAGAGGCGGAAGCAAGAACTGTCCTCCCAAGGGCCCTGTTCCCCCCAAGGAAAGATAAGGGGCATCACGGAAAGGCTCATAGGAGGAGACGAAAAGGACACCATTAGAGGAAAATAGTCACACCATCACATGATGAACAAATGTTACATGAGGAAGAACAAGAAGTGAAACCAAAATGTTGGAAAAGTCAGTGAAATAGAAGCCTCCCTTGTGAAAATGGAATAGAGAAAAACAAGGATGAAAGTGATTAGAAAGATGTTAAATATGGAAGATAGAGATGTGACATACAGACGATTACTATTTCTGAAGAACACAGAAAAACTAATGGTATGGAGGGAAAAATTAAGGATGCAGTGGAGGTAAACTTCCCTGAAATTAAGTAACTCAATCCATGGAATGAAAAGCACTCATTGTATACCCGGAAAAATCAGTAAGAGTGCAATCAAGATGGGATGTGTCCAGTCAAAGTTAACTGCTGCTCAAAGGCAAAGGAATAGCCTGCCAACAATGAAACAGAAGCAGCAGATTACCCAGAAGAGGGACACAAGTTAGACTCTACAATCTCCTACAGTCTTCTCTACGATATTAGATGACAAAAGACAAAAGAGCAATGCCAGTGGAGTGTTGAGTGAAAGAAGGGACTCACGAATTCTTGACCAAGTTAAAATGTCACTCAGATTTAAAGGAAAAAAAAATTATTATAAAACAGAAAGGAACTCAAAGAGTATAGCACTCGAGAGCCCTTTAGAAAAATACGGTCACAATCCAGCCAATTAAAAGTTAAATATAAGCATGTGTTCATTAATGGAAAGTTCACTGCATGAAACCATGTTGGTTCCATCTAGCAACATAGTGTGCACGGTCTTCCTGTAATAAGTCAACTCACCTCCTCCTTCCACTTATGTCCCCCACAGTCCACTCTCAACATGGCAGATGCAGTGACCATGTAACACCTTCAACAGAGCCCTCCAGTGGCTCCACATCTTACACAGGGTGAAGTGAAGTCTGTGCACTGGTCTACAAGGCATGCCCACATGTCCTCCTGACTCCTGCAACCATGTCTCCCGCCCTGCCCTGGAGCTCCCAGCATCCTCACTGCCCCCAAACAATGGGCATGCTCCCCCTCAGGGTCTTTGCTCCAGCTGCTTCCTCCCCTTGGTATGATTTAACTAACTCCTTTTCTCACTTTGGGCTTTGCTCAAAAGTCATCTCTCGGTAGGACCCTCCATGACCACCCTATTTAAAATTCTAACCCATCCCCCCTGGCACCCTGGATCTCACTTATCCTACTTTGTTTTTATCTCCATAGTTCAGCATTTATTCTCTTCTAATATACAATTTCATTTTCTCATTTATTAGGTGTATTGTTTGCTACTTTTAATTGTACATCCACTCCAGAGGCCAGGGATTTCTGGTTTTGTTGTTGTTGTTGTTGTTGTTTTCTTCACTCATATAGTCCAAGCACTTAGAACAACACATGGTTTGGGATATTCCATATAAACAAAATTAGCAGTAGCACTGAATCAGTTAAGCAAAGAGCTATCTCTAAATATCATAAAGTCTATCAGCTGTAGCAACTTCTTTCTAGATATGCCTTGTGAGGCAAAGGAAACAAAAGCAAAAATAAACTATTACTACCTCAAAATCAAAAGCTTCTGCAGAGTGAAGGAAACAATCAACAAACTAAAAGTCAGGCCATGGAATAGGAGAATATATTTATGAATGACATAGCCAATAAAGGGTTAGTTTCCAAAATATGTAAAGAATTTATAAAACTCAACACCCAAAAACCAAATAACACAATGCACAGAAAATACGAATGGACATTTTTCCAAAGAAAACCTACCGATGGCCAATAGACACAGGAAAGATACTCAACATAGCTGATCATAAGGAAAATGTAAGGAACCTTCTTGCATTGTTGGTGTGAATGCAAACTGGTGCAGCCACTATGGAAAATCATGGAGGCTTGCCAAAAAGTTAAAAATAGAATTACCCTACAATCCAGTAATTACACTACTAGATATTTACCCAAATACAAAAATACTGATTTAAAGGGTTACGTGCACCCCAATGTTTATAGCAGCAGCATCTACAATAGTCAAATTATGGGAATAGCCCACCTTTCCATCAACTGATGAATGGATAAAAAAGTTGTTATATACGAATATTACTTGGCCATAAAGAAGAACGAAATCTTTTCATTTGCAAGGACATGATTGGAGCACAATACTATGCTAAGCAAAATAAGTCAGGACAGGAAGACACATGCCATGTGATTTCACTCATGTGGGATTTAAGAAACAAAACAAATAAGCAAAGGGGAAAAAAGAGAGGCAAGCCAAGAAACACTCTTAACTACAGAGAACAATGTGATGGTTACCAGAGAGGAGTGGGTAGGGGGGCTGGGTTAAATACGCGCTAGGGATTAAGGAGCACACTTGCTGTGATGAGCCCTGGGTGTTAGGTGGAAGTGTGGAATCACTATATTATACACCTGAAACTAATATTATACTGCATGTTAACTGACTGGAATTTAAATACAAACTTTACTGTGTATTTAACTTTATATATATATATATATATATATATATATATATATATATATATACACACACACACATACATATATATGTATATATAGACATAATTCAGTTTAAAAATCTTTTGACCACATATTAATTATGACTACAAAACTAAATACAATTTAAAGAAATTTAGAAAGAAAAGCTAACAACGTAAAACAGTATTTCAACAATAAAAACTCCTAAAGGGTCATGAAAATCAAAGATTTTTTAAAAATTTTTATTTATTTATTTGACACAGACAGAGAGATCACAAGTAGGCAGAGCAGCAGGCGGTGGGGCAGGGGGGAGCAGGATACCTGCCGAGCAGAGAGCCCAATGTGGGGCTCGATTCCAGGACCCTGAGATCACAACCCGAGCAGAAGGGCTCAACCCACTGAGCCACCCAGGCACCCCCAAAAATCGAAGATTGAGAAGAACGTCAATTGTTTAGTGTTTTCAGAAAAGAATGTTGAAACAAGTATCCCTCAAGTTGATAAACTGAGAAGGGGGTTTGAAGCATATTGTTTAAAGGCATAAAGGTAACAAACAGGAATTAAAAATTTATAAGCATATCTTCCAATTAAGAGAGGGAAGAGAAAAACTAGATCATGTAGCATTTGATATAAATCAGCTTCTAACTGAAAATGGGTGAGGAGTTATTTTGCTTCACCCTCCTCTCTGTGACCTTCAAACCAAACAACAAGACTAATGCTAGACAGAGAAGAAAGGCATTATCTCAGATAAAACAGGAAAACCACTATGGTCCTAAACCACAAACTACGGGCACACCTGCCCAATTCTGCCAAGCCTGGATGGAGCTGGGGGACATGCTCAGAGTTGAGATGTGCCAACTTAGACATCCTTCAGGATACTGATGACCCTGGAAGGGGGGGTGACCATCTCAAAGGGCACCTCCACTGCCCACTGCTATAGTCACCGTATCTGAGCGATGTACCACATTGGGAGGGGGCAGGGAGAAAGCACCATGTTCCACATGGGAGGGAGACTAAGGGAGAAACATGACAACCAGCCATTATTACTGTCTGTAACCCTATGAACTCACATCTAACCAAGGAAAGCTCTCCTCCAGGACACAGGCCCTCATTTAGAAGAATTGCTGGAGGTACACTCCAAGCTGAACAGGACAAGGAAAGGGAAGATCCAGATAAAAGTAGGGGAGGAAAACAGAGCCTGTACATCTCACTAAGCCCAAGGCCACAGATCAGAACACCTTGTCAGAACAACAGAAGAGAGAAATCCTGAGGCTCAAAGCTGGGAAAATTATCCTGCCCCACCCCTTCCATTTGACTTAACTGAGAGCAACAGAAAGGAAATAGGTAAAATTCCACATTAGGGTATGATAAGAAACAAGAAAATATTGCGCAGACCAATGCCCCTACGGATAGTGAAGGCATGCTAGAGAGACAGGCTCATGCAACAGATGAAAACTAGAATGGTATTTCTGAATAAACTGAAAGACAAGAACCTACGTGTTGCAAAGAAAGGTCCATGGTGTACCTGGAAAAGTCAACTCAGAATGGCCAACACTGAAACATACCTAGTGAAACTATTAAAAACTTTTTTAAAGTCCATTGAGCACCCAGGCAAAATCACCAAGTCATTTATAAGGGGGAAAATTGTCATTGGACTTGGAGAGCAGGCAGCAAAGTAACATACTAACAAACTGAAGAGTCTCAAAGAGGAAAACGTAAGACAAGGATTTTATACCAACCAAACAGACTCTCAAAAATAAGGATCGTAGATGAATAGTTTTGAACATAGAAGAACTCAGGGAAAACCATCCCTGTGGATGCTGCCTGGAAAATCTCCTAGACAACAAATACGAACCAAACCAAATACCTGGAAAGGCGAATTGCTAGTAAGCATTAAGTACATACTTACCGGGAAAACTATGGCAAAATGATCAAATAAGAATGGTTATGTAATGGGTGCACTGAACCTGGGTGGTTCAGTGCATTAAAGTCTCTGCCTTTGGCTCAGGTCATGGTCCCGGGGTTTTGGAATCGAGCCCCTGCATTGGGCTCTCTATGAAGTGGGGAGCCTGCTTCCCTTCCTCTCTCTCTGCCTGCCTCTCTGCCTACGTGTGATCTCTGTCTGTCAAATAAATAAAATCTTGAAAAATAAAATAAAATAAATAAAATAAAAAATAAATGGTTATATACTTTGCCAATGTAGATTCAGTATATCTATCAAAAAGTACTAGATGAGGGCGCCTGGGTGGCTCAGTGGGTTAAGCCGCTGCCTTTGGCTCAGGTCATGATCTCAGGGTCCTGGTATCGAGTCCCGCATCGGGCTCTCTGCTCCGCAGGGAGCCTGATTCCCTCTCTCTCTCTGCCTGCCTCTTTGTCTACTTGTGATCTCTCTCTGTCAAATAAATAAATAAAATCTTTAAAAAAAAAGTACTAGATGAAAATCTACAGCTATAGAGTGGAAAACACCTTTTGACACATGGCATGAGAACCAAAGCCATAAACAGAAGGTTTATAATTTTACTACATAGAAATTTTAAACTTTTATATGATCTAAAACACCATAAGTAAATTCAAAGGACAAGCAACAAGCCACATAAAAATATGTGCAACAATGCCCATATCACATTGAAATTTAAAGCGTTCTTTGAATAAATAGAGTTTAAAAATGAGAAAAAACACTATAAATTATAAATATATGTGAAAGGGTGTTCACACTGATTAGTAATTTTAGAATACACAGTAAAATAATGACCTATATTTGGCAGGCTGGCAAACAATGATAATATCAAATGTCAACAAGGGTGTGGCATACATTATGTGTAAGGAATTATGTTGGATGCTACAGATACAAATATAAGTAACATAGAAACAGTGTTCCAGTTCACAAAGAACTTATATTTTTAAGGGGTGTACAAGTGGAAGGGGGAAATTTTTTAAATGAGTACATAATTTTAAAATACAATTCTGATGTGCTACAAAGGAGAAATGCAGGGTGCTTCGAGGAGGACCTGATGTTATTTGGGCAGAGGTATTCTCAGCCACTGTAAACTGATCAACTCTTTAGGAAAATTGGCAAAATGTTAGATATCCACAATATTTGTCTAAATAATTCTACTCCTAAAAAATTTTTAAAAATAATAAGTCTATTCCTAAATAGCAAGTCTACCAAAACACCGGCCAGATATATATACAAAATGATGCTTACAGCAACACTGTTTATAACAGAAAAAAGAAATAATTCAAATCTTTATTAGAGGATATTGACTAAAAGAGGGTACATCCAAAGAATTCAACCATCAGAAAGAATGATTTTTCACCCAAAATAATAACATATGTAGGAATAAACCTAACCAAAGAGGTGAAAGACCTGTACTCTGAAAACACTGATCAAAGAAATTAAAGATGACACAAAGAAATGAAGAGACATTCCATGCTCATGGATTAGAAGGAAAAATATTGTTAAAATGTCTATGCTACCCAAAACACTCTACGTATTCAATGCAATTCCTATCAAAATACCAACAGCATTTTTATAGAACTAGAACAAACGATCCTAAAACTTGTATGGAACCATAAGAGACCCTGAATAGCCAAAGCAATCTTGAAAAAAGAGGAGCAAAGCTGGAAACATCACAACTTTAGACTTCAAGTTATATTACAAAGTTATAGTAATCAAAACAGTATGGTGATGGCACAAAAAATAGATACACAGATCAACAGAACAGAATAGAAAACCCCAAAATGGACCCACAGCAATACGTTCAATTTTTCACAAAGCAGGAAAGAATATCCAACATACCTTCAATAGTCTCTTCAACAAATGGTTTTGGGAAAACTGGACAGCAACAGGCAAAAGAATTAAACTGAACCACTTTCTTAAACTACAAATATAAATAAATTAAAAATGAATTAAAGACCTAAGTGTGAAAACTGAAACCTTAAAAATTCTAGAAAAGAGAACAGGCAGTAATTTCTGACATGGCCATAGCAACTTTTTTCTACATAAGTCCCCTGAGGCAAGGGGAAAAAAAGCAAAAACAAACTATTGGGACTATATCAAAATAAAAAGTTTCTGTACAGTGAAGAAAACAATGAATGAAACCAAAAGTCAACAATAGATTGGGATAAGGTATTTGCAAATGACGTATCTGAATAAGGGTTAGTATCCAAAATATATGAAGAAGTTATAAAACTCAACACCAAAACCCTTCAAACAACCCAATTTAAAAATGGGCAGAACTAATATAACACTGTATGTTAACTAACTGGAATGAAAATAAAAACCTTTAAAAAATGGGTAGGACACATGAACAGACATTTATCCAAAGAAGATATACAGATGGCCAACAGACAAATGAAAAGATGTTCATCAACCTTACCATCAGGGAAACACAAATTAAAAACTGCGCCGAACTATTCTCTCACACCAGTCAGAATGGCTAAAATCAAACAGCACAAGAAACAACAGGTATTGGTGAGGATGTGGAGAGAAAGGAACCCTTGTGCCCTGTTGGTATGAATGCAAACTGGTGAAGCCACTGTGGAAAAGAGTATGGAGGTTCCTCAAAAAGTTAAAAACAGAACTACCCTATGATCCAGCAAATGCACGACTAGATAATTACCCAAAGAATACAAAAATATTTTTCAAATGATTCAAAGGGATACATGCACTCCAATGTTTATAGAAGCATTATATACAATAGCTAAATTAGGAAACAGTCCAAGTGTCCATTGACTAATGAATGGATAAAGAAGTTGTGGTATATATAATGGAATACTACTCAGTCATAAAAAAGAGAGAAAGCTTATCATTTGCAATGGAGTTTAATATGGAATTTAAGAAACAAAACAAAGAAGCAAAAGGGAATGAAAGGAGAGAGGGGCAAGCCAAGAAACAGACTCTTAACTATAGAGAACAAAATGATGGTTACCAGAGAGAAGGTGGGTGGGGAGAGGGGTTAAATAGGTAATTGGGATTAAGGAGCACATTGTGATGAGCACCCAGGTAATGTATGGAAGTCTTTCATCACTATAATGTTGTACACCTGAAATGGATATTACACTCTATGTTAACTAACTAGAGTTTCTTTCTTTTTTTTTTTAAGATTTATTTACTTATTTATTTGAGAAGGAGAGAGAGAGAGATCAAAAACATGGGGGGAAGGTATAGGGAGAAGCAGACTCCTCACTGAGCTGGAAGACTGATGTGGAACCCAATCATAGGCCCCTGGGATCACAACCTGAACCAAAGATAGATGTGTAAATGACTGAACCACCCAGGTGCCCCTACTGGAATTTAAATTAAAACTTAAAAGAAAGAATACAGGATTTAGGTTGACCAAATCCAAGTCAGATTCCTTGTGTGATTTCAAATATACTATACAATTTTTCTGAATCTATGTTTCCTAAACTACAAAACAAGGATAATTGTTATAAGACTTGATTTGATTATTGTGGATAAAGTGGTTAGTTCAGTGTTCAGAATCTAAAAGAACTCATTAAATTGTAGACATTAAAAATAAAATTAAAAAGTTAAAGCAAAAGTTTTTTAAAAGAATGCTAAAGATGTCTACATATTGACACACAAAGATGTGCATTATGTGAAAACAACACCAAGTACAAGATTGTGTTAATATGAGCATATTTCTAAAAACAAATATATATTATATATTCTGCATATACAGAAAATACCTGGAAGAAAAGAAACAGAGCATTTGGAAGAATATTGAAATATACTGAGATAATATATTGAGATAATATAACTTTTACCAAGTTATATATCTATACTGTTTACAATTCTCATGCCAAGCGAGAATTATTTCTTGAAAAAAAATTAAATTCAAAGAAACAAAACATTTCTTTAAACCGATCAGTGCAAAGGAGCCTCAACTTTTCTTGCATTTTGATATTTAAGATGCACACAAACACATGGGGTACTCTAACTTTACCAATGGTGAAGGAACAAAGTTTTCTTCCTAATCATTAAAAGCAACACACACAGGGCGCTGGGTGGCTTAGTGGGTTAAAGCCTCTGCTTTTGGCTCAGGTCACGAACCCAGGGTCCTGGGATCAAGCCCTGCATCGGGCTCTCTGCTCAGCAGGGAGCCTGCTTCCTCCTCTCTCTCTGCCTGCCTCCCTGCCTACTTGTGATCTCTGTCAAACAAATAAATAAAATCTTTAAAAATGAACAAAACACACACACACACACCCTTCCTTTACTTCATATATATTGTGTTTAATATTGTAGTCTTTCCTGGGACACCTGGGTGGCTCAGTTGGTTAGGCGGCTGCCTTTGGCTCAGGTCATGATCCTGGGGTTCTGGGATTGAGCCCCACATCGGGCTCCCTGTTCAATGGAGAGCCTGCGTCTCCCTCTCCCTCTGCCTGCTGCTCTGCCTACTTATGCTCCCTCTCTCTCTCTCCATCAAATACATAAATAAATAAATCTATAAAAAATATTGTGGCCTTTCCTTTTAGGTTCTGTTCCTTACATTCAAAATGCAGGTTATAAATAAATTCACCTTATCTGTGCCTTCTGCTAAAGTAAACTGAAACAACTAAAACTTTCAGTCCCATTATCACTATAGTCTAAAAGCTTGACTCAGGCTGCAACCACCCTTTCATTTGGAGCTCTTGTTAAAATGCCATACCACAACTCCTCTGAATAAAAACAAACCCTAGAATATGACATTAGGCTTCCTTTGTTGCTACTTATAATGACTAAGTTCTGTGCTTATAATACAGATTTCATTTAATTATTACATATCAAAGGATTTTATATGGTTTCTCTCATTATGTCTTAATTCAACTTGTTTAGGATACTGTCACACACTTCCAGGTGAGAATGAGGAAAAGAGATTGAGCAACTGACTTAAAAGTAATAAAGCAATAAACCAGGAATGTCAGTCAGGGAAAAAAAAACAGCTTAGATCTCCTATATTAAGGCTGAATACCAGTTGTACACTATTCATCTCTAGGGCAAGCTATAAAGCTTTGAAAGTCACCTTCAACAATCATTCAACATGAGTCATGTCCCACTGCCTTACTATTACCTAGTGGAACAGCCTCAGATCTTGTTATAGCCTTTTTAGTATGCTGAAGCCAATTAAACACTCACCATTCAGCAAGAGAAACTAGTTCTGAAACATTTAATAATTTGCCCATAGCCAATGAACGGTCTCACTGCAACTGCTTTCCAAATCCTTTACTATTTCTCTGCAGAAGTCAGAAAATGAGAAAAATATTTTAATTATAAGATGAAGAGTTTATGAATTTATTTAGCAGAATTTAAGTCCAAATACTTATTAGGTGCCTTTTGGTTGTTGTTGTTGTTGTTCCAGAAACTGTGCTAACCACTATGAATATAAAAATTGCAAAGACACTCACCTGATCCCCAAGAAGTCCAGGCTTGTTGGGGAGACATAGCTCACAAATCATTATCATACTAAAATTCTACTTCCCTAAGTTTTAATGAAGACCAAAATCACCAATAAAATAGGTGCAGTTAGGACTATGAATTACTACATTAATCCAGTACATTATCTTCCCACTCTCTTCCCGTAGAATTTATGTGTATTTCTAAATATCATTCCTACTAAAAGGAAGCAGGGATCCTTGGAGAAACAGCTGGTTCCAAATGTGAAGCATGGAATTAATGAGATGAAATTGGGATATCTTGTGGTGCCTAGAAATCAAGGAGATGCCCAAAGACTAATGGGACTATGTTAAATGGACAATGGTAATGAACCTGAAGGAGCCCAATTTGACTCATTAGGGATAATCCCAGCAAAATAAAAAAATAATGACATTACTGAATTAGAAAACACTAATTAAAATATTGATACTAAAAGAAGAAGAAAAGCACAGAAAAATAAAGTTCTTCTTTACAGAATAATAGAGATAATAAATAAAGGAAATGACAGTCTGGGGGGAATCTCCATTTTGTACATCTTATATAGTCACCAAAACATGCTAAAATCATTGAGTAAAAGGCTGCTGGGGAAGATATTCACAAAGTTTCACTCCACAAATTATCAATGACAAAAAGGAAGAGAAGAGTGATCAAGCTTACAATGACTACCTGGTGGGGAGCTTGACACTACATGCCTTCTAAGGTGATGTGATGAGACACAACATATCACCTAGGTAGCCTTCTTGCTGAAACTGATTAATTAGACAAATTCAGAATATGGGGTACTTTATTGGACAACTTGCCTCTTAAAAGAAAATTCACCTTCATAAAAAATTTATTTCCATAAAAAATAAAACTAACATTTTAAAAAAAGTGTGAACTTAAGCTTCTGGGAAATGGAATAGATGTACTTTTGCCTATTCTTTCTATAAGTACAACTAAAATCCCTAGACATGAGATGGAAAATTAATATAAGAAGTTTCTGAAAGGTGGAAAGGAAAAGGCAAACTGTTTAAGGAAATTGGGACTCAGGAACAACACAGTGGCAAGTTGCTTGAGTCAACCCAGCATCCTGTATCCAGAGAAAATATCCCTTATGAATCAAAGGGAAATCAAAATATTCTCAGATAAAAGAAAATAAGAGAGTTTGTTGCTAGCTAAAAGAACAGCTAAAGGAAGTTCTCTCAACAGAAAGGAAATGATAAAAGAAGGAATCTAGGAACATCAAGAATAAATAATAAAAATGAACGTAATTATAATACTATTTCTGTCTCCTCTTAAGACTTCTAAATTATGTCTAATGGTTGAAACAAAAATTATAATCCTGTCTGATGTGGTTCTGAATGTAGGTAAAAAATTATAAGTGAGGAGATAAAGAGAGGTAAGACTTCTGCATTTCGCTCCAAGTGGTAAAATATCCACACCAGCAGACTGTGATAAATCATATGTGTAATGTAATACTTAGAGGGCCACTAATAATATGTAAAAAGCTACAATCAAAACAATTTAGAGGGGTGCCTGGGTAGCTCAGCGGGTTAAAGCCTCTGCCTTCAGTTCAGCTCTTGATCTCAGGGTCTGGGATCAAGCCTGTCAGGATCTCTGCTCAGCAGGGAGCCTGCTTCCCTCCTCTCTCTGCCTGCCTCTCTGCCTACATGTAATCTCTGTCTGTCAAATAAATAAAAATCTTTTTTAAAAAATTAGAAAGATCAAAATAGAATTCTAAAAAACTGTTTAAGATAATCCACAGGAAGAGGGAGAAAAGAGGAAAAAATATCTTAAGAAATAATGGCTGAAAACTTCCCCAAATTATTGGAAAATAATAACCTCTACATCTCAGTGAACTGCAAGCAGGATAAACTCAAATCGATCCACAAACAGGCACATTCTAGTAGAAATGCTAAAAATCAAAAAACAAGGAGTAAAAATCTTGAAAGCAGGAAGAGAAAAACAACTTAGCATTTACAACAGAACCATAATAAGACTAACAGCCGACATCTCATCGGAAACAATGAAAGCCAGAAGGCAATGGGATAGCACATTCAAAGTACTCAAAGGAAACAAAACAAAACAAAACTATCAGCCAGGTATCCTATAGCCAGCAAAGTTATCTTTCAAAGTGAAGGTGAGGGGAGCATGGGTGTCTCAGTGGGTTGGGCCTCTGCCTTCGGCTCAGGTCATGATTTCAGGGTCCTGGGATCGAGCCCCACATCGGGATCTCTGCTCAGCAGGGAGTCTGCATCCCCCCCCCCGCCTGCCTCTCTGCCTGCTTGTGATCTCCCTCTGACCAATAAATAAATAAAATCTCTAAAAAAAATTAAAACAAAAAAAAAAAAACACACAAAAGAACAAAGTGAAGGTGAAAAGGGTATATGCCCATAAGAAAGGAAAACATGATTTTGAAGGGATATTTGTATATTCGTGTTCATAGCAACATTATTCACAGTAGCCTAAAAGTGCAAGCAACTCAAATGTCAGATGAATGGATAAACAAAATGTAATGTATACATAAGTGTAATATTATTCAGACTTAAAAATAAAGAAAAGGAAAGTCACATGCTACAATATGAAAACAGTATGTAAGGTGAAATAAGCTAAATACAAAAGGACAAATATTGTATAATATACTTTATAGTGGGTAACTAGAGTGGTGTTTGCCAGGGGCTGGGGGAAGGTGAGGATGGAGAGTTAGTGTTTAATGAGTATAGAATTTCAGTTTTTCATGATGGAGAATTCTGGAGGCTGATGATGGTGGCCATACAACATTGTTAACATACTTAATATCACTAAACTGTATACCTAAAAATGGATACAATGGTAAATTTTGTTATGTGTATTTCACTGCAATAAAAAAAATTAGGGGAAAAATGAAGGTGATATAAAGACTTTCCCAAATAAACAAAAACTGAGAGTATTTGTTGCTAGTATACTTGCCTTACAAGAAATACCAGAGTAAGTTCTTCTCAGTGAAAGCACATGAGCCCAAAAGGTAATTCAAATCCACACACACAAAAAAATCAAAGAGCACCTAAAGGTAATTAAGTAATTATAAATAAGAGCAAAAATGTATGTTTTTCTCCTTTCTTCTCTGGATTTAAAAAACAATTATATAGGTGTGCATGGGTGGCTCAGATGTTAAGCATCTGCCTTCAGCTCAGGTCATGATCTCCAGGTCATGGGATTGAACCCCATGTTGTCGGGCTCCCAGATCAGTGGGGAGTTTGCTTCTCCCTTTCTCCCCCTCCCCCTTTCTTGTGCAGTCTCTCTCTATCTCTCAAATGAATAAATAAAATCTTAAGCAATTATATAAAATATGATCCATAGAGTATATTGTTGGAAATATAATGTATAGAAATATATGTGTAATATATCTACCAACAATTGAAAATAGATGGACTGGAGTAAAGTTATACTGAGCTAAGGAAGTTACTACAGGTTGGCTAAGGTAATAATTATAACAATGTATGGTTAGGTTTATAATATTAACATGTATAATATGGTAACAATAATATAACAAGAAGTAAAAAAAGAGAATAGAGCTATATAGAAGTAACATTTCTGTATCTCATTGGAATTAAGTATAAATCTGAAGTCGATTCTGATAAGTTCTCAGAATATAATGAAAAGAGATAAAATTTAAAAAGTCATTAAAGAAAATAAAAGGTCTGTATTTATTTCCTAGAGCCACAGTAACAGATAACCACAAATAGAGTGGCTTAAAACAACAGAATTGTATTCTTTCCCTCTTCTGGAGGGAATAAAATAAATTTTATTTTAAATTTAAAAATAAATTTTAAAAGTTTAAATATAAACTTTATTTTTTATAAATAAAAAGATAAAAGTCTGAAATCAAGGTGTCAGCAGGACATGTTCTCTCTGAAGTTTCTCAGAAAGAGTCCTTCCTTGCCTATTCCAGCTTCTTGTGGTTCCCAGTTATCATACACATTCTTGGCTTGTACTTGCATCTCTTCCTCTGTCTTCACATGGCCTTCTTTCTGTGTGTCTCTGCATATACTTTTCTTACAATGACTTTAATCGTTACATTTAGGGACCACCCTAATTAATCCAGGATGATTCATCTCAAGATCTCCAACCTGCCAGTCAACCCACTAAAATATTAACACTAGAAATCACTCACTTAATGCAGAAGAAAGCAATGAGAGGAGTAACAGAGGAACAAAAAAAGATAAGACACACAGAAAACCAAAAGTAAAATGGCAAATATAAATCTAATAATACTAAAGGTGAATGGATTAAACATTCCAATAAAAGGGCACAGTTTGTCAGACTGGATAAATAAACACATGATCTGGCCATATGCTATCCAGGAAGTATAGTTTAGATACAAAATAGAAATGGATAGAAATAAGTGAATAAAAAAAAGGTATCATGAAAATAGCAACCACAAGAGAGTTCAGGTGCCTATAGTAGTATCAGATGTAATAGACTTTGAAATAAAAATTTTACTAGGGCGCCTGGGTGGCTCAGTTGGTTAACTGACTGCCTTTGGCTCAGGTCATGATCTTGGAGTCCTGGAATCAAGTCCCACATTAGACTCCCTGCTTGGTGGGGAGTGTGCTTCTCCTTCTGATCTATCTCCTCTCATGCTCTCTCTCATTCTCTCTCTCTCTACCAAATAAATAAAATCCTTTTAAAAAATTTTACTAGAACGGGGCACCTGGGTGGCTCAATCTGTTGAGCATCTGCCTTCAGTCCAGGTCATGATCTTAGAGTCCTGGAATTGAGCCCCATGTCGGACTCCTGGCTCGGTGGAGAGTCTGCTTCTCCCTCTGCCTTCTGCTCCCCCTGCTTGTGCTCTCTCTCTCTCTCTCTCTCTCTCTTGCTCTATCTCAAATGGATAAATAAAATCTTTTTTTAAAATGTTACTAGAAGGTGCCTGGGTGGCTCAGTGGGTTAAGCCTCTGCCTTCAACTCAGGTCATGATCTAAGGGTTCTGGGATAGAGTCCCGCATCGGGCTCTCTGCTTGGCAGGGAGCCTGCTTCCTCCTCTCTCTCTCTCTCTCTCTCTCTCTCTCTGCCTGCCTCTCTGCTTACTTGTGATCTCGCTCTGTCAAATAAATAAATAAAATCTTAAAAGAAAATGTTACTAGAGATAAGGACATCATGATAAAAGGGTCATGTCATCAGAAGACATAACAAGTATATATGCACTTAATAATAGAGCACCAAAATACATAAAGCAAAAAGTGACAGAAATGAAGGGAGAAAGGACAATTCAACAGCAGTAGCTAAAGACTTTAATACCCACTTTCTATAATAAACAGAACTATACAGAATCTCAACAAGGAAATAGATCTGAAAAATACTCCAGGCCAGTCAGAACACTAGATCTGTAGAACATGCAACCCAATACAGCAGTATATACATTCTTCTCAAGTGCACACAGAACATTCTCAAGAACATACCATGTGCCTGGCCATAAAACAAACCTCAATCAATTTAAAGGGACAAAAATAATGCAAAGAATGTTGCCTAATCAAAATGGGATATAATTAGAAATCAACAGCAGAAAAACGTTTGTGAAACTCACAAATAGGTAAAGATTAAACAACACACTCCTAAATAACAATGGGTCAGAGAAGAAATTAAAAGAGAAATCCAAAATATTTTAAGATGAATGAAAATGAAGAATTAACATACCAAAACTTATGGTTTTGAAGAATTAACATACCAAAACTTACGCTGCAGTGCAGCAGTGCTTAGAGGGAAATTCACAGTGGTAAATACCTATGTTAATGTTAGAAGGTAGGGAAGAGACAGTAAGTATCCTCCAAACTGAGAAGGCATTTTGAGACTGGAAAACAAAAAAGGTGACTCCATACAGTTTACATAGAGATTTATTCAGGGTAACTAACTCACAGGAGGGATTGGGCAGACGAGGATCCAGTCAGCTGTGCAGTCATTCTCTACAGAGTCTGGACCTTCATCCACAGATTTTATGGAGTGAGGGGGTGTACAGAAGGGCACTGTAGTGAGATCAAAGGGTTCCCATGCATTTCAAAGGGTTTGTATGCACTGAATTAACATCGAACATTTAACTAGACCTCGTGGTACCACCTATGCGTCAGGAAGGGGAGAGACTATTTTATCTCTAACAAACTTGAAGAGGGACAAAGAAAGACTCCCCCATCCCAGACTTTGTGGGCATTTCTAAGGTATATAGATATTAATCTCCAAGGGAACAAATAGCCCCAAGAGAGGTCTTTGAGTGAACATGAACAAGATGGAAGGCCAAAGATGGAGTCAGTATTGCTAGTATGCCTACAGTTAAAAAGAAAAAAATCTCAAATCAATAACTTAACCTTTCACTTTATTTTTTTTAAAATTTTATTTTATTTATTTGACAGAGAGAAATCACAAGTAGACAGAGAGGCAGGCAGAGAGAGAGAGAGGGAAGCAGGCTCCCTGCTGAGCAGAGAGCCCGATGCGGGACTCGATCCCAGGACCCTGAGATCATGACCTGAGCCGAAGGCAGGGGCTTAACCCACCGAGCCACCCAGGTGCCCCTCACTTTATTTTTTTTAAAGATTCTATTTATTTATTTGACAGAGAGAGATCACAAGTAGGCAGAGAGGCAGGCAGAGAGAGAGGAGGAAGCAGGCTCCCTGCTGAGCAGAGAGCCCGATGCGGGACTCGATCCCAGGACCCCGAGATCATGACCTGAGCCGAAGGCAGCGGCTTAACCCACTGAGCCACCCAGGCGCCCCAACCTTTCACTTTGAAACACTAGAAAAAGAGAAGTAAACTAAACCTAACGCACACAGAAGGAAGTAAATAATGGGTCAGAGCAAAAAGTAATGAAATAGGGAATAGGAAAACAATAGAGAAGATAAATAAAACCAAAATCTGCTTCTTCGAAGAGATCAACAAAACTGACAAACCTTTAGTTAGGTTGGCCAAGAAAATATAAGAGACAACTGAAATTACTAGAATCAGAAGTGAAAGAGGGGATATTACTACCAACCTTACAGAAATAAAAAGAATTATAAAAAATAAATTTAATTTATTAAATTATATTTATAAATTAATTTATTAAATATAATTATAAAACAATTATATAAAAAGAATTATAAAACAATACTGTGAACAAATCCATGCCAACAAATTAGATAACTTAAAGTGAAATGGAAAAGTTCTTGGAAACATACCAACTACCAAAACTGACTCAAGAATAAAACATTCTGAACAGAGCTATGACAAGTGAAAAGACTGAATTAGTAATAGAAAATTATCCACAAAGAAAAGCCATCCCCAGAGTTCACTGCTGAATTGTACTAGATGTTTTTTAGAGATTTTATTTATTTGACAGAGATCATGAAAGAATACAAGCAGGGGGAGCAGCAGAGGGCGAGAGAGAAGTAGGCTCCGCATTGATCAGGGAGCCCAATACGGGGCTTGATCCCCAGACTCTAGGATCATGACCTGGGCTGAAGGCAGATGCTTAACCAACTGAGTCACCCATGTGCCCTGTACTAAACATTTAAAGAGCAATATTCAGTATCAATTCTTCACAGACTGTTCCCAAAAATAGAGGAGAAAGGAAAATTTCCCAACTCATCTTATGAGACCAGTATTATCCTAATATCAAAACCAGATAAAGACATCAGAAAAAACAAACAAACATAAAACTACAAATCAGTAGCTTTTCTGAATATGGACATAAGAAAATCCTTAAGAAAATACTAGTTAACCAAATCCAACAACATAAAACAATAACAACAACAACCCACAAAAGCTATATACCATTGACCAAATTATTTACCCTAGGAATGGAAGATTGGTTTAATATCCAAAAATCAATCATTTCAATACAAGACATTTAAAAATAACATGGTCATCTCAATAGATACAGAAAAAGCACATCTTCCTTATCCATTCGTCCGTTGAAGGGCATCTTGGTTCCTTCCATAGTTTGGCGACCATGGCCATTGCTGCTATAAACACTGGGGTACAGATGGCCCTTCTTTTCACAACCTCTGAATCTTTGGGGTAAATACACAGGAGTGCAATTGCAGGGTCATAGGGAGTTCTATTTTTAATTTCTTGAGGATGTGGTCCATATACACTAGGGAGTATTATGCCTCCATCAGAAAGGATGAATACCCAACTTTTGTAGCAACATGGACAGGACTGGAAGAGATTATGCTGAGTGAAATAAGTCAAGCAGAGAGAGTCAACTATCATAGGGTTTCACTTATTTGTGGAGCATAACAAATATCATGGAGGACAAGGGGTGTTAGAGAGAAGAAGGGAGTTGGGGTAAATTGGAAGGGGAGGTGAATCATGAGAGACTATGGACTCTGAAAAACAATCTGAGGGCTTTGAAGTGGTGAGGGGGTGGGAGGTTGGGGTACCAGGTGGTGGGTATTATAGAGGGCACGGATTGCATGGAGCACTGGGTGTGGTGAAAAAATAATGAATACTGTTTTTCTGAAAATAAATAAATTAATTTAATTAAAAAAAAAAGAAAAAGCATTTAACAAAATCCAAACTTTTTCCTGATAAAAACATTCAACAAACTAGAAGCAAACATTCTCAACCTGATAAAAGTCATCTACTAAAAATCCATAGCTAACATCATTCTTAATAGTGAAAGACTGGATGCTTCCCCCCTAAGACCAGGAAAAAGGCAGAGATGCCTGGAGCTCCTGGTAAGGGCAATTAGGCAAGAAAAAGCACCCACACTGGAAAAGAAGAGATAAGACTACTATATTCACAGATTACATGGTCCCGTATTTAGGAAACCCTATAACCTACTGAAAAACTATCAGAACTCATAAACTTTATCCAGGTTGCAGGATCAAGACATATATACAAAAATGTATTGTATTGATATATACTTACAACGAACAATCCAAAAGTGAAATTAAGTAAACAATTCCATATGGATTTGGTTATTTACAATACCATTTACAATAACATCAAAAATAATAAAATACTTCATTTAACCAGAAAAATGCCAAACTTTTACCCTGAAAATTACAAAATATTGTTGAAAGAAATTAAGAATAAATAAATGGGGAAACATTCTGTGTTGATGGATTGGAAGACTTCATGTCAAAATGGCAGTACTCTCCAAACTGATATACAATACAACATAATCATATCAAAATCTCAGTTGATTCTTTATGGAAATTGATAATGATATTTAAAAATCCATATGGAATCGCAAGGCCCAGAACTGCCAAAAGAGTCTTGAGAAATAAAAATAAAGACTCACAATTCCCAATTTCAAAACTTACTATACAGCAACATTAATCAAGATGGTGTGGTACTGGTGCAAGGATGGACATAGAAAGCATTAGAACCAAACTGAGAGTAAAAAAATAAACCCAAACATCTGTGGTGAACTAAATTTCAGAAAGGGTGACAAGACTATTCAACAGGGAAAGAAGAGTGTTTTCAACAAATGGTGCTGGGACAACCAGATAAACACAAACAAAAGAAAGTTGTACCCTTATCTCATATATATGCAAAAGCTACTTCAAATTGGATCAAACATTTAAGAGCTAAAACTGTATTTTGCAATATATAAATATATGTAAGTATCAAGTAAATGTTTTATACACCTGAGACTAATATAATGTTATACATCAATTACACCTCAATTTTTAAGAAGCACTAAATCTATAAATCTCTTAGAAGAAAATATAGAGGTGAATCCTAATGACCTTAGACTTGGTGAAGAATTCTTCCCAAAATCACAACAAAAATAAAGATAAATAGAACTGCACCACAATTAAACATTTCTCTGTTTAAAAGAACACCATCAAGAATGGGAAAAACCACCTGCAAATCATGTACTAATAAGCATTTAATATCCAGAATATATAAACAACCTCAACAACAACCGCAAGAACAACTCAATTTTAAAGTGAGCTAAAGACTTGAATACATCTTTCTCTAAGAAGATAAATAAATGGCCAATGAAGACATGAAAAGATACTCAACATCACTAGTCATCAGAGAAATATAACCCAAAGCCACAAGGAGATTCACCCCTCCTAAGCTAGAATTAAAAAGTCAGATAATAACAAATGTTGACAAGGATATGGGAACATCAGAACCTTCATTCATTGCTGCGGAGAATTTAAAATGGTGCAGCCAATTTGTAAAACAATCTGGCAGCTCCTCAAATGATTAAACATGGAATTACCAAGATGACCCAGCAATTCCACTCCTAGGTAGGTATATACCCACCAAATGAAAACATATGAAACCATAAGAATTTGTGAAAAAGTAAGTAGGCATAGTAAGCAGCATCATTTATAATAGCAAAGATGATAACAATTCATTTTTTTAAAAATTTTTTTTTAAGATTTTATTTATTTATTTGACAGAGAGAAATCACAAGTAGACGGAGAGGCAGGCAGAGAGAGAGAGAGGGAAGCAGGCTCCCTGCTGAGCAGAGAGCCCGATACGGGACTCGATCCCAGGACCCTGAGATCATGACCTGAGCCGAAGGCAGCGGCTTAACCCACTGAGCCACCCAGGCGCCCAGATGGTAACAATTCAAATGCCTGTCAAATGATGAATGGATGAACGAGTGGCATATCCATACACTAGAATTCTATTTTCCCATAGGAGGAATGACATACTGCTACTCGCTGCAACGCGAACCTTGAAGACATTAACGCGAACCTTGAAGACATTATGGCAAGTGAGAGAAGTGAGGCACAAAAGACCACATGTTGTATGATTCCATTCACATTAAGGGGAAACTAAAGTACCATGAAGACTTTGTTTACCAGAAGGTGGGTACTGGAGAGAATGGGAGACCGTCCACCTAGGCTCTGACAGAAACCTGGGTTTGGCCTCCCCTAGGACATGCAGGACACTGTGGTTGTTGGTCTCCAGAAAGAGAATGCTTCTCTTGTCAAAGCATGAAGAAGCCAGAAGACTGAATTTGGGAAGCTCACCGAGAAACCACCCATGTCACAAATCGGTCTGTAGTCAATCCCGACAGTGGCTAACTATGCATCCTCTATCAGAGGGAAACAAAACAGGGATGCCTGGGTGCCTCATTTGGTTAAGCAGCTGCCTTCGGCTCAGGTCATGATCCCAGCGTCCTGGGATCAAGTCCCACATCGGGCTCCTTGCTCTGCAGGGAGCCTGCTTCTCCCTCTGACTCTGCCTTCCACTATGTCTGCCTGTGCTCGCTCTCGCTCTCTCTCTGACAAATAAATAAAGAAAATCTTTAAAAAAAAAAAAAGAGGGAAACAAAACAAAATAATCTTTGATTACCATCCTTGCTCCTGGGCCGCTACTCTGGGAGAAATAATAGAGAGCTCCTGGTTCGAGGCCAGCCTGCTCCTACCTTCCCTGCCCTCCCCTCCACTTGAGCTCCTTCCTGTCTTTTCCACTGGTTCCCTTCTATCCTGGCTGACCCAGTCCAGTCCCTCAAAATCCTCTTCTTGTTCTTACTTTTTTTTTTAAGATTTTATTTATTTATTTGTCAGAGAGGGAGAGAGAGCGAGCACAGGCAGAGAGGCAGGCAGAGGCAAAGGGAGAAGCAGGCTCCCCGCCAAGCAAGGAGCCCGATGTGGGACTCGATCCCAGGACGCTGAGATCATGACCTGACCCGCAGGCTGCTGCCTAACCAACTGAGCCACCCAGGCGTCCCTCTTGTTCTTACTTTTAAAGGCTGGAGCTTCCCAGGAGTCTAGCTTCAGTTCTCCTCTCTAGTCTACCTCTTCCAGGCAATCTCACCTACTCTCATGGTTTTAACTTCCACAAGAACAGACTTGTCCCCCCAAATCCACATCTACCTTAAACCAGACACCTAGATTTCCAACTTCATAACACACACATCCGTGTGGCTGCCACACTTAATGGATCATTTTCTGCAGACTCTGTCATAGTTTGGGTTCCCTCAAATCTACCTCCTTAAGGTAAAGATTTGAGAGCAAACTGTTTATTTGAGAGCAAACTGACATGAGAAGCCTTGAGCAGAGGAGTAAGAAGGCGAAGCATGGAATGAAAGCATGTTTCATCAAGAAAGTTACAACGGAGGGCACCTAAAACTTGATCCCACTGGGGAACTCTGGGACCCAGCATATAACATAGACCCAGCAGCGCTATCCCAGTGGAGGGGCAGGGAGCTGCTGTAGTCATATGCTGTTACCCTTGGTTGAAGGCTTCTGGGGAGTTGGAAGGGTGTGGATTTCCCAGCAGTTTCACTCTGGGGCTGTGGGTTGCAAAGTGGGCACCTGAAATCTCTCTGGCAAAGAAATGCAGGTACTAACACTGGGAAGGCAGGTCAGCGTCACAGAAGTGGTGAGGGGAAGGGGATACAGGCAGTGTATCCATGCCTCGGCTACCCACTCAAACCCGGAGTTCCTCTCAGATTCCCTATCGTAGTTGCTATCACCCAGGCCAGAGAAAAGTGGTGTCAAAACCAGTTCCTCCCTCTCTCTCTCTCTCTCTCTCTCTCTGTCCTTTACCTCCACACCCAGGTTCCTGAGGTTTCTATGCCCTGAGTGGTACATCCTTTCCCTTTTTGTCATCCCCACTGCCAAAGCCTTGGTTGCTAACTGGATTTCCTACACTCAGCCTCTTCCACCTCTCATCCATCCATAAAAAAACTGCCAGCATGAACATGCTAAAATGCAAATCCATTTAAACCCTATATTAAAAATACTTCAGTGCTTTATAATGAGGTATCTGGAATAATCAAAATTCACAGAGACAGTCAGCAGAAAGGTGGCTGCCAGGGCCTGGGGAGAGGGAATGGGGAGTCAATGTTGAATGGGGACAATCTCAGTCTGGGAGATGGAAAAGTTCTGGAGGTGGATGGTGGAGATGGTTGCACAATGGTTTGAATGTATTTAATGCCACTGAACTATATACACTGAAAATAGTTAAGGTGGTAAATGTCAAGTCTATTTTACCACATTAAAAAAAACCTTTAATACTTCAATGGTTCCCACTGCCTAAGGAAGAAAGTCCAAGTATCTTCCCATGATGCATTTAGCCCATCCTCTAGACCTCACCTGTCCTTCCGGCCTCATCTCCTACCACCCCAGCTCTGAGTTTCCCCTCCCAGCATTTCACACTACATGTAGTCTCCAGATACATCTGGCTTTTCCATGTCTGTTTCCCACCGGGCTTTCTGGTTTCTCTTCCTAGAGCACCATTCCCACCCTTGTATGTGAGCAATTTCTCTTCATTCCTCCAAAGTCATTCATTCATTTGTTCAATGATTATCTACTGGGTCTTTGATTCCCATCTTAGGAAACGGAGTGGCAGGAAAGGCAGGTCAGGAACAAGTGATTTGAAGTGAACACAAGTATAAGGTCCTTGAGAGGCATCTAAGAAGGGGGTCTCGCCTCACCTGGGAACGTCAAGGTTGCAGAAGCATAAGTACCTCTGCATGTCAGGGACCCTCTGATGGTTATCCTCTCTCCTTGGTGCTACCTCTGAGCTTTGTATGTACTTCTAATTTCTGCACATACCACATTGTTTATAATCATTTTATAAGCTTCTATATTAGTCATGATTCTCTAGGTTGCCAGTGACATTAAGCCCATATGAAGAAAAAGAGATGGGAGGAGGAATCATCAGCTTCCATAAATAAGCCATGGAAAGCGCAGAGGTGGTTGGGGCCTGCGGAACAAAGGAATCTGGGAACATCCACTCTCCATGCCTTTTGGTGTGTTACCTTCATCCTCTCGGTGGGAGTTAGGGGTTCAGGCAGCATGAGATTCATGCAGTGAATTAATGTCACAAATACCACAGTCCGCCAATTCTAGGACACGCATTTTAATGTTCCTGAAGTCAGCATACCTCTCACAGTTGCCATTGGCTGCCAACGCCAATGTCTGGATGTGTGTGAAATCGAGCAGTTAACTAGTAAGCTCACCAAGGGGCACTGGTTAAGCATCTGCCTTTGCCTCAGGTCATGATCTCGGGGTCCTGGGATTAAGCCCTGCATTGGGCTCCCTCTCCCTCGGCCTGTCTCCCACTGTGTTCTCTCTCTCTCCCTCTCTGTTTCTCAGATAAATAAATAAAATATTGAAGGAAGAAGAAGAAGAAGAGGATGAAAAAGGAGGGAGGAGGAAAAGGAGAAGCAGCAGCAGCAGCAGCTCACCCAAAAGCTTGGTGACTTCATTCTCATCCTAGGGGGCCTCGTGGGAAACTGCAGTCCTACAAAATATTTCAACCTACAAACTAAGCAAGGATGTTCAAAGAAGGGATGTGAATCCTGATTGCCTAATCGACACCTTCTGGTCGATACCTTCAGTTAAGTTCAAGGGAAATGTCAGCATCAAATTTGCAGAACAGATGTCACAAGCTCAGAATGAAATCCTGGAGAGAAGTGAGGAACACTTTCACAACCAACACATTACCGGTGCACTTGATGGCAGAGGGGACATTATCTATGAAACGAATCACGGACATAAATGACCTGGGTGAAAAAGTGATTCAAAAGAGACACTCTGGGGGTACTTGGGTGGCTCAGTTGACTAAGCACCCAACTCTTGGTTTTGGCTCAGGTTGTGATCTCAGGGTCTTGGGAATCAAGCCCCAAATTGGGGTCCATGCTTAATGCAGAATCTGCTAAAGTTTCCCTCTCTCTACCCCTCTCCCCCTCCCCATGTTCTCACTCTCTCTCTTTCTCTCTCTCTCTCTTTCAAACAAATAAATAAATCTTAAGAGAGAGAAAGAGAGACACTCTGAATGTGAGGAAGTTCTAGAAATACCTCAACCAATGTATCACATTTATATTTTCCTTTGTGCACATGTGCAAGAATGGAATATGACAGACACAGATGTCTAAACATTCTAAAAGATCTCTCAGGAAGTCTAAAAATTTTTAAATGTACCTAATAAGTATCATATCCTGGTTTAATTGACAGTATTTTTTTTCTTTTTCAGTGGAGCGCAAAATAATTGTTTTAAAATTGCTACCATCTTGGATTTTACGAAATTATATTTATTGGGCACTTACTGTACACTGGAGACATACATTAAGCAAAACAAGGGCCAAGCTCCTGTGGAGTTTATGCATCCCTATAACTCCCAAGAACAAAGGGGGCCTCTTACTCGCCAGCTCCATTTTGAACTATCCGAAGAAAAGTGATTAGCCTGGTATGGATGACACGGTCACCCCTGGAAAAGTCTTTGTGAACAGAGAGGATGTATGAAGTTCTATGATTGTCTCAATCTGGGTCATGGCCAATCCTTGTGCCCAAAGTTAAGACTACTTCCAGAAGAAGGAAAGAAGGAGCATTGAACAGAAAAATAATTACAGTTGTTTTTTTGTTTGTTTGTTTTATTTTTAAAGCTTTCATTGATTTTTTTGACAGAGAGAGATCATAAGTAGGCAGAGAGGCAGGCAGAGAGAGAGAAAGGAGGAAGCAGACTTCCCGCCAAGCAGAGAGCCGGATTAGGGACTCGATCCTAGGACCGAGATCATGACCTGAGCTAAAGGCAGAGGCTTAACCCACTGAGCCACCCAGGCACCCAATTACAGTTGCTTTAATGTCCGTTTGTCCCATAAGACTGTGGGCACACAGAAATAGGGTTCTTGTCTATACCAGGCAGGGTCCAATCAAGAAACTAGAATTCAAAAGAGGTAGTTCAATGGCAAGAATTTAATATGGGAAGTAGTTATAAGGTTTGGGGAAGGTCGAGACAGCCAAATGGGATGGTGGGATGTTAAGCCAGCCAGAGATGAGAAAGAGTAGGACACCTCCATCACAATTAAGGCTAGAGGGAAAAGGAAGAAGGTGGTATCACCAGAGGCCAGTGTCACTCAGCTGGAGGTAGCAACCATCCAGAGATATTGTTCAAAGCAGAAAACAGGGAGAGAAATCCCCTCGCTTTTACCTTCCTCTTACTTTCCAATCTCCCACAAGTGCCTTTACCTGGCCACCCTTATCCATTGGCATTTCACAAAGGAATCTTCAAAGTGAAGTTGGCAGAATCAGCTCCCTCCAACAGAGCAATGGCCAACAGAGAGAACAGGAGAAGGGTAGAGACTGAGTCTGACAGTAAGGAGGCGGGTAACTGGTCTGATCTGTCTCTGTATCTCCAGCGCCTAACATGGCACCTGGTTCCTACAGAAGGAAATCAACCAAGTACAAAGAGAAACTGAGAATGATCATTGAAATACAGGGACAGATACGGATGGAGCCTTACTGCACTGGAGAGTAGAGGGTAACTTATGCCACGCAGGGTATACAAGAGAAGATTCACAGCAAACGTGATGAATGAAAAATCATACAATTAATGGGCAAGGATTTGTCAGAGAAATAAAAAGGCGAGAAGGTCAGCCAGGCCAGGAAGACTGCACACGTTGAAGGCAGGGGACACAAAAGCTTTTCAAGGAATGACAAGATTCAAAGTCAAATTCTATTAATTGTACCTCTTAACGGGATTATGTAGCTTGCCCTTTTATTATTTACACAATGTATTAAACAGACATATGTCCTTATATCAAATAATTCCTGAATTCCTGTACTAAAAACAATTTGGCCAAAAGGCCTCTGGGTGGCTTGGTCAGCTGAGCATCTGATTCTTGGTCTTGGCTGAGGTCTTGATCTCACAGTCATGAGTTTAAGCCCTGTGCTGGGCTCTGCACTGGACATGGAGCTACTTAGGAAAAACAAACAAACAAACAAACAAACAAAAAAACTACTTGGGAAAAATGTATTACTTTTTTAACTCTGCTGAATCCATTTTGCCTTTTCTTTTCTTTTCTTTCTTTCTTTTTTTTTAACATAGGCTCCATGCCAGCATGGAGCCCAACACAGGGCTTGAACGTACCTCCTTGATCAAGACCTGAGCTGAGAACAAGAGTCAGACCCTTAACCGACTGAGCCCCCAGGCACCCCAATTGCCATTTTACCTAGGAAATGTGCATATACACCACACGTGACCTTTGGTCTAAGTTTACTTTTGTGGGCTTCCCCTGTTCTCTGTCAGGGTTACTTTCACTTCGTGAAATTATTTGGAGAGCTTTCTATGTTTTCATATTTCCTGACATATTTTATTTTAAAGATTTCTATTTATTTATTTGACACACAGAGAGAGATCACAAGTAGGCAGAGAGAGAGGGGAAGCAGGCTCCCCACCGAGCAGAGAGCCTGATTGGGACTTGATCCCAGGACCCTGAAATCATGACCTGAGCCAAAGGCAGAGGCTTAATCCACTGAGAAACCCAGGCACCCCAAAGATTTATTTTTTAAGATTTTATTTATTTATTTGACAAGATGAGTGAAATCACAAGTAGGCAAAGAGGCAGGCAGAGAGAGAGGAGGAAATAGGCTCCCTGCTGAGCAGAGAGCCCAATGTGGGACTCGGTCCCAGGACCCTGAGATCATGACCTGAGCTGGAGGCAGAGGCTTAACTCACTGAGCCACCCCGGCTCCCCATCCTGACATATTTTAATAGCAGTGCAGATTGTCATCACTAACCTTTAATCATTTAAGCCTTTGTGATTCTGCCTGTGGGTGTTTATTTAACTCAATCTCTTTCTTGTCATTCCTGCTACCCACTTTTTGGCTGCTTGGGACCCCTGCTACATCAATCCTGACTCCCTCCTTCCTTGAACCACAAAACCCTGATGTTTATCCTCTAGTTATAGTGAATTAAACCCTTGGGGCCCTTGCCCCTGTCCCACCTAATTCCTCTTCCCCCTTTATCTTAGATCTCTCCTCCTTATGCCTGATACGCCCTGTCCTAAGCCCCAGCGAAGGGCTCTGTGCCCGCCTGGTCCTGGCCTGTTGTCTTCTCAGGTAGCTGACTGCTCACTCATCTGTCTCCCCTGCTAGACATTATGCTGAAAGACTGATTTGCACCTTATCCCGCACCATAATCTTAGCTCTGGCACACAGGAGGTCCTCGCTATGTAGCAATCGAGTGACTATTATAAACTTGTGCCTCAGAAACAAGACAAGAAAGAAAAAATTAAGCTGGCAAACCACAGTCTGGGCCCAATGAATGGAGTGCGTTACTTACCGTCTTGGGCTGCTTTTGGCCCTAAGGGCAGAGCTGAGTTGTTCCGAGACAGGCTGTATGACCCTGGAAATCCTATCTGGTTCTATACAGAAAAAGTTTTCAAATCCCTGGTTTAGAGTTTCCCCTCATGTGCAGACTCCACTGAGCTGTGGCCTTTTTGTGCTTCAGAATAAGAAACAATCCAGAATGGGTTGAAAAGAAAGAGTTATTACTGCTCTAAGAGGGAGAACACATTCCCTCTGTTTTCTGTTATCTCACTGACTCCCACTCAACGCCATGAGATACAGCGACCACTGCCGTGGTTGCCACTCGGAGTTCACGTGACCCCAAACCATGCTTATTTAACATCTTCATGAATGTCAGCACCAGCTTATTTATTTCCAAGGTACCAACTCACGTACATGTGGGCTGGCCATAAACCCAAACAACGACAGGGACCAGGAGGTCAAGAGAATGAGTGGGGCCAGCCGGGTCGGGGAGAGCTTGTGTTGTAGCTAAAGGAGGATCCTACCAGTCCATGACTTTAGCCAACGATGAAATACTATTTATTCCACAGAGACTGGAGATAATGGATTTTTATGTGAAATGTCTTGATTATTAAAGTTCTGTTAAGTTCACGTATCAAAAGGGAAAAACCAAAGTCCTGGGCACTACTGGAGAAGGGACGTGGCATAGACACGCTGAAGATGACCAGGCAGTACTCGGTTCTATTAACCATAGGCACGTACTATGACCAGGAAATGCTGCTCCTGGGTCTGAATCCCAAAGAGATTCTCACGTGGATCATACAGGGACATGGACAAGAGTTCCATTCAGCATTGCTTGAAGTGTCAGGGGGTAGGAATCAATGGTTGTGTGTCCACCCCCAGATGCAGTGGGCAAACACACCAGATGATCTCACAGCAACAGGGACAGGATATAAAAACATAGTGGTGAGGGGCGCATGGGTGGCTCAGTGGGTTAAAGCCTCTGCCTTCGGCTCAGGTCATGATCCCAGGGTCCTGAGATCGAGCCCCACATCAGGCTCTCTGCTCAGCAGGGAGCCTGCTTCCCCCTCTCTCTGCCTGCCTCTCTGCCTACTTGTGATCTCTTTCTGTCAAATAAATAAATAAAATCTTCATAAAAATAAAAATTAAAACATAGTGGTGAATGACAACACTGGGAAAGAGAGTGACAGCTATGAAAAACACATGCACATAAAACACAGTCCACATTTTTAAGTACACATACAACAAAAGCACGTATATCCAATGCATCTGAATAGTCTGCTATGGTGGGGGGAGAATAAGCATGAGGTACACCACAAGACGAGAGAGGGGCTTTCGTGGACCAATGATGATAAAGGGCCAAAAATGAGATTATGATCAGTCATTCCCCACACCTGAGGTCCAAACACATGGGGAGAGGGAGGAAAAAAACAGATACATTCCATAGGGTCAGGGAGAAAAAAAGCGATTTGGAGATCTAAGCCCCCACACAGGTTCAGTGACCTCAGAAAACCTCGCAAAAAATACCCTTTAATTATACAATTATACCATCTGCTGGCTGGGGAGATAGACAGAACTTGACAGACAATCCAAGCAGCTAGCTAATGGCAGCTTGGTACTCTCCATCACCGTCCTCTTCACAGAACAAAAAACCAGCCACATGTTAAACAGGGGACAGAATGAAGCGGACACAGTTTCCTACTTTCCTGTGGTTTTTCCTTCAACAAGCATTAAAAGGCACCAACTGTATGCATTTCACCCTACAAAAAGGCACAGCTAATGTAACTGAGAGGAGTTGCTGTCTGCTCCTCAGGGAATTCGTGATATACTGGGAGATTAGACTTAGCCCCAAAGGGTGAAGCAACGAAACCATCTAATTCTGGGGGGAAAGTATATATTAAGCAGCAGACTGCTGTGTTCGATGATAAGCACCTGCCATCTTGAAGTGACCAAAGGCCAATAGGGGAAGAAAAGAATTTAAAATAGTTGAATGCCGCAACCCCCCCACCCCACCCCCATGCTCCACCACTGACATCCTTTCAAAGGTGCTCTGGCTTCTTCCAAAGTCAGCAAACAATTCTTTACCCATCATTTGTATCTTAATATTTAAAAATGTTGCTCCCTCCTCAGAGAGGGAGCAAAAAACACTTGATGATCTGGCAGAGAGAAGCCATTTCCAGGTATGGTATCCATCTTTTTCTGTGGAAAGTAGGAGGGAAACTTGGCAGAAAACAGTTAACATAATGGGATGAGACCGCTATTCTCCAGAAGGCCCTGTTTAGAAGATTAGCCCTTGGCTGACATTAGGGAACTTAGATTTGGAGGATGCGGGTGTGGGTCCTAACATTTGCAGACCTGATAAGAAAGTCCCACTGGCCTAAACTGTTTGTACAAATGCTGTGGTTTACGCTAAACACCTGCTTTCCCGCTGGGAGTCCGAAGTGTTGGAATGTGCTAGGCAGAGGGCGTGTACATGACCAGCCCTGGTAAAAACTACAGGCCCTGAGTCTCTAGTGAGCTTCCCGGGCAGACAGCATCACACACATGTTGCTGTCCCAACTCATCCTGGGGGAAATCAAACATGTGACTCCCCTGGGAGAGGCTTCTTGGAAGCTGGTGTCCTCTGGATTTGGCACCGTGTACCTCTTCCCTTGGCTGATTTTGCTTCGTGTCCTTTCAATGTTTACGACATCACAGCCATGAATATGGCAATAGGCTGAGTCCTGTCGGACCTAGCGAATCCCCGACTCGGCGGCTAGTCTTGCAGACCTCTGACATACAGATAAGTTCCAAATAAAAGATAATAGTGGAGGTTGGACTAAGATGATGGACTAAACACATCCTTCTGCTTTCCAAGTGGCCTAAAATTCTATGGAATGGCAAAAACACTTTTTTAAACAATATTAAAATCAGTAAGAGACCTTGAAAAAGAAAAAAAAAAACAGGGCCACTGGGTAACTGGAACGTCTAAGAAATTTCTGAAAGGTGGAGGGTACTCAGAATCAGATTTCCTAGGCTAATCACACCTCCATGCACGTCTGGGGGTGGGGCGTCATGTAGTGGAAACTGATCTGGGAATTGGGGCTCTGAGGCTGCGGACAGAAAGAGGGGCAGGGATGGAATGTGACAACCGGATGACTGGGGAACTGCGGCCAGAACAGCCAGGACTACTAGACCCTTCCAGCCCACAACAAATGCTGCCCCCCACCCAAAAAATATATACCCCACTCAGCAGTTCGGAGCAACTGTTCAACAGTCACCAGGGGCTGCCTATGGGGAACAACACAGGCAGGAAAACAGGACTCCACAAACTCAAAGATGTGCCCCGGAGGAAGAGCCGCTGAGTTTTTATTCAACATCACAAAATGGGGACATCAAGTCAGTAGAACATATACCCAGGGAAAGAGAGTTAGTAGTACCCAGGGAAAGAGAGTTAGTAGAGCACATAGAAGCACATAGAAGAAATTATCAGACGGCTTTGGGAAGATCTGAGGGGACGCTCTATCGAGGAAAGCATGCAGCTGAGTGATGTGAAGATCTCTAGGTGGTGAAACAAAAAAGGAGGGTGAAAGGAATAATGCTATTATTTTTTTAAAGATTTTATTTATTTACTTGACAGACAGAGATCACAAGTAGGCAGAGAGGCAGAGAGAGAGGAAGAAGCAGGCTCCCTGCTGAGCAGAGAGCCCAATGTGGGGCTCGATCCCAGGACCCTGGGATCATGACCTGAGCCGAAAGCAGAGGCTTAATCCACCCTGAGCCACCCAGGCGCCCCGAATAATGCTATTATTTGTGCAAAAAAAAAAAAAAAAGAGGAGGGATTAAGAATTGAATTCCTTTAAAAAACATTTTTTTTATTCATTTATTTGATAGAGAGAGACAGCTAGACAGGGAACACAAGTATGGGAAGTGGGAGGGGGAGAAGCAGGCTCCCCGCTGAGCCCGATGTGGAGGAGATCGATCCCAAGACCCTGGGATAATGACGTGAGCCAAAGGCAGATGCTTAACCCACTGAGCCACCGTGGTGCCCCAAGAATCGGATTCTTATTTAATTGTATTTGCACAAAGAGACTTTGGAGGGACATATAAGAAACTAATAACATGGCTACTTGTTTGGGGGATGAGGGAGAAGTGAGCGGATGGGGGAAGGGATGGTGGGAGACCTTTCTCTCATAGCTTTTTTATACAGTATGATTTTTGAACACTGATTATCTTAGCTATTCCAAAAGCTAAATTTTACAAGGTGGAAACCTTGAAAAATAAATATATGATAATCAACACTGAAAAACACTCAATAGATGGACCAGGAGAGCACACTGGACAAAGTCAAACGCTGGGTTAGTTAATAGGAAAGTCCAAGGCACGGAATCTCCCAAAATATGGCTCATAAAGATAAGAAGGCAGATCATCTGAGAAGAACGTCCAGAAACATGACAGACAAACTGTGAAATTCTGGTACCTATTTAATAGTAATTTCACTAAAAGAAAATAAAGAAAGGGAGGTAAGGAAATGCTCAGAGAAATATCTCCTGTGCCACAGAAGTGCGTTAATCTTTGGGAAGAAAGGAACCACCAAGCGCTGAGCAGGAAGAACAGAAGAGAACGACCCTTGGACCAATAGTGAAGTTTTGAAGGAAAAAGCTTCAGAGAGAATAAACAGGTTAACTATAAAGAAATGGAAATCAGACTGCAGAAACTTCTCATCAACCACACTAGATACCAACAGATAATGAAGAATTATCTTCAAAATGTAAAGGTGGTTTTTTTTTTAAAGATTTCATTATCTATTTGAGAACCACAGAGAGAACGTATGAGCATGAGTTGGGGGCAGGGGCAGACTGAGAAGGAGAAGCAGGCTCCCCACTGAGCAGGGAGCCTGACTAAATGCTGGGCTCAATGCCAGGATCGTGGGATCATGACCTGAGCTGAAGGCAGATGCTTACCGGACTAAGCCACCCAGGTGCCCCAAAATACAGAGAATAGAATCTTACCCACAGTCAAGTATACTCAGATAGAAAAGCAAAATAAAAAATATTTCACACATGCAAGGGCTCAGAAAGTTTACCACCCACAAAATCTCAGGGGCAAAAAATTCCTCAAGGATTCATTTAAGTAATAAGGAATTCAAAAAATAGGGAAAAAAAGAGAAAAAAGAACCAGTGGTGAGCAAATAATTGGCCAAATTGGTAACTGATGAGCAAATAATCAGTAAAATATAACTGCTTATGCATAATATACAAAAGCCCCAAATCCCATATGATCTTTTTTGTTTGTTTGTTTTTGTTTTTGTTTTTGTTTTTTAATATCTTCAGTTAACTCAGCAACAATTTTTTTAGGAACATGAGCTTTTCCTCATTATAAGAGGAAAATGAAATAGAACAAAACAACAAATATCAAACAAAAATTTTAAATTAATATCACGAATTTTTTTTCCAATTTATTTATTTTCAGAAAAACAGTATTCATTATTTTTTCACCACACCCAGTGCTCCATGCAAGCTGTGCCCTCTATAATACCCACCACCTGGTACCCCAACCTCCCACCCCCCCGCCACTTCAAACCCCTCAGATTGTTTTTCAGAGTCCATAGTCTCTCATGGTTCATCTCCCCTTCCAATTTACCCAAAAGCACATACCCTCCCCAATGTCCATAACCCTATCCCCCTTCTCCCAACCCCCCTCCCCCCAGCAACCCACAGTTTGTTTCGTGAGATTAAGAGTCACTTATGGTTTCTCTCCCTCCCTATCCCATCTTGTTTCATGGATTCTTCTCCTACGCACTTAAGTCCCAGTGTTGCATCACCACTCCCTCATATCAGGGAGATCACCATATGATCTTTTTTTTAAGATTTTATTTATTTATTTGACAGACAGAGATCACAAGTAGGCAGAGAGGCAGGCAGAGAGAGAGGAGGAAGCAGGCTCCCTGCTGAGCAGAGAGCCCGATGTGGGGCTCGATCCCAGCACCCTGGGATCATGACCTGAGCCGGAGGCAGAGGCTTAACCCACTGAGCCACTCAGGTGCCCCATACAATCTTCATACGAGACAAAATTAAAGTCACGTTAAGGTTCATTCTTGCTTTACTCATAAAGAGTTCATATACACAGATTATCTTTAAACATCAAGTGGAAAAAAGTGTTTAGACTCGTGTGAAAATTTAAGGGTAACAAAAGAGCTCAATTTCATTTATGATCAGGAAAATACAAATCTGAACCACAATATGATACCCACCAGGCTGACTAAAATGGAAAAGAAAGAAGTTATCAAAAGATGACAAGGATGTGAACCAACCACATATGCTTCTCAGGTACATAAGTTAGTACAATCACTGTTGGAAACTGTCAATATTTACTTAAACCCCATGCTCATGCCATGACCAAGCAACTCCCCTCCTAGATAGGTACTCGACAGAAATGCAGACATCGATTCCACAAAAGACATGTACTAGAATGTTCATAGCAGCACTATTTGTGATAGCCCCAAGCTGTAAACAACTTAAACATCAATCATGTAAAATGGGTATCTACATTGTGGATATACACCCAATGGAATAGATAGGGCAACAAGAGTGGACAAACCACAGCTACACTCAGAAAGAGAGACAAGCCACACAACCATAATGTTGATGGAAAGAAGTTGGATAGAAAAGAGTACACCTATATGATTCTATTGATAGAAAGTACAAAAACAGGTAAAATGAATCTGCTGTGTTAGAAATCAATATACTGGTTATCCTTGGTGGTGGGCCACAGGAGGGCAAATTCTGGAGTGTTGGAAAGGTGGTTTCCTGTTTGGAGTGCTGAGTATATGTGTATTCAGCCTGTCAAAATTCATGGCGTTATACAGTTAACACGGGTATACCTTTACACATTAATGTTGTACCTCCATAAAAAAATTGCCTCCAAAGTTAAAGGTACCTGCCACAGACTAGAAATAATATCTGCAATTTCCATGTCTTGAGAGGAATAACATAGAATAAGAAAAACTTGGTCAGTCCGACAAAAAGCAAGAAAGTGTCGGTGGCTGGCAGGAATAAACAGGAGAAATAGAAAACATAAAATAAGATGGCAGGAAGCAGCTTCTGAATAGAAATAAGAAGTAATTGAAATAATTGAAATATTTTGTAGTAATTGAAATAAATATATATGGGTTAAATCTGCTTACTGAAAGGCAAAGATTTCACACCCATTACGACAGATGCTGTCAAAAACCCCGAGAAAATAACAAGTGTTGGAGAGAATGTGGAGACATTGGAACCCTTGTGCCCTGTTGGTTGGGAATATAAAATGGTGCAGTTGCTATGAGAAATAGTTCGGCAGTGTCTTGAAAAGCTGAATATAGAGGGCGCCTGGGTGGCTCAGTTGGTTGGGCAACTGCTTTCGGCTCAGGTCATGATCCCGGACTTCCAGGATCGAGTCCCGCATCGGGCTCCCAGCTCCTTGGGGAGTCTGCCTCTTCCTATGACCTTCTCTTCTCTAATGCTCTCTCTCACTCATTCTCCCTCAAATAAATAAATAAAATCTTTAAAAAAAAAAAAAGAAAAGTTGAATATAGAATTACAATATGAGGGGCGCCTGGGTGGCTCAGTGGGTTGGGCCTCTGCCTTCGGCTCAGGTCATGATCCCAGGGTACTGGGATCGAGCCCCACATCGGGTTTTCTGCTCAGCAGGGAGCCAGCTTCCTCCTCTCTCTCTGACTGCCTCTCTGCCTACTTATGATCTCTCTGTCCAATAAATAAATAAAAATCTTAAAAAAAAAAAGAATTACAATATGACTCACAACTCAACTTCTGGGTATATGCCCAAAAGCATGGAAAGTGGGGTCTTGAAGACATAGCTGTACACCCATACTCATTGCAGCATTATTCACAACAGCTAAAATATGAAAGTAACTGAGAAATGAAATTATAAGCAAAATGTGGTGTATATATATGCAATAGACTATTATTCAGCCTGAAAAAAGGAAGAAAACGTGGACACATGCCATGACACCAAGTGACCTGAGGACATTACGCTAAGCGGAATAACCAAGTCACAAAAAGACAAAAACTACATAAGGTACTTTATGAGTTTCCTAGAACAGGAACATTCATAAAGACAGAAAGTAGAGGGCTGGTTACCAGGAGCTAGGGGGAGAAGGGAATGGGGAGGAGGGAATGGATAGTTGTTGCTTAAGGGTATAGAGTTTCAGTTCTGCAAGATGAAAAAATTCTGGAGATTGGTTGCACAGTAATATGAATATACCTAATACTAGTGAACTGCACACTTACAAATTTTAAAACATTAAATTTTATATTATGTGTATTTTACCATAATTCTTTAAAAACACAAACATAAAAAATAATAAATAAATAAATAAAAACACAAACGTTAAGTAATAAAACAAAATGTAGCTATAAGCTAATTGTAAGAGTAAGAGCTAAAACACAGAAAATTGAAAATAAATGAATACGAGAAGATAAGCCAGATAAAAAGTAAAGCAGATGTAGCAATATTAATATTTATATCCAACAAAACAGAATGAAAAGCAGAAATAATGAAATAAAAGAGATGACTATTCTCCAAAGGTACCAGAAAATATAAGGATCATAAAGCTTTAATGTATCTAAAAACATAGCTTCAAAAATACATGTAAATATATAAACAGTGTTTATGGGTGGCCTGTAAACATACATATTACAAAACTAATAGAAATAGGACCAAAGAAACCCACTGGGAATCATACTGGAAATCTTTTTTTTTTTTTTAAAGATTTTATTTATTTATTTGACAGAGATGACAAGTAGACAGAGAGGCAGGCAGAGAGAGAGGAAGGGAAGCAGGCTCCCTGCTAAGCAGAGAGCCTGATGCGGGGCTGGATCCCAGGACCCTGGGATCATGACCTGAGCCAAAGGCAGAGGCTTTAACCCACTGAGCCACCCAGGCGCCCCCATAGTGGAAATCTTTAATGCAAGTCTCAGAATCAACAGGTCAGAGAAAAAATAAGCTATGGAGACAGAGGACATAATTTGTAATTAATAAATTTGAGATAAATCTATAATTTTGCACAGGGAAATGTCACAAAACTGACAGGTCATTAGATTACAAATTGATTTCTGCTTTTTAAAAATATCTCCATCTTTCTTTCAACAATGTGGTAGAACAGAGATCCCAAAGCCTTCCAAACAAAACATCTTTAAAAACTGCTAGAAAAACAACGACAATAACACCTTTGAAATCAATGGCTTAGAGAAACCTGATGAAGCCAGAATTCAAGCATGCAGGCAAAATAAAGGTATTTTCAGATATTATGAAAACAGTGAATGCATCATCAATGCAGGAATTTCTAAAGAGTGCACTTCACAGAAAAGGAAAATGACCCAAAGAGGAATAGCATGATCTAAAAAGGAATGAAGAGTGAAGAAAGTAGGTAAATAGTAGGCAAGTAGGTAAGGCAGGTAAAAAGTAGGTAAGTCTAATAAATATTGACCTGGAAAATTAGTATAATAGTAACATCAGCAATAATGTCTGATTTAAAGGGTTAAACCAAAAACAGATCTTAGAATTAAGTGGCATGAAAATATTCATGTCCTTGCCTTGTTCAGGAGGACTGATTACACCAATGATGGAAGCCATCAAATTCAAAAGGCTAGAACTTGCAGACATCAACTGAAATTAAGTAGCAAGAAAAATTAAGAACATAAGTGGATGACACAGAAAAATAAAATGAACAGAATTTTTAAAAAGGATTTTATGTATTTATTTGAGAGAGATCGAGAGAGCAAGCCCAAACAGAAAGAGGGGCAGAGGGAGAAGGAGAGGTAGACTCCTGGCTGAGCTGGGAATATGATGTGGAGCTCGATACCAGGACTTTGAGATCATGACCTGAGCCGAAGGCAGACGCTTAACCGACTGAGCCACCCAGGCGCCCCTAAAAGTAACAAGATTAATCAGTTAAGCCGGAAACTGGTGCTTTGAAAAGATAATAAAATAAGCAAGCCTCAATCAAGCCTGACCAATAAAAAAAAAAAAAAGGAGAAAAGGCACGCACACAAAACTGTGAACAAGACAGACAACATACCATAGATGTAGAAGAGCTATTTCCTTACAACAGAAGACTATAAACAACATTATGCTAACACATATTAAATTTCTTTCTTTTTTTTAATAAAGATCTTATTTATTTATCTGACAGGCAGAGAGGCAGACAGAGAGAGAGGAGAAATCAGGCTCCCCGAGGAGCAGAGAGCCCGATGCAGGGCTCGATCCTAGGACTCCAGGACCATGATCCGAGCCAAAGGCAGAGGCTCTAACCCACTGAGCCACCCAGGCACCCCAACACATATTAAATTTCAATAGCATTAATGATTTCCTGGGAAGATGTAAAGTATTAGATTGACTTTGAAGAAACAGAAAACCTGAGAAGAATCAATATCATGGAAAAAATAGAAAAGATAGTGAAGTACTGATACCAACTTCTTAAAAAATATTATCACCAACAGCCTAGGCAGCCTGCGGTCAGATTCTGCCAAACTTCAAGGAACAGATAATTCTTCTGCTCCGGAGCACAGAATGTGGTGGAAAGTTTCCCATCAGAATCAGTGAGGACAGCCTAACGCTAATTATGAGCTCAGATACAAAAAAGGGGGCAGAGGAGGGGTGGATATACCAAGTTCACTTATAAATATAAATACATGGGGGCGCCTGGGTGGCTCAGTGGATTAAGCCTCTGCCTTCCGCTCAGGTCATGGTCTCAGGGTCCTGGAATCAAGTCCCGCATCAGGCTCTCTGCTCAGCGGGGAGCCTGGTTCCCACCCACACACCACCCCACCCCCACCCCCCGGCCCCCGCCTGGCTCTCTGCCTACATGTGATCTCTCTCTCTGTGCCAAATAAATAAATAAAATATTTAAAATATTTAAAAATAAATAAATAAATAAAATTACTCCAGGATTTTAGACACAGAAAATCTAGCAGCAGCATCACCTATGTTATCAATTTTAAGAAGAAATCTACATGGGCGTATCAATATACACTATACAAAAGAACTTGGGGGAAAAAATCAATATTCACCCCTAAATGTTTAAACTCTTAGTAATCAGACGCAAATGAAAACTTACTTAATAGGATAAAAATATATTTAGTGAAGCTCCCACAGGAGCATTCCCCTAAAATCAAGCCCAAAATAGTCAACACTGTAGAGAGGATGGTCAATGAAAAAAAAAGAAAAAGTTCAAACATTCGTAAGAGACAGCTGCTGCTTCGTAACAGATGATGAAATTATTTACCTAGAACAGCCAAACCAACCAACTGAAAAACTCTTAAAACTGATAGGGTTTTTGGACTGGAGGCTCAGCTTCGGACCTAGTCTTAGTACCAAATTAAATGTGCTTGCTTTGAGAATTACTCATGCAAAGCTATTTTCTGTAGCCTAAGAAATTAGGGCTGACAAACTTCTGCTCCTTCTCTCCTCTCCTATCTCAAACGGTGAAATACCATCGAGTCTGAAACTGGATAGCAAAAACCTTCTCAAACCAAAACTGGTCCTGAAGGGTTGGGTTGTGACTCGACTCAAAAACACTCGATCTCCTGGCGCCAGCTACCGCAGTTACTAATGGATAAGCATGTCAACCAGTCCAACATAATTCTTCCGATAGAGGGCAAGGAAGAGCACCTTCAGAGGAAAAAAAAATTTTTTTCAAACCTTATACTGCTTATTATATAAACTTTCGTGCTGGCAAAAGCAGCGCCCACAAAATAAACATAAGATATTCGGGGTCAAGCTTGCTTTAAAAAAAAGAAAAAAGACATAATATTATTTTCCTTTCAAAGATATTTGGTGAAGAGGTTGTTCCTGTTGCACTCCTGGCAGGCTCCGCATCACCGGCCACCCCTGAGCATCCAAACGGTCCCCCAGGGCTCCCCAGGTACACTGCGCCGTGGCACCGCCAGCTGACCCGGGAGACGCGGGGCCAGAGCCTTCCCCGGTCACCCCAGGCCAACAAGGGGGGGCAGGAGCTCTGTGGACGCGGAGGACGGCCAAGGGTTACTCGGTCCCCGACACACACAGCATCTTCAGGACAGCACCAGGGAGGGTGCGGGAAGCCCCGGGGGCTCCGAGGGCCCCAGTCGAGCGTGTCCACGCACCTGTCCCACCCCGGCGCGGGTTAGGGTCGCCTCTCTGGGCCGCAGTCCTCGGGAATCACCTGGCCCTCCGTCTGGGGCTTCTGCGCCAAGCCCCCGGAGCCCGGAGGGGAGGGGGGCGGCCCCCTGTCGCTGCCACCTGCGGCACCGGTCCCGCAGCTCCCGGGCTGGGTGGGCAAGACGGGGTAGGACGTCCGTTCCGGGCTGGGGGCGGCAACCGCCGAGCGGAGGGGGACCGGGGCCACCGGGGCGACAGCGGCAGCAGAGTCTTCCCTCTCAGACGGGCAGTCCTGCGCCTCCGCTCCCGGACCCTCGGACCCCAGCGCTTGCCCGCTCGACCCGGGAAGACCACGCAGCTGAGGCGCAGAGGAGCCGGCGACCAGCGCCGTTCTTACTCACCCGCCCCGCTGGTTCCAGCCGCGCCGCCGCCACAGCCCGAAGACGCCGCGGCTTCCAGCGCTCACGCAGGATCCGCGAAAGTTCCCTGGGATTCTACCCGCGCCTCCGCGAGCCGCCTCCAGGGGGCGGGCGCGAGCCTGCGCGGGCCATCCTGGGACTTGTAGTCCTGGGGCCTCTTCGCCCTGTACCGCCCTCCATCGAAAAACCGGCGGTGGTCCCTTCTTCCCCCGTCCTTCTGTCTCTCTTGGGCTCATCTCTGCTTCTGACTGATAAATGCTGGAGCGCCCGGTCAGCCCCGGGCCTCCTCTGCTCACTCGAAATCAGTAATTTGCAAAGTATGGTACCTGGACCAACAGCTTAAGCATCAATCTTTTGGGAACCTGATAGAAATGCAAATGGTCCATCACAGGGAAGCTATTCCATTTTAATTGTATTAAAAACTGGGGGTGGGGCCCAGGAATCTGCATTTTGCAAACCTTCAAGTGATTCTCATTGCTCTACACACCACCGCCCCTTGTCAAGGTACTTAACATTACACGTAAAGCATTGGTTACCGGACTCATACACACATACCCTTAAGTCCCTAGGTACACTGCACGATACCCACGCGGTTTAATGTCCCGGCCTCGATCTCTCCCCTGGCTCCAGCCCTCACTGTCTCAGTGTCCAGCCAACATCTCCTCTGGCCTCTGAGACACCGGAAATCCAACGGGGTCAAGACCAAATTCTTTTTTTTTTTTCTTAAGATTTTATTTATTTGACAGAGAGAAATCACAAGTAGGTGGAGAGGTAGGCAGAAGAGAGAGAGAGAGGGAAGCAGGCCCCCCGCTGAGCAGAGAGTCCGACGTGGGACTCGATCCCAGGACCCTGAGATCATGACCCGAGCCGAAGGCAGCGGCTTAACCCACTGAGCCACCCAGGCGCCCCAAGACCAAATTCTTGATCTTTACTTCCCTCAATCTGGTTCTCCTCCATTGTGCCTATGACCACAGGCTGAAAACTGTCCACTGCGTTTATATACACGGAAGTCACTTAAAACTGTAATGAAAGCTCCAGGGGATTAAATGCCAGGAACCTGAATCATATTTGAAGGAGAGAGGATCAAATGAGGGAATAATGCAGGCAGGAAGAGTAGCCAACTCTTGCAAGATGTGGTGGGGAGGGGAGGGAGAGTACTGGTGGTTGGAGATGGAAATGTGCTGAGGATTTTTTTTTTTTAAGATGTTTAAGTAGTTCTGGAAAGAATCCTGTTGAGAGGGGCGCCTGAGTGGCTCAGTCAGTAAAGCAGCTGCCTTGGGTTGGAGTCCTGCATGGGGCTCCCCCCTGCATGGGGAGTCTGCTTCTCCCTCTTCCACTCCCCCTGCTTGTGTTTCCTCTCTCGTTGTGTCTCTCTCTGTCAAATAAATAAATACAATCCTTTTTTAAAAAAAGAATCCTGTTGGGGCGCCTGCCTGGCTCAGTGAGTTAAAGCCTCTGCCTTCAGCTCAGGTCATGATTTCAGGGTCCTAGGATCGAGCCCCGCGTCAGACTCTCTGCTCAGCACAGAGCCTGCTTCCCCCCTCTCTCTCTGCCTGCCTCTCTGCCTACTTGTGATCTCTCTCTGTCAAATAAATAAATAAAATCTTTAAAAAATAAATAAATAAAAATAAATAAAATAAAAAAGAATCCTGTTGAAAGAGCTTCTGACTCTACAGGAGAGGAAAAAGTATTTCCTACAGTAGGATTCCTGAAAAGATTGTATATATGTGAGGAGGGAGGTAGAGTCCCAGGCATAAGTTAGAGAGATGAGTCTAGACTAGTGGTTCTCAGCCGGGGGTGATTCATGCCCCGCACCCCGACCCAGGAAACTATGGTGATGTCTGTGGACATTTTTGGTTGTCATGACTACGGGTGGTAAGAACATCTAATACGTAGAGGCTGGGAAGGCAGATAAATATTTTGCAGTGCACAGGACACTCTCCCACAACAAAGAATGTTCCAGCCTCAAATGTCCATAGTGCTGAAGTTGAGAAACTCTAGCTTGGACAGTAGCGCCTTCTTCTGGAAGAGATGGGAAGAAAGGGAGAAAAGAAAAATCAGAGTTTTCTCCGGAAAGGAAGCTAGGAAGCTGTCTACGAGGACAGATAGGGGTGTGTGTGTGTGTGTGTGTGTGTGTGTGTGTGTGTGAAATGCTGAATCATGAGAGTAATAAGAGAAGTAGAGGAAGGAGATCACTCAATAGTTGGGAGGAAGTAGTGGGTTCAACAGACCAGGAGTTTTGATGGGGGTCAGAGATTTATTTGTCTTATTGGAGTAATGTGAGGCTGGATTGCTAAGGTGGCGTGGAGGCAGGACCGCGGAGCATCCATGGTACTTCGTGCAATGAGCAAGGCAGCCCCAGCGGAAGCAGCGGGGTGAACAGAGGAGCTAAAGTCATGCACGTGGATGTGGAAATATCCATACGAATGGCAGGACACCTATTTGGGTCGCTACGAGAGACCTCTTAAGTGAATAAGTGGAAAGATACCAGCAAGGGGAGAGGGTGGTAAGGTCACGGGATCGAAATCTTAAAGAAACGGGACTTTGGACAAGCGTGCAGGGAGCAGGGTCTTAGCAACAGGCTGGGGGGTTCCCAGGAGTTGCGTTTCAGTGAAGACAAAGCTGGAGACACAATGTCTGAGGACACAGCAGAATGTACAAGATGTGGGGCAGAAGTTCCAGACGATTCTAGGTTAGTATGGGAACGGCTTGGATTGTAGGTTCCCAAGAGGACAAGGCAGCAGTGAGGGGAGCCGGGCATGGTGGGATAGAGAGGTGGGATAGCGTCTATATTTTGGAGGTTGACTGATGAAAACAGGAATGAAACAAGAAGACTGAGCCTCAAGATCAGACAGTTTGCCTCACTGTACAGGGTGGGGGCTGAGAAGACATCCATCCCTGGCCACTGCATTCTTCAAGAGACCTGTGACAACAGTTTCCTAATATGGAAATAGTAAGTCTTAATTATGATAAGTTTCTAATAAAAAAATTTTTTTTAAGATTTTATTTATTTATTTGACGGACAGAAATCACAAGTAGGCAGAGAGGCAGGCAGAGAGAGAGAGAGGAGGAAGCAGGCTCTCCGCAGAGCAGACAGCCCGATGCGGGGCTCGATCCCAGGACCCTGGGATCATGACCTGAGCCGAAGGCAGAGGCTTTAACCCACTGAGCCACCCAGGCGCCCCTCTAATAAAAATTTTTAAAAGATGTATTTATTTATTTATTTGAGAGAGAGCGAGGCGAGCTGGGGGAGGAGCAGAGGGAGAGGGAGAAAGAGAATCTCAAGCAGACTCTGCATTGAACATGGAGACCAAAGCAGGGCTCCATCTCAAAGCCCTGAGATTATGACCTGAGACGAAGAGTCAGACATTTGACCAACTGAGCCCCCCCAGGCACCCTCCCACCCCCAGCTAATAATAAAATTTTTAAATTATTTTGGGAATAAGCTTACGTGTCCTTTATTTATTTATTTATTTATTTATTTTAGTACGTGGCTGATTCTGTTCGCTTAGACTTCACTTAGGATTTCTACACTGATATTCAAAAGTGAGCGTGAGCTATCATTTCCTTCTCGAATGTCTAATGATGTTGGGTTTCAGAACCAATGTTAGCTCACATCATAAAAAAAATTTTCCAAAGTTTTTGTTCTTTGTTTTTATCCTGGAACAGTTCAAGTAGCTTCAAAATGTTCTATTCTTTGAGGTTTGATCGTTGTCCGGTTGAACATTTCTGGGCCTAATGCTTTTGGTGGGGAGAGTGAGCCTTTGATAATCTTCTTTATTTCCTCTGTGGTAATGTCACAATTTAGATTTTTAACTCTCTTTTAGAGTTAATTTTGAAAAATCATATTCTCCTGACAACCAATTATCCAATTCATCCAGGTTTTCAAGTGTATTTGCATTAAGTGGAGCGAAACAGCCTTTTGCTGAACCTTGCTGAACCTGTTCATTTCCCCATAATTTCTTGTTTTGCATATGTTTACTTGATTATGTTACCATTTCAAGTTATATTTTTCATTTCAGCTTGTAGATACATTTTTTCGTTCTACCCTTTTTGTTCTTGTTTCCTAATTCATTCATCTCTCCTTTATCTTTATTACTTTCTTTTTCTCTGCTTTCTTTGGTAAAGATTTTATTTATTTATTTATTTGACAGAGAGAGAGAGAGAGAGAAATCACAAGTAGGCAGAGAGGCAGGCAGTGAGAGAGAGGAGGAAGCAGGCTCTCTGCCGAGCAGATAGCCTGATTCGGGGCTTGATACCAGGACCCTGAGATCATGATCTGACCCAAAGGCAGAGGCTTATCCCTTCTGAGCCACCCTATTTATTTATTTGATAGAGAGAGAGGGAACACAAGCAGGGGGAGTGGGAGAGGGAGAAGCAGGCTCCAACCCCAGGATGCTGGGATTGTAAGGGCCTATTCAGCCAGAGTGGCCCCACCCTGGTTGAACTGCAAATTTGTTGTAAAACTTAAACTGCCCCCCCCCCCCCGGAAGGAACTTAAAAGCAAGTCCAGGAAACCAGGTAACAAAGTCCAAATACAAGGGTGGGTCAGGCCAGGTGGAGGTATTCAATCAGTGGGGGAGCATACTGTCTCCTAGCTACCAAGGAGTATGGGCCCCACCCTTTGGGCACCTTTTGGGCGCCAATTCTGAACTGGTGATAGGCTGGTTCAAATGTCTACTAGGGTAAATTGTAATTCAGTTGGTCACCTAGCATCACTGTGGAGTTTCCTGTGTGTGTTACAATCTCATTGGCCACCTGTGCGTGGCCAGGCCCAACCACATGGACTTTGCTCTATAAAAGTTAGTCTGAAAAGCTGGCAGGGGTCGTCCGATCTATAAGGGATGGCCCCGACCGACGGGTCTGTTTGGCGGTCGGACTGATTCGTGATGCTTGGCACTAAATAAAGCTTTGCTTGACCTTTGCTTTGTATCAGTCTCGCTCCTTTAATCACGGACCCATTATTGGGGTACCCAATTTTTGGGAGACCCAAGAGGATCATGATCTGAGCCATGACAATTAACAGCTGAGCCACCCAGGCTCCCCTTTTTTCTCTTATTTTGACAGGTATTTTTTCTTGAGTTGGGTACTTAGTTTTTCAATTTTTACCTGTAAATATAAGTATTAAGGATGAAAGGAAGGCTTCAAATATAAATAGGTACTACTTGCAACATATCTCAAAACTTCTGATGTATCTGTTGCAATTTTGTGCAGATGCTAAAATTTTGGTGTTTGACCTGCCTTGATAAAGTTTTTGATTTCAAGAGAGAGTGGCAGACTTTTAACGCTTCCAGCCTTTAGTTTCTGATTGGGGCATTAATGTTCAGTTTTAACTCCTGATGATCAGAAATTGGAGAAAGTGTTGATGTACTACTTTGTATCTTTGAAATACCTGAGTTTTCCTTGTGGTCTAAATGAGGGTAGATTTTTGCGACTGTTTTAAGCGCCCTGAGAGGAATGCATATTCCCTGTTTTTCGCATACAGATTTTGACAGTAGCAATGAGATAGTAACATAAGTCGTGTGGGTCTTCCATATCCTTACACGGAGTTTGACCTGATATTGACGTGGTTTTGGGATATCGGTGAGATTAGGTCCAGAGCCAATGACCAAGAAGGAATTCTTGAGACATCTTTGGTGCAAAAAGTCGCTTTTTATTAAAGCATGGGGACAGGACCTTGGGTGGAAAGAGCTGCTGTAGTGGGATTGTGAAGGGTAGCTGATTTTATAGACTATGGGATTGGGGGAAGGAAGGAAAAAAGGAGGATTCAAAAGAACTTTCATATGCTAAAAAGGACCTACAGGATACTGGAGGCCTTGCCATTGTCAAATAAAGGTGGGTTTTCCCTGTAATGAGGCATTAACATTAAGACAGTTGGGAGCGGGCACCTGGGTGCCTCAGCCATTGGACATCTGCCTTCAGCTCCTGTCGTGATCCCAGGATGCTGGGATGGAGCCCTCCATTGGGCTCCCTACTCTACTCAGCATGAAGCCTGCTTTCCCTCTCGTAGTCTCCCTGCTTGTGTTCCCTCTCTCGCTGTGTCTCTCTCTGTCAAATAAATAAAATCTTAAAAAAAAAAAAAAGACAGCCGGGAGCGTCCTGGAAGAATATCACACTTGTCCCACCCAGGAGTGCGGTCTGGAGGAAGGTTGCAGGTGTTAACTTCTGCTTTGTGTTCAGCCAGTCTTCTGCTCCCTCATCAATGTAATCAGAGAGAAGTAAATTAAAACCTTTACTACTATTGCGTTTTTATTTCTCCTTATTTCTCTGGAGTCCAGCTTTATAAAAGATGATGATATGTTATCTGTGCACAAATATCTTTATATTCTTGTGAATTTCCCCTTTTAATTATAAAATAACCTTTGTCTCCCTTGATGTTTTTTACCTTTGCCCTTGAATGCAACCTTGTCTGATATTCTGAGGAGCCTGATAAATTTTGTTTACATTAGCCCAATACAGTTTTTAGCTTTTCTGAAGCCTTTGTTTTAGGCAAATTCCTTAAATATAACACCAAGGGCAACCCTCTTGGGTCCCCTCCTGCTTCGGGAGCTTTGTTCTCTCGCTCAATAAACATTGCTTTGCTGACCACCAAACAAAGGAAGAAAGAGAGAGAGAGAGAGAGGAAGGATGGAAGGAAGAAAAGAACACCAGGTTTTGTTTTGTGATTTAATCTGAAAGCCTTCTTTCTTGGAATCGTTGGGTTTAGTCCGTGTGATGATTACATTTTACCCGGTGAAGGTGAGCAACTTCGTGCGGGCCTACGTCCAGCGCTACCGCTACTTTCGCAAGCACAGCCGCAAGCCAGGCGACCCCCCGGGGCCCCCGCGGCCGCCCAAGGAGCCCAGGCCCCCTGACAAGGGTGGCCCAGGACTGCCTTTGCCCCCTCTCTGAGATCTTCAGCCACCCCTTCCCTCCTTAGCCTCTTTGGAATTCTGGACGTATTTATGGCTCCACCTCCCCACTTCCCTCCCCCCATCAGTGGGATGACTGGGGGAGGGTTGCTGCAGGGAAGAGGAGAGCCCCCTGCCCTGCCCCGTTCTGTGCCCCTTGCCCCCAAGCCTGCCCCCATCGCCCCTCCCTTCTGTTTGTGACTTCATTACCCTGACTGTAAATATACCCTCGGTCCTCTACTCCTTCAGTCTTTTTCTGCTATTCCTTCCCCAACAACAACAGAGTACATCTCTTTTTTCATTATTCCGCCTCCTCCATACCCAATATCAAACCATTTTATCTTTCTTTAGTGCTCACTTTTTTCTTAAATATGTTTACACATACTTCTATTACTTGATTTTTTAAAAATCAGCTTTAAATAAGATATTTTGGGGTGTCCGGATGGCTCAGTCGGTTAAGCTTCTGCCTTTGGCTCAGATCATGCCCACAGCTTCGGTCTCTCCGCTCCGCCGGGGAGTCTGTTTTTCCCTCTCCCTCTTCCCGCTGCTCCCTCTGCTCATGTGCGCGTGCATGCTCTCTCTCTCTCTCCCTGTCAAATAAAGAAATAAAGAAATAAATGAGATATTTCTATCCCTGGCTATAAAAAAATGGGAGGAAATCAGTGTGCTTTAAACACCCCTTCCTTAACTACCCCCCCTTTTTTTCTTTTAAGATTTTATGTATTTATTTGACAGAGAGAGACGCAGCAAGAGAAGGAAGGCAGGGGGAGTGGGAGAGGGAGAAGCAGACTTCCCGCTGAGCAGGGAGCCAGATGTAGGATTTGATCCCAGGACCCTGGGATCAAGAGCTGAGCCGAATGCAGACACTCAACCGACTAAGCCACCCAGGCGCCCCCCCCACTCCCTCATTCTCTGGTAATCTCATCTCATGTTCCCATTTTACGAAAATCTTGGCTTCCACAGTTTCTTCAAGAACAATGTATGGAAATGATATTCACTGAATTTTTCACAATCAATGTTTATTGCCTTTATCCTGACAAGAGTTGGGGGCTGAGTGCAAAATTCCTGGGCAGTACTTGATTTCTTGAGAAATGCGTAGGTCATGCTTCCTTACCTTCTCCCTCATGGTGGTGTCTGAAACCAGCCTGATTTCCTTGTTTCTTAGAAGTGATGCAATTGCCTCATTGCCCCAAGAATTATTTCTTTGTTTATGAAATCCATAAACCTCACTGTTACATATTTTGGAATTATCATTCTGGGCTCACAGTTCCTAGGACACAATGGCTTGGCCGTACTGACTCCACGTGCCTTTTTGATCTGGTCAATTTTCTTATTTCCCTTTTTTTTTTTTTTTTAAAGCAGTCTCAACACCCAGCGTGGGGCTCGAACTCAGCACCCCAAGATCAAAAGTCACACGCTCCACCAACTGAGCCAGCCAGGCACCTCATTCTTCTTAAATCTTTAAATGTTTGTTCTAATATATTATTTTCATGTATCCCAATTCTAGGGTAAACTCTGCAGGTGAATAAGACACAGAGAAGTTGGAGTCTTGAGGCAGTTCAAGAACTCCCTCACACCCTCTGAAAGTTTTTTGTCTGAGATAGCACACTTGACATGCAGAATCTCATGGCTCATATTCTTGTTAAATTTTTATCCAATCGTTCAAGTTATTTGTGAACTACTTTGAAATGTCAGAATATAAATGTGCAGAAGACAGTGTGATGGAGTTTAATGGCCTAAATTTTCTTCCATTTCTACAGTTTCCTACAGAATATCAGAAGCCATTATGAGATGTAAAAGGAGCGTAGCAATCATAAGGCTATAGAACCAGATGTTTACTTGAGGTTGAACAGCAGATAAAAGATTTGAAACAGTGTCAAGGTTGTTTGGGAGTGGGAACAAACAGCAGGTACAGAGAAACGGAGGCAAGTCCAGGGATTTGCTAAAATCAACCAGGAACATCCACCCCTTACTTTTCTACTTCACTGAATGCTAAAATAGATGGAGTCCACTTAAACAAATTAAAGAACAGACATTTAGATGGGATAAGATTCTATTATATGCAGCTTTTCTTACATTCCAGCTACTGTGTTTGTATGAGAATATAGTTAGATTTGATGCTTCTCTAAAAAGCAGTACGTTCTGAGTACCTGGGTGACTCAGTGGGTTAAGCATGTACCTTTGGCTCAGGTCATGATCTCAGGGTCCTAGGATCGAGTTCTGCATTGGGTTCTCTGCTCAGCACACAGCCTGCTTCCTCCTTGCTCTCTCTTTCCTGCCTCTCTGCCTACTTGTGATCTCTCTCTGTCAAATAAATAAAATCTTTAAAAAAGAGATTTAGTAGGTTCTGATGGGGGAGGGTATTTAATATTCTCATCCATGCATATAACACCAGAATTAAGTAAGTCATAATTCTGTGAAAGACAGAGTATAGCATGGGATATACTCTTCCAGAGTTGAGTTTACTGGCTCAGTCTTGCTGTCCTAGTGAAGGTGATGGACAGAGGTTGGAAGAAGACATGTAGGAAAGGCTTTTGTATAATGTTCTTCAGAATCGGGATATGAATTCAGTGTGCTTTCAGACACTTAATGTAGTGAAGGCTAAAACTCAGGACAGGAGCAAGACTGCCTGGGTTTGAATCCTCACTGTGTAACTCACTACAGAAGCAATAATGTAAATTAAAAAAAAAAGAATCATTGTATTCTGTTAGGTGACTATAACACTACATATTTATTCCATGTTGATGAGCAGAGTTGGTTCCAGCTTTTGCAGAGCAATGATAAGAACACTAACATATACATGGACATATGGACACTTTTTGTTTTGTGTTTAGAAGAGCAATTCTCTTAACTACAGAGAACAGAGAATATAGAGAAGAGTAGTTAGCAGAGGGGAGGTTGGTGGGGACATGGCTAAAAGAGGTGATGGGGATGAAAGAGCATACTTATCATACTCATCACGATGGAACACTGAGTAATGTATAGAATGTTGAATCACTATGTCGTACGCCAGAAACGAATAGAACACTATATGTTAACTATACTGGAATTAAAGTTTAAAAAAATTAAAAAGAAGAAGAATTCTGTGATAAGAGGGTATGTATAATTGATGGACTTAACTGCAGTGCAGGACTGAAGAATTACTTCAGTCAACTATGACATTGGGTTGCAACGTCCTAGCTCTGTTACTTCTGACTTTGACATGATGTCTCTTCTTTACCTAGTTTTTCTAATTCTCAATCCATAGCTACAGACTTCCTGTCATTCTTTCTTTCCTAATAATTATCTCTTTCCAAACATGCAAATACTAATGACAAAATCATTGACTATGATCTTCTATTGCTCACTAATCAAGTCCTACTTAAGTTTCAATTTTTTAAATGCCAGCCTCTGATGCAGTTAATTACAAAAAGTCACTACGCCCAACTGGTCCTTGCATCCATTTTCCTGTGGCCACCTCATATGTGTCTCCTCATTTTATCATAGTTCAGTTTTGTTGTTATTGTTTTTACCTGGGCCCTGGCCAGCATCTGAGGACCTCAACTCTGGGACCATAACTAATATATTTTAATATTTCAGCACCAAGTAGGCAGAATGCATGACACATAGAAGATATAAATACCAGTCACAAATACATGAATAATTAAGCACATATTTCAATTTGTATTAACTGGGTTTGTTGTTTAAAAGATTTTATTTATATATTTGACAGAGAGAGAGAGAGAGAGAGAGAGAGAGAGAGATCACAAGTAGGCAGAGAAGCAGGCAGAGAGAGAGGGCGGGGGGAGCAGTCTCCCTGCTGAGCAGAGAGCCTAATGCAGGGCTCCATCCCAGGACCCCAGGATCATAACCTGAGCCGGAAGCAGAAGCTTTAACGCACTGAGCCACCCAGGTGCTCCAGACGGGATTTGCTGTTTAAGCATGCAGTTTTCTCTTTTTGTCTATTATAATTAAACCAATCTTTTTGTGTTTGTCTCCTATGCTTTTCTGCTATACACAGGGCCCACCTTTTTGTCAATTTTTTTTAAAGATCTTATTCTGTTGACTAGTTACTGAAATACATGTATAGATGAGGAGGCATTGGTAGTAAGGGTATATATTTCTTTTAGAGAACCTTACAAGGGATAAAGCAGTTCTTCCAGCTTCATAGTGTATTACTTAGGCTAAGTTTTATTGCTCCTTGTCACTCATTCAAATGTTAGTTTTTAGTTATTTGGTTTATTACTACTGTGAAAGCCCTTTTTATTGTATATGATACCAAGACTTCTGTATCTGTGATTTCAAAACAAGGAAGATATCAACATCAATTTCAATCAAATTCACCCATATATTTAACTTAGTTAAGACCTCTTGTAATTGCATGTTATCAGGGATAGATCTGAAATTGAAACTGACAGGAGTATAACATTCTCCCATATCTTCAGAATCCCAAGTGGGAGCAAAAAACAAAGGCTCAAATTAACTAAACATGTATAGAGAAGTAACACAAAGTCTATAAAGAACTTATCAAACTCAACACCCCAAAACCAAAAAATCCAGTCAAGAAATGGGCAGAAGACATGAACAGACATTTCCCTAAAGAAGACATCCAAATGGCCAACAGACACATGAAAACCTGCTCAATATCACTTGGCATCAGGGAACTATAAATTAAAACCACAATGAGATACCACCTCATACCAGTCAGAACAACTAAAATTAACAACTCCAGAAGCAATAGGTGTTGGCAAGGATGCAGAGTGTAAGAGGAACCCTCTTACACAGTTGGTGGGAAGGCAAACTGGTGCAGCCACTCTGGAAAACAATATAGAGGTTCTTCAAAAGGTTAAAAATAGAGCTATCCTATAACCCACCAACTGCACTACAAGTATTTATCCAAAGGAAACAAGCATAGGGATACAAAGGGGCACATGCATCCCAAAACTTATAGCAACAACACCCACAATAGCTGAACTACAGAAAGAGCCCAGATGTCCATCAACAGATGAATGAATAAAGAAGATGTGGTGTATGTATGTACACACATATCACAGAATATTACTCAGCCATCAAAAAGAATGAAATCTTGTCATTTGCAATGATGTGGATGGAACTAGATGGTATTATGCTAAGCGAAGTAAGTAAGACAGAGAAAGGCAAATACCATATGAGTTCACTCATACGTGGAATTTAAGGGGAAAAAAAAGATGAACTCAGGAAAAGGGAAGGAACAATAAAATCAGATGAAAACAGAGAGGGAGGCAAATCATAAGAGACACTTAACTGTAGAGAACAAACTGAGAGTTTCTGGAGGGGAAATGTGTGGGGGCATGGGGTAACTGGGTGATTGGCATTAAGGAGGGCACTTGATGGAATGAGCACTGGATGTTATTTAAGACAGATGAATCGCTAAATTCTACCCAGAAAATAAAAATATGGTGTATGTTAACTATACAGAATTTAAATATGCATTAAAAAAAGAAGTAATCCATTGTCTCCTTCTGGATAATCAATTAAAAACAAAGAATAAGCAATTATTGGATGGGCAGAAAGCAATGGTTATGGAGTCTAGTGCATGTGCAGCAAGCTGCGTCTTGTCATTCTTTAAGAATGAATTATTATTTGTGGGTATTTACCAGTTTAGGGTAAAAGAATATCCTAAGATCAAGATTTCTGTAAAAAACTTAAATACATTAACTGAGAAATCATGTGTCTTTAACATTTGTTTTTTTTCCTAAGTGTGACAATATATTTAATTTTTTCCCTAGAAGACACATTTATGAAGTAATATCATTTTATATTAATTTGAAGGTTGGTGAAAACTTATTTTCTGTGCTTGAAGGTTGTTTTTATTGCTTCAATTATTATTTTGTCAAATCTAAGTGCCAAAGATTTTGAGAAAAGCACTTTTGCACAATCCGTTAGGGAAAAAAAAAAGATCCACTAACACATAAAGCAAATTCTAAACTTTGTGTTTTCAAGTATCTTCACAGATGTGTGCCTTGATTTTTGTTTTCCTCTTCAGAATACTGATAATGATCTCTGCCTGCCATCCTCATGAAACTATTCTAAGTTTCATGGTTGAGATGGGTATGAAAACAATTTGAAAAATTTAAGAGTTCTGAAATTAAGAACTTTCATACTGAAGAGTACTCTACTTGTCTCTTGATTTTATATAATTAAACCAAGTGCTTAGTGTTCTAAGTTATGGAAATGCCCATTGGAGATTAAGCACAATGGGTAACTTCCAGTGCTGAGTTTCTACAGGGCGACTAGAATAAGAAGTGGCCGTTTTGTAGGATACTCTAAATGCTTCCATTGCATTCAAACGGATGTGTTAAAACAACTTGATAACCATATGTCATGTTTCACCTGGGTCTTTTCTTGGGATTTCACTGGTGTGGAGAAGTTTCTGTCTTATCAGCCAGTAGTAAATTGTTTTTATAATTTGTGAAATGCCTCTTAATCAACCATAGGAATACTTTAGGAAGCAAATATCTTTTTCCTTGATCAACTATAATCCACTTACTAAGTAATACCTGCTTACTAATCCACTTACAAAGTAATACTTGCACTTTGGTTAAATCACATGTGTCTCAAAACATACAATCCACAAAAAATATTTAAGAACTACTGTTCTTTTCACTACATCTGTATCTTTGGGGTAAATACCCAGTAGTGCAATTGCAGGGTCATAGGGAAGCTCTACTTTTAATTTCTTAGGGAATCTCCACAATGTTCTCCAAACTGGCTGCACCAACTTGCATTCCCACCAACAGTGTAAGGGGGTTGCCCTTTCTCCACAACCTCTCCAATAAACGTTGTTTCCTGTCTTGCTAATTTTGGCCATTCTAAGTGGTGTAAGGTGGTATCTCAATGTGGTTTTAATTTGAATCTCCCCGATGGCTAGTGATGATGAACATTTTTTCATGTGTCTGATAGTCATTTGTATGCCTTCATTGGAGAATTGTTCATATCTTCTGCCCATTTTTGACCTGATTATCTGTTTTGTGTGTGTTGAGTTTGAGAAGTTCTTTATAGATCCTGGATATCAGCTTTTTGTCTGTACTGACATTTGCAAATATCTTTTCCCATTCCATGGGTTGCCTCTTTGTTTTGTTGACTGTTTCCTTTGTGCAGAAGCTTTTGATTTGGCAGCATTTTTAAAAAGATATTAATTTATTTATTTATTTGACAGGAAGAGCCAGCAAGAGAGAGAACACAAGTAGGGGGAGTGGGAGTGGGAGAAGGAGGCTTCCTGATGAGCAGGTAGCACCTAAGATGCAGGCTTGATCCCGGGACCCTGGAATCAAGACCTGAGCCAAAGGCAGACACTTAACCTCCAAGCCACCAGGCACCTCAAGGCAGCCATTTTTAATTATGTATTTAAGAAAATGGTTGTGTCTGTAACCGATAGATTTTCTTCTCAATTGGAGGTGGAAACGAACAAAAAAAGACACCATTTTTCTTGGTGACTATTCCAGTCTCCACCTCATCCAAAGCATGTTGAAACAAGAACTTTATCAGAAACCCATGTTCACACTTGTTAAAGGAAATATCATTTATGGGACCTCAGATGTGAAAATATCTACAAGACAGAAAAGGGTTAATAACTGGCTTTCAAGAAATGCCACCTAACGGGCTTAAAAATGGGTTATTTCAATCTGGTTTTCATTTTTGTTGCTGTTTTGTTTGTTTAGTATAAAATTTATTCCTTTAATCTTATAGATCCTTCTTGAGTTCATGGTTCATTTCTGGTTTAATCTGCAGAATTTGGGGTCCTTTTATTTTATTTTATTTTTTTTAAAGATTTTATTTATCTGACAGAGAGAGATTACAAGTAGGCAGAGAGGCAGGCAGAGAGAGAGAGGAGGAAGCAGGCTCCCTGCTGAGCAGAGAGCCCAATGCGGGACTCGATCCCAGGACCCTGAGATCATGATCTGAGCCGAAGGCAGCGGCTTAACCCACTGAGCCACCCAGGCGCCCCTTGGGGTCCTTTTAAATAATGTGATCTTGGGGTCCTTTAAAATAATATGATCACAGCAAAAAGTAAAGTACCATCTTGTGCATTGGTCACTGGCAACTTTTGAGGATACTGATATACTTTTTAATATCATACATAAAGGAGAGGGACTAAAATTCTGGGATTACTAGGTAATGGGATTGTGAACAGAATTGTTCATTGAGTGACTGCTATCTATACTAACATTTAGTCACTTTTTGGAAAACGTACTAGAGGCTATGATAAATGTGTTACATTTATTATTAGTGCATTGGCTTTTTACAAGATCCTAAAATGAGTTTCCTCATTTTAGAAGTGATGAGATCACAGCTCATAAGTTGAGGAGCTAAAGGGCCCTAAAAGACAGTCTAGTAATTAATTATATATAAATTAGAGAGTATAGTATCCACACAGCTAGAAATGGTCATAGCAAGTAAAATTTTTCTCTCAGTCTACTGTGTTTCCCTACAAATGGGTTTCTTAAAATGTCGATGTCAGACTCTTGACCGTGTAAACATTTCCCCCCCAGTTTTATCATTTTGATAATTCTTCTGGAAAAATGCAAACTGCATAAAGGATGTGCAACTTTGTTAAGACACTAGTTAAGGTAGAATTGGAATACATGAATCCTGATTCTCAGAGGATTCTCTCATCATTTGACCACATATATTCATGATCCAATTTTAGAAACTTGGCCAACTCAAACTAAAACATTCCAGTTTGCTAATCACCCTCCAGGAATGACTGTCCAGGAGGTGGGAGAACATATATTGGTAACTGATTCAGCCTTATCTTGCTCCAACCACATTTTACTATAAGCAAAATAATTTGTGTGTAACGATTACAATGATTCCAACCATTATTTGCAGAATAGCTTTTCTTCCACTAAATGTCAGGAATCTAATCATGTACTTTATCAACATTACATGTCACTGGCACAGAGCTAATCTCACTTTGTAAACTTGCTTGTCATATAGTTTGCAGGTTTGAGGTACTCTGAGTATTTGTATTTCCTTTGTTGTTTGTTGCATTTCCTTATGGCTGATGTACCAGGCAGTATAGAAATTACTGGATTTTATGAATATTTAACAAAGAATAGCTCTTTTTGGATGATGTCATCTCTTTTCAATACAATAAGGGATTACATTTGTAGAAAGCTTTTTGTTTGGAAATTTGTAGAAGTTTTGTTTTTTTTTTAAGATTTTATTTATTTATTTGACAGAGAGAAATCACAAGTAGATGGAGAGGCAGGCAGAGAGAGAGAGAGGGAAGCAGGCTCCCTGCTGAGCAGAGAGCCCGATGCAGGACTCTATCCCAGGACCCTGAGATCATGACCTGAGCCGAAGGCAGCGGCTTAACCCACTGAGCCACCCAGGCACCCGGAAATTTGTAGAAGTTTTAAATAGATGTTTTATACTGATTATAAGCATCTTAATGTTTGAAGGGAACTTGAGAGTCCTATTCCCTTTTGGATACAAGACATGATATTTTCCCCTCATTTTTTAATAGAATTGCCAAGTGTAGAAAGGTCAGATGAGTTGTCTAAATTCATACAAGAAGTGTTAGTCACAGAAGGGAGATAAGCATGCAGTTTTTCTCTTTTCTTGTATATTTATTTTTTTTAATATTTTGTTTATTTATTTGACAGACAGTGATCACAAGTAGGCAGACAGGCAGGCAGAGAGATAGGAGGAAGCAGGCTCCCCACAGAGCAGAGAGCCTGACATGGGGCTCGATCCCAGGACCCTGGGATCATGACCGGAGCCAAAGGCAGAGGCTTTAAACCCACTGAGCCACCCAAGCACCCTAATACTATACAACTTTTATAGTCTTTTTTTTCCAAGAAAATATTCACTTTTTTGAAAGAACTCATAGGTTTTTTGTTTTGTTTTGTTTTTTGGTTCAGTTGTTAAATTTCCAAAGCAACATATATAATTAAAAATGGATGTTCATGGACTAAAATATCTGGAGAGTTAAGACAATATTTAAACTAATATTGTCTGCATATCCCTGTGCTTTAAATATCACTGATAACCAAATAAGGTTATATTTACATTTACAATATGTTATAAGCATGCTACAAAAAGAAAGTTATTGAAAACTCAGAAAATTACATCAAGTTTACTCACTGTTCTAGGTTTTTTTTTTTTTTAATATATTCTTTAGGCTATTCCTTTGCTTTCTAATTCTGTGAAATAGAAATATAACAGAATATAACAGAATTATTCTGTGTCTCCATTTCAGGCACAGAACTAAAAACCTCTGTAATTTCCTATGAGGATAGCAATAAAAGTTTCTTTTATTATGTTAATGAGGTGGCTTTTGGATCTCCCCTAGGAACTGGGGCTGGTTGGCAGTGGGGTCAACTTGTGATTAGAGCCATGGACCCTTGAGCCCCACCAGCCAGACCTCTGGGGAGAGAAGACAACTGGACGTGAAGATCAATGGCAAATAGTCAATAATGTAATCAATCATGCCTGTGAAATGAAACCTTCATAAAACAACATTTCTCGTAACATCGTGCATTTGTAAACCACGCTTTGATTTTAGACTTTCTGTTTTAGCCAAACTAGCAAATAGGGTGAGGTTTTGTTTTGGTTTTGGACATTCTCATATTTGGAATCATAAGGGTTCTGTGCTCAACTCCTGTTCCACTCACCAACAATTCTCTGACACCAGCTAGGTGTGCTACAATGGAACTCAAATCTGACGCTATCTATGTGGACATAGATACCTGGAGAGAGCAGGGGCTCAGTCCCACAAAACTGTCCCCCCAACCACTGCTCCACCGCACACATATTGCACACTTCAGACAAGAGACACAAATCCCGGTTGTCACCTGTGCCTCTGACCAACCTATTTTAGGAATTATAGCCATTACTGTTACTGCTGCCACTGTGGGACTGGCCTTGCATCAGACTGTACAAACCACCCAATTTGTGCAAAAATGGCACGGGAATGCTATCAAGGCTTGGAATCAACAAACAGCCCTAGATCAAAGATTTCATGAAAGAGTCTCTGATTTAGAAGAAGCCATAATATATATAGGAGAGAAGATCTTGCAAATATAAGGCTTCACCTTCCGTGTGATTAGAATGTTTCTTCCGTGTTACTCCTACACCTATAATAAATCAGAAATACCATGGAACAAGATTTCACCATATTACTAGTCATTATGGTGGTAATTTAACTGTGGATATTAAACAGCTTCAAGATACTATTCAGGGCATTCCTTGTGATCCTTACAATCAGTTCCAAGAGTGAGCTTTGCACAAAGGATTAATGATATTCTGTCTGATGTAAAACCCTTTGCTTGAATCAAAACACTCATGCTGGCATTATAGGTGGAATGATGATACTTTTTATTGACATAGTCTTTTTACGCTTAGTCCTCAGATGCTCACGAAAATCTTTCTGACGACCAATGGTTCAAGAACTTGCAAAATGGATTTTGCTGCTTCTGCATTAACAAAAGGGGAGGAAATGGAACCATCCCTCAGAATGATAGGCTGCTTAAAATACCCCTACTGAGAAATGGTACTGGTCACGCAAGCATGCTTGACGATGACCTTGAGAAAACCTGAAGTAGCAGCAGGCCTCCAGTGGAGAGGAGGATACACGTCCTTGAAGCCCAGCAGCTCAGGGTGGAACATCGCCTGTTTCCCTTTTCCATTGTCTCCCCTGCCTCATGAAAGCCTGCTGTTAGAATAATCCCTTTATGTGCACTTGCTCAGTCAAAAAGTCCTAGCTGCTGGGCCAGGCCAACCTACTCTGTTTACCTACAAGTCTATGGTCGACACAGGACTCCCATTCCTTCTGGTTGACCTACAAGACCCATGACTAATGTATAACCTCCTCCTTTGTTGGTTGTGATCTTGTATCTAATAAATATGGGACTGAGGAGTTTTGGGGGGTGACAGTCCTTTCACCGTCGTCCCTGCTCCCTCCCTCTCCCAGGTGACTTGTTTCTTCCTCATTCTTCTCCTGAGTGCCATGAGGAAGGGGCCCCCAAATGTCTGGCAGAGGGAAGAGTTGCAAGGAGGGAGGCCTGGTGCTTGTGTGAAGTGGGATGTCACTCAGCGCTCAGGGAGCTGTCACACCGTCAAGGCAAAGCTGTCCTCCTGTGCCCTGAGCCACTACCTTTGATGCCAGACCCATACTCTAGGCCAGGAGTGTCTTTACATTGCCCTAGGGCTGTGAAGCAAGAAGATTTCGTGGGATCCCCAGTGGGAGAGGAGCAGCGCTTCCAATAGGCAAGGCCGAGTCTCCCCACTTTGCCCTCCCCAGGCCAGTGTTCTCCCAGGCCCATCCCCAAAACGGAAAACCTACTCTCACTCTTCAAGGGTCCGTCCTTCTAGCCCTACGGGCTCTGCTGGGCCATGGGAACCTGGAAACGATGGCATCTGGATTTCCATGCCAGCACCCATTCGGCCCCCAACTTTTGCCCACTTGACCCACAGAAGAGACTCAGGAGAGCTATGCAGAGAAACTAGAACAGGCTTTAATTAATGAAATGAACACTACCTAAAGGTTCTGCGAAGAACATGGGGAGAGGGGAGGGGAAACCTGTGGGCAGCGGCAGGAGTCCCAGGAGCTGTGGGACTGGAGGCCAAAGGGACACGGATCTCCATGAACTGTCCCAAGGCCCATGGCCCCTGGGATGACAGACGAGGCCTCAGGCCCCCACCTTCCTTAAAAATGGTGGGTCAGGGATTGGGAAGTTTTCCCAATGTTGGCTGGCAGGATGGGAGCCCGGTTTTGCTCCAGGACCAGGCTTGATTTGTGTCTCCCATTCCACACTAGTCTTGCACCGGTGTCAACGGGAAGGAAGTGCAACACCGGCTACTTCTCCAGGAAGCTATTGGCTCAGCCGAGCCTCCGCCTCTTGGGCCCCAAGGAAGTGGGCTGTGATTTGGAGGAAAATGGCTTGTTGCACGGTGCAGCTCTTTTGCGTCCTCTCCGGCGCTGGGCAGGGAATGAGGGGGTCTTCGTAGCAAGGCTGCTCTGGGCCTTGCTGACCAGGGAGGTGGGGCCACTAGGAGGAAAGGCCAGGACCCCCCGTCCCTGCAGGCGGCCTTGCTGGCAGAGCTAATGCCATCTGATCTGGACCGCTTCTTGCTCAGGTGCCTGGGGATGTGACTGAAGGGAGGGGCACTCGGGGCTCCCGACACAGGCTGGTTCGTCGTGCTGGCTCCAGTGGTCCCCAACAGGGTGCTCTGGCGTGGGTGGCCCCATGTGTTCGGGCCCTGGCTTGCCCTGGAGCCCTGCAGGCCACTTGGGGCCCTGCTCGTTGCTGCTGTGGTGCAGAGAGCCCCAAACCTGGAGCACAGATCTGCAACAACATCTCCTCTCCCCAAATGTGGGGGTGCTGCCAAAAGCCCTATGCTGATGGGGACCGGCATTGTGCTGCCCCCTGGGGGGCGGGGCTGCTGGCTGTTGGGCCCAGCATGGGACACAGCGCCGGGCACCTGGGGGGCAGTTGCCAAGCCAGGGGCAGCGCCAGTGGGCTGCGATGTGGAGGGAAATGGCTTGTTGCAAGGTGCAGCTCTTTTGCACCTAACTAATCGCTGGGCAGGGGATGAGGGGGTCTTGGTGGCAAGGCTGGTCTGGGCTGTGCTGACCAGAAAGGCGGGGCCACTAGGAGGAGAGGCCAGGACGCCCCCGTCCCCGCAGGCGGCCTTGCTGGCAGAGCTAATGCCATCTGACCTGGACCTCTTCTTGCTCAGGTGCCTGGGGATGTGACTGAAGGGAGGGGCACTCGGGGCTCCCGACACAGGCTGGTTCGTCGTGCTGGCTCCAGCGGTCCCCGACAGGGTGCTCTGGCGTGGGCGGCCCCCTGTGTTCGGGCCCTGGCTTGCCCTGGAGCCTTGTGGGCCGCTTGGGGCCCTGCTCATTGCTGCTGTGATGCAGAGAGCCCCAAACCTGGAGCACAGATCTGCAACAACATCTCCTCTCCCCAAACGTGGGGGTGCTGCCAAAAGCCCTATGCTGATGGGGGCCAGCATTGTGCTGCCCCCTGGGGGGCGGGGCTGCTGGCTGTTGGGTCCAGCATGGGACACAGCGCCAGGTACCTGGGGGGCTGCTGTCAAGCCAGGGGCAGCAGCTGCGCCAGGGGCGAGTACAGCAGGGGAGGTAGCCGAACCTGGCTGGGTACTGGCACGTGTGCCCCGGGAGGCAGATGCGGGTAAGGGAACCACATAACCCGCCTGGTTGCCACTGCCCAAGGACAGCTGGACTACTGCTGTGCTCAGGGCCTGGAGTGGGTCTGGAGCCTGAGCTGCTGGCTGTCCATGCGGCAGAGAGCTGTGAAGGGGGCTGGCTCCGGGCCACTGCCCACCAACAGCCCCGAGTGGGGCCTGGGCAGTGGATCCCGGGTTGCCATTACCTCCGGGCAGCGCAGGCAGCCCTGTGGGGACTGTGACTGAGGCCATGTTGTCCCTGGACTGAATCGAGAGGGCCTGGGTAGATGCCAAGTTGCTCCCACTGCAGCCAGGGTGAGACCCCAAGAGGAGAGGCTGGGAAGAATGGGAGCAGTCCACGGAGGTGACCTGGGAGTCAGAGGCTGGCAGGGGAGCAGCCACTGCAGCAGGCAGGGCCAAGGCACTGGATGGGCTAGTTGGGCCACAGCTGCAGGTGGCCTCCGTGTCCCCTCGAAGAGCATCTTGAATGCGCTGGAGAGCAGCTGTCTTTTCCCGGTCAAGGTCCTCAGCAGTCACTTGAAACCCCGGCTGAGGGGGTGACGGCAGTCTCAGAGGCTCCCCTCGCCTGTGTGGCAGCAGACAAACCTTGCGTTTTGGGGGCCTGGAACAGTCAGCTGGGGATGAGTAGTTCCTCTGCGCTGCCTTCTGCCCCATGGTGGTATCGGCATCCTTTTCCGGCTGGTTCTTCTGGCAAAGTGCAGGCACTCCGGCAGGACACAAGGGGCTCTTTTGGCTGACTTTTTGGGGCACCACGGCATCCTTTTCCGGCTGGCTCTTTTGGCAAAGTGCAGGCACTCCGGCAGGACACAAGAGGCTCTTTTGGCTGACTTTTTGGGGGGACGTCGGGGGCCGCGAGGCCTGACTTGTGGGCAGACCCCTCCTCCTCTGCACCGGGTAGCAGCCCCTGGTGGAACTGTAAGAACTGGTAATGGCATTTCGAGTGGGGCAGGAGCTCCTATGGGACCTGGGGTTCTTCTTATTGTATGGGTCTTCTGAGCTCTCTTTTTCCGGGGGACGGCTCTCAGCAGAGGCCCAGGCCTGGGCACAAAGGAAGAGAGGCCTCCATGGACCCACAGGGGCCTAAATGCCCCCTGTAGGGCCCCAGTGCTTTTAGGGTCCTTTCTGTGAGTCTCTATTTGGGCCAACCCTTTGTCGCTCTCTCTGGGCTTTCTGCCTACCCGCTCTGCTGTGGAGGCATCATGGACATTCCTGGGTGCCGAGGGCTGCAGCCCGGTGACGAACCGCTTCTGCAGCACACAGGGGGTGACCGTGTCCACGATGGACTCGCAGTTGCGGCGGCAGGACACCTGTGATCCAGGAGCTGACAGCATCGCCTTCAGCCGGCAGCCCCACCTGCAGAAGGTGGTGAGGAGCCCTAGAAAAAGAAGGCGCAGAGTCTCCAGGATCCCCGAGTACCTTCTGAAAGCTGCTAGGACTGAGCGCGGTTGCCACCTTGCGGGGTACTTGGAGGACCGCCTGCGAATGGAGCCTGGGGCGTGGACCGCCGGGTGAGCCCTGGGCGCCAAGAGTTGTCTGCTGCCACAGGGAGCCAGGTGGGGGCGGACCAGCCCTCCTGGCAGGTGCGGACCCCGCAGAGCCCACAGAGCCCGGGGCTGGGGGGAGCGGGACGGCCTGCTCAAGGAGATGCCCATAGAGCAGTTGGGTAAGACCAGACGCTGAGGTTAACGAACTAAGCTCGCAGTGCTCTCCTTCAGCTGCCAAGTCGCGGCCGAAGGCCTAGAGCACAATGAGGGACCTGTTGCCAGGACACAGCTTTAGAACCTGAGGAGTGAGCGCACGTGCAGGAACCCCTGTGCACTCACACAGCTTCTGTTGGGTCATCACCCAGGTCATGAATCAGGCCTGCAGAGGTGCTGTGGAGGGGTCAACTCCCTCGTTCCCCACACTTGGGGGGTTCACAGATCTCTTGGGCTTGAAGGCTGAATTGAGGAAGAGAAATGGGGGCGCAGTGGGTGCCAGCCATCTCCCCTGGCTACTTCTGGGTGGGAACAAGGGAGACTTTACTTTTCATTGTACATCCTCTAGACCATATTTTGTTTTTAAGATTTAATTTTAAAATTAAATTTCAATTTTAAATTAAAACTTAAATGTGGGTCTCCATTGTCCCATCAAGGCATTTCTCAAGGCATTGAGCCCAATGTGGGGCTCAGACTTACAACTCGGAGACCCAGTCACAGGTTCCTCTGCCGAGCCAGCCAGGTGCCCCAGACGATAAACTTTCATGAGGGAAACATTTTTTTGAAAAGACTCTTTCTTCCTATCTTGTCTCCCGGCTACCCTGATGGCAAGAGGCCCCATGGAGCCCAGCAGCACAATAAGAAATGTTGTATCAGGTTGTATCAGACCTCAAAGCTAACTATGCAGTCATTCCATCATTTCCCAAAAGTTCCATTCATTTCTGTGCAAACTTGGAATTCTCCTGAAGATAGGCAAGCATTTTCCTAGAACAGTAGATGTATGTCTCTTGCATTTCAGCAATCCCCCAGTGTCCCTGCCTTCCATCCAGGGCTTCAGGGTTGCCATGAGCCCACTCACCCAAGGTAGGGGGTGTCCTTGCACGGACTCCCCAGCTGAGGCCGATCACAGCAGGACGGAGCCCGCCCCGCTGCTGAGGTCCACCTGTGGCAACTATGCACTTGGCCTGAGGCCCCTCTGCGGGCCACATACTGTCCATGCCTAGAGCGGTCCTGCGGGAGGACTGGAAACTCGTCCACCATCTGCAGATACTTTGTAGGGTCCTTGCAAAGTGATAGCTCAGATCCCTGGTGAGAGCAGGGGAATCTACAGTTCCCGGTACTGAAATCTAGGATTTTCCTTACCAATATTTCAGGACTTCTGAAACTTCACACAAGTGGAAAAGGCAGGATCTAAAGTTTAAACATACACAGCATGCCTCCTATGATACAGACCAACAGAGATTACTGCTCATGTCCGCTGGAAGTTGTGCAAGTAGTTCAAAGCTAGCAAAGGCGGACACAAAGCAATTTTATATCAGTACTAGAGGACATGTGGATCATTTGATATATTAGACAGCACAGTGCAGAGTAATGAGGGAATGAGCTATTGCTACATTTCACTAACATGATCTTGAATGAACAAGCCGGAAATAAAAAAGGACCTAACGTGTTTTTGCATCACTGTTGTAGCTTTGATTCCTCCTGTTTGTTTCCTATCTTTGCATTCATCTACATTCCGGCACAATAGCAAATAACATTGGTGGAAACAGACATTATTGACCCTTAGCTAATTTAAAAGGAAACACTTCTTTGTAATTTCTCCATTTAAAGAGACACGGGCTCCTGGGTGGCTCAGTCTTTTAAACACCTGCCTTGGACTCAGGTCATGATCTCAGTGTCCTGGGCTCGATCTCTAGTCATCAGGCTCCCTGCCTGGCGTGGAGTATGCCTCTCTGTCTCCATGTACGCCTCCCCCTTCTCATGCGTGCTCTCTCAGTCTTTCTCTCTCAAATAAATAAAATCTAAAAAAAAGAAAAAAAAAGAAGAAGAGAAACACGAATGACCTTTTTCCTATGGGTCAGTCTATTCCTTCCTATTCAGGAATCTTAAAATTTTTAAGATGTGTTCATAACTATCTCACATTACATTTGAGAGAACAGCTCTCTTTTTGTACATTAAATGCTAATTAATAAATGTCCAGTTGTTGCCCTCAGTTGGGTGAAGAAGCCATGTTCCTGGTGGCAATTGTCAATTGTGATAACTAGTTGAGACACACTTTGATCACTTTCCTTTCAAATATCATTCTGTCTGAACACTACATGTATTTTTGTGAATGCAGAATCTAGTAAATAATGCAATATACATGGAGAAAATAAGCTTAAAATTGGTAATTTCAGTAAGATATTCATTCTGTATTCTTATTTATATGATTCAATTAATTATATGATTCAATCTTATTTATATGAGTCAATTCACTGGATCTTTAGTAAAATTAATTTTGAGTGGGGTTTTGCTTATTTTTTCCACCCTGGTTTGAATAACTTAGCCATGTCCTCTGATATCTTATTGCTGAGAAATATCATGGTAAAATCAAAAGGCTTGGTGTGTTCCTTAAAGATGTGTGGACCTGCTGCAGGTCCTGGCGTTCCGTTAATCCAGAAAATGCACAAGAACCAAAGGGCAGGAAAGCCTGCAGCTGCTTTCCAGTCCCAGAGCAAGGAACACAGTCTAGTGACTAGTGTTTTGCTGCCCTCTTCTGGTTCGTGTTGGAAGCCCTTGTTTAGACACATTCCAAGAACGCGGCTTTAGGATTCAAAAAAATAGAGCTTCCCTATGACCCTGCAATTGCACGCCTGGGTATTTACCCCGAAGATACAGATGTAGTGAAAAGAAGAGCCATCTGCACCCCAATTTTTATAGCAGCAATGGCCAAGGTCGCCAAACTGTGGAAAGAACCAAGATGCCCTTCAACAGACGAATGGATAAGGAAGATGCGGTCCATATACATGATGGAGTATTGTGCCTCCATCAGAAAGGATGAATACCCAACTTTTGTAGCCACATGGACGGAACTGGAAGAGATTATGCTGAGTGAAATAAGTCAAGCAGAGACAGTCAATTATCATATGGTTTCACTTATTTGTGGAGCATAACAAATAGCATGGAGGGCAAAGGGAGTCAGAGAGGAGAAGGGAGTTGAGGGAAATTGGAAGGGGAGGTGAATCATGAGAGACTATGGACTCTGAAAAACAATCTGAGGGTTCTGAAGTGGGGGGTGGGTGGTTGGGGGAACCAGGTGGTGGGTATTGGAAAGGGCACGTATTGCATGGAGCACTGGGTGTGGTACAATGAATACTGTTACGCTGAAAATAAATTACAAAAATTTAAAAAAATAAAATAAAATAAAACCAAAGCCAGAAAATGACAAGGGTTGATAAGAAATTGAAACCCTTGTGCATTGATGGCAGGAATGTAAACTGCTGGAGCCCTGTGGGAAATAGTTTGGCATTTCCTTAAAAAAATTAACATAGAATTATGATACAATTCAGCAACTCCACTCATGGGTATATACTCCAAAAAACTGAAAGTAAAAACTCAACCACTGTTATATACCAATGTTCATAGCAGTATTATTACCCATAGCCAAAAGGGAGAAATAATCCAGATGTCCATCAACAGATGAATGGATGAGCAAAATGTGGATTTTATTGTTATTATTCAGCCCTAAAAAGGCATAAAATTCTGGGATATACAACATGAATGAATCACAAAGTGAAATAAGCCAGTCACAAAAGGACAAATATTATGAAATTCCATTTATATGAAATACCTAAAATAGTCAAAATCAGAGAGACAGAAAGTGGAATGGTGGTTGTTAAGGGCAAAAGGGAGGCGGACTAGGGAGTTAGAGTTTAATGGATACAGAGTGTCAGTTTGGGAAGATGAGAAAGTTCTAGAGATGGATGGTGGTATGGGTTGCACACCAGCGTGGATGTACTTAATGTCGCTGAATCGTACACTGAAAAATGATTAAGATGGTAAATTCTATGATGTGTATATTTTGCCACACACAAAAAAGAGCCTCCACATACCGTTCTATTTCCAAAGATGGAGAAGAATCCACCAGAGTTCTTCAACACTGGGTCTGCATGTTGAGTTGGAAGAAGTAACCCATTCCCGCCGATGTGGGGTGCTCTCCATCATGATGAACTACATTGTGTGTTCTGGTCCTGAACCACCAGAGACAGAAATTTCTAAGGGGGGATGACAGTTGTAGAAGCCACTCTCAGACTTGAGATTTCCAAGGAAACCCAAGGAACAGAAGGACCCTTAAGTCAGGTGACTCGGGCTTCTCGTGTTGCGGAAGCAAAGTGAGATACGGTAAGAGGAAAGGAATTTGCTCAGTCGCAGGGCTTCCAAACCACCAGAAACACAAATATATCGGTATTTCTTGACTACTGAACACTGACTATAAACAATAAAGGAAAGGTGAAGCTTTCCTATTTGCAACTTCCCTTCCAAATCTCCCCTTAAACTTAACTGTTAGCTGGTGACAAAATCGAGGAACAGGTAGGAGGAATGCATGAATAGAAAACCTTACGAGCAAACCCCAGGTCTAAGTGACAGCTGTGGGTGTGGGCTTTTTCAAGTGGAGGAACATTCATGGGCGTGACTTTAAATGTGTATATAGAATAGAGCCATTGCAAGAGTAAGAACCTTTCTAGATCTACAGATGGAATTAAATGAATGATGTTACGAGCCCACAATGAAGGGACACACACGACGTTGTGCCTTTCCACAACGTCAGCTTTGTTCAGCATTAGAGCGCGGTGAACATAATGATCAAGCAGGTTCAGGGGTCCAAAGTCAATGATATTTTGCCACGTGATTCACTTGGCTTCTTAGGCAGCACAGAGAGCAGAACCTAAGACAAGTCATGCAGCAAACAGGATAACAGAGGGGGTTAACAGACCAAAAGCGAAGTCAGTCTACGGTCATGCAGTTGAGATCAGGTTTCAGTCCAGTCCCGGTCGGGTCTTAGCACTTAACTGATTATTTTGTTCAAACAGTGAAGGATCTCCGTTCTGTTTAGAGATCAATGGTGCAGAACCTTTGGCAGCGGCTGCCTTTTTTTTTTTTTCATTTTTAAGATTTTATTTATTTATTTGAGAGAGGGAGAAAGCAGGAGCAGAGGGGAGAGGCAGAGAAAGAGGTAGAAGCAGACTCCCCGCTCAGCAGGACCCCAGAATCATGACTGAGCTGAAGCCAGACACTTAACCAACTGAGCCACCCAGGTGCCCCAGCAGTTGCCTTTTCTAAGTGGTCAGACACTAAGGGAACATGTCTGAAGAGTCTGACAGTTTACTGCAACATTCCTCCCTTTTAAAGGGGATTTCATCAGTCTTGGGCAGCTGCAGAGCTCCTCTGGGGTGTCAGCTGAGGCTCGTGTCTGCAATATCTTGTAGCTGCGGTACCCTTGCTTGAAACGAGTGACTCCATCTTGCTCTCTACAAATGACCGCAGCTGAGAGTCCTGGTTTGGGGGTCAGAGAGATGCATTTTAAATCTGAGCTCTGCCACCGAGGCAGCAACTGTTAGTTGCCCCTGAAGATCCATCTTTATCTTCTGATATGGAACTAGAACCCCCAATTATTGTACATTTATTTTTTTCCAGAGAAGCGAGACTCTGGGTCATGGCACAGTTCAACACAGAACCCCACGTTGTCCTGAGCCCACCAAAACATGGCCTCATCTAAATGTCGGCGCAGCTTCACCCTTCCCTCAAATGCCGGGAAAACTCTATTCTACCCTTCCTTTACATCGTCATCCCCATTGGTGCTCAGGTGTGCGGTCGTGGGAGATGACTGCCTGATTTGGTTGAACTGCAGGTTCATCCTTGGTGGCTTGAGATGTCTGCACCACAATGGTATGTTCTGACACTTCCCTGCCCAGGGGCTTTGTCCCATGCCAAGCCTGCAATGCTTATATTACACAGTTGAGAGGGTGTGGGTTTGCACTCCCTGCTCACAGGCATCCCCTGAAACTCTCACCCGTGGCTTTCCTCCTCTCCTTTCCCAAGTCCTCCTGCTCTGCAGGGACTGAAAGCTGCAGGGTGCCCAGCTTCCTCCCTCCCACCACCAGACCCTGGGCTCCACTCTTAGAATGGTTTAGAACAGAAGCTCTTACCGCAGACCCCAAGAGTGCTGTGTCTCTCTCTCCTACCCCTCCAGACTCTACCTAGGTGATCACAGCATGCAGGGGTCACATATGGAAATGAACTCCCTAGAGCAGGAGAATGGCTCCCTCTGAAGTTGGGCAATAGGCTCTCTACCGGCACCTGCAGAGAGCAGGGGGACATTCTGCGAGTCAGAGCACGAGCTTCGGGGAGATGGAGATGATGCTCAAAGCAAGCTGCCGGAGGTCGGAGGTTAGTGGAGCGAAGCCACCAGACTTGAGCTTCCTCCAAAACATGTGCTCCTGTATTAACGGTCCCTGGGCACTCGGGGTCTATCCTCAATTGCCCTGAATTCCTGTGGGGGTGCTGCTGAGGTCGTTTTCTTGCAAAGCACTGCATCCTTCAACCAGCTGGGAGCAGGTGCCACTGTAGGTGCTGTAACTGCAACGATGGAGGGAGAAGTGAGATGGGGCGGCAAGAAAATGGGCCTCTGAGCAGGGCTTGGCGATTTTTTTCTGTAGTCGGTCCGACAGCAAATATCTTGGGCGTTGAGGGCCATCTGGGCTCTTTTGTAACTACTCGTTTGCTTTTACGAAGTGAAAGCAGCCTTCAAAAGAAAGCGGTGTCTTACTAAAACTTTATTTACAAAAATAAGCAATGGATGGACTGGATTTGGCTCAGGCTCCCGAGTGGCCAAAGCCACCTTGGAATCATCCAGATCTGAGTTTGAATTCTGGCTCTGCTGCAGATTGTCTATAGAGCCCAGGCGAGGCCTTCCTGAGCCCTAACTGCCCCATCTGTATAATTAGAATGATGATGCGTGAAATGGTTGTGAGATAGCGCCTAAAGGATGTCTTGCCCATAATAGGTCTCCAATAACAGGTATATGTATTAATGCCAGTATCACAATTTAGAAGCAATTAAGTCTGCAAGGGCTGGATCAGTCAGGGAGGACTTCCTGGAGGAGGAGAATCTGGAGCTGAGTCCTGAAGCAAAGGTAGGAGATGGATAGAAAAGCTGGAAAGACACTCTAGGATGCTTATTAGTGCAAGTGGGGTCCCAGTCACACTGAAGTCCCCTCTCCCTCTGACTCTGCGAACATAGAATCTCAGATCCCTGACTCCTCTGCTACAGCGTCCTTCTCAAGGGCAACAACAGGATCTAATCTTCCATGCACCTGCCCCAGGGCCTAGAACAGGGGCTAGACCTTCAATATAAATAAACAACAAAAGCTTTGCAATGATGGCGGCAATCCTGAATGATTTCTATAGGCCTGATTCTGTTCTATGCACCTCAAATATACTATTTTTTTTAATTTTTAAAGATTTTTATTTATTTATTTGAGAGAGAGAGAGAGAGAATGAGAGAGAGAGCATGAGAGGAAAGAGGTCAGCAGGAAAAGCAGACTCCCCGCCGAGCAGACTCAATCCCGGGACTCCAGGATCATGACCTGAGCCTAAGGCAGTTGCTTAACAAACTGAGCCATCCAGGCGCCCCTCAAATATATTATTTTTAAACATACAACCATCCTATGAGATAGGTGATATTTTCATTTTACAGATGACCCTCATCAAAGGCAAATAGTTTACCCAAGGACAAAGACTGGGTTGGAGTAGGAATCCAGATCACTAATGTTCTCAAACCTACATTCTTCCCGGTATGACGTGCCATCATTTATTAAGATTTTATTTATTTATTAAAGAGATGGAGAGAGAACGCAAGTAGGCAGAGTTGCAGGCAGAGGGAGAGGGAGAAACAGGCTTCCCGCTGAGCAGGGAGCTCAATGTGGGGCTCGATCCCAGGATGCCAGGATCATGACCTGAGCCGAAGGCAGCTGCTTACCCAGTTGAGCCACCCAGGCACTCCAAGGTGCCATTTTTTATCTTTCATTTTTATTTTTATTTTTTATTTATTTATTTGACAGAGAGAGATCACAAGTAGGCAGAGAGGCAGGCAGAGAGAGAGAGAGAGGAGGAAGCAGTCTCCCCACCAAGCAGAGAGCCCGATGCTGGACTCGATCCCAGGCCCCTGAGATCATGACCTGAGCCGAAGGCAGTGGCTTACCCCACTAAGCCACCCAGGCGCCCCTATCTTTCATTTTTAGATTTTTAAAAAAGATTTTATTTATTTATTTGACACAGATAGAGAGAGTGATAGTGAGAGAGGGGATACAAACAGAGGCATTGGGAGAGGGAGAAGGAGGCTCCCCGCTGAGCAGGGAGCCTGATGCAGGGATCGATCCCTGCACCCTGGGATCATGACCTGAGCTGAAGGCAGCCGCTTAATGACTGTGCCCCCCGGTGCCCCGAGGTGTCATCTTTTAAGAACAGATATGTAGGGGCGCCTGGGTGGCTCAGCAGGTTAAGCCTCTGCCTTCGGCTCAGGTCATGATCTCAGGTTCCTGAGACTGAGCCCTGCATCAGGCTCTCTGCTCAGCAGGGAGCTTGCTTCTCCCTCTCCCTTTGCCTGCCTCTCGCCTGCTTGTGATCTCTCTCTTTCTGTCAAATAAATAAATAAAATATTAAAAAAAAAAGAACAGACATATAATGGACACTCAGAAAATGTTCAAGGAACAGTGACTGGATTCCTCTTCCGTGCCAATGCAAAGGCTGTCACTATAAAGAGATGAACTCACCTCGGGACCCTGGGTGGCACAGTGTCTGACTCTTGGTTTCTGCTCAGGCCATGATCTTGAGGTTGTGATCTAGGCGTCGTGAGATTGAATCCCACCTCGGGCTCCACACTCTGGGCAGAGTCTCTCTTGGATTCTCTCCCTATTCCTCTGTCCCTTCCCCCAGAATAAATAAATACATCCAAAAAGGAGAGAGATAGACTCGCTTTGCTCTGCAGTTGCCAGTGAGGAAAGACCAGACAAGAAATCCCTTTTGATCCCCTTATACACTGACCCCACCCCTTGCCCCAAACAAGACCTCCTTCTTTCTAGAACATGGGCTTCACCATCCCTCTTCTCACCTTGCCTCGGGAGTGGTATAGCTGTGGTCTTTCCAGCCCCCTGGTGGTCTGGTTCCAGCAGCCTGTGCAAATTGGGGTTGCACAAGTTGTGGGTGCTAATTACTGTTATATCTGCCTGTCTCTATAGTTGACTGTTGCCAGATTCAGTGAGGGCAAGGTTTCCCTTCTCTGGACAATCAGCTGTTACCCGCCCCCCCCCAAAAAAAAGAAATTTTAAAACATTTGTACCAAAAAGCAGTTATAGGTTTGGATAGACTCCTGGATAGAAAGTTCATCCTCGAGCATCTCAGTTTCATGAACCCCACTTCAGGTGGGGTCTGTCCTCTCCCTTGTGGCTCTTTTGTGTCTTTGCTTGACCCGAAAACGAAAGCTTTCTGGAGATGTTCACACTTCTGTGTGCAGACCCATGTCTCATACTTGGTCTCTGACTCTCCTAAGTCAGGACCAGGAGTTAAAACCTCTCAGTCACTTCCATGTGAAATATGGTTATCATTTCCAAGTGAAATGAACCATTAAATTAACCAAACCAAACCATTATGCAGCGTGGTGTAAAGAAAAGGGGTTTTGGATGCCCACAGAACCATGTTCCAATCCTCAGCTCTGCTTTTTATTAGCTGAAAGATCTTAGGTGATTCATTTCATCTCTCCGATGGCTCGTTTCCTCATTTGCAAAATGAGGCAAATAATAACATGCAACATGCCAGGCTGTTGTGAGGCTGAAACACTATGTTACTTAAGCAAATGAGAAGTCCCTTGCACAGTATCCGGAATACAGCATACACTCAACAGATGTGAGTCTTTTATCTCTATCTTTTTATTTAGATACTGAGCATGAAGGAATAGATACTCATAATAACAGAATATGGGGAAGACATCATCCAAATTTATTCCATGATTGTGGACAGATAGGCAATCCAAGATGGGGGGTGATAAGAGGACTGATTATGAATGTTGAGGCTCACTAGTCTCCTTTTGAGGTGGGGAGGGGGAGACCAAACAATTTTCTTTTTTTTTTAAGCATTTTATTTATTTATTTGTCAGAGAAATCGATTGGGAGAGAGAACAAACAGGGGGAGCAGCAGGCAGAGAGAGAAGCAGGCACCCCGCTGAGCAAGGAGCCCGATGCAGAACTTGATCCCAGGACCCTAAGATCATGACCTGAGCCAAAGACAGACGCATAACGAACTGAGCCACCCAGGTGTCCCAAGACCAAACAATTTTAAGCTAAACATCAGCCTCTACATTCTCTTCATTAGAATCATGCAGGCTGGTGTTATTTCAGAGCCTATGTGAGATTTTTTCATCTGCAAAATGAGAGCCTCTATGGGGATTAAGTTTCCAAAAAGTATATCTAGTAGGTGCTCAAAAACGCTAGCTGAAATGATCACCAGGGTGGTAATGATCATTGCTCTTTTCACACAGTGAGAGACTTCATTTTTCTGATCCACAGAGCATGGGGACTTGTAGGAGGCCATTGCCAGGATCCTGTCTAGCTTTGACCATTGCTGATAGTAGGGTGCTTTGTGAAATACACTTGAGACATCCTGGATAAAGGACCACACCAGGTCCTTGTGGTGGCATAACTGATACGGCTTATCAGCCACTCCTGATGCTTTGGACACAACTCAACTGTCCTTGTGCACAGGAAATAAGGGCAGCCCAAACCCAAGCCAAAACAAGTTATTCTAGCATTCCATTTATCTGGTTTCTTTACAGTCCTTACTCCCAGCAGCACATTAACAACATGGGCAGTCAAACCTTGGGTCCTCCAGGTATCTAGAATCTGTGCACTTTTGTGACTTGTACAAACACATTCCCTTGGCTTCCCTCCAGGCTACTCGGGACTTTCATGTTTGGAGTTAGGGTGGAGCATGTGTGGTCACCCACTGTTTCCCATCCCTGTCTTGGGTCACTCCAGGACCTCTTGGTCTCCTGTGGCTCTGGTTCCAGCTCTGCATGGGCTCTGGACAAAATCACACAAAGGGAATCTGATAGTACCTCATCTCCTGCCCCAACTCTGCCTCTCTCCCCTGCTCTGAGGCTTCCGTACTAACAATGCCCTGGGATTGATATGCACAGCCCTGAGATGCAAGTGAATGCCCTGTGGGGTGGATGTTGATCAATGGGAGATAAGAGCTGGTGGGTGCACGCAGACAGGTTACTGGGGGCGCAACCCTACAGACCAGCAATCCTTCCTACTCAGTGACAGCCCACTCAATAACACCATCTCATACTGGTTCCTGTCTGTCCTGCTTCATTCCCTTTATTCTTCACTGCTGCTCCCTGGAAATGTGCTCCTGGACATAGCCCTGCCGTGAGCCCTCTGCCACCGGCTCTGCTTTCTCGGGAACCCAGGCTAAGCGTAACCGAGTGATTGAAATTTGGGAGTTAGATTATTCACCAGTACGATAGCCATAAAAATATGATGCAGGGTGGTGGGTGGAGAAGCAGACAACCCTGGGCAAACAAAGGGGAACCCCATGTGTCACAATTACACAGGCTTTCAGCTATGACTCATTGGATCAGAGTTTGGTGATAGGTCCAGCTTCTGGCTGAACACAAAACAGCAGGCTCATGGTAGCCAATTGCCAATTCCAACCACTCTGTGAAAAGCCACCAGACCCTTCTGGCAGCTTTCGAGAAGCAATTGTAGAACAGACTTTGCTGTAAAGCAGGTCCAGGATCTAACTGTGAAAATGGCACAGTTGTTGGAAACAAACTGAGGTTGCTTGACGGGAGTGGGGGGGGGGAGGGATGGGGTGGCTGCGTGATGGATATCGGGGAAGGTATGTGTTGTGGTGAGTGCTGGGTGTTGTGTGAGACTGATGAACCACAGACCTGTATCCCTGAAACAAAGAATATATCATATGTTAATTAAAAACAAACAAACCAACAAAAAGTGGCTGAGTTGAAAAAGAGAATGCACCATCTTGACAGGTGTCCCAGTCAAAGTCAGCATGAAGGAGAAGACTGGAATCTGAGCTGTGAAACGGGGACCTTTGTGTAGACAAGCCTGAGCAGATTGACCCGGGAGACTCCTCGAGCCCCCTTCTTACCAGAGGAGAATGTACCACGACTTGGGCTAAAGCAGAAACCTTGCAAAATGCTATTTTTCTACTGAAGATCCACACCTCCACTCTTGAATGTTTTAAAGCAAGTAATCAAAGTCAGGTGCATCTCCTGGACCAGTTAGTCAGTCACTGCTCTGGGAGAAAATAACACACGTCGTAGGACTTGTGGGCCATATTACTGTGATGGGAAGAACGGGGAGGGGCATGTGGGAGAGTGGGTTCTGAAACTGTTGGATTGTGCTGGGTGAAAGATAAGCCCGCAATAATAAGACTTTTCCCCACTTGGGGACTTTCATCCACAAGTCAACACCCAGCACTATGGCCAGTCCTAATTGACTATTGGGATGGAACTCGGCCTAGAGAAATGAGGAGGATATTGGCAGAACTTCCTGGACACAGTATCAAGGAAAAGTCAGAAGGATTAAAGTATGGACATTGGAACTGATTTACCACATAAGACCCGAGAACCCATCAGGGGAGACTCTGCCTTTGTGAAGGCCACCAACATCTCTGAGATACTCAGTGATGACACACCTCTGTTGGCCTGGCGTGGACAGTGAGAAAGGTGCTACTATCAATGGGAATGACAGGATTCCAGAATGACAATGGCCAGGCAACTGCATTTAATTATCAAAGGAAGGTGAGTGTAATTAATGGGTTGCGAGCAAGGCTGAACTATCCATCAAGTTTCTTGATCCACAGGAATTTATCCGGAGAAATGGCTACTGGATCATAGTGTTACCAGTGGGGAAAAGATGAGGACAACTGAGCAGGGCACCCTTATTTATATAATTAGAAGAGAATTCACGAGCTCATGAGCAGGCTAATGCCAGCTGTCATCATGGAAACCACATTCCTACTCAGGGGAAAGTTTCCAGGGGAATGTCGGCTCTCAGGATCAGAGCTCATTGTTTGAAAGGGAAGACGGGTCCCCTTAAGGAAGGACTTTGCAATACACCCTAATTCTATATATTAAAAATTTCCTCATTCCCCCAAGTACACTTGAGATCATATCCCAGAGTAACTATCCACCAGGATAGAAGAAAGACCCAGAATTTCCAAGGACTGTGTGACATGGGATCTCAGACAAGGCTGATTGAAACCAGAGGACATCACACCCTCCTCTGCCTAGAATAAAGGCTTATGGTGGCCAAATGATAATCAAGTCCAAGCTCAAATCTAGCGGATGATGGGCCCTGTGAGTTTTCAGACTGACTCTGAGGCCACGAAGGGGGGATTGTGATAATGCAACAGATACAGTAGACACCTGGCCACACCCTTTACTACCTGTACACTCTAACCAGATAGCTTCCTATTGCAAACATCAGTGAGTTTGTGTCTATGGTCTTTCTTTAGCAGCTGGCCTATGCATGGACAAGTTTGGATTTGCTAAAGAGATAATTCCAGGTCAGAGAAATGGGAATATCAGAATGTATTATGTCATGTTAGAGGCTCTATCAGCAGAACTATGTTCCCTAAGAGGTCCCATGTTTCATGTAAAACATGAAATGAATTAGTGAGAAGGCCACTGGATTATTGGGAATTTGAATGGTGGCCCAGAATTTGTGATAGGAGATGCAGTTATGGAATTGGGCTCCCTAGTGTTAATGGTGATAACAGGATTCTAGAATAGCAGAGCCCTTGGAACAGCCCTAAATTGTCAGAGACATATACCTATGGTTTATGTAGGAATATGTAGGACCCATAGGTATATGTAGGAATGGCTAATGATGATTATGTTCTTGGAGTGAGATAGATGGACAGTGTGGTGGACTGAATGCTTGTGTCTGCCCAAAATTCATATATTGGAATCCTAACCCCACCGTGTGATGACGTTATTAGGAAGTAGGGCCTTTGGGTGGTGATTAGGTCATCAGAGCGCCCTCATGAGTGGAACTAGTGCCCTTATAAAAGACACCCCATAGAGCTCTCTTGCCTCGACTGTCTTGTGTGGACACAGAGAGAATGTAGCCATCTATGAACAGGAATTAGGCCCTCAGTAGACATAGACTCTGCCAGTACCCCTGATCTTGTACTTTCCAGTCTCCATAACTGTGAGAAATAAGGTTTTGTTGTTGTTGTTCAAGTCGTCAGTTCTACAGTGTTTTTGTTATAGCAGCATAAAGAGACTAAGACAGGCAGAAAACAAGGTATTATTTGACTCACATAATCAAAAGATCAAGATCAGATATCAGAACGCTGATGTCACTACCATAATAGAAAAGTTATGACCTTTCATCTGTTTCCAAACCTGAGAGAGTTCTAAGATCTGAGCCTAGGAATTGAAAAGGAGGCCAAATCTTGAGAAACCTTGAAATGCCACAACAAATATATATAGTGGCTGTTCTCCCAATCCTTTCTCCAAATAGGCCTTTAGTCATTGATGAGGCATCATCAGTATGGATTTCCCTAGAATATGGCAGAACCTTCACATTGCTCCCTGACTTGTAGAGTGAGAGTCATTAATTTTTTTAAAAAGTGGGGAGGTGGGGAAGAAAAGCCAACTGGAAGTTTCTGAAACTACTCCCAACCCTTGGCTGAGAAAATAAATCAAGCCATAGTACATCCTACATCCTGGGTGGAATGACAGATTACTATCTCCCCTTAGAGATTTAAAGAATGGGTAGTTGTTCCCATTCTACTTTCTATTTCACTCATGGGCATATGACCCTGTAGAACCCAGATGGATCATGTTGAATGATGGTGGACTACTATGTATTTAACTGAGAAGTAGTCCTAATTTTAGTTGCCCTTCCAGATGAACACAACCTCTGATAATTGGTATGTGGTTATAGATTTAGCAAATTCACTGTTTTTGAATTACATTAAGAATGAGGCTCAAGGCCTGGGTGGCTTAGTGGGTTAAAGCCTCTGCCTTCGGCTCAGGTCATGATCTCGAGGTCCTGGGATTGAGGCCCACGTTGGGCTCTCTGCCGGCGGGGAGCCTTCTTCTCCATCTCTCTCTGCCTGCCTCTCTCCCTACTTGTGATTTCTCTCTCTGTCAAATAAATAAATAAAAATCTTTTTAAAAAAACAAAGAATGAGGCTCAAAAGCAGTCTGCATTCATCTGGGATGGAGAACAGCACAAACTCAGTCTTGTCCAGTCCTTGTTAATTCTACTGCTGGCAGTCGCTTGGCCACAGTTCCCCAGTAAAACAGAACTGAGAGAGAGAGAGAGAGAGATTTTTTTATAAAGGACTGGCTCATGTGACGTAGGAGGCTGTTGGCAAGCTGGAGACCCAGGAAAGCCAGGGTGTGATTCAGTCGGAGTCCAAAGGCTTGAGATCCAGAACTGATCGTACAAAATCCAGTCTGAGAGCAGGAGACCATGAGATGAGATGTCCAAGCTTGAGCTGTGAGGCAGAAAAAAGGGGGTGAAAATTCCTCCTTCCCCCACCTTTTGTTCTCTTCACACCCTCAACAATTGTATGGTCCCCACTCACACTGGAACAGGCAATCTACTTTGCTGAGTCCACCAATTCAAATACCTATCTCATCCAGAAACACTGTCATAGACATACCCAGAAAGAACGCCTACTATGGGCACCTCACGGCTAGTCAAGTTGACCCATAAAACTAACCATCACACTCAGTATCAAAATAGTCCAAGCAATGGTGTCCAACAAAAATATAAAAATACGTAATTTTAGTAACCACACTGAAAAAAAGTAAAAAAGCAAGGGAAGTTAATAATATATGTATTGACTTACTAAACATATCTAAAATATTATCAATTGCCATATATAATCAATATAATGATATTAATAAGATATTTTATGTTACTTTTTCATAACAAATCTTCAAAATCTGGTGTATATTTTATGGTTATAGCATATCTTAATTAACCACATTTCAAAGGCTGAAAAGTTACGTGGAGCTAGTGGCTACCACGGACACTGCAGATCTTAAGAACCCTTCACTGTGGGGACATTCTGCAGAACATCACACTAGGACGCTATACTGATGACATCATATGACCAGACCCAGTGAACAAGAAATGGCAGGTATTCTAGATGCCCTGGTAAGACACATACCATGCCAGAAGGTGGGATATAAGCTCTACAAAGATTCAGGGACCTGCCACATCAGTGAAATTTTTAAACGTGTTAGATATTTATGTAGAAAATAATTTAATTCACCAAAAGAGAGGTCTGGCCTCAGTTCTTGGCTGGTAGGCAGTCATCTCTAGGCTGTTGGAAAGTCATGCCAGATAGATATGTTGTATTATAACTAGGGCCAGCCATATTGTAACAGTGTGATTCGGGGTGGGACCTTTGGGTCACGTGATGTCAGTATGACCTGTCGAGGGGCTGCAGACAGAGGTTAGTTGCAAAGGCAACTGTTTGTGGGATGGAGTCCCAATCCTTCGAACACTAGCCTAGGGTCAACTTCTCTGGTTGGCATTACTCCATGCATGTTGTCATGTATCAATGCCAGGAGAGTAGAGCTCTCTCGACTCCATGGGGAGAGGACAACTGGAGGCTCTGTGTTTTGTACTTGCCCGGATTCTGCCTTATGCATTTCTTCCCTTGGCTGACCCTAACCTGTATCTTTTAGCATTTAGAATCTATAGCTGTGAAGGTAACAGCTATTTGTAAGTTTTGCAAGTCTTTCTAACAAATTATCGAAACTAAAGGTGATCTTGGAGACCCCCAAAAGGGTATCATAAGTGAGGTGATCATGTGCAGACACAGGGGGTGACTTTCATGTTATCATTAAGTGTTGATTTATCTTTGTCTACATATTTACCACTTTCTTTGTTCTGTATGTCTTGTAGCTCAGACTTTCCATCTGTTATCACTTTCTATAAATTCTTTGGCAAATTCAGGTCTGCTAGTGACATTTTTTTCCTTCTGTTTTCATTTGAAAATGTCTTATTTTGTGTCATCTTTGAAATATATGGGTACAGGTTTTCAGGTGGCTAGTTATTTTTACCAGCACACTGAAGATTTAATTCCATAGTCATCTGGCTTCCACTGTAGCTGTTGAAAATATCGGATCCCTAAGTGTCACTCCTTTGAAGGTGATCTGTTTCCCCAACCCCCAGGTTTTTTTTTAAGATTTTATTTATTTATTTGAGAGAGGGACTCACACAAGGCGGGGGCGGGGGGATAGACAGAGGGAGAAGGAGAAGCAGGCTCCCCACTGAGCAGAGAGCCCAATGTGGGGCTCGATTCCAGGACCCTGGGATCATGATCTGAGCTGAAGGCAGATTCCCAGCTGACTGAACCACCCAGGCACCCCGAACCCCCAGCTATTTTTAATAATTTTTTGTTGGGCTCCTGGGTGGCTCAGTAGGTTAAGCATCTGCCTTTGGCTCAGGTCATGATCCCAGGATCCTGAAATCAAGTGCTACATCAGGCTCCCCACTCAGTGTGGAGTTGGTGTCTACCTTTCCCTCTGCCCCTCTCTCCCCACTCATGTACACATACTCTCTCTCAAATAAATAAAATCTTTTTTAAAAAAATAATTTTTTTGTTTATTTCCTGAAGTTTCATTGTAATAGTCTTTTTTTAAAAAAGATTTTATTTATTTATTTGACACAGAGAGCGATCACAAGTAGGCAGAGAGACAAGGGGAAGCAGGATCCCTGCTGAGCAGAGTGGACCCAGGACCCTGAGATCATGATCCTAGCCAAAGGCAGAGGCTTAATCCACTGAGCCACCCAGGTGCCCTCATTGTAATAGTCTTGGTGTGTATTTCCTTTTGTTTAGAGTTCATAGTGATTTTTTTAAAGAGAAAGTGTGTGAGCAGGGGTGTGAGAGGACAAGCAGAGGGAGAGGGGGAGAGAAAATCTTAAGGAGGCTCCATTCCCAGGGTGGAGCCCAATGAGGGCCTCGATCTCACAACCCTGAGATCATGATCTGAGCTGAAATTAAGACTAGGACACTTAACCAACCAAGCCACCCAGAAACCCCTCACAGTGATTCTTAAATCCATAGGCTGTTTTCTGTCTTCACTTCAGGAAAATTGTCAGCCATTAATGTTTCAAATATTTCCTCTGCTACATTCTCTCTTCTCTCCTTCTGGGACTGTGATCAACATACGGTAGACCTTCTCACTCTTTTCTTCTCTATGACTCTCACCTTCACCGCATGCTTCCTTCTGGATATTTTCTTCTGACCTGCCTTCCATTTTACAAATTCTCTCTGTTATAACTCTGCCTATAGAGCCAATGATTTAGTTCTTAGTTTCAGTTATTTTTCTTTTTCAGTTCTAGAATTTCTGGTTGCTTCTTTTTCATATACATTCTGTCAGTTTGTATAATTTTCAGTTCTCTGCCCAAATTTCCAATGTTCTTTTTTATAACCTTGGTCGTAATAGATATAATTATATTCAAATCTATGATCAATAAGTCCACGATCTAGAGCTCCCATGTCACTATTTCTATTGTTTATCATTTTTCCTGGCTTTTGTTCCCAGCGTCTTATCTCCTCATGCACCTGATATCTGTGATCGTGTGCCAGACATTATGTTTGAACAATCATTTGTGGAAATAATTTGAGACGTTGGGTGGTATTAGCTTGTTTCATGTGGATTTTCATTTGCTTCCACCAGGAACCCAGGGCACTAGGAATCAGGATTTGCTTGATGTATTGCTGGGGTTAGGATTTCCTGAGTCGTACAGAGGACTGGAAGCTGGGTTGCAATCCCTGTAAAGGGCTGGTTTACTTCTGATGTAGCTTTTTCAGAATCCTGATCCAAAGCAAGCCGGGGGCTCCAAGTTTTGTCCTAATGTCTGTGACATTATCAGAAGTCTCACTCAGCTAGCTTCTCCATCTCTTTTCCCTGAACAGGGATGCTCCCAGAAAAGAGACCCTAATTGGGGACTTAATTCACTGGATTTTGTTTCTCTTCTCTCTCTCCATCTGATAATTCTTCATTGGCTCTGGAAAACAGCATGGAGGTTCCTCAAAACGTTGAAAATAGAATTTCCCTATGACCCAGCAATTGCACTACTGGGTATTTACCCTAAAGATACAAACGTAGTGATCCAAAGGGGCACGTGCACCCGAATGTTTATAGCAGCAATGTCCACAATAGCCAAACTATGGAAAGAACCTAGATGTCCATCAATAGATGAATGGATCAAGAAGATGTGGTATATATACACAATGGAATACTATGCAGCCATCAAAAGAAACGAAATCTTGTCATTTGCGACAACATGGATGGAACTAGAGCGTATCATGCTTAGCGAAATAAGTCAAGCGGAGAAAGACAACTATCATATGATCTCCCTGATATGAGGAAGTGGTGATGCAACATGGGGGCTTAAGTGGGTAGGAGAAGAATAAATGAAACAAGATGGGATTGGGAGGGAGACAAACCATAAGTGACTCTTAATCTCACAAAATAAACTGAGGGTTGCTGGGGGGAGGGGGGTTGGGAGAAGGGAGGTGGGGTTATGGACATTGGGGAAGGTATGTGCTTTGGTGAGTGCTGTGAAGTGTGTAAACCTGGCGATTCACAGACTTGTACCCCTGGAGATAAAAAATATATGTTTATAAACAATAAAAAATTAAAAAAAAAAGAAAATGGTTTACAAGAGGGAGGTATATGCAAGGGGACTGCCAAAGGAGCCATGAGACTAAAGGAAAAGGCCAAATAGTCCAGCTTAACAAGAAGTGGCTTATCCAGGGGACTTAGGGACAGAAGTGTGTCTTGGGCAGCTCTAAGACAAATGGATTTCCACAACCCCATTGCCAGTGAAAACTGCTTTTATAGTTTTAGAGGCTGGGAAGTACATGCCTGTAGACCACCTGGGAAGAAATATTTGAGAATAGTTGTGTCATAGTCTTACCTCCAGAGCAGATCAAAGATGTTATACCCCTGGGGTGTATGTAAGGAAGTCTTTGTTATGCCTTTTTAAGAGATTATTGTCATATCTCCTACTTGTTTGGGGTTCCTTTGATGGGAAAAATGTTAACTAAGCTCCCATTTATCTTCCCTGATTAGACACTATAAAAGAAATAAATTACATTAAGCCCCAATTGCTTTTAGCTTTGATTAAAACTAAACTCAGAGGCCACAATTTTTCTTAGAGATAAATTTTACAAAGCTATGGATGCAAATGCTTTTGAGAATGGGAAACACTGGTTTAAGAATTAACCTTTGAGTGTTGATGAGAAATGTAAGTTACAGCAATACACATTCTGAGACTTGTCATAAATTTGAGTTTGGTTTTGGCTGCTTACTAATAAGATACGGGAGCTTTTTTCCCCCTATAGTGTCAAAAGATTTATTTGAATAATTTCCTTGAGGTTATGAATGTTTGATATAGACAGCCACATTTGTTAGAATGTTTGCTATAGAATTTTTTGTTCAATTTGTAAAAAGTGTTTGTTATAGGAAATTACTTTTATTCACTGGCTTTGTGATAATTACCTGGCTGATTTTATCTCACTGATTTGTTGTAAATGATACAACTGGTATAAAAAGATCATGAGGAGGCCCCCTGGGTAGCATAGCCAGTCAAGTGTCTAACTCCTGGTTTTGCTCAGGTGGGGATCTCCTGGTGCTTGAGATCAAGCCCTATGTCTGGCTTGGTGCTTTATGTGGAGTCTGCTTGAGACTCTCCCTCTCTCCCTTTGCCCTGTCCTCCCTAAAATTAATAAATAAATCTTAAAAAAAAGGACTGTATGGATTCCCTTAAAATTAGGAATATAATGGGCATGTGGGTGAATCAGTCAGTTAAGCAACTGCTTTTGGGTTAGGTAACCATCCCATGGCTGTGGGATCAAGTCCTGCATAGGGTTCCCTGATCTGCAGGGAGTCTGTTTCTCCCTCTGCTTCTTCCCCACCCCAGTTTGTGCACATGTGTTCCATCTCTCTCTCAAAAATAAATAAATGAATAAAAATAAATAAACTAACTTTAAAAAATTGGGACTATCATCAAAGGAATTCTTTCCAGTGAAAATTCATTTTGTTTTATGTGTATATTAAGGTGGCTTTCACAGATTAATTTAGAAATGCAATGCAGAATATCCGGTTTGCCACAACTGCATATTCAGGCGAATGGAATACTCTCGCTTATTTTTATATTCTTGTTTTATTTTAATTTTATTCCTCTGTGGATCATCAAGTTCCTGTAGATTAAATGGTAGTGTAATAGTACACTTAACGCTTCCCTAAGTGTATAAACACTTTAATGGGTGATGATTCAGAAGGCGTCTGCACTGCTAGGTATCATGCATCGCCTTCTATTTTCCCAATAAATAGCCACCCCATGCTGGAATCAGCTGATTAGGTATGAGCTACAGGTAGAAAGAAAGACAGGAGCAACTAGTATAAGCAAATAGCTTGGAGTCAGACTGACTGTGGTCGAAATCTTGTCTCTATCCCTTATTAGCCTTGTGCTTCCGGGGTAAGTTACTCTGAGCCTCAATGTCATCACCCATAAACTGGGGGTAATGATATTAGCCATCTCATGGGGTCTTTTGGTGGGGGGGAGAACGTAAACGTAAAGGATGAAGTAAGGGTGTGATAGTAGGGGTGCCAGGGTGGCTCAGTCAGATAAGCATCTGCTTTCAGCTCAGGTCATGATCCCAGGGTCCTGGGATCGAGCCCTGCATCGGATCCCCTGCTTGGTGGGAGGCATACTTCTTCTCCCACTCCCCCTGCTTATATTCCCTCTCTCGCTGTCTCTGTCAAATAAATAAACAAAATCTTTAGGAAAAAAAAAAAAGACAAAGCACTTTGTATACGGAGAGCACAGGAGTACCTAAGAAATAATGACAGGGGCGCCTGGGTGGCTCAGTAGGTTAAAGCCTCTGCCTTCAGCTCGGGTCATGATTCCGGGATCGAGCCCCATGTTGGGCTCTCTGCTCAGCAGGGAGCCTGCTTACCCCCCCACCCCCACCAGCCTCTCTGCTTACTTGTGATCTCTCTCTCTGTCAAATAAATAAATAAATAAATCTTAAAAAAAAGAAAGAAAGAAATAATGACAGGTATTACCACCTGAGAATACATATTCTGCTGCCCGGAGGAGTAAAGGCAGCTCCAGAATTTCTGCTACGAGGCACTCAAGAGCAATAATCACAGTGGAAGGCAGGGCTGGTCCTGCTTTTACATGGATTCTACGCTGAGTTAGAGAAAATGAGAAAGGGTTTGAGATTTGCAGGGATTAGAGTACTCCCCCTGGCTCCTGTCCAGTGATGATATTCAGGGGATTTCTTGCACTCCCCCTTCAGTCCCAGGCAACTAGCCAGTCAACAAATACAAGAAGGCGCTGCCAAGAGACTGGACTCCAGGGGGGGAAGAGAGAGAAGGGCCCCCTGCTTACACTTCTGCTAGATCCCACATAATTCCCTTATATCAACTGCACATCAGCTACACTCTTCCTTGTCTTCAGCCAATCTCATTGAAGGGCAAGACCTTTGGTTTTATTGGCCACAAGACAGCAGAGTGGTCCTCCTGAGTGCAGGCTGGTTTACAACAGCCCTCTGATCCTGGAAGGACACTGCCCAAATTCCACTGTGGCCTCTGCAGAGGCCCCCAGGAGATGAACAGACAACCATTCTCAACACCAACTCAGGGCCACACTCCCTTTACCTAGGCAGCAAGAGGTTTGATCTTAGGCTCTGGAGGTAACTAAGTTTGAAATCCAGGATTCACCCCTAGTTAGCTTGTGACCTTGGACAAGATACTTTACTGTGCCTAGTTTTCCCAACACCAAGACCCAAGGTCTATTCTTTTTTTTTTTTTAAAGATTTTATTTATTTGTCAGAGATAGAGAGAGCGAGCACAGGCAGAGTGGTAGGCAAAGTCAGAGGGAGAGGCAGAGGGAGAGGCAGGCTCCCCACGGAGCAAGGAGCCCGATGCGGGACTCGATCCCAGGACGCTGGGATCATGACCTGAGCCAAAGGCAGCTGCTCAACCAACTGAGCCACCCAGGCGTCCCCCAAGGTCTATCCTTAATCTGGAGGCTTTGGCAGAGTAGCTGCGTAGAAAACTCTCAATAAGTATCAGCTGTGATTACTTTACAGGCCCAGGACCAAAACAAATCTATTAAGTTGCTCTAATTATATGGTGAAAAGACACCGGGTTTTAGTTACAGTCTCAAACACTGACACTCCATAATCTTGGACAAGTTGGACTTCTTTTAGGTCCCGTTTCCCCAACCGTCACATGATTTTACTGATTTAAAAAATACTCAGTGGACATTTATTGAGTGCTATCTTCTATATGTCTTCCCCAAAGGAGCCCACACAACGCTTCAATTATTTCCCAATCGGCGCACTCACCCAGTGGTGAGGGACACTGAGAGGGCGGCGGAGACTTCGTTCCCCTCTGCTTTAGGGATGGATGGAGGGCCAGATTTACCCGGGAAAAGGCATTTGAACGAAGGTTGAAGGATCATTCACAAGTCGGCCTTGTAATTACTGGTGATGCTTTTATGTTACTGCCCCTTTCAGACTTAAGCATTCGTAGGATTTGGTTCTGAAAACAAGCCCACTTCTTTTTTATTGCCGAGGTCACTGTGATTGAGAAAGCCAGTGGAGCCGCATAAAACAGGTTATGCCTCCTCTTCCCCCTTCGAGGAACCGTGACCTTGCGGTATCCGCGCGACTGGGGGTGTGTGTTTGGTCTGCTCGCCTGGGCAAGCACGGGCTGCAGGTGCAGGGTGAAGCTGCTGTAGTCGGCCTGTGCCTTTCAGCCTCACTGGAACCGAGAAACAGGAGGGCTAAGGGGGAGCGCAGCAGTGCTGGCCTCGCCTTGTGTACAAGGGCACGCTCTGAGTGCCCACGGCCGGACGCCCCCAGACCTGAGGCACCGCGCCATCCACTCCAGGGTCCGGCGACAGCGGGGAGTGGAGAAGACTCCGGCTCCGGGAGGGTCAGTTTTGCGGGAACCGGATGGGCATCTCTCCAACCCTGGCAGCGACGCCGGACCTGGGAAAGGGCACAGGCCCCACACACGCAGGATCACTTGGGCGGGCTGGCCGCGTGCCCCGGCACCCACGAGAGGAGGCGGGATGGGGGGCGGGGCCGGCGGGTCGGCCTCCCGTGAAGCCTCGCGCGGGGAAGGACCGGAACTCCGGGCGGGCGGCTTGTTGATAATATGACGGCAGGAGCTGCCTGGTCTTCTCGAGGAGGCGGTGGGGCCCACACCCGGAAGAAGGGTCTCTTTTCAGGCTAGTGCGGCGGCCGCTGCGGACCCGGCCGGTTGCTGAATGAGGGGAGCCGGGCCCTCCCCGCGACAGTCACCCCGCGCCCTCCGCCCCGACCCGGGCCCCGCCATGTCCTTCTTCCGGCCGAAAGGTAGCAGAGGGGGCTCCGGCTGGGAGCCAGGCCGGGCTTCAGGGGCGGCGGTGGGGTAGGTGGGCCTGCACGGGCTTTCCTCCCGGGTGGTGGCGAGGCCCTCGGCTTCCGCGCAGACGCCCCCTGCGTGCCTTGCTTTGCTCCCGGACTCTGCAGGGAGGGAGAAGGTGGCCTCCTCGCGCGAGGTCAGAGGGGAATTATCTCGCTGGTCCAAAAGTGTTTGCCAGAGCCCGTACAAGTTAATGCCTGTTTGCGCAAACCCCGTTTTCGCGTTTGTGTGCTGTGTGTCTATAAACGGTGGATCCAGAAGAAGGAAATTCCTTTAGTACCTTGTTACGGAAGTCTCTGACTTTTCAGAATACTGAGGGTTTTCTATCTAAAAGCAACATGTGAAAAAGCTCTTTTCTTCAACTGGTGCTATTTTCTAGTTTCCCCTTTTTTGGGGGGTGGGGTGGGGGATCCTGCAGTTCCTAAATAACATTACTTATTGCTGAAAGTTCCCTAATGAAGACTATTTCTTTTGATGACTTAGCAAGTCAACTTAACTGTTGGAACGCTCACTTTGTAAACGAAATTTCCGATTTTCAATTTTAATAGTTGCCCAGTTTTTAAGCAGAGGCAGTTTAGTTTTGATCCTGGATAAAGTTGTTGTGTTGCATTTAAAGTATATATCCAGAATGAACAAGTGTAGGTCTTTTTGGGTGATAGTGGTTCTTTAAGTTTTGTTATTTAAGAGAAAAGGTATCAGAGGGGGGAAACAAAAAAAACCACTAAACCTTATCAGAGGCTTGGGTTCACATGACTGCTCTGCTACTGACTGTCACCTGGGATAAAAAAAAAAAAGTGTTAACCCACTTTTTTCTCCTCTCTCAACCAAGAATTAGGTGGTTCCTAAAGGCCCCATTCAGATATGAATTCAAGAATTCTTTTTACGTACGTGCAGAGTTTTAGTAACTGATGTCATGGTGAGTGAATGGTACTGTGAGGAATGAATGAAAGCTCTGCTGAATGAAGGAAACCTGTAAAATGGTACAAGGAAGCTTTGTTGATAATGTACCTTGGTGTAGTTTATCGCTCTAATTTGTTTGACAGTGTTGAAGTGGTTTTTTTTAAGGGGGAAAGAAAGCATTCTGTGTATAATGAGGCAGATTGCATGTTACATAATAGACTGTTGTCTCTGTCCGACAAATACTTTTGAATGTCTGCTGCTTGGCAGGCACTGTGTTAGGCCCTCATTATTAAGCACTGAACAAGAAAATGTCCCTGCACCTATGTACCTTCTTGTCTGCTGGGACCGACAGACAATACATTTCTCTTTTAATACCTGTGTGTATTTACAAATTGATAACATGACAGAGATGAGGTGAGAGGAGAAGCATATTTTGGTTTGATGTTAGAGAGGGGCCTCAGCAGGTGACCTTGGAACTTAGAGCCAAGGGCTCAGTAGGAGGTACGAGAGGCTAGGGAAGAGCATGTCCAAAGGTTGTGAGTCAAGAAAGAGTTTGGTGTCCTTCAAGAAAGGAAGGAAGGCCACTGTGATTTGGGCTTGGAGCGGTAGACAAGATTCAGAGCTTTGTAGGCCATAGTTGGGTTTTATTTCAAATGCAGAGACATTATTTCAATTTATTATTATTATTATTTTTGAAAGAGAGAGAGCGCGAGAGGGATAGGGGAGAGGGAGAGAATCTTAAGTAGGCTACATGCTCAGTGTGGCGCTACTTCGGGGCTGGATCTCATGACCCTGAGATGGTGACCTGAGCTGAAATCCGGAGTCAGACACTTAACCAACTGAGCTACCCAGGCACCCCTTAGAATTTTTAAAGAGGAGTGATTTGATATTATGTTATAAAAAGATCATGGTAGTTGCTTTTTGCAGGCTGAATGTGGCAAGAGTAGAAGCTAGATGCTTCTGTTTAGGGATCCCATCCAGTCTTGAAATACCATTTTTAAATACCACCTATATGCAGACGACTCCTGAATTTACATCTCCAGCTTGAATTCTCTCCCGAGTTAAGAATGGTATATCCAACTGTTGGTCCACGTTATACCTCTACCTAATAGATACAGTATATCTGTTAATAGAAATAATAGGCTGACAGATGGCTGGCTCTTTGAGTTACTGTACCAAAATTTAACTCCAGATTTTTTGTCACCTCAGTAAATTGCATTTCTGTTCTTTTACTTGCTCAGTCTAAAACTTTAGTACCTTCTTGAACCTTTCTTTCTCTCCTGTATCTACATAAGCAAATCTGCTAAGTCTACCCCAGAATGTAACCAAATTCAGCATCTTCTCACCATCCCTGACTATTAACTCCCTGGTCTAGGTGGTCATCCCCGTAGATTGGACAGTTAAGTCCTCCTAGAGGATGTCACTCAAATCTCAGCTTAAAAGTTAAGAGGAAGCTGGTTTTATGAAAGTAGAGAAAATGGGTGCCAGGGTGGCTCAGTTGGTTGAGCGTCTGACTCTTGATTTGGACTCACATCATGATCTCAGGGTCGTGAGATGGAGGCCTGTGTTGAGTCCCTAGCTGAGCAGAGAGCCTACTTGGGATTCTCTCTGTCCCTTTCTTTCTGCTTCCCACCCCCACCTCCCCATCCCCTATCCCCTGTCAGCACTTGCTTGCTCACTTGCCTGCTCTCTCAAATAAATAAAATCTTCAAAGGCAGAAAGGAAATAGAGAAAGCAGAGTTATTTTGCTGTAGGCTTCAGTTTGGTTTCCCTTCTTCCAACCTTGACCCCTATCTCTTCAAATTTCTTCAGTAGCTTTCTGTACACGGCCCCCTTTAATCTTGTTCCCATTTCTTCTCTGTGTTCATCTCCTGCTCACCTTTTCCTGTTTTCTGTTTCCTTTTCACTGTTCTTTTTATATTGGCCTCTTTGTTGTCAAATACGTTCCTGCCTCAGGGCCTTTGCACTTAATTTTTTTTCCCCTCTGCCTAGAAACCTCTTCCCACAGGTACCCACTATTGTGTTCTCTCATCTCCTTGACATCTTGGTGAGGCTTTGTCTGTCCATCCTACTTTTAACATTGCAGTCCCCAGCCCTTGCACTCCTATCTTACCTACTTTCTCCACAGCATTTATCACCCTCTACTTTTCTATGTATTTTATTAAGATGGAAGCTGATTTTGTTCACAGCTGTATCCCCATGTATAGGTCAGTTCCTGGGCATAGTTAGGAATTTGGTAAATACTTGTTGAATAAATGAATAAAAACAAAAAATATCTGCTAGTAAAAAGTGCTGAACAGGGAATTTAAACTGATGTGGGAGTAGATCACAGGACAGCAGTCTTTGTTCAGATAATAAAGGAAGGCTTGTCTGAGAAGATGGTATTTAGTTTAAGATCTGAGTGAAGGGAGAGAGCCAGCCTCACAAAAGATCAAAGGAACTGCATTCTAACCAGAGAGAACTAGAAGTACAAATGTCTGAAGGCAGCAATAGCTGAGTGCGTTTAAGGAACCTGAAGAAGGCTGAAACTTAGGGGGTATAGGATATGCTTTGGAGACAGAAATAGCATAACTTGAACAAGTGATTGGAGTGAAGAAAAACTGGGAAAGTTTTGGACTTACAGCATGGGGCAGGAAGAATTAAGAACTGTTTTTGGCAATTATGACTTTGTGTAACAGACATCCATGTGGATATGTCAAGGTAGCAGTGGGATGTATGAATCTGTAGTTCTAGGAAGAGGTCAGAACTTGAGATACGGTTCTGGCTTTAGAAATATTTTGCAGGGGTACCTGGGTGGCCCAGTCAGATAAGCCACTGCCTTCAGCTCGGGTCATGATCCCAGGATCCTGAGATCGAGCCCCTGCATTATGCTCAGCAGGGAGCCTGGTTCTCCCTCTTCCTCTGCCTGCCACTCCCCCTGCTTGTGTGCTCTCTCTCTGTGTTAAATACATAAATAAAATCTTCAAAAAAAAACCATTTTGCATAACTGATGATTAATGACATGGGACTAAATGAGATCGCCTAGAGAATACATAAAATGTGAGGATTAGTTATGTTGAAAGGCTAAGGCTATTATAACAAAGGTACACTGAAGTGTAATGGTTCAAAAAAGATAGATTTTTTTTTATTACTCTCTTGAATTTAACAGTCCAAGTTTATTGGGTGGCTTTGCTTCACAGTCATTCAGGGATCTTTCCTCCCATATTGTTACACCTCTTTCCCTTGGGGTGTGGTCTGTTGTCAAAGCTGGGTCATAGCCTCTTCTGTCTGTCCTCAGTCCCCTGATCCATGGTAAGGAGGAAAGAGAAGCTTTGGCAGGAAAGTGACACAAAATTATTTCTATTCATATTCTTTTGGTGAGAAGTTAGTCATATGGTCATAGATAACTGCAAAAGCTTCTGGGAAATGTAGAGTAACTAGCCAGCTAGTAGCTAGCTAATAGGCTATAGTCCTCTTGCTAGAAAGAGGAAAATGAGTTCTGTGGCCAGGTAGCACTTCCTGCCATACTGTACACAAGAACAGAGCCTTGGTGAAAGTTCTAGAGTTAAGCCAGCTTTTAGAAGTTAAATTGAGGGGCACCTGGATGGCTCAGATGGGTGGCCTTTAGCTGCCTTTAGCTCAGATCAGGATTTCCAGGTCCAGGGATTGAGCCCCATGTCACTTCCGGTTCTACAGAGGTCTGCTTCTCCCTCTTCTTCTCCCCCTGCTTGTACTCTGTCTGTCTGTCTGTGTGTCTCTCTCTCAAAAGAATAAATCTTTACAAAAAACTTTTTTAAAAAGTTAAATAGAGGAACACGAGCCATTGGCAAAGGGGAATCAAAAATAAAATACCAGGGGCACCTGGGTGGCTCAGTGGGTTAAAGCCTCTGCCTTCGGCTCAGGTCATGATCCCAGGGTCTTGGGGTCGAGCCCTGCCTCAGGCTCTCTGCTCAGCGGGGAGCCTGCTTCCTCCTCTATCTCTGCCTGCCTCTGTGCCTACTTGTGATCTCTGTCAAATAAATAAATAATATCTTTTAAAAAAAAGGTAAATGCGTGGAGAAAGATATACCTTAAAAAAAATACAAGTTATAAAGGAGTGTGATATCATGGAAGCTAAGAGAAGATAGTGTTTAAAAAAGAAGGGTGTGTTGTGTTGAATGTCACTTGCAGGATCAAGATGAAATAACTACTTAGTTTGATAATGTGGGAGTAATTGATGACTTTTGAGAGAGGTATCAGTATCAGTGGAATGGGTTGGAGGGAGAAGGTGAAGTGTGGAAAAGTAGCAAGAGTAAAAACACCCTTTTCAAGAAACTGCAGTGAAAAGGAACTAAAAGGGGCTCTTGGGTTAAGCGATTTTTTTTCTTTTTTTTAAGATAAAAGGTGCTAGAACATGTTTGTATGGCGATAGAAATGATCTGGTAGAGAGGGAGAAAATGATACAGAAGAGAGAGGTGTTACTTGAGGCAGTAAAGTTCTTGAGAACTCCTGAAGGATGGGATTAAAGCTTGACTCTACCAAGATTTGGTTAGGGTATCCTGCCGTTGGGAATGGCAGTTGGTAGGACTACTTATATAATGTTTAAAAACCTTCAATCAATGCTATATGTTGTTTACAGATGCAGAAATATGTTAAAGAGTAAAACTGTAGGTGGAGACAATAATCTATTTTATGAAATTATTTCCCTGGGGAGAAGGGGAAATCCAATCAGGGAGAGAATTAATTTTCACATGCATGTCTTCTTTTGAAAAATTTTTAGAAGCAAATTAGTATAATCTTAAGATTTGACAAACCTGAGTATTACTCAGATTAAATTCTAGTATTGTCTTTGTTTTAGATGTTTCATAATACAAGGAAATAAAGAAACAAGAAAAAGTATAGTTAGCAATATAGAATAATGTAGTTGAAATAAACCTAAATCAGCAGTCACAATAAATGTAAAGACTGTATGGCTAAAAGACAAAAAGTTAGGCTGGATAATAAACCAAAATCCAGCAATAAACTACTGGGAACACAACTAAGACATAAGGACATAGAGAAATTGAAAATAACTGGATGGCAGGATATAGTAGACAAATGTCAACCAGAAGAAAGCTATGTGGCAGATGACATACTTGAAACAACAAAACATTATCAGGGATAAAAAGGTGACTACATTATGATAAAATGAAAATGGTAGTAGGAAGATAAAACTCTGAACTGCTTTGAACCTAATATCAGTCTCAAAATACATAAAGCAAAATATACAGATTTACCAGGAGAAATCAACAAATTTACACAGTTTTTTTTTAAGATTTTATTTATTTATTTGACAGACAGATCACAAGTAGGCAGAGAGAGAGAGGAGGAAGCAGGCTCCCTGTTCAGCAGAGAGCCCGATGCAGGGCTCGATCCCAGGACCCTGGGATCATGACCTGAGCTGAAGGCAGGGGCTTTAACCCACTGAGCCACCCAGGCGCCCCAAATTTACACAGTTTTAAGAATGATCTTCTTCAGACATCTAGAGCAGTAATCACAATAAACAGAAATGGGCTGTCCCAGTGAAAAGACTAGATTCCTCCTGTATGCCATTTAGTATAAAAAGGATCATAAGAAGGTTAAAAGTAAAAAGATGGGAAAATATATCAGGGATATTACACAAAAAGAAAGCTAATATAGTCTTCACAATAGCACAAAACAAAAAGTAGGGAAATTTTAAGTTTTGGAATGGAAAGGAGACAAAGGAATGGTTAGTCCCAGATAACATAATTGCATATATAAAAAAACTGAAGAAGATCTACACTCATACTTTTAGAACTCATAAAAGTTAAAAGAGTTCAGCTGGGTTTTAAAAATATATGTGTTTATATGGGATTATTTAAAACTCAGTTTTACCACTATATGCCAGTAAAAACAAAACTAAAATCATTATAGAGTTTATAAAACCTAATTTGACATGAAAGAAGACCCAGATAAATGGAGAGGTATACTATGTTCATGGATAGAAAGACTCAATCCCAGAAAGATGTGAACTCTCCCCCACATTAATCATTCAGTCAGTGCTACTTTAAAAATTCCTGTAGGGGTTTTAGGATCAGGACAAGTTGACACTATAATTAATAGAGCAGGTAGTTTTGTAAGAGAATAAGGTAGAGGACTTGGCCCTGTCAAAGGCTGATTATATGGTTAAGTAATTAAGACTGAAATTAAATGCCCAGGAAAAAACCCATGTGTGTATGAGAACTTGGTATATAAAGAGTTCCTGTTTAGTTGAGAAAGGTTGGACTAATCAGTAAGTGATGTTTGCTGTCCCTCTGGCAGAAAAATAATTAGGATTTTTCTATGTCGTATCATATACATCAGGGGTCAGTTAATTTTCTGTTCAAGACAAGATGGTGTCCTTGTAGCCATAGATTATATGTTAACAAATGGACATGGCTGTGTTAAACTAAAACTTTATTTATAAAAAACTGAAGGTGGGCTTGATTTGGCCCATGAGCTGTAGTTTCCCAATATCTGACAAACAAATAAATACAGGTAGATAAGAGCCCAGAATTTTAAAAAGCAACATTTGAAATCATATGGAAGAAAATACAGAGGGAAAAAAAAAATCTGATCCTGGGCTAGGAAAGGATATCTTTAAGACATAGGAAAATACAATCCACATAATGTAAATTTGGCTACATTAAAATTTAAAGCTTCCATACAATAAAATACACATAAGGTATTTGAAACACCAAGGATTAACATCCAGAATATGAGTGGAATTTCTGCAAATCAGTAAAGGACAAAGGAATCGAGTAGCCAGCCCATAAAAGAAGATACCTAAATACCCAATAAATACAAAAGGATATTTCCTCAGAGGAACTCAAGAAAATGAATTAAAAGTACATCAAATACCATTGAAAAATATTAATTAAATGGCCACTTTCATTAAAACTGCCCATCACTGGTTACCTATTAATTCCACTTATAGTGTTTTATCCTAGAGAAGTTTTTTTTTTAAAGATTATATTTATTTATTAGAGAGAGAGAGAGAGAGAGAGCGCGCACAAGCAGGGAGAGGGGCAGAGGGAGAAGGAGAGGCAGACTCATGGCTGAGCTGGGAGTCTGATGTGGGGCTTGATCCCAGGACCTGAAGATCATGACCTGAGCTGAAGGCGGATGCTCAACTATCTGAGCTACCCAGGCACCCCTCCTAGAGAACTTCTTACATATAGACTACATAGGAAGACATGTACTAAAATGAATCAATAAAGGTGTATTTTAGAAATTCAGCAGCTAAAATGAAAGTACTAGAGCTACATGAATGCATCAGTATAGAGAAGTCAAATTATGGGATGAATACAAGCTTCAGATATGTGTAGAAGAATACTATTCATTTCATTTTTAAAGATCTATAGAATAACTGCATGTTTTACACTCAGGTAGTAATAGTCTAAAAACATAAATGGTAGAAAACATCCAATTTAGGGCAGTATTTATCTCCGGGAAGGGAAGAGTAGTGGGATCAGGTAGTGAGTCATAGGACCCTTTATATAATATTTGGGGGGAAAAGGGAAGTAAGGCAAAACACTAATAATGTGGTTATTGTTGGATTGTGTGTGTACTTGTCTGTTTCAAGTATTGACGAGATCTGATTGATGAGAATGTATTGAAGGTGACAAAAGTGGAAATATGGAGGTATGTTTTAGTGGTTAAAATCCGTTGGTCTTAGAAGTGTTTTGAGTGTGGGAAGTAAAGGAGAGACATGTTAAGAATGACTCCAAGATTTTTGGCCTGAGAAACTGGGGTGGGAGTGTCTGTCATTCATGAGAAAAATGAAAAGTGAAGTAAACCAGGTTTGGGAAGAGAGGGTATGTTCCATTTTGGACGAGTGTAATTCTGGAAGAGGATGGGTAGATGGTTAAACAAAATGAATTTTAAGGTCAGGAAGGTTTTAGACTAGAAATAGAAATTCAGGATTCATAGCTTGTCTGTGGTATTGAAAGCCTTCAGAATGGGTAAGCTCAGCCAGGAAATACACATGTGTACGTAGTGAAAAGAAAAGGTGCCCAACTTTCTCTGAGAAACTCTCAGTAGGTAGAAGTTGACCAGGCAATAAACTGAGAAGGAGCAGCTGGAAACCAGGGAGTCGAGTGCCTTGGAAGTCCAGACAAGTTCATGTTTCAAGTAGGAGAAGCAGTCAGTTTGCAGATGCAACCCAGTTGCTTCTACTACATTACCTTATTATTTTTTTTTCTTTCCAACAGCAGTGAACAGTACCTGAAATGATAATTTTTGTTCATGTTTGTCTCCACATTCTTGTATGTAGACTTCTTGAAGACAGGACTGTTCCTTCCTGAGCCAGGACAATGTCTAGCACATACGAGGCACTCACATACTTGTTGATGGATTAATTTATCTGATACTTTGAGAGCTTGTTATTTCCTGCTACTAGCCTTTCAGTGTTGACTGTTGAAGAGCACATGTTGGGATTTTTTATTTTGATAGGCTTTTCATGGTGGGGTTAAAGAAAATTTAATGTTGGAAAAAAATACAAGAAAAGTAAGGAAGGTTAAAAATAGTCTTATGTCGGGGCACCTGGCTGGCTCAGTGGGTTAAAGCCACTGCTTTCGGCTCAGGTCATGACTCCCAGAGTTCTGGGATCGAGCCCCATATCAGGCTCTTTGCTCAGCTGGGAGCCTGCTTCTCTCTGTCTCTCTGCCTACTTGTGATTTCTGTCTGTCAAATAAATAAATAAAATCTTTAAAAAAAATAGTCTTATGTCAGATCCTGTAGGAGTTCACGCTTTGCTTAAGCTGCCATGTACCTTCCTTTCTTGGATATTACATTGTTAGCATATTTGCAGTAGAATTTCTACTGTTTTGTATAATGGAGAAGAGACTGTGTAGCACTTTAAGAGAAGTTGTTAAGCCTTGAGTATTAGATATTTAGACTATAAGTTTAGAATGTTTTTATTTGCTGCTATGAGAGGAATACACAAAAAGTAAGATACGATACACAAAGAACTCTTTTTCTTGAAGACGCATCTAGTGGCACATTTTAATAATATTAGTTAACATCCTAAATTAACCTTGTACCTCGTACTCTTCTGGGCTCTTTTTAATTTTTTTTTCACTCATAACCCTCTAAGGTAGATGTTGTTATTACTGTTCTAAAGTTATAAATCAAGGAAATTGAGACCCAGAGAAGTAAAGTAACTGGTCCATGGTCAGAGGGCTGTGTAATAAGTTGCAAGCTAGATTTGAACCCAGGTATTCTGACATTGTCTCTCCATTAGCACGCTCAGTGCTCTTGACTGAACGATGTTCAAGGGTCACTTCCTTTCCCCTGAAACTGTCTCGCCCTGTCCCCCTCCAAGGTGTTATTCCATTGTTGTACAGCTGTGAATATTCATCTGTTAGAACAAAGCTTGTCTAATTTTTACATCGTACAGATGGGATCTTTTTGACTGTAGAAGTTGGTCATGATGCTTTTTTATCTTCCAGTGAAAGGCAAAGAACAAGAGAAAACCTCAGATGTCAAGTCAATTAAAGGTGAGTTCAGTGGTGTTCCATTGTGTTAAAAAAGTGATGTGCTTTGCATTTACAGGCTATTTAAACCTGTTATCTTCCCCCCTTCTCTTGCCATTAATCATCTCTGCCTTCTTTTGTAATTATTTATGATTGTGACTTATTTCCTTGTTTGACTTGTATATTCTTCAGCACCTTGCATATATGATAGGCTTTTGCTAAGCACTTGTTGGCTGTCCTAGTGATACAGTAAACCAATGCCCTCCATTAATCACATGTTTGTTCACTAGAATTAATGAGTTGATTTTATTATTTTTTTAACTTAAAATCAGTGAATTAACATTGAGTGTATTGTTAGTGTCAGAGGTAGAGTTTAGTGATTCATCTGTTGCATATAACACCCAGTGCTCAGGATTAGATCAGGTGTCCTCCTTAATGTCTATCACCCGTTACCCCATCCCCTCATACCTCCCCTCCAGCAACCCTCAGTTTCTTTCCTGTAGTTGAGCATCTCTTATGGTTTGTAGTTGACTTTATTGTTTAAAAAAGCAAAAAGCGAGGGGTGCTTGCATGGGTTGAGTGTCTGGCTCTTGGTTTTGGCTCAGGGTCGTGAGGTCAAGCTCTGTGTTGGGTGCTCGGCTCAGTGTGGAGTCTGCTGCAGACTCTCTCTCCATCTGCCCCTCCCCACTGTGCTCACTCTCTCTCTTTCTAAAATAAATAAATAACATCTTTTTTATTTTTTAAAATTTATTTTATTTGAGAGACAGAGAGAGCACAAATGGGAGGAAGGGCAGAGGAGGGGAAGCAGACTCCCCACCATGAAAGGAAACAGATGCAGAGATCGATCTTAGGACCCTGGGATTATGACCTGAGCTGAAGGCAGAGGCTTAACTGACTGAGCCACCCAGGTGCCCCATAAATAAATCTTTAAAAACAAAACAAAAAGTGCCTGCTGGGTGGCTCAGTGGGGTAAAGCCTCTGCCTTTGGCTCCGGTCATGATCCCAGGGTCCTATGATCGAGCCCCACATCAGGTTCTCTGCTTGGCAGGGAGCTTGCTCCCCACTCACCCCACCCCCGGCCTACTAGTGATCTCTGTCAAATAAATAAAATCTTAAAAAAACAAAACAAAACACAAAAACAAAAAAACTCAAAGTGAAAAATACTCTGAACTCAGCTGACAGCTCTGGAGTAAAGAACTTCCACTTACAAGGCTTGGCTTTCTGTTGTTTACCCGGAAGTATGGATCATTATAGTTTTTACTTCTCTGTTACTTTGGATGAATGGTCTTAACTTAAATTTATCCAGAGTACTTTATTGTAATCAGTATATTATCTATGTTTATAGGCTAGAGCATGCTTCTTTAGGTTGTAATCTCTACTATAGTTTTGACTGATTTTATTATATTAATTACAAAGATTGGAATGGAAAATTATAATGGAAATTGTTTATATAGCCGTTAATGTAAATTTCATAAATAAAATCTATTTACATGAGATCTATAGATTGCTACTTAGACTTTTTTTTAAGATTTTATTTATTTATTTGACAGACAGAGATCACAAGTAGGCAGAGAGGCAGGCAGAGAGAGAAGGAAGGGAAGAAGGCTCCCTGCTGAGCAGAGAGCCCAATTCGGGACTCGATCCCAGGACTCCGGGATCATGACCTGAGCCGAAGGCAGAGGCATTAACCCACTGAGCCACCCAGGTGCCCGCTACTTAGACTCTTTTTCAGATGTTTGTATCTTATGTGGCTAGCATTGAGTATTAACCATTTATGCTCAGTTTGCTGGAGAGTGACTAATTATAACTTAAGAGATTTGTAATATTAGGGAAGAGCTAGGGTACTTTACAGTCTTATTTTCTGCTTACTTCTGTTAATTTTAAGCCAGGTGTTTATGAACCGTGTTGGTTCATACTGCTTTCCTTAAGCAGAATTTGATTGACTTTGATAAATACTTCAAGCCCTTAGCAAGCAGCATGTGTAAAGACGAGATCCGAATGTAGAAGGAAGGGGTTTGATGTCTCAGGCACTTTATATTTCTCAGGTCTTCTACTCTAAACTGCTACTAACAGTGTGACCTTGGGAAGACCTGTAACCTTCCTCGGATTCTTCATTTGTGGAGTGAGAGGGTTGGCCTGCCTAACTTCTGAAACTGTACCTGGCTAAAAAAATTCCATGTTCCTACCCTGTGACAGTACATAATCTGTGCTTAGCATTCACTGGCTTACCTTAGAATCTTACAGAACAGAATCTTACAGAATCTTCCTTTCATAGGAAACAGGCCCTCAAAAAGTTTGCAGTATGATTAGAGCTTAGACGTGGAATAGTAGCAAATACACCAACATACTAATAACAACCATTTCTTTTTTTTTTTTAAAGATTTTATTTATTTATTTGAGAGAGAGAGCATGAGCGAGGAGAAGGTCAGAGAGCGAAGCAGACTCCCCATGGAGCTGGGAGCCCGATGTGGGACTCGATCCCGGGACTCCAGGATCACGCCCTGAGCCGAAGGCAGTCGTCCAACCAACTGAGCCACCCAGGCGTCCCAATAACAACCATTTCTTGAACACCTGTTCTGTTGTAGGCATTAGCCAAAAACTGAGGCTAGGCAAAAAAAAAAAAAAAAAGACTTTGCTCCTGTACTCACTGAACTTAGAGATTGATAGGGGAGAGGAACATTCATCAAGTGAGTCCACAGATGGCATGGGCTGGATCTACAGTGATGAAAATAAAGAGAGATGGAGTGATCAGTTCAGAGCAAAAATCAATAGAACTTTGTTATTGATTAAATAGGAGGTGTAAGGGATAGGAAGGTTTCAGTTTAACACCTACTTTTCTGGCTTGCCTAACTGTGTGACTGGTGGAGAACCAAGTTGGGAAATTATATGTTCAATTTTGGAATGGTGGGTGGGAGGTAGTTGGAGACATTTACATATATTATTTTATCCACATAATTCTAGAGTCTGAGATTCCAACCAAAGGTAAAAGGGTGATTTTTCTAGAGTCTGGCAGACCAAAGCTCAAGTTCTGCCTGTTGAAACAACTACTATCTCATTGACATGTATCAAGTATTTAACTTTTGTCTTTCTGCATCTCAAAAATGAGGAAAATAGGGGTGCCTGGGTTAAAGCCTCTGCCTTTGGCTCAGGTCATGATCTCAGGGTCCTGGAATTGAGTCCCTATCGGGCTCTCTGATCAGCAGGGAGCCTGCTTCCTTCTCTCTCTCTCTCTCTCTCTGCCTGCCTCTCTGCCTACTTGTGATCTCTGTCAAATAAATAAATAAAATCTTTTAAAAAAATTTGAGGAAAATACTGGTCTTGCAAAATTGGTGTAAGAGATAATGAAGTAATATACCCTCCAAAAAATGTGTATCGAGCCCCCAGTACAAGGTTTGGTACGTAGGAGGTACTACTCTGGTAGCTCTTGTTGTAGCAGAAGAGGCCCTGAACATGATGGCTTAGTTAGATGAAATATTGTGAGGAGTTCAGAGGAATTTGTGATCAGCAAATGCTTTTTTAAGTGTGGGGAAGGTTTTGTAGAAATGGGACTTAATCTATATAAAAGTTGAATAATAAGGATTTGAGTGAAAGAGGCAGTTCTTTCTCTTTTCCCTAACAGCCCAGCCTCTTCTTTGAGTATATATTGGGCAGAGGGACCTTCAGACAAGTAAGGGGGTATTTTCACAGAAGATTGATACCCAGTTGTAAGGACCTTAGAGACCAGAATAGAGAGTTTAGACAGAGAACATAGGGAGCCTGTAGGCTTTGAGTAGGATGTTGATGCTTTATATACGGTATTTATGAAAGGTAAGTCTGGAAGAGTTCTATAGGATGGAAACCAAAGAAGTCGTTTTGCTGTAATACAGAAAAGCCTGTATTAAGGGTGTGGTGTTGATAATAAACATGTAAGTAGATGTATAATATCTTTAAGAAAAAATCAACCAATCTTAGGTAAACATGTAGAGTGAAAAAGAATGGGCCCATGATTCTGAGCTTTGGAGACTGGCAGGTTGAGCAGAGATAGGGAAATCGAATAGGAGCATTAGTTTGGAAGAAGATGCGGTGAGTTTGGTATTTGGACAAATTGGTCTTGATATGGTCAAGTCAAAGTGAGAATAGCTAGCGGTAAGGAATTAATAGGCCCCAAGCCCAGATCAAAGGCCAGGTGTCAGATGCAGGTCAGGGCTTACTCCCTGGGGCTCCAGTTCCATAGAAGTGTACCCTAAGAGCTGCTGCAGAGAGGTCCAGAGTGTGAGTGAGACGTTCCCCTTGAGTCAACCAGAGTTACTAATAACTGTTTTGTTTTGTTTTTTAATGTATTTATTTATTTATTTGACAGAGAGAGACATAGTGAGAGAGGGAACACAAGCAGGGGCAGGATGGCGGTGTGAGAGGGAGAAGGAGTCTCCCCACCGAGCAGGGAGCCCGAAGTGGGGCTCAGTCCCAGGATGCTGGAATTATGGCCTGGGCCAAAGGCAGACGCTTAATGACTGAGCCACCCGGACGTCCCCTAATAACTCTTTTTAAAAATCTCCTTTAGATATCTGTTTAGATTTTAGGTACCTATTTTATCTGGTTTTATTTATTTTAACAGATGTGTCAGGGTCTCAAGTTTATTTGTGGGAAAAAGAGGAGTACTTACAGGTTTAAATAATCTTTTCAGAAAAGTTGGCTCTAGTAATAATTAAAAGGTTGGAGAGTAAATGTTTCTAGCAAAAAGAATAAAAGAGCAGAGAGCCTCAGGAGGAGGAGTCAGGGAAGGAGACCATTTCCGACATGGTGGACATTTTTTAAAATTTCTTTTTTAAGATTTTACTTATTTGTTAGAGAGAGAGCACAAGCAGGGAGAGTAGCAGGCAGAGGGAGAAGCAGGTTCCCCACAGAGCAGGAAGCTCTGTGTATGGAACTGCGTCTCAGGAGTCTGGGATCATGACCTGAGCAGAAGGCAGATGCTTAGCCTACTGTACCACCCAGGTGTCCCTTCTGTCCTTGCTATAGCAATGTGCTAGGCCAACACTTCTTTTTTTTTTTTTAAAGATTTTATTTATTTATTTGAGATAGAGACAGTGAGAGAGAACATGAGTGAGGAGAAGGTCAGAGAGAGAAGCAGACTCCCCATGGAGCTGGGAGCCCGATGCGGGACTCGATCCTGGGACTCCGGGATCATGACCTGAGCCGAAGGCAGTCGTCCAACCAACTGAGCCACCCAGGCGTCCCTAGGCCAACACTTCTTAAAGACCTTTACTAAGAGTCTTTAATATTTGTATGGAATAAATAGGAGAGTTTGAATGCTGATCCAGCTGTAGCAACGTCACAGGACTACTTTGACAGTGTTGTAATACTGAGTTGCTTATTTCCTGTTAGCAAATGGGTAATTTCTTTATTCTGACGTCAATAGGCCCTTTCGTCAGACTACTAAGGAAAATGTATTTTGTGAATTTTTTAAGTGTGCTTTATCTCAAGCAGCTTGATCCTTGATCATAAATGTTTTTCATTAGAGAAATTTTGTTACCCAATTAAAAAGTAAAATAAGGGGATGCCTGGGTGGCTTAAGCGTCTGCCTTCAGTTCAGGTCATGATCCCAGGGGCCTGGGATGGAGTCCCACATTGGGCTTCCTACTCAGCAGGGAGCCTGCTTCTCCCTCAGCCTGCTGTTTCCCCCAGCTTGTGTACTCCCTCTCTCTTCCTCTGACAAAAAAATAAAATAAAATAAGTATTCTGAAGAATGTTTTTCTCACTTTTACCCCATTTCACAAGTTTTAGTTTTGTTCCTTGGACAAAAAGGATTAAGGAATTGAAAAGGTCCATATATCAGAATGTTTTCTGGCTTTGGTACTTTCTGTCATCAGTAGAAGTTCTCAAAGAAACATCTCTTGTTTTAAGTTCCATTTTTGGCACAGTATTTTGAGAGTTATAAATAATAATAGGACATTGCTTTCCAGTTTTCTGCTGCTTGATTCCCTTTCCCGTTAAGTATTTTTTGTTGAGTGTGTATGCTTAAGGGAGGTGTTACAAAATTTAATTTTTAAAGTTCTCTTAAAGTCCTTTAGGAGACATTTTTAGGCTATCAAATTATGTTTAATTTTTAACCTTTTTCCCCCCAAATTATAGCTTCAATATCTGTACATTCCCCACAAAAAAGCACTAAAAATCATGCCTTGCTGGAGGCAGCAGGACCAAGTCATGTTGCAATCAATGCCATTTCTGCCAAGATGGACTCTTTTTCAAGTAGCAGGACAGCAACACTTAAGAAGCAGCCAAGCCACATGGAGGCTGCTCATTTTGGCGACCTGGGTAAGTGACTCACTTTTTGTTAACTTCTAGTAGGAAGGATTGAGTGTGTTATGGGAAACTCTTGCTGGAGGATAGTAGAACTGTATAATGGGAATGTGCTTTAAGATAAGAGCATGTGTTTCTTGATCTGTATTTAAGATAAGAGCATGTGTTTCTTGATCTGTGGGTTGTGAGTTTGATCCCCACATTGGGCATGGAGCCTTCTTAAAATAAAATTTGGGGCACCTGAGGGCTCATTCATTAGGTGTCTGCCTTCGGCTCGGGTCATGATCCCGGGGTCCTGGGATCGAGCCTCGCATTAGGCTCCCTGCTTGGCGGGAAGCCAGCTTCTTCCTCTCCTACTTCCCCTGCTTATATTTCCCTTCTCGCTATCTCTGTCACTGTCAAATGAATAAATAAAATGTTATAAAAAAATAAATAAAATTTAAAAAGTAAATAAAAATAACAGCTACAAGTATAACAAATGATACTCTATTACGTTCCCATAAGCAAAAAATATAAAGCATTCTCAGTTAAAAAAAAAAAAGGGCCATTTCCAGAAGAAGAAATACATTTAACCAGTAATTATATGAACAAGATGCCTCATTTCACTCATACTCAGGAAATTGCAAATTTAAGTAATGAGTTAATGTTCTCCCTAACACATCAGCAAATCTTTAAAGTTTGACAATTTGAATGGTAACGGAGATGCAGAGAAATAGCCAGTCCTATTTAGTGGAAGTGTAGATTGATGAAGATTTTTTTGGAAGGCGGTGTGGAAGTAGTTATCAGAATGTAAAATAGAAGATCTAGCCCTCAGAGGTAGTCACATATATGCCAAAAGATGTAGATGCAAGTATGTATAAAGCTTTTATTGCAGTGTTATTTGTGAAAGCAAAAAATGAGGAACAACAGGTACATATCTGGCGATGGAGAAGTAGATACATTGTGGTGTCCCCGCATCTGGAATATTAGGGAGCCATTTAAAAGTCCGAAGATGACCTAGAGAAATATCTAAGGTTAAAGTGCAAAAAGCAGGTCACATAACAGTGAGTGTAATAGGATCCCTACTATGTTAAAATAACTTCTTCCCCCCTGCCCCCAAAAAAGATACGAAGGAGATCGAATTTTCGCCCACAGTTCTGCACTTCATAAAAGTTGTGTGTCATGGCATCATAAATTGAAAGAAAAGTGAATAAATTGATGTCTAATTAAATTAGCCCGTCTTTTGACCTATTTGCTTAACAGTTGTGTATCTTCAAAGATGTCAGAGTGTCTGTGGGCCACACTCAGCAGTACACTGCAAACAGCATTTGTATTGATCACAAAATAAAATTGTAAGTTTTACTGGATTACACCTGTGTTGCTGGTGGGGATGTGAAATGGTACAGGCACTCTGGAAAATAGTTTGGTGTTTCTTGTGGAGCAGAACGTGCAGATGTCATATGACCCTGCAGTTGCACTCTTCAGCTTTTATCCTAGAGAAGTGGAAACTTACATTCCCACAAAAGCCTGTACCCCGATGTCCATAGCAGCTTAAAAGCCGAAACCCGGCTGTCTTGCAGCATCGAGTGAGTGGTTAGACACACTGGTACTTGCATACCACAGAATACTGCTCAGCCATGAAGAAGAGCACACTATTGATTTACCTCACAGCTTGGGTGAGTCCCAAGGGAATTGTGCTGAGCGTCAAAAGCCAGTCCCAAAAGGTTATGCGCAGTAGGATTCCATTTGTATAATATTTTTGAAATGACAAAATTAGAGAAATGAAGGATAGAGTAGTGTTTGCCAGGGCCGAGGAATGGAGGAGGTGGTTACAAAAGGCCACATGAGGCATCCATGTGGCATTGGAACTGTTCAGTAACTTGGCAGTTACCCAGGGTAAAGTTGCATGGATTCCCTTGCATGGAATGAAGTCCACAGTTGTGTACAGGTGAAATGGGAAGATCAGAGTAAGATTGGTGGTTGTAGCAACATCAGTACCTTGATGTGATACTGTAATATGGTAATGTAAGATGTTACCTTGGGGAACCTCGGTAAAGGGTACATGGGATCTCCCTGTATTGTATCTTATTGTTGTATTTGAACTTACCATTATCTCAGAATTAAAATTTTAATTTAAAAATTAGTAAATCTTGCAAAGGATCAGAATTTTGTGAAGTTCAAGAAAGGGAGGTTGACAGAGATGTACTGGTTAACCTTGAACATGAGACGCCCAGGAGGTGCCTGGGTAGCACAGTCGGTTAAGCACCCCACTCTTGATTTCAGCTCAGGTAGGGTCATGAGATTAGAGCCGGTGTTGGGTTGGGCTGTGCTTGCTCACTCGCACCCTCTCTCGGAAAAAAAAAAAAAAGAAAAAATAAAAGAAAAAAAAAAAAGAGAGAGAGAGACAGCCGGCAAGGATGACACATGAAGTGTTTCAAAAGAAAATAATTTGAATATCAAAGGATTAAGAAAAGCCATTTTGAAAAATTGATCAAACCCTGCTAATTTTATGAAGCTGAACCTCAAAATGTCAATGCTTTAAATGTTAAAAAAAGTGTTTTTGTTTATTCTAATAGTTTGTGGTTATAATCGTAACCTAAATTTAGTTACATATACAATGAACTTATTTTTATTAAATTTTGGTAAGTTTAGTTTTATTTCTCAAGATAAAAATCCCAGAGCTACTCTTTAATCTGTTGTAACAAACACTGAGCATTGGTAACATTTTTCTGGCCATGCACACATGGACAATTTTTCTTCAGGAAAAGTTCCTAGAGGTGGCGTTACTGGGTTGCGAAATCATGCAGATGCTTTTTTTTTTTTAAGATTTTATTTATTTATTTGACAGAGAGAAATCACAAGTAGATGGAGAGGCAGGCGGGGGGGGGGAGCAGGCTCCCCGCTGAGCAGAGAGCCCGATGCGGGACTCGATTCCAGGACCCTGAGATCATGACCTGAGCCGAAGGCAGCGGCTTAACCCACTGAGCCACCCAGGCGCCCAGTCATGCAGATTTTTAAAGCTTTGCCCTCTGTTACTGAATGTTCTTCCAAAGAGGTTTTGTTATTTTTTATTTTCATCATCAGTGGGTGACAGTGTTGCCTGTTCTGCTGTGCCTTTGTTGGGTTTTATTGTTATTTTTTGAAAAAAACATCTTCCAGTTTGACAGACAAAAATGTTATATTAATTTGCTTTTCTGGCATTTTTAATTAGATGGAATATATTTTCATATTTTTATTGGCTGCCTTTCTTTGGTACTAGTATCGTAAGATTTTTTTTTTCCCCAAGAATTTCCATGGTCTGAACTGCCATTAAAAGTCAGATAAGAGGGCGCCTGGGTGGCTCAGTGGGTTAAGCCGCTGCCTTCGGCTCAGGTCACAATTTCAGGGTCCTGGGATCGAGTCCCGCATCGGGCTCTCTGCTCAGCAGGGAGCCTGCTTCCTCCTCTCTCTCTCTCTCTCTGCCTGCCTCTCTGCCTACTTGTGATCTCTCTGTCAAATAAATAAATAAAATCTTAAAAAAAAAGTCAGATAAGAATAATTGAATTAAAGAGCTTTTTAATAGTTGAATTAAGTTCGAACACTTGTTTCTTTGCCTGTTTAGCAGTCACAGTGACAGTATTTCTAGTTCTTTATATTCATTAAATTGCTAGGGAAGTAAACTCTTTTTTATTTATTTTTTATTTTTATTTTTTTTTAAGATTTTATTTATTTATTTGACAGACAGAGACCACAAGTAGGCAGAGAGGCAGGCAGAGAGAGAAAGAGAGAGAGAGGAGGAAGCATGCTCCCTGCAGAGCAGAGAGCCCGACGCGGGGCTCGATCCCAGGACCCCAGGATCATGACCGGAGCCGAAGGCAGAGGCTTTAACCCACTGAGCCACCCAGGCGCTCCAACTTTTTTTTTTTTTAAGATTTTATTTATTTATTTGACAGAGAGAGATCACAAGTAGGCAGAGAGGCAGGCGGAGAGAGGAGGAAGCAGGCCCCCTGCTGAGCAGAGAGCCCAATGCGGAGTTTGATCCTAGGACCCTGGGATCATGACCTGAGCTGAAGGCAGAGGCTTTAACCCACTGAGCCACCCAGGCACCCGGGAAGTAAACTTTTATTCAAGAATTCTGGTGCCACTAAGCTGATTGTGGCTGACTAATCTATTAATCTTAAATTATTTGTTACTGAATTGCTAATCTTTTGCTTCTTTCAGGCAGATCTTGTCTGGACTACCAGACTCAAGAGACCAAATCAAGTCTTTCTTTTTTTTTTTTTTAAAAAGATTTTATTTATTTATTTGACAGAGAGAGATCACAAGTAGACAGAGAGGCAGGCAGAGAGAGAGGAGGAAGCAGGCCCCCTGCTGAGCAGAGAGCCCGATGCGGGACTCGATCCCAGGACCCTGGGATCATGACCTGAGCCGAAGGCAGCGGCTTAACCCACTGAGCCACCCAGGCGCCCCCAAATCAAGTCTTTCAAAGACTCTTGAACAAGTCCTGCATGACACTGTTGTTCTCCCTTATTTTATTCAATTCATGGAACTTCGGCGAATGTAGCATTTGGTTAAATTTTGGTTAGAAGCTGAAAGTTTTCACTCTACAACTTGGTCCCGAATAAGAGCACACAGTCTCAACACCGAGAAGCAGAGTGCATAGGCTGAGCCTGTCTCTCCATCTAAGAAGCATGAAACTGCAACATCTTTTGTAACTGAGTCTCTTGACAAGAGATTGGAGGATTCAAGCTCAGCTCAACTGCTTATGACTCAATCTGAAGGAATTGACCTGAACAATAGAACTAGCAACATTCAGAATCACTTGCTGCCTTCCCGGGAATGTGACAGTGCCCATTCTCTCCATCTTGAAATGGCCAGAACAGGAACACATCCAGTTTCCATGGAAATCCAAGAATCCTCCTCTAGACTTCTAGTAGCCAGTAGAAATAGTCCCTCTTCACCACTGAAGGAATTATCAGGAAAATTAATGAAAAGTAAGTACGTGGTTTTCTTATCTCTCTTTATCCTCTTTGTTTAATCAGTTTATAAAGTAGAACTTGAGGCAGGAATAAAAGCATTAGAATAGTTTTCTCTCACACCCACTTGCAAATTCGGAAGGATTTGGAGAATGTCCTGGAGAAGGATTGGTATTTGAAGAAGAACAGCAGGGATACAGACAAAAATTGAATCCTCTCCGAAGGCTCTTTTGCAGAATTAACTAATAAAGAAGGGTTGAATCCTGCCTCTGCCTTCCAGAGATTTTGAAATCAAACCATTATCCAGGGATGCTTATTTCATTTTCATCTCATTCTTAATTTCCTACTAACTTACTGTCTGCTTCATAGGTAAAATTATTATTATTATTATTTTTTACGATTTTATTTGTTTATTTGACAGAGATCACAAGTAGACAGAGAGGCAGGCAGAAAGAGAGAGAGAGGGAAGCAGGCGCCCTGCTGAGCAGGGAGCCCGATGCAGGACTCGATCCCAGGACACTGAGATCACGACCTGAGCCGAAGGCAGCGGCTTAACCCACTGAGCCACCCAGGCGCCCCTGGTAAAATTATTTTTTAATTGCCAACAGGTGACATTTATTGGGTTCTGTGCCAAGTGCTATACTCGGATTTCACCTAATGGCCATACCACCTCTGAGGTCAGCATTATTGCCCCATTTTACAAATGAGAAAACCATGGTTTAGGATAGTTTATTTTTTTAAGGATTTTTTTTTTAAGATTTTATTTATTTATTGGACAGAGAGAGAGATCACAAGTAGGCAGAGAAACAGCCGGAGAGAGAGGAGGAACCGGGCTCCCCCCTAAGCAGAGAGCCCGATGTGGGGCTCAATCCCAGCACCCTGGGATCATGACCAGAGCTGAAGGCAGAGGCTTAACCCACTGAGCCACCCAGGCGCCCCTTTTTTAAAGATTTTATTTATTTATTTGACAGGCAGAGATCACAAGCAGGCAGAGAGAGAGGAGGAAGCAGGCTCCCTGCCAAGCAGAGAGCCTGATGCGGGGCTTGATCCCAGGACCCTGAGATCATGACCTGAGCTGAAGGCAGAGGATTTAACTACTGAGCCACTCAGGCACCCCTATGGTTTAGGATAGTTAAGTAATGTACCTCGGATTATGAAGTGAGCAGGGAGTTTGAGTTAAAATCAGTATTTCAATAACAGCACCTCTTTATTTCTTCTCTGTTCATTTGAAAGTTACACTCTCTTAATTTTTCAATTATCACCTTCTGGAATTCTGATTCGACAGCCTCCATGTTTTTTCCTGTCTTCATCTTATCTGTTCTTTGCTTCTCGTAGAGCTAGGTGATTCTTTTTTTTTTTTTTTAAGATTTTTTTTTTAAGATTTTTATTTATTTGTCAAAGAGAGCGAGCACAGGCAGACAGAATGGCAGGCAGAGGCAGAGGGAGAAGCAGGCTCCCTGCCAAGCAAGGAGCCCTATGTGGGACTCGATCCCAGGACACTGGGATCATGACCTGAGCCGAAGGCAGCCACTTAACCAACTGAGCCACCCAGGCGTCCCAAGGTGATTCTTTTTTTTTTTTTTTTTTTTTTTCTTTTCTCCCCCCACCCCTACCCCGTAACACTTTATTTTTTTAGGGCAATTTTCCTTTTTTTTTTTTTTAAGATTTTACTTACTTATTTGAGAGACACAGCAACAGAGATAGCAAGAGAGACCACGAGCAGAGAGAAGGAGAAGCAGACTCCCCAGTAGGCAGAGAGCCCTTCCCCACTGGGGTCTCAATCCTACGACCCTGAGATCATGACCTGAGCCCAAGGCAAATGCTTAACTGACTGAGCCACTCAGGTGCCCCTTTTCAGAGCAATTTATGTTCACAGCAAAATTGAGAGGAGGGTAGAGCAATTTCCTGTATACTCTTGGCCCCCTCACATATATAGACCTGCCACCCCCATCTTCCATGTCCGCCACCAGAGCGGCACATTTGTTGCCGTTGTTGAACCTACCCAGACACACTATAGTCACCCACAGTCCACAGTTTACATCAGGTTTCACTCTTGGTGCTGTGCATTCAATGGCTTTCAACAAATACACCATGGCATGGGTCCATCGTTATGGTGTTAGGAGTATTTTTACTGCCCTAAAAACTGTCCATACTTTGCCTTTTCATCTCTTCCTACCTGCTAATCCCTGAGAATTAATCTTACTGTCTTCATAGTTTTGCCTTTTCCGGAATGTCATATGCCTAAAACTATATTGTTTGTAGCTTTTTTACATTGATGATCATTTCTTCAGATCTGTGTTTTAGTTCATTATTGTCTTTTTTTTCATTTATTGTCTCTTAAGATGGGTCTAATCTGCTGTTGAATCAGTTTACAATTTTTTCTATCTAAACGTTACTGAATTTTGTATTTCTAGATATTTAATTCAAATTTGCCTGGTCAGTTTTCAGTTTCTTGTTCCTTTATCCCTTCATCCCACTTCTCAGCCTATTTGGTATTTCTTTAAGTTTAAACATATATTCATCATCTGATGATTCTAATATCTGTAGGTTTTTTGAATCTGGTTCACTATTTGTTTCTTCAGATTCACACTCTTGGTCGCTTGTGATTTTAGTGGTTTTTGGCTGTCTGAACATGGATTTTGGATTTTTTTCTGTGGGAATTTTTTTTTAAAGATTTTATTTATTTATTTGACAGAGATCACAAGTAGGCAGAGAGGCAGGCAGAGAGAGAGAGGAGGAAGCAGGCTCCTCGCTGAGCAGAGAGCCCGATGTGGGGCTCGATCCCAGGACCCTGGGATCATGACCTGAGCTGAAGGCAGAGGCTTTAACCACTGAGCCACCCGAGTGCCCCTCTGTGGGAATTTTTTTGAGAACGCTGTTTAAATTGGGTTATTCCAGGAAAAAAAAATAAAAGTAAATAAATTGGGTTATGAGTATATTGGCATTTGCTTTTGCCTTGCATCTGGGGCCAACTTCACTACCTTCCTGGTACCACTTAAAATACATTTGGTCTTTGGGTTTTTCAGGTAAACTCTTAGGGCCTTTGGCATGATTTTGGTCTAATCTTCTACCCTGTTTGGGCCCTGAGCAATTGCCCTTGAAAGTGCCCGCTTCAAGTCTCTTGGTATTGCTGGTTTTCCCAGGTGACTGCGCTGCCTGTCTGGCACTTTGCCCATCTTGATTTGCACTGGCTCCTGCAGGTCCACGATTTCCTTATCTGCAATTTAGAAATCCAGAAAGCTTTTTGAAAATATTTTATTTATTTATTTTTAAAAAATATATGTTTTAAAAATGTTACTTTTAAAAAAATATTTTATTTATTTTTTTAAAATATTTTATTTTTTAAAAATATATGTTTTTAAAATGTTACTTTTTAAAAAATATTTTATTTATTTATTTCATAGAGATCACAAGTAGTCAGAGAGGCAGTCAGGGAGAGAGAGGAGGAAGCAGGCAGGCTCTCTGCAGAGCAGAGAGCCTGACGTGGGGCATGATTCCAGGACCCTGGGATCACAACTTGAGCCGAAGGCAGAGGCTTTAACCCACTGAGCCACCTAGGCGCCCCTTACACGTTATTTTTTAAATGAAAAAACTTGACCTGAACTGGTGTGAACTAACTGCAGAAATGTGAATGTTTGATTATGTGATGTTGTCCCTCATATTGGTAAGAATATTAACATATATATATGTATATATATATATAGATGCCTAGTGCATTCCCTCTGTAAAAACAAACAAAACCCAGATTCTGAATTCTGAACTATTATTGTTTCCCTTACTTTACCACAAACTCTGATACACTTTTTAAGTGCATCAAAAAAGGTCTTGGGAGAATTCGGTATTGAGAAGAATTTCTTTGAACATTTAGTCTGGCCTGTTTCTGGAAATGGAAGTCTGTTTCTGTCACTGTAATACAGTTTATTGTTTTTGGAAGCTTTTTGTTTTGGTGATAGTTTATTTCAATAAAAAATAGAAATAGTGGAATCATTAAAGGAGTACTAGTTGTTTTACTTTTAAAATTTTTATGCAGTAGATTTGACCTTTTTTGATGTATACTTGCATGAATTTGAACACTTGCATAGATTCCTGTAACTGCCATCACAGTCAGCATAAGAACAATTCTCTGACCTTTATAGTTAAATACTCCTCTATCCCAGGACTTGGCAACCACTGATCTATTATTCTCTGACTCTGTAGTTTTGCCTTTTCTGGAATGCCATACAAGTGAATTTATCTATGTAGTCACTGAGACTGACTTCTTTCGGTCAGTGTGATGGTTTGATATTTATCATATTATGTCAACAGTTTGTTGCATTTAATTGCTAAGTTATATTCCATTGTATGGATGTACCATCCATTCACCTGCTGAGTGACATTTGGATTGTTTCCACCTGTTGGTGATTATGAATAAAGCTGCTCTAAAGGCACCTGGGTGGCTCAGTCATTAAGTGTCTGCCTTGGTCTCAGGTCATGATCCCAGGGTCTTGGAATTGAGACGGAAATCTGGTTCCCGGCTTGGCTGGAAGCCTGTTTCTCCCTTTCCCACTCCTTCTGCTTGTGTGTTCCCTCTCTCTCTGTGTCTCTCTCTGTCAAATAAATAAATAAAATCTATAAAAAGCTGCTATAAACATTTGTGTACAGGTTTTTGTGTGGACAAAATTTTGTTCTCTATGGTCAATACCTACTAATAGGTTTGCTGGACTAGGTAGTGTGTGTTGAAAATGTTAAGAAACTGTCAGATTGTTTTGTAGATTGGATGTACCATTTTACGTTTTCACCAGGAATCTATGCAAGTTTTAAAATTCGTACAAGTATACATCAAAAAAGGTCAAATCTACTGCATCAAAATTTTAAAAGTAAAACAACTAGTACTCCTTTAATGATTCCACTATTTCTATTTTTTTAAAATTTTATTTATTTATTTGACAGAGAGAGATCACAGTAGGCAGAGGCAGGCAGAGAGAGGGGAAGGGAAGCAGGCCCCCTGCTGAGCAGAGAGCCCGATGCGGGACTCGATCCCAGGACCCTGAGATCATGACCTGAGCCGAAGGCAGCGGCTTAAACCACTGAGCCACCCAGGCGCCCACTATTTCTATTTTTTATTGAAATAAACTATCACCAAAACAAAAAGCTTCCAAAAACAATAAACTGTATTACAGTGACAGCAACAGACTTCCATAGGCCCACACTTTATTGGATTGTTTGTTTTATTATTGAATTTTGAGAGTTCTTTTTGCGTTCTGGGTATAAAACCTTTATTGGTTATGTGATTTGTAAATGTTTTCTCCTAGTTTATAGCTTGGCTTTTCATTCTCTTAATAGTGTCTTTCACAAAACAAAGGACTTTTTTGATTAAGTCTAACTTACCTGCTTTTTTCTTTTCTTTTTGTTTTCTTTTTTCTTTGGAATTGAATCCTAAGAACTTTTTGCCCAATTTAAGTTCATGAAGATTTTCTCCTTTGTGTTCTTCTAAAAGTATTATGGTTTTGTACTTCGTATTTAGATGTATGGTCTGTTTTGAGTTACTATTGTATAAGATGTAAGGGTTAGGTCAAGTTTTTTTGTATTGGGGTGTGTGTGTGTGTGTGTGTGTGTATTTTTTTTCTTTTTCTTTCTTTCTTTCTTTTTTTTTTTTTTTGGTGTATGGATACCCAGTTGTTGCAACACCACTAATTGAAAAGAACTCTTACTCCATTGAGTTCCGTTTGTACCTGCACCATATTCTGTTTAAGGACTTGTTCTGTTCCATTGATATATGTGTTTATTCCTTAACTAATACCCACTGTCTTTGATTCCTGTAGCTTTACAGTAAATCTTTAAATCGGTTGGTATGACTCCTCCAAGTTTGTTCTTTTTCTAAATTGTTTTGTCTGTTCTGGTTTTTCTTCTTCTTCCTTTTTTTTTTTAAGTGTAATCTTACTTATATCTACAAGGAAATCCTGCTGGAATTTTTATTGAATTGCGTTCAATCCATAGGTCAGTTTGGGAAGAATTTATATCTTAACTGTATCAGGTCTTAAAATCCATGGACATGGTATGTCTTTATTTTCTTAAGTCTTTGACTTCTTTAGCATTGTGTAGGTTTCAGCATACAGATCCTTCATATGTTTTATTAAATTTATATCCAAATATTTCTTATTGGTGCTCTTGTGAGTGATATTTTAAAAAATTTTTGTTACTAATTTGACATCACCAGTATTTACAAATATGATTGATTTTTATATATTAACTTTCTATTCTGTGACCTTATGAACTCAGTTATTTTAGCAGCTTTTCTGTAGAATGCTTGAAATTTTCTATGTTGACATTGATGTTGTTTGTGGCTAGAATAGTGTTATTTCTTCATTTCCGATCTTTTTTTTTCCCCCTTGCCATACTGCACTGGCTAGGACTTTTTGTAAGTGGTGAGAATGAATATTCTTGTCTTCTTGATCTTGAAGGGAAAGCATTCAGTCTTTCACTTACTTTAAGTATGAGGTTAGCCATGTGTTTTTTTTGGTCAGTGCCCTTAATCAGATTGATGAAGTTTGCTCCTCTTACTGGCTTCCTGAGAGTTGTTTGAATCATGAATGATGTTGCAGTTTGTTATGTTTTTTGTGTGTTTGATATGACCTTATGGTTTTCCTTGTGTTTTTTGTTTTGTTTTTTTGTTTTTTGGTCTGTTAATATGGTGGATCAAAATTGATTGACTTTTAAAAGTTTGAATAAGCTTGCATTTCAAGGGTGAGCTCCATTTGGTTGTGGTGTATTATTCTTTTTACATGTTGCTAGATTTGATTTTCTAAATTTTGTTGAGCATTTTTGAATTTATGTTTATGATGAATTTGGTCTGTGGCTTTTTTGGGCCGTGGTTGTGTAGTGGTTAGTACTCTACCTTGTGTGGCTTTTTTGGTACTGCTTTTGTCTGATTTTAGTATCAGTGTGATGTTGGCCCCCCAGAAATGAGTTGGGAAGTTTTCCCACCTCTTCTATTTTCTGGAAGAGATCATGTAGAATTGTTATTACTTCTTCTTTAAATGTTTGGTAGAATTTGCAAGGGCCTGGGTTTGTTCTGTTGTGTTGTGTTTTCAGAACATTTCAAACTATGAATTCAAGTTCTTTTATAGGCATGGGACTATTCAGGTTATCTGTTTCTTCCTGAGTGAATGTTAGTAGTTTGTGCTTTTCAAGGAATTGTTAATTTCATTGAATTGTTGAATTTATGGGCATGTAACTATCTAGCATGGCCTTACTGTCTTTTTAATCTTGAGTTTGTAGTGCTAATCTCTTTTTCATTCCTGGTGTTGGTAATTGTATCATCTTTTTTCTTTGCCAGTATACATAATGGATTAATCTGTCTTTTTCAAAGAACCAGCTTTTGATTTAATTAATTTTTCTCCTTTTTCCTGTTTTCAGTTTCATGGATTCTCTGTTATGTTACTTCTCTCCTCCTGCATGCTTTGAATTTATTTTACTCTTTTTCTCATTTTTTTAAAGATTTTATTTATTTGACAGAGATCACAAGTAGGCAGAGAGGCAGGCAGGATGGGGGGGAGCAGGCTCCCTGCTGAGCAGAGAGTCCAACACCGAGCTCAATCCCAACATCCACCCAGGTGATCCCTTTTTCTCATTTCTTAAGGTAGAAACTTAGATGGTTTATTTGAGATCATTCTTTAAGAGAAGCATGTAATATAGGGGCGTCTGGGTGGCTCAGTGGGTTAAGCCTCTGCCTTCGGCTCAGGTCATGATCCCGGAGTCCTGGGATCAGGCTCTTTGCTCAGCAGGGACCCTGCTTCCCCCTCTCTCTCTGCCTGCATCTCTGCCTCCTTGTGATCACTCTCTCTCTGTCAAATAAATAAATAAAATCTTTAAAAAAAAAAAGATGAGCATGTTATGGTACAAATTTCCTTCTTCTTCTTCTTCTTCTTTTTTTTTTTAAAGATTTTATTTATTTATTTGACAGGCAGATATCAGAAGTAGGCAGAGAGGCAGGCAGAGAGAGAGGGAGGAAGCAGGCTCCCCGCCGAGCAGAGAGCCTGATGCGGGGCTCGATCCCAGGACCCCGAGACCATGACCTGAGCCGAAAGCAGAGGCTTAACCCACTGAGCCACCCAGCGCCCATACAAATTTCCTTCTAATCACTGTTTTAGCTATACCCTGCAAATTCTGATACTTTGAGCAAAAATTAAATGTCTCATTTCCCTTATATCTTGCTCTTTTGCCCATGACCATTTAGAAATGTTTAATTTTTACATGTTTGGGGAATTTTTGCCCTGTTATCTTTCCGTTATTGTTTTAGTTCTATTATGGTCAGAAAACATACTCTAAAAAAAGTACTATTTCAGTCATTTTAAATTTGTTAAAATTTTTAAATGGTCTAGGATATGGCTTGTCTTGGTGAATATCTCCCATACAGTAAGAAGAATTATGTTCTGCTGTTCTATAGTTTTCTATAAATGTCAGTTAGATTGAGTTGGTTGATGATTATGTTCAGTTTTTCTGTATCCTTGCTGATACTTTGTATGCTTTCTATATCCGTTACTGAGAGAAGAGGGTTGAAGTCTCCAACCATAACTGTGGGGTTTTCCAATTATATTTTCACTTCTATCCATTTTTGCATGTATTTTGAGGCTCTGTTCTTAGGTGTGTACATTATATCTTCTTGGTGAATCAAATCTTTTATCATTATGTAATGTTCTTCTTTGTGGTAACTTCACTTGTTCTAAGTTCAAAAATAATCTGCTGTCTGATTTATATAGCTACTTCAGTTTAATCTAATTGGTGTTTATGTGTTATATCTTTTAACATGATTACTCACATTATAATATATAATTACTCCTGCTTGTTAATATAACATATGTAATGATACTAAGTATAATTATTAATGTATTTGGATTTAGGTCTCCCATTTATTTTTTTTTTCTTTATTCCCTTTGTTTCCCATCCTTTGGTTTTTCTATTCTCTTCTTTATTTTGGATTGTTTGATATTTTCCTTTTTCTAACAGTTTATGAATTTTTAAAAAAGATTACTTATTTGAGAGGAGAGAGAGCACACAGAAGCTGTGGGGAAGAAGCAGAGTCTCTGCTGAGCAGGGAGCCTGACATGGGGCTTGATCCCAGGACCCTGAGATCGTGACCCGAGCCAAAAGCAGATACCCAACTGACTGAGCCACCTAGGCCCCTATGATTTCTTGATTTTTATCTCTCTGTATAGGTTTTTTAGTGGTTTCTCTAGGGATTACAATATTCATGCCTACACAGTCTACTTAAAATTAGCATTTTATCCTGTTAAGTGGGATGTAGAGTATGCCACCTAGGTCCCTTTTCCTTCCTGCTCACATGTTCTAGTTTGTCATCTATTTTCCTTGAAAACCCCCACAATTTAAAGAACTTAGAAGAAGAATTGCTGATTACATTTAAACCAGATATTTGCTGTAGCTGTTACTGTTCCTTTGTTCCTGAAGTTCGGTTATTATTTCTGGTACCATTTTACCAGTGTCTCAAGAATTCGTTTAGCACTTTTTTTTAGAGCAAGACTGCTATCAGATAATTTTCTCAGTTATTTTCCATCTGAGACTTCTCCTTATTTTGAATTTTTGCTTGATAGAGAATTCTAGGTTGGTAGTTCTTTTTTTTTTTTAACCACTTTGAAAACTGTGTTTCACTGCCTCTGGCCTCTGTGGTTTCTGGTATAAATCTGCAATCTTGGAATCATTATTACTCTGTATTTAATATCTTTTTTATAGCTGTTTTTTGAGATATTTTCCCTGTCTTTAATGTTCAGCAATTTGGTTATAGTGTTCAGGTATGGATTTCTTTGAGTTTCTTCCTATTTGAGGCTTACTAAGCTTTTTTGATTTTAGAAGTTTGGTTTTTCCTCTTTTGAGGGTGAATATTCAGCCATTGTTCTTCACATTCTTGGGAGCAGTGTACTTTTTTCCTTTTTTTTCTGGGACTTTAATGATGCAAATGTTGTATCTTTGTCATTGTCCTGCAGGTTCTTGAGGTTCTGTACTTTTTCTAACTTTTTTTCCTATTGTTTAGCTTGGAAAATTTCTATTCATATTATCTCTGGATTCACTGATTCTTTCCTCTGTCGTTTCATCATGCTTTGAGTCTTTCCAGTGAATTTTAAGTTTGGGTTATTATTATTGTTATTATTATTGTTTGGTTTTAATGTGTGTGAACATGCAGTTGGGGGAAGGGGAGGAGTGGAGGGAGAGGGAGAGAGAGAATCTCAGGCAGACTCCACGCTCAGCGCAGAACCCAATGCAAGGTCAATCCCACTTCCCTGAGATTATGATTTGAGCTGAAATTAAGAGCTAGACACCTAACCAACTGATTCACCCAGGCACCGCTATAGTAGCTTCTTAAAAAACAACAGCAACAACGACTTTGTTCTATAATTCCAGCATCTGTATCATGCTTATCTTTTCCCTTTGTGAGATCATGGGGTTTTCTGGGGTTTTGAAAGGCTGTTAATTTTGGATTGTATTATGGACAGTTTGACTTCAGTGATTGTGGGTCATGTTTAAATCCTGTAGAAAATGGTGAATTTTTGCTTTAGCAAGAAATTTGCCTGGTTAGGGTCAGGCTACAAGTTCCAGCTAGCATTCTGTAAGCTGTGGTTGAAGAGTCCATTCATTTTTTGGATTTTACTTGTATGATAAGTCTGCAAGCATCCTGTCTGGAAAGGTCATAGTTTAGTTCTCAGATCCTTTGGTATGCTCTCACAGTCAAGTCCATGCATGCCCAGCTCATGTATGAGCTCAGGAGCACACATACAACTTGGTAAGCTTTTCATGAACCTCCCATTCTGCAGTCTCCCTAATGGCTTCTGGCGCCTGGGGGAGCCCACCTTCTGGTTGTTTGGCTAAAAAGTTGGGGCTTTACTTTCCATGATTATGTCCGCCTCTGGCCAAGCAGTGAGAGGACAGAGGATCCCTGAACTAGGGATTCTCCTCTTCCTAGTGGGACCACGGTTTCTTTGTAGAGCTTTAGGAGCCTGCCTGTGTGCTGCCGCCATTGCCCACATTGCTAGCCTGGTGTTCCCTGGGGACGCGGACTAGTGTGAAAGGGATGAAACAAGAGTACAGGAAATTGGCTCACTCTCCCTTATCTATAAAAGTCCCCTTTCTGCTCCTTAGACCAGAAGTAGAAGACTTCTCTGGAGCTTTTCTTGGTGCATCTGGTGTTCATTGTCAGCTTTTGAGTCCAGGCTAGGAGATCCTGGAGGAACAGAAAGTGGGGAACTTGACCCTGGTGTAGTGGTGCTTTGAGTTCTGGTTTCCTTTCTCTATCTGCCTGCTACACCATTTACTTTTTCAGGTCCTCAGATAAACTTGTCCAGTGTTTTTAGTTGCATTCTGTGGAAGATTGGGTGGTGTGTGCTTATTTCATTTTGACCTACTCCTTAGGATTTCAAATCAAGTCACAGCATGTGGATTTTCTGTTTTCCCCTTAAAAGCAAATACATTGGGAAGATAGTGGCTTAACATCTGCCTCTGTGGTTCCTATTATAATTATTTTCATTGTATTAAAGCCTCTTGAGTGGCGCCTGGGTGGCTCAGTGGGTTAAGCCTCTGCCTTCGGCTCAGGTCATCATCTCAGGGTCCTGGGATCGAGTCCTGCATCAGGCTCTCTGTTCAGTGGGGAGCCTGCTCCCCCCCCCCCCCGCCTGCCTCTCTGCCTACTTGTGATCTCTGTCAAATAAATAAATAAAATCTTTTAAAAACAAAAACAAAACAAAACAAAAAACCTCTTGAGCTACAGAGTGTGGCCATCTGTCATCACCTCTTATGATTGTATTTAGAATGTTTCTGGAGCATAGAAATGCCTACTCTCCTCGTTCTGGTTCCAGCTCTCATTTTTCATAGCGTGGAAACACTTTTTCTTTGAAAACCTTTTTGTATTTGCCTGTATCACTCTCAGGTACCCTAGGGTTTTCTTTTTTTTTTTTTTTTTAAAGATTTTAGGTCCTTTTTACCAAAAAGAATTTGGAATGGCCTATTGGTTTTTGTAGCTAAAGATTGAGATTAAGAGCTCAGAGTTGATGTGTAATTTCTTCTGAGTAACTTCTTCTTTAGGATATACTGCTGTTTTGTATTTCCATTTAAATAGATACTGAGTTTGTTTTAGGATTTTTATGCAAAGAGGTGGAGGTTAACAAGAGCTGATCTTAATAAATGTGTTAATTTTGCTAATACACATTCTCCTTAATAGTAATAGCCACTCAGAGTGACTTTAAGAATAGGCTTGCACGTTCCTTGTGCTGAAGCCCACTTCCCTTATTAATTTATTAAAATGTTTGATGAAATATATTAAATATATATTATATATAAAATATATTAATGTCTTTTTATTTATTTATTTATTTATTTATTATATTTTGGGGCACCCAGGTGGCTCAGTTGGTTGAGCAGCTCAGGTCATGATCCTGGAGTTTGGGGATCAAGTTCCACATCTGGCTCCTTGCTCAACAGGGGGTCTACTTCTCCCTCTGACCTTCCCCCCTCATGCTCGCTTGCTCTCATTCACTGTCTCTCTCAAATAAATTTAAAAAATTATTTATATAATATAAATATTTTATATATTAAAAATATATAAAAATTAAAAATATATAAAATAAATAAATAAAATATATAAATATAATTTATTTAAGTTTTAATGATTTATAATAAAATAATTTAATTAATTTATTTATTTAATGATTTAATTGATTTAATAATTTATTGATTTATTAATTTAATTTTATATAGATAATATAAAATATAAAATAATTTATTGATTTATTAATTTAATTTTATATAAATAATATTATATTATAAAATATATATTATTTATTTGAGAGACAGTGAATGAGAGCAAGAAAATATATATATATATATATATAAAATATTTTTTTATTTGAGAGAGAGAGAGAGAGATGGAAAGAGCCTGAGAGGGGAGAGGGGAGAGAGTCAGAGGTAGAAGCAGACTCCCAACTAAGCAGGGAGGCCAGCTTGGGGCTCTATCCCAGGACTCTGGGATCATGATCTGATCTGAAGGCAGACACTTAACTGACTGAGCCACCTCCGTGCCCCAGTGTCCTTTTAATCTTAAATGAAAACTGAATTCTCCTGATCCAAAAGAAGGATGTAACCACATTCAGTGTTTCTGAAATGAAATATAGTTAATATTTTATTTAAAGGTGTCAAAACTTCTTTTGGTGTGTTTAATCGCCCAGAAAATAAATGCATTAGTGTCTGTACAACTTCTTACAGCATTTGTCTGGGATTGGCAGCTGTTTTTAGTGGTGGAAAAGCAAGAACTGAGAAACAACCCAAGTTCTGATTTTTAGGCTTTTTGATAGTTTTCAACAAAACTAGTGTCTTTGTTCTGATTAACAATTTGCTCATAGTGGCTATACAATAAATGTTTGTGAGAGAGTGAAATTAGATTGGATTATGTTATATCTGGTTAAAGGCAGAATAGTTCACCCAGATCTTCACAATGGATACCTTTCATCTAGGCCCTGGTTGTAGAAAGCATTAATTTACACATAAGCACAACTTCCCTTCCCCAAAACATATCTTTTTATAGCTCTGGATATTAGAGGCAGTACTGGTGCTGATGTCAGACCTGAGCTTTTGCCCTAACTCTTGCACTTTCCCTTTTTTCTTTGAATTCTTTTGTCTTTTTTTTTTTGATGTATTAAGAAAAGATACATGAACTCTACCTTCTTAACAAATTTTTAAATATATGGTACGATACTGTTAACTATACATACAGTGTTGTATAGCAGATCTCTAGAATTTAGTCATTTTGGGTATCTGAAACTTTATACCTGTTAACAGTCGCTCTCTGTATCTTCCTCCATCCCCTACAGTTACTGTTGTTTTCTGCTTCTGTGAGGTTGACTGTTAGATACTGCATATAAGTGGAATCCTGCAGGATTTGTCATTCTGTGACTAACTTATTTTATTTAGCATAATGTCCTCAAGGTTCATTCATGTGGTCACATATGGCAGTAGTTCCTTCTTTTTATGGCTGAACAATATTCCGTTGTGTGTCTGTACCGCATTTTGTTTATACGTGTATCTGTCCATGGACATTTGGTTGTTTCTATATCTTGGCAATTGTGAATAATGCTGCAATGAAATGGAAGTACAAATATCTCTCGAAGATCCTGATTTCAGGTTTTTTTGTTTTTTGTTTGTTTGTTTGTTTGTTGATAAATACCCAGAAGTAGCATTCCTAAATGGTGTAAATGTTACTTTTTTTTGAGGAGTCTTCATTCTGTTTTCCACAGTGGTCACACCATTTTACATTCTCACCAACAGTGCATGAGGGCTCCAATTTCTCCACATCTTGCTAACTCTTGTTAACTTTTTTTTTTTTTTTGGTAATGATCATCCTAACAGGTATGAGATGATTGATATCTCATTGTGGTTCTGTTCTTTTGGTCTGTATGTCTGTCTTTATGCTATTACTTTATGCTAGTACCATACTGTTTTCATTATTGTAGCTTTATAATGTTTTTGAAATCAGGAGGTTTAATGCCTCTGGCTTTGTTCTTCTTTCTCAAAGTTCTTTGACTATTCAGGTCCTTTGTGATGCCTTATGAATTTTAGGATTTTTTTTCTATTTGTGTTAAAAAATACCACTGACATTTTGATAGGGGTTGTGTTGAGTCTGTAGATTGTTTTGGGAAGTGACATCTTAACAATATTAAGTCTTCCATTTCATGAACACAGGATGTTTTTCCATCTATTTGTGCCCTCTAATTTCTTAAAGCAATGTTACAGTTTTAAATGTATAGATCTTTCACTTCCTTGGTTAAATCAATTCTTAAGTATTTTGTTCTTTGTGTTGCTATTTTAAGTGGATTTGCTTGCTTAATTTCCTTTTTTTTAAAGATTTTATTTATTTATTTGTCAGAGAGAGAGGGAGAGAGAGAGCAAGCACAGGCAGACAGAATGGCAGGCAGAGGCAGAGGGAGAAGCAGGCTCCTTGCCGAGCAAGGAGCCCGATGTGGGACTCGGGACCATGACCCAAGCTGAAGGCAGCCACTTAACCAACTGAGCCACCCAGGCGTCCCCTTAATTTTCTTTTTGATTAGTATAGTTCATTGTTAGTATATAGAAATGCAGCTGATTTTTGTATGTTGATTTTGTATCTGTAACTCTGAATTCAGCTATCAGTTTTTTGTGGAGTCGTCAGGGTTTTCTACATGTAAGAGAAAGTCATCTGCAAACAGAAATAATGTAACTTCTTCCTTTCCAATTTGGATATTGCCCCTCTCCCCATCCTAGTAGCCTTGGCTAGACTTCTAGTTAAATAGGTTAAAAGTGGGCGTCTTTGCTTTATTCCTAATATTAGAGGAAAAGCTTTCAGTTTTTCATGATGGAGTAAAATGTTACCTGTGAGTTCCATATATGGCTTTTATTATGTTGAAGTTATTTCCTTTTGTTCCTAGTGTGTTGAGAGTTTTAAATAACAAAAGAGTGTTGTATTGTCTGAAATGCTTTTTCTGCATCTGTCAAGTTGATATGATATATCACTATAATTGATTTTCATATGTTGGACTGTCCACTTGGTCATGGTATGTGATGCTTTTAATGTACTGTTGAATTCTGTTTGCTCATACTTTGTTGAAGATTTATATTTATATATATATATTATATATATATATAATATATATATATAATATGAACATATATATACATATGTTTATCAGGGATATTGTTCCATAGTTCTTTTTTTTAAAATTTTTTTTTTTAAACTTTTCTTTTTTTTTTTTTTTTTTTAAAGATTTTATTTATTTATTTGAGAGAGACAGTGAGAGAGAGCATGAGCGAGGAGAAGGTCAGAGAGCGAAGCAGACTCCCCATGGAGCTGGGAGCCTGATGTGGGACTCGATCCCGGGACTCCAGGATCACGCCCTGAGCCGAAGGCAGTCGTCCAACCAACTGAGCCACCCAGGCGTCCCTTAAAATTTTTTATTAACATATAATGTATTATTAGCCCCAGGGGTACAGGTCTGTGAATTGCCAGGTTTACACACTTCGTAGCACATACCTTCCCCAATGTCCATAACCCTACCACCCTCTCCCTACCCCTCCTCCCCCGGCAACCCTCAGTTTGTTTGTTCTGTAGTTTTCTTATAGTGTCTTTGCCTGGCTTTGGTATTAGGGTATTGTTAGCCTCATTAAATGAGTTTGAAAGTGTTCATTTTTAATTTTTTTGGAAAGAGTTTGAGGATTATTGTTCATTTTTCTTTAAATGGTAGAATTCACCAGTGAAGCCATCTGTTCCTAGGCTTTTCTTTGTTGGAAGGGTTTTTGATTACTGAATTAGTCTCCTTACAAATTATAGATATGTTCAATTTCTCTGTTTCTTGGTGATTCAGTCTTAGTAGGTTGTATGTTTCTAGGAATTTACTTCTTCTAAGTTGTTGGCATATATCTAATTTGTTGGCATATTATTGTTCATAAGTGTCTTACGATACTTTTAGTTCTGTGGCATCAGTTGTAATATCTCCATTTATTTTTTATTTTATTTGAGTTGTCTCTTTATTTTAGTCCAGCTAAAGTCTGGTCAGTTTTGTTGAACTTCTTAAAAAAAACCAATCTTTTCATTGATTTTTCCATTGTTTTTCTGTTCTGTATTTATTTCTTCTCTAATTGTTATTCCTTCTTTGAAACTTTGTGCTTAATTTGATATTTCTAGTTTCTTACATAAAGTTAGGTTCTTTGAAATCTTCCTACTTTCTTAATGTAAGCATTTATAGCTATAAATGTCCCCTTGATACTGGTTTTACTGCATCCAATAAAATTTGGGTATTTTGTGTTTTCATTTGTCTCAAGATATTTTTAAAATTTCCATTTCGATTTCTTTTTCAACTCATTGGTTGTTCATGAGTATACTGTTTAATTTCCACATATTTCTGAATTTTCCAGTTTTCCTTTTGCTTTTGATTTCTGGGTTTATTCCATTGTGGATGGGAAAGATACTTGGTAGCATTTCTGTCTTCTTAAATTTAAGACCTGTTTTGGGACCAACTGTGCGATCTGAATGTGTATTCTATTCTGCTGCTGTAGGGTGGAACGTTCTGTATCTTATCTGTCTTTTAGGTCCATTTGGTCTGTGGTGTTTGAGTTCTCTTTCATTCCAAATTTTCTGTCTGGATGTTCTATATTGATTATTGAAAATGGGGTATTGAAGTCATGGTATTGCTATTTATGTCTTCCTTCACTTCTGTCAATGGTTTCTTTATATATTTAGATGCTCTGATGTTGGGTACATATATATTTATAATTGTTATAGCCTCTTGGTGGATTGACCCTTTTATCATTGTCTCTTGTGACAGTTTTTGACTTAAAGTTTGTTTCGTCTAATACAAGGTAAGTCCCCTTGCCCCTGCTCTTTTGGTTGCTATTTACATGGAATATCTTTTTCCATCCCTTCACTTTCTGCCTGTGTGTAACCTTAAATCTAAATTGGGTCTCTTGTAGACAGCATGTAGTAGGATCTTGATTATTAAAAAAAATACATTGAGCTTCTTTATGTCTTTTGGGGAATTTAATCCATTTACATTTAAAGTAATTATTGATAGGGTAGGATTTACTGTTGCCATCTTGTTCATTGTTTTTCTGAGTGGCTTTTAGGCCTTTTTCTTTACTTTCTTGCTGCCTGCCTTTGTGTTCCCTTGTTTTTATGCAGTGATATGCTTTCATTTCTTTTTCATTCTTTTGCATATCTTCCATAGGTATTTTCATTGTGGTCACCATGGGACTTATATAAAAGATCTTAAAGCAATCTGCATTAAGCTGATAAAACTTCAGTCACATACAAAAGCTATGTTTTTGCTTCTCCATTGCTCCTCCCTCTCCCCAGAACTTTCTTAACTAAAATAGATCATTTTTAGCATATAAGGTTCTTTTTTTTCTGTAAAAATAGTGATAGTCTATTCTTAAAAAAAAATCTATTCTGTTAACCCAGGGGTTCTCAAAGTGTGGTTTGCACACCCATAGAGGGTCCCTAGAAAATTTTTTCAGCAGGGTCCATTTAGTCGAAACTGTTTCCATGACAATTCAGAGATGGTATTTGTCTGTTTCATGGTGTTGACATTTGTAATGATGGGGCAAGGACAGCTGTGGGAAAACCTGCTGGCACTGGGCCAAATTGTAATAATAGTCATTTTGTGCTGCTCCATACTTCCAGTAAAACTAAGTGCCAGTTTTACTTAAAGATGTCTTTGGGGAAGTGGATAATTAATTTTGTTAAATCAAAACCCTTGGGTATATGGTGTTTTTTTTAAGACATAAATTCCATTTTTAATTTTTTATTTAAAGTCCAATTAGTGGGGCACCTGGGTGGCTCAGTCGATGAAGCATCTGTCTTCAGCTGGGGTCATGATCTCAGGGTCCTGGGATTGAGACCCATGTTGGGCTCTCTGCTCAGCAGGGAGCATGCTTCTCCCTCTCTCTACCATTCCTCCTGCTTGTATTCTCTGTCTCTCTGTCAAATAAATGAATAAAATCTTTAAAAAATAATAATAAAAATAAAGTCCAGTTAGTTAACATACAATGTAATATTATTTTCAGATGTGCATATAGTGATCAACACTTTCATACAACACCCAGTGCCCATCATATCATGGGTATGTGGTTTTTTAATGTGTGATGACATGAGAAGCATGCAGAACACTTCTGCATACTCGGGTATGCTACTTGTTTTAAGGAAAAGTACATGTATATTTGAATGCTTTTGTAAGCTCAAGCAGCTGCTTTTTTTTTTAAGATTTTTATTTATTAGGGGGGAGCACCTGGGTGGCTCAGTGGGTTGAGCCTCCGCCTTCGGCTTGGGTCATGATCTCACAGTCCTGGGATCGAGCCCCACATCTGGCTCTCTGCTCAGCGGGGAGCCTGCTTCTCCCTCTCTCTCTGCCTGCCTCTCTGCCTGCTTGTGATCTCTGTCTGTCAAATAAATAAATATTAAAAAAAAAGATTTTATTTATTAGAGAGTGAACAGAAGGGAGAGGAAGAGAGAATCTAAAGCAGATTCCATGCTGAGTGCAGAGTCCCACAGGGGGTTTGATCTCATGACTCTGAGATCATGATCTGAGCTGAAACCAAGAGTCAAACTCTCAGCTGGGTGAGCCGCCCAAGCCTTTCTCATTTAGTTGCTTTTTTGATGGAATACCATTTTTACTCCAAAGAAAGACTGTGATTACACAGAGTTGGGTATTTTTCCCAACGTTTTCTTGGAAATGAATGAAATGAGCTTGTCATTTCAAATATTTGTTGATAGTATTTTTTGCTGACAGTATTTGTTACTCTCCGTAAAATGTAAGCCTTTTTAAGTGAAAATTAGAATTTTAGAATTTTGGGAAACTTATATTCACCACCCTGTGCTTTGGCAGCTTTAAAGAGTGTTTGATAAGGTGATATTAATGATGTGATACACTGTGTGATGCAGTGTATCCATATTTGGAAGGTCTGTGTAAGTCAGTGAACCAATATTTTTGAAACTATTCAAAAATATGTGATGTCATAAAATCAAGAGTAAAAAGATCCACTTACCATGGGAAATAGACCATTTGGTTTTAATATAACAGACAGTTTTACTGATCTAGTTTGCACTTCCACATTCTAACTAACCTTTAAGAAACTACCACTTGTCAAGTTCTGATGTAATATCAAAGAAGAATATCTTCACAGTGATTTCAGAAAGCTGTTAAAATACTCCTTTTCCCATCTCTGCATGTGTGAGGCAAGATTTTCTTAATATAAAGAGGGGTGCCTAGGTGGCTCAGTTGTTGAGCATCTGCTCTTGGTTCAGGTCCTGAGACCAGCATCCTGGGATGGAGCCCCACATCAGTTTCCCTGCTCCGAGGGAAGCCTGCTTCTCCCTCTCCCAGTCCCCCTGCATGTGTTCCTTCCCTCTGTCAGATAAATAAATAAAACCTTTAAAAATATATACAGATAAAACTGTTTCTCCATTCACAAAGCTTCTTATATGTGTGGGTTTTCATACCAAGCATTCTTCTCTCTGTGGGGTCCTACTGTTTAATTCATTCTGGCACTAACTCCCCAGAGGTAGCACTGACCTCCCAGGTTAAGGGCTCAGTCCCACAAGATTGCCCCCCATTTCAGGTGCCAGCTGCAAGTCTCAAGATTTTACCTATACTTCTGGCCAACTAGCTATATAAATCTGGGGTTTCCACAACCTCTCCTCATGTTCAATAATATTTTCATAATAACTCACTGAACCTAGGGAAACACTTGACTGGTTTATTATAAAGTATGTTGTAAAGTATACAAGTGAAGCACCAAGTGAAGAGGTACAGAGGGCAAGGTCAAGAAGGATCCCAAGTGCAGGAGGCCCTGTCTTTGTGGGGTTGGGCTGTGCCACCCTTCCAGCAAATAGATGCATTCATCATCCCAGAAGCTCTCTGAACCACTTCATTCAGGGGTTTTGTGGTTCTATAGTGTGGGCACGATTGGTTGAATTACCATTTGTGATTAACTTGATGATCCCCCAGATTTTCCACTCTCCCTGGAGGGTAGGGAGTGGGGCTGGAAGTTCTGATTCTGTAATCACATGGTTGGTTTCTCTGGCAACCAGCCCCATTTCTGCATGTCACCTCATGACCATAAACTTTTCTGTGGTTGAAAGGGGCATATTATGAATAACAAAATATGCTTACCTCACCCCTACCACTCAGGTAATTCCAGGGGTTTTAGAAGCTCTCTGCCAGGAACAGGGATGAAGACTCTGTGTGTGTGTGTGCGTGTGCATGTGTGTGTGTGCGTGTGTGTGTGTGTGTGTGTGTGTGTATTTTATATCACTGTATCAAAATACACTTCAGCCAACACAAAATAGCACCGCAGATTGAATGCCAAAGCAGATACGAAAACATAGCAGTTTCCTATCAATATAAACAGAGTGTTGCAAAAATGTTCAATAATGCCCTTTTCCCACTAATTGTTTTGGAAAATAGTTTTTTTTCCATAAAAAATACATTTTTGGAAATGTGTTTTGGAAATGTATTGTTTGGAAAATAGTTTCTTCTCCATAAAAAATTTAAGAAAGATTTACTAATGTTAATTTTAACTGAGTCAGAAATTTTTCTTGTTTTTTTAAATTTATTTTTTTTTCCAAAGACTTTATATATTTATTTGACAGAGGAGAGAGAGCACAAGCCAGGGGGAGCAGCAGAGGGAGAGGGAGAAGCAGGCTCCCTGCTAAGCAGAGAGCCCGATGCAGGGCCCGATTCCAGGACCCTGGGACCATGCATGACCTGAGCTATAGACAGCGGCTTAAACATCTGAGCCACCCAGGCACCCCAGTTTTTAAAAATTTCTAATACCTTCATATCTATAGCCCAAACTCCCACTAACGAAAGATCTTTAGGTTCCTCAGTAATTTAGAGTTGCAGAGAAGTCCTGAGATTCAGAAGTTTGAGACTCATTGTTTTAACCTTCTAAGGTTGTTAAAGTTAAACAGATGTGTTTATGAATGTGAAATCATTTTGTAAAATATTTTAAGTGTAGGTTTATAAATAGTTTTTTTTATTTTTATTTTTAACAGCTCTTGCTGTTACATTTGCTGTGCAAGTCCTTCAGGTTGAGACTTGGAGAAGAGACCTGGAAAGAAAACATGCAGAAGTAATTGCTGTTGCAGAGCTCATTAGTTTAGATGGGAGTCAGGGGGGAGATTCACATAGAACTCTGTTCCACAAACCAGACAGTGAAAACATAACATGCTGGAGGCTTGTTTTGTCCTAAATACTTAGTGATACGTATTTATATTTGTAATATACGTATATGGATTTGTCTGTGTGTTTGCTTGGTCATACCGCAAATAGGTCTGCTGCTCCTGATTCTGGTCCATTACTCATCCAAGTTGCTCTTTGAATTTTGAAGTTTTCCCCTTCTTTCCTTGCAGGTATAGAACAAGATGCAGTGAATACTTTTACCAAATATATATCTCCAGATGCTGCTAAACCAATACCAATTACAGAAGCAATGAGAAATGACATCATAGGTAAGCAGTGCTTGAAGTTATGGCAAAAATAAATAAATAATGCATGGTTTTGGTTATTAGCTAAGAGATTTTTTTATGAACATGGAATTCAACATATCCTTTCCTAGTCTGTTTTCAGAGCACGTTATATATCTACTGTATCTCACTTTAGATTTTCCTCTCTCATATATTGGACCCAAATTTTTAGATTTTGATTCAAGTAACAACAGCAGCAAGGAAGTAACAGTAGCACACATTTATTGAGTACTCAGTGTGTCCCAGACAGAATTGTAGGCACTGTTCATGGATAAACTCGAATCTTCTAAAGAACGTTGTAATGTAAATATAGTTGTTATTTTATAAACGAGGAATCAGAAGCACAAAGAGAGTAAATAATTTGCCCAGAGTAACACAACTCAGACACGGCAGAGTCAGGATTTGAAAATAGACGCCTACACATTAAGTAGTATGCTATTTGGCAGTGTTTTTCAAACTGTAAATTCAGACCAGTCTCCTCTTAGACCTAGCTTTCTGCCAAACAAAGGACTAGAATAGAAAAATTGAAAGTGCTCAGTAATAAGGCCAAACAAACATTCCAGGCCATTGTTTTCATATACGTATATGTGTACTGTGTCACGTAAATCTATGTCTCTGTAGGTCCTCGTAAGAAAAAAATTGGGGGCGCCTGGGTGACTCAGTGGGTTAAAGCCTCTGCCTTCAGCTCAGGTCATGATCCCACGCTCCTGGGGTTGAGCCCCCGCATTGCGCTCTCTGCTCAGCAGGGACCTGCTTCTTCCTCTTTCTCTCTGCCTGCTTCTCCGACTTCTTGCCTACTTGTGATCTCTGTCTGTCAAATAAATAAATAAAACCTTCCAAAAAATTGTCAGTTTTTGCTGCGTCGTATCAGAAGGACCTTAGGTGCACCTGTAATCACAGATGACAGTGGTTTGTTTGTTTATTAAATAAATCTTGTATTCCTATCAAGCCCGAGTACTGAGTTTTAATTTTTATTACAGGGACTTTGTATTTTTGATTTATGAAATGAATCATGCTGTTAACAGGTTGTTCCCAGCAGGGGGCTCCTGAAGTCTTCACCAGAGATACTTTGCACTCAGTCATCGTTGGAGACAGTAAAACCCTTTCCTGTCTGAGCTGTAGTTCTTAAATTGGCCCACCATACTTCCCAGTGAACAACTGTTGGCTATTTTGGGGCCCGTCAGGTGCCGGGCCCATTGTTTTCCTTTTCTTTCTTCCACACAGATGCTTCTAGCATGTAGGTCTTGTGGATAGTGGTTGTTTGTCCCCGTTTACTTGTATTTTGGGTTTTCACCCAGTTTTGTTGCAAATGTTGTCATTGGATTTTGGCTTTTCTATGTAATTCCTCTCTTTTTATGTGGGAATTTGTGGCTACCATCTTCCAGACTTCTCTAGACCAACATTTCTTGTGTAATAATACAACTAGGGTGTCCTAACTGATGAGAATTTGACTCTTGGGGGAATTGGTTGGCTAGTGATTCCTTTGGGGACTCGTTTGTACCAGCGAATAACCAAACTATCTGGGTTAGGGGAGAAAAGGGAGAATTTTTGAGCCAAATACATTACATTTAAAAATGAAATATCAGGGGTGCCTGGGTGGCTCAGCGGGTTAAGCCGCTGCCTTCGGCTCAGGTCATGAACTCGGAGTCCTGGGATCGAGCCCCACATCGGGCTCTCTGCTCAGCAGGGAGCCTGCTTCCTCCTCTCTCTCTGCCTGCCTCTCTGCCTGCTTGTGATCTCTCTCAAATAAATAAATAAAACCTTAAAAAAAATGAAATATCAGGGACGCCTGGGTGGCTCATTCGGTTAAGCGTCCACCTTCAGCTCAGGTCATGATCCCAAAGTCCTGGGATCAAGTCCCACATCCAGCGCCCTGCTCAGCAGAGAGCTTGCTTCTCCCTCTGCCTCTGCTGCTCCCCATGCTTGTGCTCTCTTTCTCTCTCTCTGTCTTTTTCTCTCTCTGGCAAATAAATAAGTAAAATCTAAAAAAAAAAAAAAAAAACCCAAAACCCCAAAAATATCACTTCAGTTCTTTTTTTCCTTTTCTTAAACTGTATCAAATTAATGATACAATACCATGAGGGGGAAAATAATCTTTGGAAGTATAAGTTGATAATATTTAGTGATTAAGGGATCTGAGAAAGTTAAAATGTTAATTACCTGTATGTTTTCAGACCATTTTTCCTCTTTGAGCCCCATTCTTCTTAATCTTACCCCATGTTCTCCTCTTTTGGTTGGAATATTCTAATACAGCTGTACTTCAAATACGTTACAGTTGGAAGAAGTCTGCACTTGTGCTGTTACTGTGTACCCCACCTGCCTAGTTTTGCTGTAAATGTTATTCATGGGTTTCTGGTGTTGCTAATTACTTCCTTTTTATATGGGGATTCAGAATAACTCAGAAACTATGCTTCCACTCTCTCCTTCATCTTCTGCAAATCCTTGAAGTAGAATTTAAAAAATATTTTGACGGTACAGCTGATGGAATTTGCTGATAGTTTGAAAATGAGCAGGGTAAGAAGGAAAAAGGAATCAAGCATGACTTCATTTCTTTGAAAAACTTGAATAACTGGGAGAGTGAAGTTGCCATTTATAAAATGAAGAAGATTGTAGGGGTAATAGCTTAAGGGAAAAATCAGGAGTTTGGGTTTGTAGGGGCCCAAATGGTGAAAGTCACGTATGCAGTTGGATATCTGTGCAAGGAGTTGATGAGAGAGGCAGGCCTGGGTTGGCGATGTGTTTGGAAGTCATCAGGATATAGATGGGCTTAGAGCCATGGATAACATTATCCTCAGAGTGAGTATGGTGAGCAGACAAGAGGGCCAAGGACTGTGTCTTGGGGCAGGCCTAACATTCACAAGTCTGGTGGGTGAGGGAGAACCAGCAAAGGAGACACAGAAGGAGCATCCCATAAAGTCAGCTTTGTATCTGCTATGTCTCAGAAGAGTAGGGTATAGTAGGGTATAGTAGTTCTTAATGGAAGCCAAGTGAAAAAGTGTTTCTGGGAGTCAGGGAGTGATCAGAGGTGTGTTAAATCCTGCCGAGATTTTAAGTAAGATGAACACTAGGAATGGAATGGGTTTGCCAGCCTTGTGGACAGCTGGTCCGTCAGTTACCTTAATTTCAGTGGACCACTGGAGACAGAAACTTCATCAGAGGAGGCGGAGTGAGGACAGCAGGTATGAGCAACTCCTGAGAGGCATTTTGCTATAAAGATGAGCTAGAAGAGGATGTTAAGTCAAGGGACAGTGGTTTTTGTTTTGTTTTTTTGTAGTGATGTAGTGATGTGTTATAAGCATATGAGATATAGCATACAAACAAGTATGTATGTATAGGGTACAGACTGTAGCTGGTGAGTATGAGGCAGCAACAAAGGAAAAATTGATGCAGGAGACAGAGGACAACTGCTGTAAGAAAGAAGTCTTGAGGAGGCAAAAGAGGATGGGGCCCGGTGCTCAAATGCGGAGTGCACGGTAGAGGTCCAGGTAGATGAGGGAGTGATGGAAATAATTTTCTCATTGCTTCTATTTTCTTATTGAAGCAGGAAGCAAAGTCATCAGCAGAGAGAGTAAAAGAGCTGTTAAGGTGTTCCAAGAGAGAGGAGAAACTGGGTTGTGTGTTGTCTGGCAGAGTATGAGAGTAAATGGACCCGGAAACTGTAGTACGATCCTTGGGTTTCATTCAGGTCTCACTAAGGTCATGAACTTTAGGTGAAACCAGCCATCGTGGGTGAATGTTTTTTTTCCAGCCATATTTAATAGCTGGCTAACCAGCTTACTGATGTGCTGCGGTTTACTTAGGTAATTCCTGATTTTAGTGCATTTTGTGTTTCTACCAAACAACATTCGGATAAACTTTTTTACAGATAAACCTTTTTTTACAAATCCGTAACTCTTTTAAGTTGCTGTCTTAGAGTTGCTGATTGAAAGGGCATGTTTATTTTTAAAGCTTATGCTATAAACTCCCACAGTGCTCTCCAGAAAAGGATATACCAGTATATTCTCACTAACACTAGTTAGTGTCTGTTTTCTCATGTCCTTGCCCAAGCAAGGCAGTGCAGTGTTAAAAAATTAAACTTGTGCATTGTTATAACAATTTTGTGCCAGTTTACTAGACAAACGGGTAGGGTGCCTCCTTATTCTAACTTGTGGTTATATTTATTTGACTGCTAGTGAGCATGTATATTTTTTCATATTGACCATTTTATGTTTATTCTTTTTTTTAAGTTTATTTAATTTTTTTTAGTAATCTCTACACCCAGCCAGCGTGGAGCTTAAACTCACAACCCTGAGTGAGCATCCCCTCCAGACTGAGCCAGCCACGCACCCATTTTGCAAACTACTTCTTCATGTCCTTTCCTCATTTTTCTTTGGGGACATTTTTTACTAGTTTGTAGGAGCTCTTGATATATGAATGATAATAATCTGTCATATACAGGGTAAACTGTCATTGGTGCTGCACTCACACCCCCCCAGTTTGCCTTTTTTAAAAAAAAAAGATTTTATTTATTTTGACAGAGATCACAAGTAGGCGGAGAGGCAGGCAGAGAGAGAGGGGGAAGCAGGCTTCCCGCTGAACAGAGAGCCCGACGCAGGGCTCGATTCCAGGACCCTGAGATCATGACCCGAGCCACCCAGGCGCCCCCCAGTTTGCCTTTTTAATTTTGTTTTATGGGTGTGTTAATGCATAGAAATTAATTTTATGCTAGTGAATCTTTTGATTTCTGCCTTTATATCTATGGTTAGAAAGACTTTTCCTACCTCAAGATTGTATGTCCATCTGTATTTTCTTAGCTCTATTTAAAACTTTCTGATTTGTATGCCTCTCCAGTTATTTCCTACTCTGATCCACAAAGGCATATGGTTTGGATTTAGTAGAAATGTATTTACCATTTCTTTTACAGCAAAGATTTGTGGAGAAGATGGACAAGTGGATCCCAACTGTTCATTTTGGCACAGTCCATAGTCTTTAGTGCAATGGAGCAAGAGTAAGTTAATTTCATACTTTCACATTTTGGGTTTGGGGATTTGGGTTCACTCAACTACAAAGAATCAATTTTTGAGGACTTAAGTATTTTGAATGTTTACAGGATCTTATAGGCATATCTAAGTCTACCTTCGTTCGTGGTGTCTTTTAAATATAAATTATGTGAACTCTTAAAACACATGTTTGTTTTTAATGTTAGTATTTCTTAAGTTAAAAGAATTTTTTTAAAATTCTGAAGTCATTTGGGGGTTAGAATAGTGTGACTATTAGAATTTATTTAAGCTATGCACGTGTTCAGTTAGATACCCTAATTTGTTAGCGCACGCTTTAAGCTTAATGGTTGCTCTATGACTAAATCCACATAGATTTGTTGATACTGCCTCCATGGTTTTTTTTTTTTAGATGAATTATTTTGCATGCCCATACAGAAAAAAATGTACATATTGATTCATTTAGTATTTATGAAAAGGGTGCTCTTTGCAAGGCATAGTTAGATATAGTACCTGCTTTGAAGGAAGTTACATCCTATTAAGAGAAGTAGGGTATGTTCTTTGGTTACATGTAATATGAGGTAGCTTGTGTCACATGCCAGAGGAAAGCTCCAAAGTTTCTAAGAGGTGGGAGAGATTACTTCCAGGTCTAGGAACCAGGAACGACACCATGGGAGGAGAGGTAGTGTTGACCTAGGCTTTTAAGATATATTAGGCACAGAATGGAAAGAGTATATTTTTCCCAGTTAAGCTCTTTCCTTGATCATTCCCTCAAAATTTCCCTTTTTGTCCACGTGCAGGCACTTTAGTGAGTTTCTGCGAAGTCACCATTTCTGTAAATACCAGATTGAAGTGCTGACCAGTGGGACTGTTTACCTGGCTGACATTCTCTTCTGTGAATCAGCCCTCTTTTATTTCTCTGAGGTAAAGTCTGCATTTCCTTTCACACTCTGTTAGAGCATTCCAGCCTCTAAACTAGAAATGCTGGGACCCCCCCCCTATAGAAAATAACATGGAAAAGCCAAATCATTTCCAAAAACATCACTGGAATGAAATAATTTTCTTAGGTTAAGTTGTACACCTAATGGCAAGAGTACTTGAATGGCATATCAGTCAGAGTAAAGAGAACATGAAAACTCAGTGTAAAATAACTCTTAATTTTGAAAACTTAATTAAACTTCTTACAAGATAATGCCTACTTTTAATTATCTGGAGCCATTTTAAAACCATAGACTTTATACTTGATTCCAGGGCACACATATTTGTGGACCAGACTTCAGAAGAGAGAAAGAAAAGGAGTAAATTTTTTCCTACTATCATCACTTTTATTTTAGCCACCTGATAGGATTTCTCAAGCAATGAATAGATTAATCTCTTTGAGGCATATTTGTTAGGTTTCAGCAAATGAAATTCTTTCCTTGCAAAAGCAAGTGACTATTAAGTAGAGAGGAGAGGATTTTCCAGGCTCACGAAACATTAACGTAGATAGACACTTGCACTCTGCCTCTCCCAAGAACAGAGCTTTTGGTTGATTTGCTTTCTCACTCCCTCCGTTTCTCGTAAGTTTAAGGCCCCATTTGTTCAGGTTGTGGTGGCTGCATGGAAGGATGGAAGTGATTGGGTTTAAAAGACTTGGTCTGCTAAGTTTACTTTTTGTATGTTAGCCACTGAGGGACCACGGATCATCTTTACTGTGATTCTGACTCCAGTTCCCTTAAGTTTGTACCCAGCAGTGTGGTGGGGTTTTTGTTAGTTGTTTGGTTTTTTCCCCTCTGTGAGAATGATCTTCAACTTTTCAGTCTCAAGAGCGACTGTGAGTTGCTGACTGGCATGAACTGAATGAGTACATCTGTTTTTTTTTTTGTTTTTTTGTATATGTTTTCCATTTTTAATGGTTGGCGTAATGGATTAGAGATGGTTAGAGAAATCTATCGATAGTCTTGTGCTCTTGTATTTTTCCTTCCTAGTACATGGAAAAAGAGGATGCAGTGAATATCTTACAGTTCTGGTTGGCAGCAGATAACTTCCAGTCGCAACTTGCTGCCAAAAAGGGCCAGTATGATGGACAGGAGGCACAGAATGATGCCATGATTTTATATGACAAGTGAGTTTTATTGATGTATTCAGCATCTGGCAAATATTGAGTATTTGATATGTATACATATCAAATACTCAATATACAAAAATATACTCATATACAAAAAACATATCCATAAAACTGGATGTCTTTTATCAGAAGTAAAGACATCCAGTTTTTGCTGTCAAGGAGCTCACACGGAATAGCATAAAAGCCTCTTTTCCTATGGAACATTTTAGGATTCTTAGAAAAAAATATTTCTGCTAGGGGAATGGGTGGTTTGTGTTTGGAAGAAGGATGATGGTGGTGGAGTTAGGGGAGATTTCACAGAAGAAAGATTTGAATTGAAACCTGAATAATGAATGGAATTTTGCTAGCCGGAGAAGGCGGGAAAGAACATTCTAGACAGAGGCATTGGCACAAGCAAAGTCAGAGAAATCTAGGGTGTGGCACTTCCAGGAAACTTGAGTTTGGGTAAGTAAAACTTGGGTAGGCAATCTAAGAGGAAGATGAAACTAAAGGGAATGTATTGTAAAGGGTATTAGATATCTGTGTACAGGTGTATCATATTTCTGGTGCAGATCTGTGCAGCCAAGTTATTACTCATTGAATAAGAGTTTTTCATTGGTCTTCATTGAAAATGAGAGGATGGCAAAATCTTACAGTGAACAGAACTGAGAACATCTGGTCAGTCGAGTGCTAAGCCTGTGGTCAGCCATGTCACCCTTTTTTTTTTTTTAAAGATTTTATTTATTTATTTGGCAGAGACACAGCAAGAAAGGGAACACAAGCAGGGGGAGTGGGAAAGGGAGAAGCAGGCTTCCCACCGAGCAGGGAGCCCGATGCGGGGCTCGATCCTAGGTCCCTGGGATCAGGGCCTGAGCCCAAGGCAGACACTTAACAACTGAACCACCCAGGCGCCTCCAGCTGTGTCAGTCTTTTAATTTTCATTAATTCTGTAAAGAAAAGTAATGTGCTATTTGTATCCACAAGCAACCGCTGAGAGGATAACTTGACAGTAGAGGAAAACCACGGGATGTCAGGGTTGCAAGAGAGCTGAGCGCGCATCTAGGTCAGCGGTTCCTGAGCACTGCTCTGCAGGTCCGTGCTAGGCTGTCTGCATAAGAACCAGCTGGAAGCTTGTTAAAAAAAGATTTCCATCCCTCCTCTCTAAGAGATTCTGATTCAGCACGTTTGAGGCATGACCCAGGAATCTTTATTTTTAGAAGATACCCCAGATGATGTTGATGGGTAGCCAGATTCGGGATCTAGTCTAGTTTTCCCATTTTGCAGACAAGAAAATGAAGACTCTTTTTTTCTCAAAGTCACAGGGCAAGTTAGTGGCAGAACTTGAGCTGGATTGCAGTTCTTCATGTTTTCCCAGTGTTTGTTTTAGTATAATACATTTGTGAGAAATATTACATAAGAAACATTGCTAATGGGACGCCTGGGTGGCTCAGTTGGTTAAGCAGCTGCCTTCGGCTCAGGTCATGATCCCAGGGTTCTGGAATCGAGTCCCACATCGGGCTCCTTGCTCGGCAGGGAGCCTGCTTCTCCCTCTGCCTCTGCCTGCCTCTCTGTCTGCCTGTGCTCACTCGCTCTCTCTCCCTCTGTCTCTGACAAATAAATAAATAAAATCTTTAAAAAAAAAAACATCGCTAATATGGATTTGGAAATAGCAAGTGTTTTCTTTTAGAAATTTGGTCTGGTGTGCCCCAAAATTCAAATCATGGAGGAATATTTGCCAACTTGTTTTTACAAGTTGGGAGACTGTTTACGAAAAGGCTAATAACAAAATAATTTTTTTAAATTTTATTTTAATGCTAAAATAGAAGAGTGACACTAGTACCAAGGTCCTGGCTGGAGTTCAGTAGCCACCCAGAGCAGAGACCCTGTTTGCTTACTGGATCCCATTTTCACATTGGGAGCCATTTTTAAATGAAGATCGCTGTATGGCATCCCACTGGTACTGTCACTTTGTCAAGTTCATTGTGCCAAATTTGACTTCACCAATCCCAGTTCTTGAGGTTTTTAAAAGATTTATTATTATTATTATTATTATTTAATTTGAGAGGTAGAGTACGAGCAAGCATATGAGGTGGGGAAGGGAAGATGGTGAGAGAAAGAATTGAGAATCTCAAGCAGATTCCCTGCTGAGTCTGGAGCCCAACAGTGGGCTCCATCCCATGACCCTGAGATCATGACCTGAACTGAAATCAAGAGTTGGACACTCAGCTGACTGAACCACCCCGGTCCCCATGCCCGTTTGGTTTTGCATCTTATGTATGTATCATCACAATCATACCTGATCAGTCTTTCTGTGTTTGTATCATAGATAAGATTTAGAAGTCCCTAGAATGCTTGGAAGAGAACCTGCATATATTTTTTGCTTTTAATCCTTTTTTTGGTGTCTACCTTATAATCCACTTACCAAAACAGTAGTTTTGCATTATATCTTGTGAAGTTAGAAATCTTTGAGGTATCATTGATTACTCCTTTTCCCTTCTACACCCACTCCTCATCAAGTCCTGTCATTCTATCCAAATACCTGAAATCCATCTAATTGACCCTCGGCGCTATCATAGTTTGAATTCCTGCATGTTTGACTTGTGCCTTGTAGCTACAGTGGTGTTTTCTCATTGTGTCTGATGCAGAGATCTTTTCTGCTCCCTTTCCAGAGGGAAGAACTGTGTCTTACCCTCTTTTAAGTCCATTTCTGTCTCCTGGGTGTTGAACAGAGAATAGGGGCCCATTAAATATGTGTGATTGGTTTCTTTTTCTTTTTGTAGTCTGACCCTCAGCGATCTTAAAACAAGAACTGAGGAAGATGGAAGGACAGAGAAAGGTAGCAAGTTGACCCAGATACCTTTGGGGCTGTGGGAATAAAGGTTGCAGCACGGCTTCTAGAAGCCAGCTCTCAAGTCCTAGGTCCACAGGCTGAATCAAGTAGCCTCATAGAAGAGTAGGTGCCAAAAGTTGCTTATCCTGGCTAGGCAATTTGGTTTGACTTTGGCTGTCTTTATACCACAGGTATTTCTCCCTCCAGGCCACACATCCTCTTGGATTTGATGATGTTGTGCGATTAGAAATTGAATCCAATATCTGCAGGGAAGGTGGGGCACTCCCTAACTGTTTCACAACTCCATTACGTCAGGCCTGGACAACCATGGAGAAGGTAACCAAGAACTTCAAAAATATTAAACCGCAGGAAGTTTATACTGGTGAAACCCAGAAAACATAACATGGGAAAAAACCAAGTGTAACAAAACTGGAAAATTGAAGCAGTGGAGCATGGTGGTTAAGAGCAGAGGCCTTGAGTATGACTTTGTATGTATTACTTTAGCCTTGTTAGGCTGAGTGACCTCAGGCTGTTACTGAAATTCTTTAATTCCGGTTTCTGTTATCCTTTAAAATGGAGATAATTTGGATACTTACCTAAAAGTTATTTTAAGGAGGAAAATGAGGTAAGACATGCAAAGTTTTTCTTACTATTACGTCCAACACATAAAAGCATTAAAATATGTTAGTGGCTATTATTACTGCCTTTATTATTAAATTTTCAAAAATAATTAGATAGCAGTATTAGGCAAATTTGCTTAAAATGACCCAAATATTTTATCAGTATCTATCAATGAGGTTTGAACACTAGTTTCGTATATTGTAACTCGTGGGGTTTTACTAATAGCTTAATAATAAGGTATTAGAATTTGTGAATGATTTCTTTTTCTAATGAACTAGAGCAGATTTTACCAGGAATTGCACAGAGCCCAGGATAAGCCCATGAAGTTATGTTGCTTATATATGTCATGTGTATTTGGTGGAAAAGGATTAAGTAAGCACTGTTGAATAATACATGTAAAAACTGAATTTCAGAAATGTGGAAGAGTTACATATAAAAATCAAATCATTAAAAAGCTCATGGTAAACTGAATAGAGTATCAGCTATTGCCCAGAGATGAAAATTTTTTCATGATTAAAATTAAAATCTTTCTGATCGTAAAGGAAAAGTTCCAAATCTGTATCATATAAAGAATGTAAATTTTCTTAATAAAGTAAAATTAAAATACAGAGAAAAACAATGTGAAAATATTTCTTATAAAATGTGCATATGTAAAGAACTTTCACTAATTTTAAGAATTCTGTCAAGTAGATAAATGAGAAAAAGACGTGGATGATTTTTTATCAGTACTTTGAGAATTTTTGTGTTAGGTATCGGCATTTCAGCGATAGAAGAAACGTGGCTTCTGCCCTCCTGGACCTCTGTCTATAATGAAGGCACACATTAAACACAGACAACTTACAGTCATGTGCTAACTGCTCTGAAGGAAAAGTTGGTAGTAGGAAATGCCAGTAATAAACGTGGGAACTTATTCAGCATCATTAATAATTTTTATTTTTTTATTGTGTTATGTTAGTCACCATAAAATACATCATTAGTTTTTGATGCAGTGTTCCAAGATTCATTGTTTATGCACCACACCCAGTGTTCCATGTGATATGTGCCCTCCATAATACCCACCACCAGGCTTACCCATCCCACCACCCACAATTTTTAAATGTAAATAAAAATATCCATATTATCATTATGCACTTATTAACAGTGATTTGGAAAAACATATCTGGTGTTGGAAAGCCTGTGTCAAAACAGAGACCTTGATATATTGCCAGTGATATAAATTGACAGCATCCTTCTGAAGAGTAAATTGGCTATATATATCAAAGCTAAAATAGGGTGTCTGAATGGCTCAGTTGGTTAAGCAGCTGCTTTCAGCTCAGGTCATGATCCCAGTGTCCTGGGATCGAGTCCCACATCGGGCTCCCTGCTCATCTCTGCTTCTCCCCGACCCCTCTCCTCTCATGCGCTCTCTCTCATTCTCTCTCTCTCAAATAAATAAATAAAATCTTAAAAAAAAAAAAGCTAAAACACTCACACTGTTTAACTCAATAATCAAACGCCTGATAATTTATCTTAAGGAAATCAATTCAGAAGTAAATAATAATAATAATATATACATAAAGACTTTATAACCAGAAAAATCTCATTTCAGATTAGATCCACTCCCTGCATGTTTTCTGGTCACTAAGAAGTCTAAATATCAAGTCTATGTAATAGTTTTATGGCAAGCTTTTGGGTGGGGGGACATCTATAAATTGTACTCGTAATTTTAGTCACAACATAAACTGTACACGAAGGGGTAATACTTGGAGCGTAGCAAGGAAAAGCAAAGCCCTGTGTGCTAGCTGGAGGGATTGTGCGTAAAACTTTGTTTTCAAACAAAGTGGTTTCTTTTTTTTTAAAGATTTTATTTTATTTATTTATCAGAGAGAGAGAGAGAGTGAGCACAGACAGGCAGAGAGGCAGGCGGAGTCAAAGGGAGAAGCAGGCTCCCCGTGGAGCAAGGAGCCCGATGTGGGACTCGATCCCAGGACCCTGGGATCATGGCCTGAGCCAAAAGCAGCTGCTTAACCAACTGAGCCACCCAGGCATCCCTCAAACAAAGTTTTAATTGTATTTGAATCCACTTTTAAAATGATGCTTGTCCTCTCTTCCAGGTCTTTTTGCCTGGCTTTTTGTCCAGCAATCTTTATTATAAGTATTTGAATGATCTCATCCATTCGGTCTGAGGAGATGAATTTCTGGGAGGAAATGTTTCCCTGACTGCCCACGGCTCTGTGGGCCCTCCTGAGGACTCTCACCCCAGTGGTCCGGACAGCTCAGCTTCTCAGGTACTCCTCAGTTAGCCTCTGGCGATCGGAAGAGAGGCGTATGGATCCTTTCCTTCAAATACCAGTAACAGATACGGTTTGGAAGTTTTTGTCATAGAAGAAACAAAGTAGAAAATAAAATTAGCCCTACTTACTATATGTCTCAATAAACATGTCATAGTGATTAACGGTGTATTATATTGGAAGATACTGTGTTGTTTCATTCAGGCCGTTACTCTGTCTGACACTCCAGCTGTGGCTTTCAGTAATCAGACAACATGTCATGCATTTATAGCCTTTGAAGAGCTCTTTGTGGAATTATTTGGGAAATTTTAGTGACTACATTTGAAATGCTTTTTCTTTTAAGATTTACTTATTCATTTGAGGAGACAGTGCATGTGAGCATGAGCAGAAGGGAGAGAAGGGAGAGGGAGAGGAGGAGAGAGAACCCCAAGGAGACTCCACACTGTACGGAGGAGACTTGATCTTCCTGAGATCCGACCTGAGCTGAAACCAAGAGTCAGACGTAACCGATTGTGCCACCCAGGAACCCCTAGAATAATTCTTCACAATTCTTAATATTGTATTTCACTGAAGAGTTTCTGGTTTCGTTTTGAACTGTAGTGCCGTTGTACATTTCCTTAATCTTTTTTCGTTTTTTGGAGTGCTTTCCTGTATCAAACCTTATCTGATTCGTTCCTAAATTGGATGAAATGGGTTGTCGCCAAGAGAAGAGATCTAGAAAAATACTACGAAGTTAACTAATTGGATTAAAATCACACAGTAAGTGTAGAGCCAGAACATATTCCCTGTCTAGTGTTCTTCAGCATAACGTAGCATAACTATTTTCACATCACACTGTTGACACATACATAACACTTCAGATTTTTTGACACTGGGCCTTGGATAAATTTTCTTAGTTTCTGTGACAGTACTGCTTATCACCATCAACAAGGCTCTCCTTAGTACGTTTTCTTCCTATTTAGCTTATGTAGCTGGTGACCTGCCGAATGTGGTTGCCATTTTGTTTTTTGAGATAGGCTAGAATGTTTAGTTGTTACTTCAGCACTTAAAAGTTCTAGCTGCTGACCTTAAAATGTATTCTTACATTTTAGGTTGAAGTATAGTATATATACAGAAAACTCAGTATATCATAACTATATGTAGCTTGAAGAATTTTCATAAAGACTTGATCAGTGTATCTAGCATCCAGACAGGAAACATGACATTATCAGTACGTCATAAACCCTCTTGTGCCCTCTTCTAGTCACCCGTCCTCCCTGCTAGAATAGCTACTATCCTGATTTTTGATGGCATACGTTCGTTTTACCTATTTAGTTACGTAATTGAAATCAGTTTATATATACTCTTTTTTTAGTACAGCTTTATTGAGATATAATTCATATACCATACAGTTCACCCATTTATGTTGTATCATTTAGTGATTTTAGTATATTCATAGAGTTGCTCAACTGTCACCAAAGCCAGTTTAAAGTTTTTCATCTGAGAAACCCTTTAACTAATACCGTCCATATCCTCCAATTCTTCCAGCCCTAGGCTACTGCTAATCTATTTTCTGTCTCTATAGATTTGCCTATTCTGGACATTTCATATCATTGGAACCATATGATGTATGGTCTTTTGCGACAGCCTTCTCTCATTTAGTGTGCTGTTTTCAAGGTTCAGCCATGTTTAGCATGTATCAGCACTTTATTCCTTTTTTTCTTTGTTTTGTTGTTTGTTGTGGTAGTTTAAAAAAAGTCATTTACTAGAGAGAGAGAGAGACAGTGTGAGCTAAGGGGAGGGGCAGAGGGAGAAACAGACTCCCCGTTGAACAGGGAGCCTGTCACTGGGTCTGGTCCCAGGACCCTGACTTCATGACCTGAGCCAAAATCAAGAGTCCAGCGCTCAACTGATTGAACCACCCAGGCACCTCAGAACTCTATTCCTTTTATGGCCAAATAATACTCTGTTGTATGCACATTCCACATTTTATTTATATATCAATTGATGGACATTTGGATTGTTTCTGTCTTTTGATTATTACAAGTAATGCTGCTGTACAAGTTTTTGTGTGGATATAGGTTTTCATTTCTCATATATATATATATAGAAGTAGAATTCTTAGCTGAAATGACAAGTGTTTAACTCTGTCCTAATTACCTTTGCTTGGGTAACAAGTTTTGAAATCAGGAAGGAAGTGAGTCTTCCCACTTAGTTCTTCTTTTTCAAGATTGTTTTGACTATTTGAGGTCCCTTGAGTTTTCACATGCATTTAAGGATCAGTTTGTCAACTTCTATGAAGACTCCAGCCAGAATTCTGATGGGGAAGTGCATCAGTTTCATCGATCAGTTTGGGACGAGTTGCCATATAATGATATTAAATATTCTGACCCGTGAACGTAGGATACCTTTCATTTATTTCAAATCTTCTTTAATTTCTTCCAGTAACATTTTGTAGTTTTCAAGTATCAGTTTTGCATTTCTTGTTTCTTTTAAATATTTTATTCTTTTTTTGTTGTTGTTTAAGATTTTATTTATTTATTTGACAGAGAGAGATCACAAGTAGGCAGAGAGGCAGGCAGAGAGAGAGGAAGAAGCAGGCTCCCCGCTGAGCAGAGAGCCCGATGTGGAGCTCGATCCCAGGACCCTGGAATGATGACCTGAGCCGAAGGCAGAGGCTTGACCCACTGAGCCACCCAGGCGCCCCTAAATATTTTATTCTTTTTGATACTATTATAAAGGGAATTTTTTCTTATATTCATATTTTCATTGTAAGCATATAGACATATAGTTTTCTAAAAATTGAGATAAAATTCACCTAACAAAGTTAACTATTATGAAGTGTCTAATTCGGTGACATTTAGTATATATTCAGTGTTGTGCAACCATTACCGCTATCTGGTTCCAGCCGTTTTCATCACCCCAAATGGAAACCTCGCAAATGGAACATTAAGCAGTCACTCCCCATACCCACCTGTATTTTCTTCTAAGAGTTTTAGGCCTTTGATCCATTTTGAGTTAGTTTGCATGTTGTGTGAGTTAGGGCCAACTTTATTTATTTATTTATTTATTTTTGCATGTGGATATCTAGTTGTCCAGAACCATGTGTTGATAGAACTATTCTTTTATCATTGAGCAATCTTAGCATCTTTGTCAAAAATCATTTGACCTTAAATTTATTTCTGGAACTCTCAGTTCTGCTACATTGATCTACATGTATCTTATGCCAGTACTACATTGTTTTGATTACCACAGCTTTACAAGTTTTGAAATCAGGACTGTGTGTCCTCCAACTTTGTTTTATTCAATTGTCAAATTATTGTGGCTGTTCTGGGTCCCTCAATTTCATATGAATTTTAAAATTGGGTTTTCATTGAATCTGTAGGTTCCTTTGGGCTCTGTTACCATTTTAACAGTATTAAGTCTTTTTCTAGTCCATGAACGTGGGATGTCATCCACTTATTTAAGCGGTCTTTAATTTCTTTCATCATAGTTTTGTAGGGTCTCAGTGTACATGTTTTGTATTTCCATGGGTCTTTTTTTTCTGAATATTTTATTCTTTTTGATGCCATTATAATTAGAATTATTTTCTTCATTTCATTTTCTTATTCTTCATTGGTAATGCATAGGAATAAACTTTCCGTGCTGATCTTGTACCTTGTAACTTTACTAAATTTATTTGTTAGCTCTAATAGTTTTCTTTTGGATACCTTTATTTGAGAGAAAGAGAGTGAGCGAGAGGGAGAGAACAAGCCGGGGGTTGAAGGGGGAGAAGCAGAGGGAGAAGCATACTTCCCCACTGAGCCGGGAGCCCAATGCAGGACCCGAACTGACCTGAAGGGGGCGCTTAGCCAACTGAGCCATCCAGGCGCCCTGGTGCGTCTTTGTAATTATTTACCCTTCTTGGTACTTAAAGAGAACTCCCTTCCCCCACACTGTAGGGTGTGTTCTATAATAACTGTCTGTTCAGTTTTTATTTTAATTTAACCTATACCTTAGTCATGTATATTAAGCACATTCCCATCTTTTGTTATTTTAAGCAATGCTACAGTGAATAATCATATATTAGACATTCTGTGGAGCTAAGTCGGCTGTAATTGAATTTTTAGAGGTGGAATATCTAGGAAAACCCGTGGCTCCAGTATTTCCTAGAAATACCAATTCTGACTTTTTTGTGGGATGAGGAGTGGGAGATGACATGCTGGACGGGAACTTACTATATACTCATCTAGCTGGTCATTTTAGAAAGTTTTCTTTAGCTTTTCCTTTGTTACGTAGCCTCACTGAAAGTCAGAGGATTCATGTTTATTTGTAAAAGTTAGCTGAACTATGTCTGGGTGGATACGAGTCCTGCATACTTGGGAAGGTAATCCCTGTGAAGATAGCACATTTGTTGGAACATAGATCATTAAGAAGACAAACAGATTTGGCAATAAATAGTGTATGTTGTACATTGTAATATTGTACTTTCCTCCCATAGTTGTATTTTGAGGTGTAATTTCATAATCATTGCTGTTCAACATCTCCATAATGATGAAGTTGAGTGAGAATTACATGTATTTCAAATACCGAAGATTTTATACAACTCTGTCATAATCCAAACTTAGGACTGTTTGATTCCTGAGTAACTATTAATTTTACAGTTTCTCTTGTAGTCCAGTATGAAAAAAGCCAGTGTTAAAATTCTGAAAAATTTTGATGAAGCGATAATTGTGGATGCTGCGAGTCTGGACCCAGAATCTCTGTATCAGCGGACATACGCAGGGTAAGTTTAACTGGTATCAAGAATTTTTGCAAGTCTACTGAATTTTGCATCTTCTATTTTTTTATTTAAAATTTAAAAATTGTTTATAATCTATTGTTAACATTTTTACATAGAGTATCCAGTAGACCACAGTTAAGAGTGGAGGCTCAGGAGTGACTTCCTCGGTTTTAATCTTGGCTGTGCCACTTATTGGCAAATGGTGGACAGTAAGCCTTTTGGATTAATTAGCAAAGGTTGTATTTATTAGGGAATGGTTGGTTCATTTACTTACAGCCTTAATTAAGACAGTCTGTTGGGGTGCCTGGGTGGCTCAGTCAGTTGAGCGGCTGCCTTGGCTCAGGTCCTGATCCCAGGGTCCTGGGATCGAGCCCTGCAGCTGGCTCCCTACTCAGTAGGGAGCTTGCTTCTCCCTCTCCCCCTGCCTGTTGCTGTCCCTGCTTGTGCTCTCTCTTTCATTCTCTCTCTCTCTCTGTCAAATAAATAAAATCTAAAAAAAAATAAATAAGTCTGTCCATTGCAAGATGGTTTACTTCTATAAGTATTTTGGTGTGTAAAATAAATTAATTTTAACAGATAATGTATAAAATGGGTCAGAAATAGAGAAGTAATGACTTTTCCACATCTTTAAAGATAGTTTTCAGTGTTTGTTTTAGCGTTATGGTTTTGGCATCTTCCTGAAATTTTTCTCAAAGGAGACAAATTTGTATCTGTTGGTGTATTGCAATCACATTTGAAAGGAGGACTTACTAGGAACAGTAGCCCTAAAGCAAGACCCACTGTGCCCAAAGTGAAATAATACCTTGGCATCACAGAGTTTCTTTTTCTTTTTTTACCTTTTAATTACAAATACATTAATCCCTTATAAAAGTTAAATTGATAAAGCTAATGTCCCCTGTGGTCACACTCCACTACTCATTCTCTCCTTTTCCTACTCAGGATAATCACTGTTAACATTATAGTATGTATTTTTGTTTGCTTATTTCTAGTAATTGACATCACACTCTGTTCGGTATTGCATGCTTTCATTCACAGTGAGTTTTGGAGATTTTTCTTTGTTAGTTTATACAGATTTACCTCATTTTAACTATGTTTTAGTATTCTACATATAATATTAATTACGGCTCATAACTGTGGCCACTCTTCGGCCCTTTTGGTATTGATGAGTATTTAAGTTGTTTGCAATTTTTCACTGTTATACACAGAATAGCAGAAGACTTCCTTTTACTGACTTCCTTATACCATGAAGCAGATTTTAAATTTTAATAGATCTTACTGTCTTACCTTTAAAAATATGTATATTTTGCATTCTTACCACCCATTAATAAAAATACTAATTTTCCTCACATCTTTATTGACATTAAATAACATCAGATGTTTGACTTTTTACCAATCTGGACTACTGCTCCTGAGATTAAGCTTCTTTTGTTGGTTGTTCAGGTTTTTCTCCTGTGAACTGACCATTCATCTCCTTTTTATATTTTTCTCCTGGATGATTTCTTAGTGACTTGTTGGAATTCTGTATGTTTTTTAGCTTTCATTATTGATTAGTAATATCTGTTAAATAAGATCTTTCACTGTGTTCTTTGCCTTTTAACTTTGTTTTATATTGTTGTAAATTTATAGGATATATAATTACTTTAGCTTTATAATACACATTTTGATCTAGGGCAGCTTCCTACCTTTTTATCTCTTTTACAGAATTATCTTGGCTCTTATAACTTTTCTCTTATATATATATTTCAGAATTGTGAGCTATCTCTTCACGCATCATGTTTCATAAAGCTTTCTGGGATTTTGAATAAAATTACATTGAATTCAAGATTAATTTTGCTTTCTTTGGGGAACAGTTCTTTTTTTTTTATTTGAACTTTCTTTTATTTTTTTGGGGGGAACAGTTCTATTTGAAATAAGCCTTGCTCTGAATAACATGAGCTATCTATAATGTTTTTAAAATTTTTCTTTCCAGGGCGCCTGGGTGGCTCAGTGTGTTAAGCCGCTGCCTTCGGCTCAGGTCATGATCTCAGGGTCCTGGGATCGAGTCCCGCATCGGGCTCTCTGCTCAGCAGGGAGCCTGCTTCCCTCTCTCTCTCTGCCTGCCTCTCCATCTACTTGTGATTTCTCTCTGTCAAATAAATACATAAAATCTTAAAAAAAATAAAATAAAATAAAATTTTTCTTTCCTTAATTTAAAATTAATTGTTAGAAATCACGTTCTTCTTTTTGTACTTATATAGGAAGATGACATTTGGAAGAGTAAGTGACTTGGGGCAATTCATCCGAGAATCTGAGCCTGAACCTGATGTAAAGAAATCAAAAGGTTTGTGGTGTTTTATACTCTGTTAAGCCTTCACTCACATTAGTCATTGACTGTAAGTGAAGGATCATTTAAGATACAAACAGTTTATCTTATGAAATAACTGCCTTATCTCTCACTTGTGTTTATATCACAACTGAGTCCAAGGGCTGTGTGTAGTTGCATCTCCTTGAATGAAAGTTCATGTACTGGGGTGCCTGGGTGGCTCATTGGGTTAAAGCCTCTGCCTTCTGTTAAGGTCATTATCTTAGGGTCCTGGGATCGAGCCCGGCATGGGGCTCTCTGCTCAGCAGGGAGCCTGCTTCCCCCTCCCCACCCCCCGCTTTCTCAGCCTGCCTCTGTGCCTGCTTGTGATCTCTGTCAAATCAATAAATAAAATCTTTAAAAAATTTATATAAAAAGAAAGTTCGTGTTCATATCTTCATAAAGATAGACAAGAAGCTTTTTCCATGATCCCAGGGTCCTGGGATCTAGTCCCACATCAGGCTCTCTGCTCAGCGGGAAGCCTGCTTTCCCCCCTCTCTCTGCCTGCCTCTCTGCCTACTTTTGATCTGTGTCTGTCAAATAAATAAAATAAAATCTTAAAAAAAAAAGAAAAAGAAAGTTCATGAACTTGCTTCACCATGACAGAAGGCACATCTTTATGAAAGAATATTTGTCACCTTTCTATTTAAGGATGGTGAATACCCAGTCAAGGTTGGACTTAATATTTATTTTGACATCCTTTAGTTCATTAAATTTCCTCTTATTTGCTGAAAGTTGTTATAAAATATTTGTGGAAAATATTAATAGGTTGAAATTCAAATCCTTTGTTTAATCAGCAGGAGAGTGCTCAGTCAATTGTTAAACCTGGAAGTCTTTTTTGATAAGAACATTATTTGTGACTGATCTCAACTTCCAAACAATTTGTCTTACACAAGAAGATTTTGGAAACCAGTGTGGATCCATTCACTTGGGATCTAGAAATTTTTCAGCGTGATTGGATTGACAGTATTGTCTTGAGTAAAAGATACTAACTTTTGTAAGAAGAAAATGTTCCAGGAGTGCCTGGGTAGCTCAGTTGGTTAAATGTCTGCCTTTGGCTCAGGTCATGATCTCAGGGTCCTGGCATCAAGCCTCACATTAGGTTCCCTGCTTAGTGGGGACTCTGCTTCTACCTCCCCTGCATTTGTGTGCACACACACTCACTGCCTCTCTCTCTCTCTCAAATAAATAAATAAAATCTTTAAAAATTTTTTTAAAAAGTATTCTGTTTTGATAGTGTGTTTAAAATTGAGAGCTATTGTTAATCTTCCTATTAAATTTAATAGGACTACATTCCTATTATGTGTATTTTTAATTTTTTTTAAATAAACTTTATGTGGGCTCAAACTCACTACCCCAAGATCAAGAGTTGCGTGCTCCTCTACTGACAGAGGCAGCCAGGCACCCCATATTATGTTTAATTTTTGATGCATCTGTTATTTGAATGAATTACACCACTTTATGTTGAGGAGCAGTCTACTTTTGGGTCAGATCTACGTTGACAGAGTAAGCAAAAAATGCAACAATTGTTGAAATAATTCAGACCAGAAAAAGGGCCTGTTACCTGTTTCACCTTTTAGTGTATTTAAATAATTGATTTTATTTCCTATTTTGCCAAAGAAGTCTGAAGTCCATGGTCAGGAAAAGTTTAAAGACTGAAAGAAGTCTTCACAGCTCAGTCAGTAAATAATTTTTGAGTGACTCTGTGCACTCATATTCAGGGGGCGCGTTGGAAGATACCGATCCTGCCGTTAAACTCAGAGTCTAGCTGCGTCTTTGGTTAGGTCAAACCTGAACTGGAGGAAGAGGTTACTGGGCACCTTGAAGCAGAGGGAGTGCTGGACAAGTTCTGCAGGGGACTTGCTGGGAAGGGCTCTGTGCTGTCCTCAGATAGCTTCTGTCAGTGAGGATAATGGCATCTCCAGGATTAAGAGAATTTCTTAGCTCATTCATTTTTTTGAAAAGCTGGGCTTACTCCTCTGACACCTCATGAACAAGTGCTCCTGCTCTGGAGTACGGGTGTTGGGTGCTTCCAGGGATAGATACATATATACACATACATACAAATCAAGAGGTGTAGTTATCAGCTAAAGATAAGAAGCTTTTTCCTCCACACTCTATCTCTGCTCATTCTGCTTATTGAGTCTCTTCATATTACGCATTTACTTATTCATTCTAAAATAGGAGTGCGTGCTCTATGCATCTGTCGTTACAGATTCTGAGAAGCAAAGGAAATCTCCAGCCCTTGTAGAACTCACATTATAGTGGAAGAGACAGTAAACAGATACATACTGTGTGTGTGTACACACATGTATAAACGTAAGAATAATGGGGAGTTCTGTTTTAAAAGTGGTTGTCAAGGGTGCCTGGGTGGCTCATTTGACTGAGCGTCCGACTCTTAATTTTGACTCAGGACATGATCTCAGGGTTGGGAGATTCTCTCTCCTTCCCCCGCCTCCTGCTTATGTTCTCGCTCCCTAGAATAAATAAACACATTAAAATCTTTAAAAGAAAAAAATAAAAGGGGTTGTCTGGAGAAGCTCTTGGGTGGCTCATTTAAACATCTGACTCTTGATCTCAGCTCAGGTCTCGATCTCAGGGTTGTGAGCTCAAGCCCGCATTGGGCTTCACGCTGGGCCTGAAGCCTACTTAAAAAAAGAAAAAAGAAAGAAAGAAAAGGAAAGAAGGAAGGAAGAAATAAAATGGTTGTCAGGAAAGGTCTCAATTGAGGAAGTCGCATTTCGAGTAGAGACTTGAGCAAAATGGGGGAGTAAGCCCTGGCAAGACTGCAGGAAGGGGTTCTTGGCAGAAGGACCAAGACTTGTGCAGCAGCAAGACCAGCGCAGAGGAAGGGGGATGAGCTGAGGAGGCGGTAGGCTTCGGACGGTTCTCGCAGACCATGGTAGGAAGTTCGAAGTGTTGGAAGTTGGAGAAAGGGCGTCCCAGGATGTGACTCATGTTTTAAAGGTGTGGTTTTGGCTGCTGTTTGGAAAGTAGAATGGAGGGGTTTGAGAGGAGAGGCAGGGAAACAAGGTTCGTGGTCTAAGGAGAGGAGGAGGATGGTGGTCGTGATTTAGGTTGTGGGAGAACCGTCAGATTTGGGTTGTGCTTGAAGGTAGAGGCAGCAGGGTTCTGTATCCACCAGCAAGCTGGTCCATCTAGTTACTCGCATTATTAATGTAATTGAGATGTTCCCACATGAAGTAATTAATAGTAATTTCTGCAGTTTGAGTAAATGCATCCATAGATCCCAATGCTTCCTTCAGCTGTCCAGACATGTCTTTAAATGTATTTTTGTGGTAAGTAAATGACCTAAAGTAGGAGCCAGCAGGTTCCATTCATTTACTCAGAAGACTGGAGACGATGCTATGTGCTAAGCATACAAATAAGAACATAAACTTGGAGTTTATTTTAATCTAGCTTAGTCCTTCTTTTGTGACCCTGACTCGGCACAAGCCTGTCATGCTAATTCTGTCAGATGCCCTACCTTCTGGATTTTTCTGGTCCTGCTATTTAGCTCACTCCTTTCTCACCTGTGTTTCTCCTGAGCTGGAATTTGTACCTAAAGTCTTGATTTGAATATGATATTTTTAGAAGAATATATGTAATATATTTCCTGGAAGGATACACAAAGCATGTAATGTAGTGGAAGGATGAGAAGAGGGAGATGCCTTCTTTCTGTTATACCCTTTTCCTCTGCTTTTTGAATTTTCTTACCCTATCTACTTGACTGCTTAATTACCCACCCACCTCTTCTCCTGTTGCTTTGGCTCGCCTCTTTGCTGTGACCTTTGAATATTCCCAGCCTGCCTCTACAACTTTGCCTTGAGCCACTCTCTGCTTCGTGGACTAGGATCTAACTAGAATCTCCTTTATTCTTTTTTGAGGTCCCTTCTCTATTAGGGCCTTTCCATTTGCCGTTCTCCCTGCCATGGCTTTCGTGAGCTCTTTCTCATGGCAAGTATTCGCTCTTCAGAGAGGACCTGAGTGGCTCAGTTGTTCAGCATCTGCCTTTGGCTCAGGTCATGATCCCAGGCTCCTGGGATCGAGCCCCACATCGGGCTCCCTGCTCAGCAGGAAGCCTGCTTCTCCTCCCACTGCCCCTGCTTGTGTTTCCTTTCTCGCTGTTGTCTCTGTCAAGTACATAAATAAAATTTAAAAAACAAACAGACCAAGAGGACTTCCCAGGCCACATGATCTCAGCTTATCTGTACCACTAACATACCACTTCTTTATTTTCTTTTTTTTTATACTTTTATCAAGCATTTATTGGGCCCCGAGTATTTTCTTTATGTTGCATATTTTTTTTCTCTCTTTTTTTTTCCAATTTATATATTTTCAGAAAAACAGTATTCATTATTTTTTCACCACACCCAGTGCTCCATGCAAGCTGTGCCCTCTATAATACCCACCACCTGGTACCCCAACCTCCCACCCCCCCCACTTCTTTATTTTCTTACCAGTGTCTGATACTATCTTAACTCATTTATTTGCCTACTTGTTATACTCTATTTCTCTTTCATGAGTATAATATCACCTCTCTGAGAGCAGGGATTTTGTCTGTCTTATTTGGCACTGTATTGCCTGATTCTAAAATTATACCTACCACAGATAGGCACTAATTAAATATTTGTTGTTTTAATTATTCTAAAGGAATTTCTTCAGAGATTATCTAGGTGGTAAAATTATGGATCATATTTTTTTAATTTAAGAAAAGTATTGTTTTTTAAACCAACACACTCAGTTTTCTTTTCCAGATGACTTTATTATTCTGAGGATACTGATAGAACCCTACTCCCAAGTATTCTCAGACCCCAAGGAATCTCCTTAGCGGTGCATACTACCTCCTTATTCTGCAAATGAAGCAGTTGAGGATCCAGGAAATTATAACCTGTAGGAATCACAGAGCAGATTAACAGCAATCTAGGGGCTTTGGCTCAGAATAGTGTTGTGACAGTTCAGCTCGGCTTCCTCTCCTTTGGCTGACAGCCCAGAGTCCGGCCCCGCACTGCGGCACTAACTTCAGGGTCATTTACTGACGATTAGGTGTTTATATATTTGCACACAAACACAAATTTCCATTTTTGCATTGTTTAGATTTTGGGGTATTACTCCACACACTCCAGAATGGCTTGAAGGAGAAAAAACAAAAACAAAAACAAAACAAAATGAAACCAAGTGTTGGTGAGGTTGGGAAGCACCTGGAACTCTCTTCTGGCGGAAGTATGAACTGGTAAGATGCTTTGTAAAACTGTCAGGATCTACTAAATGGAATATCTGCACCCTGTGATTCAGCCAGCCCACTCCTAATTCTGTATTCAAGAGAAATGAGTATGTAAGTTCATCAAAGGGACATTCACAGCAGCTTGATTTACAACAGCCCCAACAGAACAATCCAAATGACAGTCAACAGAAGGGGCAAATTAAATAATGATTTAGCATACAATGGAAATTACACAGTAAAAGAAGAAGGAGGAGGAGGAGGAGAAATACTGATACACTAATAAATGCATGGATCCCACAGGCATGCTAAGTCAAAGAAACTAGACACAAAAGAGTATAACCATATTTGGGTAAAACCAAATGACGGTGATAGAAGTCAAAATACTGGTTACCTCTGGAGGAGTTACTGACAAGAAGGAACCCTCCAGGGGTGCAGAATGTTCTTTTTCTGTCTTTTCTTTCTTTCTTTTCTTTTCTTTTTTAGATTTATTTATTTATTTGGGGGGGCCAAGATCAGAAGAAGGGGAAGAGGGAGAGGGAGAGAGAGAGGATCTCAAGCAGAGTCCCCAATGAGCCCAGAGCCTGATGTGGGCTTGACCTCATGACCTTGAGATCCTGACCTCAGCTGAAATCAAGTCTCAGTCTCAACCGACTGAGACACCCAGGCGCCCCTGGAATATTCTATACTTGTCTTGGTGGTGGTTATACAGATATAAACACATGTAAAAAAAAATTCAGTGAGCTGTACAGTTAAGACCGAGATTAACCGGCTCCACATACTTTGTTGTAACTATGTTTGGCCTCAACAAAAAAGAAAAGGATGGTGAGGGATGCGTTGTAATTTGGGTGAAGCCCTGGTTCCCTTGCAAATGCTAGTCTACTTTTTTCCTTTTCCCCTCATTGTTCTTTTAGAAATTTTTTTATTGTGGTAAACTACACCTAACATAAAATTTGCCAAGAAAATTTTATTTGACAGAGAGACACAGCGAGAGAGAGGGAACACAAGATGGGCGAGTGGGAGAGGGAGTCGCTGTCTCCTGCTGAGCAAGGAGCCCCATACTGGACTTGATCCCAGGACTCTGGGATCATGACCTGAACCGAAGGCAGATGCTTAGCAACTGAGCCACCCAGGGGCCCCAAATTTGCCATTTTAAGTGTATAGTTCAGTGGTATTAAATACATTCACATGGGGGCGCCTGGGTGGCCCAGTAGGTTAAAGCCTCTGCTTTCAGCACAGGTCATGATCCCAGGGTCCTGGAATAAAGCCCCACATCAGGTTCTCCACTCAGCGGGGAGCCTGCCCCCCCCCCCGCCTGCCTCTCTGCCTACTTGTGATCACTGTGAAATAAATAAATAAAATCTTTAAAAAAAACAACATTCACATGGTTGTGCAACCATCACCACTATCCACCTCCCTCATCCTACTGTGAGACTTTACTCATGAAATAGCAACTCCCCATAGCATACTTTCTAAAAGAAGGAAGATGGCAAAAGTCTTCATAGTAGCTTAGAAATATTGGCCAATGTCTTTAGACATTTAAAAACAAAGAGTGAATATTAAATGGGTGATTTGCATGCACTTCCAGTCACTAGAAGTGAGCAGAACCATATTTTCTGGTGCATAGCACAGAGCCCTAGTTTAACAACAGGACTAAACAGCACTTGGGTTGTGGCGGAAGTCACTGGATTGCCCTGCCTCCAGGTGCCCCATCATGGTTTCTCTATGTCCTGTCTCAGAGTAACAAGGGTTCCTGCTCCCAATTTCTCTAGCCTCTCAAATTATCTGCCAGGTCACCAGTGAAATATGTGTTTAGTACTAAAGGACAATAGTTCTGGATGTTAGCAACTTTTTCTCAATAGAGAAAAACAAACAAAAAAACTCCAAAACAAAATTAGAAAAACAAAAACAAAACAAAACAAAACTTTACTCGCTTTGCCTAGAAGCATGCCCAGATGCCTCCCTGGGTCCCCAGAGAAAATCAGTTCTGATTACTTTATTTTTTTTAAGTAAAGATTTTTATTTATTTATTTGACAGAGAGATACAGAGAGAGCACAAGTAGGGGAAGCAGCAGGGAGAGGAAGAAGCAGATTCCCCGCTGAGCAGGGAGCCCAATGCCAGGTTCAATCCTGGGACCCTGGGATCACGACCTGAGTGGAAGGCAGCTGCCCAACCGACTGAGCCACCCAAGCATCCAAAGCTCTGATTTTAGATTTTTGAAAATTCCCTGTACACCACCTCAAATGAAAAAGAGAAATCGTTGCGGTTAAGGGAAATTTTTAAGGCAGCAATGCAAATGATAAGCACTTGGTTCCGCTCACCTCTCTGATTCTGGCACAGGAGTAAAATCTGTTAAGTCTGATGCAGAGTTTGGAATAATTAAACTCCACAGCCAAAGGCGGGAAAGCAAAGGCTCCGTCTGCAAACCAGAATGGGGGGAATCCAAAAATAAGAGTACAACTCCCCGGGAACCCCACCGCTCGCACCCGCTCCCGCTTCCCCTACTCAGCACCTCCCACCCTCCCCTAACTGAAACTGCCTTCTGCAGTCCCACCCACAGCCTCCACCCACCTCCAGGCTCCGCCCCCTGGGGGTGGGGCCCATGGGGGCGACCTTGCTCCTCCCACCCCGCCTTTCCCTAAAAGCACAGTCTTTGGTGAGAAGACAGGCAGAAGCCACAAGAGGACGGAAGTCAGCAAGCAGTGAAGACGGGCCCCTTTGTGGTCCCACTCTGTTATATAGAGATGTGACCTGCCCCTTCCAGGCAGAAGGACACCCCAGATGTGCTACCGGCCAGCAGCAGGCTATCTCCTTCCCATGGAGCATGGGAGTCTGGGAAGCTGCAACACATTTAGAGGGGGGCACCTTTCACAAGGAATCCCATCTGAGAAAGATTTACTGCTCAGAGGCTCCCTCAGAAGGCAGCACACACACACTAAAAGCTGGTCCTTTTCCTCTGCAGCAAACTCTTCCTCTGTCACGCTGTTTTGACCGTGACATCAACGTCAGGCACACAGACCTATGGAGGCTCAGTGATTCTTCTGTCTCTCTTCACGCCTGTGCTTTGGGCTTCGTTGGCCGGTCACTGAACGCGTTGAGATTTCTGGTTTGTTCCAGAAGATCACTGGGCAGGTTTGCACTTCGGGTGTTACTTTGATATGTTTAATAAGCATTTTCAAGAATGCGGTTCACTGATATTTAAGCTGCCGAGCACCTGCACAGGAAAGCTTACAAAGGGGAAAAAGTTTAAATAGCTCACAGATTAATGTAGCTAAGAAATTCCTCTCGATTCCACAAAGATGGGGCAGGAGCGGAATCTGAAGCTTTCTAAAATCACACCTATCCTAATCCCATCTTCAAAGGCAGAAACCGTGTTTTGGTCAGAGCACCAGCTCTCAACCTTGGGGGAACGAGGATCCTCAGAGGGCTTGTTAAAATGCAGACAGCTGCCTACACCCCAGCCTCCAATCTGCCTCCCCTCCCCCGCCATCCCCAAGTTTCAGATTTCCAGGGTCTGGAGTGAGGCCCGGGAATCTGCATTTCTAACAAGTTCCTGGTTGGTGCTGCTGCTGCTGCTGACCTGGGGACCACACTCTGAGAACCAGTGGCTTAGCACAACACTGTTGGTGGAAATGTAACACCAGCCATGCATGGCTAGGGGCCCTATTAACAAAGTGAGATGAAAGGTAAAATTAATGTTAAGAATATATTTTCTTAGGGGCGTCTGGGTGGCTCAGTTGTTAAGTGTCTGCCTTCAGCTCTGGTCATGATCCCAGGGTCTTGGGATCGACCCCACATTGGGCTCCCTGCTCACTGGTGAACCTGCTTCTCCCTCCCCCACTCCCCATGCTTGTGTTTCCTCTCTCACTGTGTATCTCTGTCAAATAAATAAAATCTTAAAAAAAAGAATATTTTCTTAACACATTCAAAATATTATCAGTTAGTGTAAAATATATTAATAAGGCATTTTATATATTTTTTTGGTACTGACTCCTCACACTCGGGTGTGTATTTCACCCTTAAAGCACTCTTAATTCTGACATTTCAGGGGTTCAACTGCCACAGGTGGCCGGTAGCTAGTGTTTGAGGCAGCACAGGTGGGGAGCACTCCTGGAGAATGATTACGTAAGCCTGGCTGGGTCTCCAAGCCTCACGCAGAACATGCTTAAACCACAAGTCCCTGCTTTCCAAGGGCGGGGAGCCCCAGCCACCCTACCCACAGGGTCAGGGGCAGTATATGACTCATGCCTAGCCAAGCAGAGACTTTTCCGAGTTTTTTCCTTGTTGTTTGATTTTTTTTTAATAACAATGTTTTTTTTCTTTTCTCTTTTTTTAAATATTTTATTTTATTTATTTGACAGACAGGCAGAGAGAGGCAGGCAGAGAGAGAGAGGGCGAAGCAGGCTCCCCACTGAGCGGAAAGCCTGATGTGTGGCTCGATCTTAGGACCCTGAGATCATGACCTGAGCCGAAGGCAGAGGCTTTAACCCACTGAGCCACACAGGCGCTCCCCACTGAGCCACCCAGGTGCCCCTGATTTTTTTTTTTAAAGATTTTATTTATTTATTTGACAGACAGAGATCACAAGTAGGCAGAGAGGCAAAGAGAGAGAGGAGGAAGCAGGCTCCTTGCTGAGTGGAAAGCCCAATGCAGGGCTCAATCCCAGGACCCTGAGATCATGACCTGAGCCCAAGGCAGAGGCTTTAACTCACTGAGCCATACAGGTGGCCCTGATTTTTTTTTTAAGACAGAACAGAAGGAATGGAAAGGAACTAATCGGAAGTAAGCAAAGCAGTCGGGTCTTCCAAGGGATGTCGGGGGCATGGGCATGCTGGCAGCCATGCTTTGTAACACAAGGCGAAGGAGACCAGAGGTTAGCAGGATACAGGAGCAGTGGGGCAGAGGTGAGCAGAGATGAGTGACAGAGAAAGAGTTCTGGTGTGTTCCAGTCCCTGGTCCTGGCCTTTCTGAGCTGCAGACTTGTCCCTTTGTTCTACCCTCAGTGACAAGGGAACCTCAGATAAGCTCAACCCATTTCTTTTCTGTTGAAGGTTCTTAAGCCATTGCTTTGCTATTTGCAATGAAGGGGGTCCTGACTCATAGACATGGACCTTACTAATCGCCAGAATGAAGTGGCTTGTCTGCATCTGAGCACCCCAGGGCTTTCTGTTCCCGTGCTGAGCTTGAGCAGCCCATGGAAGACCCACAGCGACATCCTCCGGGCCATCTGGGCTCCTCGCCCCTCATTCCTCGTTTTCCTATTTGTGACTAGTTCAAATATATCCATGCCATATGTATCCACTTACTATAAAGCAAATATGGTAAAGATGGCAACTGTAGCATCCAGGTGGCTGGTGGTGTATGGGTGTCACAGTCATTCAACGTCTCTGGGTGCTTGCCATTTCCACAGTAAACTACGGGGGGAAGCAAATCCTTTACATGCGGCGAGAGGCAGGAAGAGGAAACTGGTCAAAACGCAGAAACATGCCGAGGGCCAGAGAGGCACAGACTTGGTACGGTTCCTTCTGCTACCCCTTCCCTTGAATGCTTTCTCTTTTATAGTGTAAGACCTGGAGACCCCAAGCATCAAGACGGCAACATAGATATTTGCTTTTCTCCTGACAGTTTCCCCATGGGACAAGTTTCCAAAAACATTTACCTGTCAGGGGCAGAAGCAGCCAACATTTCATTGTCCTTAGGAAACCCGCCTGACCTTCAAACCTTTTTTATTAAACACTGCTTTCAAAAACATTTTGACAGATTCCAGAAGCTCTAATGGTCTGAAACATACATATTAATTTAAAATCTTTATTAAAAATGTCTCCTTGGGGCACCCAGGTGGCTCAGTTGGTTAAGCATCTGCCTTTGGCTCATGTCATGATCGTGAGGTCCTGGTAAAGAGCCCCATGTCAGGCTCTCTGCTCTGCAGGGAGCCTGCTTCTCCCTCTCTGCAGCTCCCCCTCCTCATGCTCTATGTCAAATAAGTAAAATTTAAAAAAAAATAAAAGTCTCTCAAATGTGCTACAGGTGAAAGAAAATAAAAATAAAAACCATGGAAATAATGGGCAAGTCCAGCATAATGGAATGATAAACAAAATCGTATGTAGGGCACTTTGTGCACATTTACTCCTCAAGGTAAATAAGGTATTACCTTCATCTCAGAGCTCAGGACAGTACGTAGCTTGCCTGAGTCACAGAGCCAGAAAGTGGAGAGCAAGGAGGGTGCATGGGGGCCCATGGGGCACTTTCCACTGAGTGACCAGGGATGACCTCCAACAAGGTGACATTTGAGTATAGACTTAAAGAAGAAATGGCAGAGGAGCAGGGGTGAGGGGAGGAGGAATGCTCCAGGCAGAGGAGCCGCAAACAGGCTGCTGCAGGGTTGCGTCTAGCTCATAGAGGGGCAATGCCACTGGGCACCAGGAGAGCGTGTGTCTGGAGCTCAGGGGGAGCAGGGCAGGGGGGACGGCAAGGACATCTGAGAGGCGATGGGATCTCCGGGAGTCACCGGCTTTATCAAGGACTTTGCTTTTCACCCTGAGTGAAATGGGGAGCCCTGAGGGGCTTCTCAGTGGAGATGTGATGGCACAAATGTGCTGAGAGGACCACTCTGGCTTCTGCTGAGAACAGAAGGTGGGGTGCAAAGACAAAAAAGGATGGGGATGCTTCAGGAAGGCTGTGCAAGGAAGGTGGCGGCAAGAGCCTGGGGATCCCAAGGGAGGCAGGTGGTGGCCGTTGGCTGAAGCTGACATCGATTTGGAAGGCAGAAGTGATGGCGTTTTGCTGATGGCCTGTGGCATGTGAGAAAAGCAGGGCCCAAGGCTGTGGCGCTCGCCTGAGCTGCTGAGAAGATGAAATGACTCAAAGGGGAAGATTCAGGGGGGGCACGAGATGGAAAGGAAGGACGTCTGTTTTGGACTTGTTACATTCTAGCTGCCTTTGATTGATCTTTATTTTTATTTTTTAAAGACTATTTTAGAAAGAGAGAGAGAGCACACACATGAGTGGGGGAGGGACAGAGGGAGAGAGAATCTCAAGCAGACTCTGTGCTGAGCACAGAGCCCAACAGCGGGCTTGATCTCACGACCCCAAGATCACGATCTGAGCCGAAACCAAGAGTCAGACGCTTAACCGACTGAGCCCCTCAGGCGCCCCTCTGGGTACCTTTTAGACATCTAAGTGGGGATGTCACAAAGGCAGCTGGAGGGCTCCTGGGTGGAGATGCAAATTCGTATGTCATTCCCATGACATACCGTCGACCCTTGAACAAGAGCACAGAGGTGCCAAGACCCACACAGTCAAAAGCCCAGGTATGACTACGGACTCCCCCAAAACTTGATTCATAGCCTACTACTGACCAGAAGCCTTACAGGTAACATAAACAGTCGATTAACACCTTGTTTGTATGTGACATGTAGTACATACCATGTTCCTATAGGAAAGTGAACTAGAGAGAAGAAAATGATAGGAAAATCAGGAGAGAAAATACCCTTACAGGACTGTTCTATAAAGATCGGCACCTAAGTGAACTTGCAGCTCAAACCCATGTTCAAGTGTCCTTCCCTGTATTAAAATTCACAGCAACAGCCGCTAACACTAGAACAACTGTTCTCGACGCAGCCAGTGCTGACCCTCACTCAGGGAGCAAGTTGGAAATTGGGGGAGGGCATGTTTAGTTACCCCCCTTGATCGGAGGTGCTGCTTATATTTAATGGGTGGGAGGATGGGGAACCCAGACGCCCTCCAACGCATGTGGCAAGGTTGCACAAACGTGGTCCCATATCCCACAGAGTTCTCACACATTCTACAGACATTCACAGAGGGGGAGCACCTTTTCATCATTATCTGAGCCTCGAGCATCCCTTGGTTTTAGAGAGAAAAATAACGTACTTCGTACACAGCTGCCCCATCCTCGGTGCTCTAAGGAGCACCACAGGTCTGTCAGTGGTCACGCTCAAGCACATGCAAATGCAAACACAGATTACTTAATTAACCATGAATTGCCTCTTCTTTTTCTCTTATAGTTAGGGTGTTATATTGATTTTTCAAGAGTACGCTTGTCGGCAGGTGATACGATTTTTGAATCGCATCTCAAGACGGTAAGGGTGGCTTTGGGGCTGACACAGTAGCTAGATAAGAGATGAGACCCCCTCCCCCCAAATCTGTATCCTGGGCCCACCTGACATTAGAAACCTGGAGGATAAGTGGGAGCCAGCAGCGGAGACCCTGAGGGGCCACCGGGGAGGGAGGAGGAAACTGAGAGAATGTTTTCCCACACGGAGGGTGTAATCAATCAAGTTAATGCTACTGATGGGCAAGTGAGATGAGATGGAGAATTGACAACTCCATGATCAGGTCGGAGGAGACATCCCTGGTGGTCCTGACCCCCAACAGCTAGGGTGCCGGGGGCAAAACTCTAACGGGGGAGTCCACATCAATCAGGGCAGGGGATTCTTAGTTTCTCTGTTAAACATGTTGCACATTTCCTTTCTCAAGACCGGAGCCCCTTTGCTCCCCTCCACCCTTTGCTCCGCTCCTTCGGGTCTGGATGGGCTGGTTCTCATGGGACCCTCCAGGGAACCTCTTTCCTGACCCTGACAGGCCGCTAGTCTTGCTTACCGCCCTCTTCAGTCCTCCCTCCCGGGGCTCCCCAGGGGCGCCCAGCAGCCACGTGGGGGCATTTGGGTCTGTACCTTGCTGAGCCGGGACTCAAACGCCAGCGAGGTAGAAGATTTCGAACTCTTCATGCCAGAGGGCGCCGCCGGGAGGGGCCGCGCCCTGTCTGTCCCATGGCTGCCCGCTTTGAGGACCGGATTCCAGGGCTTGGCTGCGCTCCTCATGTTTGTTCTGGTGAGTCCGTCTTCCTGCGCGAGACGGGAAAGAGAAACATGTGTCCACAACTTGAACATGCAGAGCCACATTTCGGAGCCCTCCCCGATCTCCATGTTCCCACGGTTATCAGATCGAGGGTTTCTCCTTGGGCGGACAGTGAGTATTATCTCCGGAGCTGACATCTTTGAGGGAAGGCTTCTTTGCACAGGTCCACGATGGCTTTTAACCATCTAGTGAAACGTACACATGATTTCATTGATGCTCTCACATTGCTTTTCAGCAAAATGTCAGCACCTTGTTCAGCGTCTTACTGTATCAGTATACGGTAGAATACATACTATTATTATGCTCTGCTCTTATACTTTAGGTCCGTGGACTAAATACCTATCCCCTTAAAATGAAGCCGCTTGAGTCAAGACATTCTGTGTCCTTAACACTTGCAGCTTCGGGGTTGACAAGGACACAACCCACGGAATTATCAAATAGATCTAAATGAATTACTTGAAAATTGGATTTCCCGGAAGCACAGCCTTTTCCTTTCCAGCAAAACAGCAAAAATGGGGACCATTTGAAAGTGAACGGAGCGTATTTGATTGGCCCGATCTGACACTGTATGTAGAGTTCCCCCCGGTCTAAACTGTTGTATGAAAGAAATTCGTGCTAAGGACCAGGCCGCAGTTAAAAACCCCGGGGGGAGAGTGTCTGCAGACGGAGGTGTGAAAGACCGCCCAGGGCTTGCCATCAGCCGTCAGGCTCTCATTAGAGCCCTCTTAGAGCCCATTTCCTTCCTTCCTTTCTTTTTTTTTTTAAGATCCTATTTATTTATTTGACAGAGAGATGGAGAGAGAGAGCACAGGTAGGCAGAGCAGTAGGCAGAGGGAGAGGGAGAAGCAGGCTCCCCGCTGAGCAAGGAGCCCCATGCCGGACTCGATCCCAGGACCACCTGAGCCAAAGGCAGCTGCTTAACCAACTGAGCCACCCAGGCGCCCCCCAGAGCCCGTTCCTTCTATCAGTTGTGCAACCGCACAGGAGGGAAATGGTATCTCCAGCCCTGCCCCAGCCTTCGTGTATTGCAATGACTAAGGTGTGGCACAGAATACCAAAACCCCAGGTAATGCAGCATCCCCTCAAAGAAACAAACGGGAAAAATGCACTTTAAAAAACACCAGTAGGGGACAGACAGCTGATTCCAGCGGTCACGCTCCTAGAACCTGGAGGTCTCATGAACTGTCCTCGAGGGAGGGATCCTAGCTAGTGCCAAGCAGCTCTGGGCCCCCTCTCCCGCACCTCCCAGCATCCAAGCAGACCGCACTAGTCACCTATTGGAAAAACAATAGGCCACCAGTGCAGCCTAGCTCAGGCTGTGACCTCTCCCTGGTCCCGGCTGGAAGACACCATTTCCATTGACAGTGCTTCTCAGCAGGGACCAGCCAGCGCCTCTTCCTGCTTCCAGCAAGTCGCTGGGGATGGCAGGTGTCCAAGAATCCACCGGGAGCCCATCGCTGCTGTGCCCGCAGCTGTGCAAACGTGGCTACAAGTGAGGATATGTATTTATAAAGACTTTGCCCTGCATTCTCTCCAGTGTCTCTGAGAAAACGTCTCCGTGATTTCAGTTTTATGATTTAGTGCTGAGCCTGATTAGTCTCAGCTTGGTGCCGGGCATCGTGATTTTTTTTTTTCCATTCTGTTGTACTTCTCGTCTATTTTATTGATGTTTAGCACCAATTATTTTTCTTTGCTTTCTTGACCCGCGAGTCTTAATGCTGGTTTCCATGGCAATGTTGAGAGCATGCCTAGGTTGACAACGACACAGTAACTCATTTTACTGGGATTCCCACAACAGAAACGAGCTGACATAGCCTGAATAATTCTTGAAGAGCATGACTGATTCCTTTTATCAGTTACTACAGAATCAGCGTGTAACACGTCAGCCCGTCTTTAGGAAGATGAATCAAAAATTCTGTTTCATCAAGGCATCCCTGTATGTTATGATTACAGCTCATTCAAGAGGACTATGCCAGGGCTTACTTTATGAAGACATAAGGTGATTCTGCCCTAGACCAAGGTGATTCTTGGTCAAAACCCTCAAGATCTAAACTTCTCTCTTAATCTCTGGCAACAAATCTGGCCATCTTCTGGACAGTGCACCTGGAAAATGTTTAGTCGGTTTTCGAAGACTGATGAGTTACTTGCTCTGAGGCAGAATTCTCAGGGTTTCTTCCCTTGCATCATCCCTCCTTTCTTTATCCCTCCTAGAACCTTCTGAACCCAATCAAATTATTTCCAAATGGAGGTAGCCGAAGACCATGTCTCATTGGGACCCCTCCTGTTGGCCATGCTATCCTTTCTTGGCTACCTTCACTCCTTTTTCCCCATCACTTTTCCCAGACAAAGCCTTCTATTTTGGACCCGTCCACCAGTCAGATTCTTCCCTTCAAATGCCACCTTCTCTCCGAATTCAAAATATACAGAAATGAGATAACTGATGTCCTACTCATGGGTACCCGGAAGAGAACCCTATAGGTAGGGAGAGTACCTGGGATGGGACCCCTGGAGCTGTACTGGGTTCTTTAGGATCAGTGCAGCTGCCCAGGGACGGAGGAGACGATGAGAGCTAGAGTATGAGAAAAAAGCTCCAGTCAGACCCAATGCTAGCTTTGGGTCCTGCTCCCCCTTCTCATGGCTTAGGATGTCACTAAACTTCACCCCAGCCCTCACCTCCAGCCTGGACCACTGTCTTCTAGCATTCTCCAAGTTGTCTGGAGACTGCCTTTTCCCCCTTGCTGTGCTCATACCCGGCTCTGGGCTCTTCTGGAACAGACTGGAAAGATTTATGCTCAGAGCCATCCATCGGCAGTGCTTGGCCAGTGTGGGTCCTGCCCTCTGCCCACCGGCACGAAGGCCTCCTGCTGGAAGCAGAGCATGTACCCATAGGCCCCACTCCCAGATTTCTGCAGACTTTCGTGCACCCCACTTCTTGACACAGGGAACCGGTTTGTTCCGGAAATGTGCTGTGTGTAAGGGCAACCACTCTGTGTCACTCTGATCCTGGCGAGGCTCTGCCAAGTGCTCTTCATGGGCAAACCCTGGAAGGCAAGTTAATGATCACCCCCACTTTGCAGACAGGGAAACTCTGGCTCAGGAGGGTTAAGTGACTTGCCCAAATCAACAGAATTTATGACAGAGCCAGGATTCAAATCCAGCTGTCATTGGCCCTTACACACCAGGGATGGATAGGGCCTCCATGAATCATCTTTGCTCCCACAGGAGAGCAGGAAAGTTTCTGGATCCAATGCTCCTGGTCCAAACCCAGCATCACTGTTTGCTGCGTGAACACGAGCATGCTTTCCCAACACCCTGATTCTCCACATCTTCCCCCAATAAAGTGCAGGTAGCACAGATGTAAAGAAAACATGGATACTGAGGGCCAGGCACGTAAAAGGCACTCAGCTGACAGGAGCTGCTTTCCCCACACAAACTGTCCATTGTGTTCAGGAGAGGGCGGTCCGCTTTATTATCTTAACAGTACACAGCAACGGACCCATTAAACCAATTTCGGGGGCAGGAGCCAGACACACCAGATTCAAGGAAAGGGTTCCTCCTGTACACAGAGCAGCCTGTTTTCTTGCAAAAACATGGAAGAGGCAGAGTAGAGAGGAAAATGAACGCTGAGAGCTGACCCATCCTGAGAATCGGCCCCAACCTTAATACAGCCTAGCTGCTGAGAACACAGGTGTGAATTCTGGGTGAAGAGTAACCTCCTTATGGATATGAGTTAGTAACATTAAATAAATAGATGGGCTCTGGCCAAGTACAGGGAAGTTTTTTTGTTGTTTTTAAGATTTCCATTGTTAATTCCCTGATTTCTGCAAACCCTTCTAACCCATCTCAAAGGATCAAGCTGATGAAGGCATTATAATTAGATCTAGGAGCCCACTCCCGCAGGGGTGGGAAGAGAGCCTTCCCGGGGTCTTTTCTTTAAGTTTTCCAAACATTTTATGCTCTTACCAAGCTTCTTTCCTTTACAGAAGAGAGTGAGACTTATACTTAAACCGTAACTCATAAATTATATGGCATTAAGTAGAAAAGAAACAGGAGAGAGGAGGGAGGGGCAGAGGGAGGGAAATGGTAACAGCTATTTTAGAAATACGATTAGGTGTCTGGTCCTGGGGGAACATCAGAGCCCATGCACAGGCCTCCCGCTCCCTCGAAACACGTTCCCCAGCTCCTTTATTGCTGCTCTCGGAACCTGTGCTGGAACGGTTGTTTGAGGGCCTCAGACCTATGACCTTTTTAAGGCAAGAGAACACAAGGGCGATGGGGAACCCATTCTCGCCGATCGTGAAATAACAAGCGTCTGGGAGTGGGAGGGCCACTGAGGTCCTGACTACAAGCACAATAAGCTCCAGGAAGTGGAAAGCTAAGGCATTCAAGTCTGAGAACTAACAAAATATGAATGTTCACATAGCTCAATCACCAGGGGACTCGGCAGGAAACAGAACAAGTGAACAGGCTGAAAATATCTAGCTTGAGCCTTTCAGAGCATGTGCTGACTTTGCTCTTGACCTCGTCCACAGGAGGTCGCAAACTGGGGTGGGGGGTTCTGCCACCCAGGGCCTTTGGCAGCGTATGGAGACAGTGCTGGTTGTCACAACTTGGGGTGTGCTACTGGGTAGACCTGGAGATGCTGCTGAACATCCTACAAGCCAAAGGGCGACCCTGACAATGAAGAAGGGTCTGGCCTATAATGTCAGTAGTCAAGGCTGAGAGACAGTTCTAGAGGAAGAAGAAGAGTCCTTGGGTGCTGGTTCTTAGTCGGGCACCTGGTTCACTTCCCATCCAACAAGGAACCGTTCATGCCGAGAATCTGTTTTGGGAGCAGCTGAGGGAATCCCAAACTTCATCTGGAGGCCACAGGAAACTCTTCCAAATTTATTATTTCCTGCGGTCTGGAGATGAGAACTCATCCCATTTGCCTTAGATCCCTTCCCAGTAAATAAGGAAAAGAATAGATTTCCATGCGGCCTCAGAAGAAAAATGGCAAACTATAATTTATCTCATCAGCAGAAGTCATTTAAAGGAAACAAGTACCAGGAAATGATAAAACAAAATCTAAACAGAAAAGAACATCTGTACGTCGCTAACCACACCATCTCAAACCTGAAAAAAACAATCCATGTCAAAAATGGAGGAAGAACTTGTAGCAATGATGAGAAGTTGCCACAAGGCAGAGCTCCATAGCATCTAGGGTGTGATCTGGGATAAGGAACTGAGGAGTTGGGTCACTGAATATGAAATCAGACCCGAGAAAGAAGCTATAATCTGGGAGCTCTATTGAGATAGGCAAGAGCTCAGAATCACTGCCCCAGGCCATCCTGCTGTCTCCAAAGCTAAACCAAGAAGGCAACATCCCTAGCAGTGGATGGCCACTAATTAGTAGTTATTTCCTTACCTATAATGTGGCTTCACATCAAAGCATTTAAAGTGCATGAGCCAAGGCAGGAGAAAAGGAGATGGAAATAAAATACTTCCAAGAGCTCTTTCTGTAGAAATAGTTTTAAAAGAGCTATCGAAGGGTAACTAAGAATAAAAACTGTAATGCAGTGCCAGGACCATTCAGTAGGGAAGGGCAGGCAGTCTTTTCAACAAATGGTGCTGGGAAAACTGGCTATCCACATTCAAAAGAATGAATTTGGAGCCTTAGCTTGCGCCATAAACAAAAGTTAGCTCAAAAGCGGATCAAAGACCTAAATGCAAGCATTAAAATTGTAAAACGCTTAGAAGAAAACAAAGGGGAAAACCTTTGTGACATCGATTTGACAATGGGTTGTTTGATATCACACCGAAAGCACAGGAACCAAAGAAGAAAATAGATAAATTGGACTATGTCAAAATTAAAAACCTTTGTGCATCAAAGGACAAAATCAACAGAGAAAAAAAAACACACACAAAAAAATTCATGGAATGGGAGAAGATACCTGCAAATCATTTATCTGGTAAGGGGGTCTGCTGTGGACTGAACGATGTCCCCCACACCCCCATATTCATATGCTGAAACCCTAGCCCCCAGTGTTATTGTATGTGGAGACAGGGCTTTTAGGAGACAAATTAAAATTAAATGAGGTCATAAATGAGGGCGGGATCCTAATTTGACAGGATTGGTGGCCTTGGAATCAAAGAGAGATCTTAGGAGGACCAAGTGAGAAGGCAGCCATCTATGAGCCCGGAAAGAGCCCTCAGAAAGAAATCAATCAGCCAGCGCCCTGGTCTTGGACTTCCCAGCCCCCAGAACTGTGAGAAATAAACATCTGTTGTTTAAGCCACTGAGTCTCTGCTTTTGGCTATGGCAGCCTGAGCAGACGAAGAAAGGGTTAATACCCAGGATGTATAAAGAACTCCCAACAACTCAACGAAAGCAAACGTGATTTGAAACGGACAAAGAACTTGAATAGACATTTCTCCAAAGAAGATACACACATGGGCAGCAAGGAATGAAAAGGGGCTCCACAGGACTAATCGTTAGGGAAGTGGAAATGACAACCACAATGAGATACGCACATCCAACCCACCAGGATGGCTATTCTACACAACAATAACAACCACAACAAAATGACAAGTGTTGGTGAGGATGTAGAGAAACTGGAACGCTGGTGTACTATTGCTGCGAATATAAAATGGTGCACCCACTCTGGAAAACAGTATGGGAGTTCCTCAAAAAAAAAAAAAAAAAAAAAAAACCTCCAAAATAGGGTTATCACAGGTGGTAAGCCCACTTCTAGATATAGTCCCAAATAATGGAAAGCAGAATCTCAAAAAGATTCTTTCCCTCTATGGTCTTAGCAGCATTAGTCACCACAGCCAAAGACAGATGTAACTCAAGCATCTACTGATGGATGAACGAATAAACAAAATGTGGCATATGCATCCAGTGGGACAGGAGTCAGCCCTAAAAAGAAAGGAAATGAGATACGTGCCACGACATGAATGAACCCTGAGGACATGATGCTAAGTGAAATGAACCAGCTAGAAAAAAACAAATGCCATACGTGGGATTCCGCTTATATAAAACAGTCAAGTTCGTTGAGACAGAAAGTAAAATGGTGGCTGCCAGAGGCTGGGGGGAGGGTGGCATGGAAGTTACTGTCTCATAGGTCTAGAATTCCAGTTTTATAAGGGGACTACAGATCTGTGGTGGAACGGTGCACACCATTACGAGTGTACTTAATGCCATGGAATTGTCCGCTTAAAAATGGTTGCAATGGTAAATTTCATATTATGTGTGTTTTACCACCATTTTAAAATTTTAAAAATTTAATTTTTAAAAAGATTTTATTTATTTATTTGACAGAGATCACAAGTAGGCAGAGAGGCAGGCAGGAGGGGGGGGGAACCAGGCTCCCTGCCAAGCAGAGAGCCTGATTTGGGGCTTGATCCCAGGACCCTGGGATCATGACCTGAGCCGAAGGCAGAGGCTTTAACCCACTGAGCCACCCAGATGCCCCATTTACCACCATTTTTTTTAATGTGGTAAGAAAATAGACAATAAGAGTGTAGGAGGAAACTGGAGACTTTCCAATCCCTTTAAGTGGAAGCTTCATGGGCCATGTCATTTATTTGGTCCCAGGTTCTGGGCCCTGGCTGGGACACCAGCTGGGATGATGAGGAGGGCTCAGAAAAGAACTGTTTTCAAGGCTGTGGGCAGGCTTTGGTGGAGCAACAAGAGGAGGTTAGGACCGTTATCACCCCGAGGCCTGCAGGACTCAAGGGAGGAAGTAGATGGGACCCAGGGAGACTGAAAGACAGAAACTGTGGCCTTCAGTAGAGAAATGCAGCCACGCCATGGAGACTCGCTGAGGAGGGGGCTGGGAGAAGAAGTGCCTCCTGTTCATCCTTTAGCGCTCTCTCCAGTCTGCAGCTCTCTGCTCTCATTGGAGGAGAGAGACCCAGACGAGATATGTGGGGCCAACAGAGGAAGCTCAGGACACCGGTTGTGCCCCCTTGGCCTGGCCAACTTCAATGCTGCCTTCTGAAGTGAGGTCAAGTATCTCCCCTCTAGAAACTTCTCTCAGTCCAGGGGGCCTCACCAAGGCTCTGAGACTTGTCTGCTGACTTACCTGCTAAGAGGCTGACCTGTGAGCCCTTCCCAGGGGGCAACCTCCTTGCCTTTGCCCAAGCATGGCCAAACTGCAGCACAGTGTTACAGCATAGACCCTGACTAGCCGGCTTTCCCCCCGACTTCCCCTTTTTATTATCAGCACAAACTTTGGCTTGCTCTCCCTGACCCAAAACCTCAGTGACATTGTGGGCTCTTCCCTGGGGCTCATGTTTCTCTAGCCGGCAGCTGCCCAGGCTGGGAGATGGGACTCCTGCCCCATTTCCTGAAAGAAGCCTGCCTTTTTCTTCAATGCAGACTTCCCTAGGGAAAGTTTCTCGTCCCTGGATTCCTGAGAGACTTCCCAAAGTTCTGCTGGGATCATCACTTCCTGCTCAAAACCCTTCGTCTTAACTTATTTTTAAGCTAACATTTATCAACACCGACTATGTGCCAGGCATGACATTCAGCGATCGCTAGAGATGACTTTCTCTAGTGCTGATGGCCCCATGGCAGCTGTTGTCACCCACGCTGTACAGTCGGTGACGAGTGAGGCCGTGAAGTCTGCTAACTTCCCCAGTGTGGACCCAGGCAGTGCCCCTTCTGGCTGGGCACCCAAGCCTGGGTTCATGGCTCCTCCTTCTTCCAATTTAAGGGACAACCCAACAGGGCTTGGCCAAGCCCCCCTTCCACTTACCCTGATCTTCTCCACTTGGCCAGAGGGCTCATGGTTCTCATCTTGGGGCATTCACCTCGAGACTTCCCTCTATGAATGTTCGATCCCCTTTCTAAACTTCCAGAAAACTCTGCGGCTCCCTTTCGGCACTTCCATACCCTATCCATGATCTGCTCCCACCTGAGCCATCCTGGTCTCTCACCTGGAGGCTGCAAGAGTACCCCCCAACCCAGGCTCTTGGCCACCAGGCCTGGCCCAACTCAGTCACAAAGCTCTGCCCTGTTCCGACCCACAGATGGCTTCGAGCTCCTTGAACATGACCAGGGAGTTCCCAAAAAAGAGCTCTGAACTCTCTGCTCCCTCCACTTGGCTGGTTTTCCCAACTCTTCACATGGTGGGCTCCCTTCCACTCAGTTGGTCTGTGCTCAAGAGCACTGCCTCTTAGGAGGTTTTCGTTCCATTCTCTTGAGTAGCTCTCCCACTACATGCCGTACCCCTCCCCACCCCATCCATTTCTTCCAAGCCTTCCTCACCAAACTAGGACTATCACGGTCATTGATCATCTGCCTTCCTCTGCCACTATGGAAGCTCAGTGCCAAGGGGGTTTTACCATCCTTGTTCATCACGGGGTCTGCGGCCTTTACACTGGGGGGCATGTAGCTGGTGCTCAACAAACACTCACTAAAGGACACTTAGCTTCTGACTTTCTTTTTTTTTAAAGATTTTATTTATTTATTTGACAGAGAGAAATCACAAGTAGACGGAGAGGCAGGCAGAGAGAGAGAGGGAAGCAGGCTCCCCGCTCAGCAGAGAGCCCGACGCGGGACTCGATCCCAGGACCCCGAGATCATGACCTGAGCCGAAGGCAGCGGCTTAACCCACTGAGCCACCCAGGTGCCCCAAGCTTCTGACTTTCATTAAAGAAATGGGTGCTGCATCTCCCTGCCTGTCCCTCGTTGGGTAGCCCAAGGCCTAGCAAATGGGTATCATTCACTGAGTACATGCTGAATTAATGGGCAAATGCAAGACAGAATTATAAAGCAATGACATGCTTTTTCCATATACACGCGTTTTTAAACTGGTGGGAAAGAAATCCAATCCCAAAATTGCTTTCAGGTTGAGAACACCACTGACACGGCTATAATGCCTCCTAGCATCATTACCTTGAAAATATCATTCACGTTGATGTGTAAGCATGAACATTATAAAAATTCATCTCAATCACTTAGAACATGCTGGAGAAATAATTCCTACAATTATTCAATACCAAATATCTAAAATCACCTATCCCTTCATCTCATTTCCTGGACTTATTCCTGAAAGTTAGCCTTTTAAAATTTTTGGTATGCGTCCTAGTTTTACAGTAATAGAGAAACAATCCTTTCCATTTTTATGGTTTAAGATTTCAGATGTCTTAACTGAAACATAAAAATAAATGAAATTATATTAGATGCCTTCGTGGTAGCTGGAGGTAACCACAGACTTAGGGACCCAATCATTTAAAGGATCAAGTCTAGGTATCTAGTCTCTTATCCAACCTCTTTTTGTATCTTTGTTCCTGAGTGGGGCCCCTAAGGCAGGTGGGACAAGGGGTGAGGCCCCATGATGTCAGGGACACAGCTCCCAAGGCAACAGGCAGGCCAGCTCTGACTCATTCTGTTCTACTTCCTCTAGGAACAATGCAAGGACCTCAGGGCACACTGCCCCACCCACCCAGCAGAATCCTGTGCCCTCCACCAACACACCTCAGTGCACCTTCCCTACCATGATCCGGGAGGGGGGAGGGCACAAAGCCACTACATATATTACAAATGCGACTCAACAAGAGAAACCACAGAGGGTCATGTGTCCCCTTGCTAAGAAAGTGGCTTACCCATCCAAGAGTTGTGGTAGAGGCACCCCACCCACACCCCACTTCTGATTCAGAGGCAAGAGCACTCGGGGCAGTAGTTCCTCCTCCACATCACCGTCCACCATGGTGGGAGCAAGCTCTCCAGCCAGCAAGGTCTGTGAGTGAGGCAACAGGACTTCCTCAAGGGGTTCGTTCCCCCTTCAGGACTTGAATCGTGACCACTGAATTTCTCTTCCTCTTGGAAGTTGTGTGCTCGCCTCTCCTCATTTCTCTCCACTCATCTGCATCTCCCGTCAGAGACGGGGTGCCCTCAGGAGATCAAGGGAGGGGAGTCTCCTGATGAGGGCCCAAGCCGCCGCGTGTGTTTGTGTTTGGCGGGGAGACAACTGAGCCAAAAACCAAAGTAAATTTTGAACTTGGCCAAGTAAAGACTATATATAGAGGGGGGAAATAAGACTGGGTCTGGTTTCTTTCTGGTTTCTCGCTCAACGATGGTGGTCTTCTCCTCTGACGTGGTCAGAGTCTTCATGGCTGCTAACAGACCCAAAAAGGACACCCAACAGGTAGAAGTGCATCTTCTAGGATGATGACTTTATTCTGAGAAGGTAGCCCTATGTCATGAGAGCTTACAGAGTTCAGAAGAGCAAGGTCTCCACTGGACCCCAACCACGCAGAAGGCTGGGGCCCAGCAGGGGTGGCTTGTCAGGAGGCCGGTGAGGGAGGGCCCCCTGGCAGTCCCTGACACCCCTCTAGGGATGAGGGAGACAGGCAGGAATTGGACCATTAAAGCAACACGGAAATTCTGAGGTCTGCCACTGTATGGAGTATTTGGGGGATGTAGTGAATTTTTGGCTGTCTGGCACCTTCCAACTACAAAAAAAACCCAAAAAACCTAAAAAACAAAAAAATCCCAAAAAACAAAAAACCCATGGTGGTGGCAGGGACCAGTGGTATCAGCAGAGGGGTAACGGTGTGGCCCCAGGAGCTGTGGCAAGGTACCCATAGCATGGCAGGCAGCGAGGGAGGTCTTGCGGGCAGCCGGCATCCCGGGGAAAGTGCTCTGGCCCTGGGGTGGAGGAGGGAGAAGGGAGAGGCTGGGCAGCAGCTGAACCTCATAGAAGTCTGGGTGCCCTCCTGGGGCCACTGGCAAGAAATGAGGGAAAGACAGAAATTTTCTGGAGCTTGCACAGGTTCCGAAGGGGCAAGGAGCTAACTCTTGCCTGCACTGTCACCCCGGTTACCCCCGAGTCCTGGTAGACACCCTCTCTGAGTAACAGGCAGTGTCTGTCCCTTCGCAGAGGCTGTGCGAGGCTGTCACTCAGCTGGATTTCCTTATTGTTACTGGATTAAGTTAAATCACTGAAGGCAGCTGATTGCTTGCTTTCGCATTCCTGAAATATTCTTTTCGAACCCACGGCTTCAGCCATCTTCCCATAATGCCAGCTGGCTAATGAAAGCCACTGCTGTGTTTGAAGGGTTAATTTATTCAGGCCTGGAATATGCTCTCTTTTTCCCCAGCACGACACGCTTCTGGTATTGTGTTTGAAATAAGTACAATGGCCGTGAATATGAGGGATCATGCTACCGCCTGCTCCTGGGATCACCCTGTCATTACGTGTCCCTTGCACGGTTCCCAGGAGGAAGTCTACACGGGACATCACTGCAGCCAAGGCCCCCGGCTCTGTCCCTAGGGTGAGAGCTGGAGACAGTTAGGGAAGGTCACCACAGCTGCCCCCGAAGGAAGGGCTTTGTGCTACAGTTGTGTCTGAGTGACGTTCAGGGAAGAAAGACGATCCCCATCCCTCAAAAAGCATAGCATGAGCCAAATGGTAACGTCGCTCCCGGCCTTCTCTTTGTTTCAGGGTAAGGCACACTTTGTGCTCTGCCCACTCCTTCCAGGTGCCTAGTGCTCAGACCCAGCGTGGCGATGGCTGCTGGATATGGATTGTCTGTTCTCCAGGCCTCCCCAAGGCCACTCCATGCCCAGACCAGTGGGCTGCCTGCCCCGGATCCCACTCTCAGCCCAACTCTGACTGTCCTTGTAAAACCCAGCTTCCGGCCCCTTGTCCAGCGAATAGTCCTGCTTCCCCAGCACAGTGAGTGTCCACAGAGCCCCTTATGTGAGCTTCACATTCTGTTGACTTTCTCCCCCATGCCCAGCTCCCCAGCCTAGATGACACTCAAGCAAAAGACTAGTTCTTGGGCCTCTGTGATCCCCCGGATCTGGGCCCAGGGTTTGGTCCATAACTGCTGGTTAAAGATGAACCATGACCTAAATATGAAACCCAAGCAGAACTAGAAAAGTACTAGAGGAAAAGAGGAGAGAATCTTTGTGATGTTGGGTTCAGCAAAGATTTCCTAGATACAACACTAAAAGCATGATCCATAAGACAAATGAAAAAAAAAAAACCTGATAAGTTAGACTTCACCACGATTTAAAACTTCAGCTCTTCCAAAGACATTATCAAGAAGATGAAAAGATGAGCCCAGATTAGAAGAAAAGCATCTGCAGAACACACACACACACACACACACACACAAAATGAAGGACTTGATTCCTGAATTTATGAAAAACTTGCCCAACTCAACAGTAACAAAACACAGAACTCAACAAAAACATGGGCAAAGATTTCAACATTTTACCAAAGAAGCTATTTTTGGAATGGAAAAAGAGCACATGAAAAGATGCTCAACACCATTAGTCATTAAGTAAATGCAAAATGAAACCACAAGGAGATACTACTACACACCTAGAAGAATGGCTAGAAAGTAAATAATGCAATAAAAACTGTATCAAGTGCTAGCAAGGAGCACTTGGAGCAACTGGAACTCTCATTCATTGCTGGCAGAAATGCAAAATGGTACAGATTCTTTGCAAAACAGTGTAGTCATTTCTTATAAAATTAAATCTGCACTTAGACAATTCAGTGGTCCCACTCCTCAGCATTTATCTAAGAGAAATAAAGACTTGTGTTCACACAAACATTTGTAATATGAATGTTCAAAATGGCCTGGTTCATAATAGTGAGAATTTGAAATAACCTGCCTGTCCTTCAGAGGTGAGTGGGTAAGCTGTGGTATGTCCATGTACTGAACGACATGCACAAAGGGGAAAAAAAAAGGAAGAATTATAAATTCATTATGCTAAGTGAAAGAAGCCAAGCTTAAAAGGTTACTACTGTATGATTCCATTCATGTGACATTCTGGAAAAGGCATCTCTACAGGGATAGAAAACAGAGCAGTGGTTATCATGGCCTGAGAACTCACACTATATCCTCTTCAGGGGGCTGTTCATCTAGATCCTTTATTACACCTTTCATAAGGAACTGGTAAAAGTCCATAAATGTTTTTCTGAGTTCTGTGAGCCACTCTAGCAAATTAACTGAACCTGAGGAGGGGGTTGTGGGAACCTCCAAGCTGGACTTGAGATTGGCCTGAACTGGGAGTGAGGGAGGGATGGGGGCAGACTTTTGGGACTGAGGTCTTAACCTGCACGATAGCATCATGTGATGCTATCTCCAGGAAAAGAGTATCAGAATTAATTATTCGGTGTATTAGAAAGCACACATCAGAGGGGCTGACGATAAAGCAGTAGAAGGAAATTTTGAGGGTGAGAGAAGGGTTGTAAGTCCTGATTGTGGCAGTGGCTACACGTGTATTTGTTAAAGCTCAAGTGAGCTGCTTGAATGTAAGCTAAGGCTCCCCTTGTGCTGGGCCATGCCTACCTTGCCAACCTTCTGCTATCCCAGCTCCAGTCAAGGTGGCTTTCCAGGCCCCCAGCAGCATGCACCTTGCCCACCTCCAAGGCTTTCTTCTTGTATTCTTCCTGTTCCCTCTGCCAGGTCTGCTTTTCCTATCCTCAACCCCCTTAGGCACAAATCTTACCCATCCTTCAAGACCCAGATCAGATGTTACCTTTTCCTGTAACCGTATTTGACAACTGCCTCCTGACACGCACAAAAAGATGGAAATTATTTCATGTGCCTCTAAATTCCAAGCACTTTATGCGTGTGCCTCTTACATTATCAATGCTGTTTATGTATGATCGTGTGTGTCAATATCACTAATCTCCAACTAATTTTAAGTGCCAAGTTTGAATCGCTTTTGCAATTATGCACGGTGTCTAGATTGATGCCTTTTGGTGAATTAGTGAAAACAATCAATGGCGAGGGTGACCTGTGGCAGGTAAAGTTGATGTGATCAGCACCCAGGAAGGATAATATCCAGAACAATACCCAGGCCTCTCAGTGATGAGCCAATAGGACTGGTGAGGTTGTAACTCCATGGGTACTATTTGCACGAGAGTCACAAGGCTGATCAAAATTACCTTCAACGCTGGTTAAAAGCACACATGCATGGGGTCCTGACTCAACCCACCAAAGTTGAGTCCTGCTTTTCAATCTTTAATGAGCTCCCAGTGTGACTCTGATCAGTCAAGCCTGGAACTTAACCTTCCTAAATGTTCAGAAGGCCAAAGACTCACCTACAGGTAGATGATTAAAAAATGCAGCTCTTGAAGTTCTGGTCCCATAAACATAGAGGTACCACTGCCACACACACATACAGGTGTGAAGAGATCATCAAACTAATACATCCCATACCTATCAATAAAAAGGAATGAATGACACACACACAGAACGACGAGGAGGAATCTCAAAAGCGTTGTCTTGAGTGAAAGAACTGGACACCAAGCACTACATAGTGTGTGGTTCCATGGATGTGAAATGCTAGAAACACCGAAAATAACGTAGGGTGATAGAAAGCTGGTCGGCGTTTGCTGGGTGCCATGGGGTGGGGGGGGGGGCTGGAACCTGGACTTCCTGTAAAGGGCCACAAAGGGAATTTTGCAAGTGACGGGAAGGCTCCATATCTTGATTGTAGTGGCGGTACCATGGATGTGCTCATTTAGCCCAAGTCATCAAATTGCACATTCAAAACGGGATCATTCGCCGAGACTCAGAACCCAGGGACCCAGTGACGGCCCTCTCACTGTCCTTGGTCAGTCACCAAGTTCTGCCCCTTAGATTGCCAAAGCTCTCCCGGATCTTCTTCTGCCTCTTAGTTCCACACTTTGCATCTTCATGGGGATCGGAGGAATTACTCCTGGTATCCCTACCTAGAGTCAGGCCACCGTCTGCCACCACGATGCTAGCAGGCTTTCTAAACCACAGCCTGCTCAAGTCCCTCCCCTTCCACCACCACCCCTTTCAGGAGAGAGCCCCAGTGCCACATGCCAGGCTTCCTGCACCCCCGTGCCCACCCCCGGCCCCACCTCGCCCACTCTCTCGCACGCCCACTGCAGACACCTGCTCCCACAATGGACGGCTTGTAGCTCCTTGGAAGCACCGCGGCCCCCTGCAACTCCCAGCCTTCCCACGCACTGTCCTTTCCGGGTGCGACACTCACCCCACTCCCTCAGCCTCTTGACTCCCATTCACCATGCTGGGCTCAACGGAAGCGTCCCCTGACCTAGTAAGTTCCATTGGCTCGGCTCCAGCGCTGGGTCGGATGCCCCCTCCTTAAGCCTCAGCATCTGTCACACTGTGTCACACTGTCACAGCTGATCTAATTGTCTGTCTGTCCACTAAGGATGCAGGCTGGGCACCATGTTCTCAGCTCTGGATTGCCACCATCGAGCAGATCTCTGGCCCACAGAAGGAGCTTAGGAAGTGTTCCCAGGTGTTTCTAGTGAATGACCGACTGCTCGAGTGAATGAATGAATGAATGAATGAATGAATACCAAAGGACAGAGTGTTAGAAGTCTGCCAAAGGGCTATGATGTGTGAGAACAGGGGAAATGAAAGGGCTATGAATGCTTGAGGACAAAGTGGTATTGGAGCCAGACTCTTGTTAGGAACTAAATGTGCCTCCCCAATCCTGTGTTGAAGTCCTCACCCCCAGGACCTCACTCTGACTGTATCTGGAGACAGGACCTGTGAAGTGGTGACTGAGGCAAAAGGAGGTCACTGGGGTGAGCCCTCTGGCCAGAGAGTGGTGTCCTTTCAAGAGGAGAAAACTGGGACACAGACACACACTGAGGGAAGACCGCTTGAGGACACAGGGCAAACAGGGCCGTCCACAAGCCAAGGAGAGAGGCCTCAGAAGGAACCAACATGGCCGCCACCTATATCTCGGGCTTCTAGCCTCCAGAACTATGAGGAAATTATCCTCTGTGTTAAAGCCCCCAACTCTGGGACTCTCTGTGGCAGAAAGAGCATTCCAGGGACAAACAGAGTCAAAGGCAGGGAGGAGGACACAATCATGGGGTCGATGTTCTAGAGTGGTTTGGTTTGGCTGCAGGGGATAAGTGGTGTGGCAAGTAGAGCAAAACAGCCCTGGAAATAGGGTTGGCAGCAGACTGTGGAGGTCCCAAAAGCCAGGTTAAGGGGTGTAGCCTTTCCTCTGTAGCCCAGTGTGCCTCTTCCATGTGTGACGGGGTCTGTGCCTGAAGGAGACAACGGGCTGGCGGGACCACGCATTCCCGAGGCAGTCCCTGTGGGGTTGGAAGCCAAGACCATTGTGTGTCCCAACTGGAGCACGTGAGCCACGGGGCCGCTGTGGTGGCTTTTGGGGACAGCAACCATTTGTTAATTTTAAAGTTCTATTTGTATTTTAACACATGAAACTCGGGACTGAACTGTGGCTCTTTCGTGGAAAGGGCACTGATCAGGGCAACAAGTAAGGGGATTCTGCCAACTACAATGGCCATATGCATTGGCTGTATGGTCAAGATAGGCCCCAAATCCGCTCAGATCTTCTTCTGACTTTTTTGCTCACCCCTATCTGTAGTGCTCCATTTAAAACAGCGACCATGTCCCATCACTTGTCTGCTTAAAGTCCTCCAGTGGGCCCCCCCTATCCCTTGGAGTCTAATCCACAGCCCCTGCCCGCAGTCCCCACTACCCCAGCCTTCTCTCCTGCTACTCCCCTTCATCCCCTGCCAGTCACTGCATTGGGAATAGCAAAGCCAGTCCCCAAGGGATTAGTGAATTCACTCCTTCACACAGTCAAACGGCTGGGGACTGTTTCATTCATTTGTTCCCCTCAGCAAACCCTCTTGGAGCACCTGCTGCCTCTCAGGGAGGCACGCCACACCGGGATGAGCAAACACAGACATAATTCCTGCTCACCGGGAGGTTCATGGTCTAGAGCAGGGGATGACCATATGGCTCCCAAAATAGAAGATTTCCACTGTGAAAGCTACTGTAGAGAGTCACAGTGTGCTCTCAGAGCTTATTGTGGGAGGGGGGTATGGCCAAGCCAGGGGGGACAGCCTGAGAAGGCTCCATGAGGAAAGATAAGGGGCACTAGCTAGGGGCAAAGGGGCATAGGACATCCACAGGCAGCAGGAACAGTCAGGCAACGGAAAGAGATGCCGTGGCAGGAGGTGGGGAGCAAGTGGTGAGGGACCCGAGGGAATGAGAGCAAGCAGGAGCCTCAAGACACCAGGCTGGACAGCAGGGCCTCGAGGAGGGCCTGGTGGTGGCCATGGAGATCCCCACCCAGGTGCTCAGCAGCCCAAACCTATTCACACAAGCCGCTGAGCACATCCCACTGCAGGTGGGCTCCTTCAGGCAGCGAGGGCTCCAGGTAGCACTGGGGAAGCCAGGACTCCCGAAACCCTTTACTTAAGCTCATCGGTGAGCCCGAGGACAGGTCCCCCCAGGCAGTGGGTACACTAGCGAGCAGTTCTCCAGCCCCCAGGCTCAATGAAGACTTTTATTCACAATCCAGACCATCCCCCTAGGATCTTGACCTATATCTCCTGTAAAAATCCTCCCCATCCGCTCTGCTGACTCTCCCTAGGGTGAGACGAGTTAGGCTCTCCTCATTAGGAGGTGGCCCCTTGTCGCAGCTCCAGGTGTGCCTCCAAGGGCTGTCTCGAAGGGTGACCCTCTGTCTCCCTGGCTGTCACGTGTCCCCAGCTCACCTCACCCTTGGAAGTGTACAATAAATCACTGCTCTCCAGTCTCCTTCTCCCACCTGTTTCTTGCAGTGCCCTTGTCCTGAAATCTACTGGCCCACAAAGTCATCATAGACAAGAGTCCTTTTCTACTAGCTAAATATCTAAACCTAATACACGCTTCTTCCATGAACGGCATCCCTTTGTGATCAAAGCGACCTTGTCACCAGGTGACAGAGTTCTGCCTTCGTTACCGGTAAATTTTCATTTTAGTTTGTAGAGTTGGCTTTATTTTGTTTTCGCGATTTCTCATTTACTCAAGGGAGTCAACAAGTTTCCTTTTAAAATATGTTAGTGATGTCAGTTTTAGGAAATTTGATAAGTAAGCCATGGCAGTTGGCTATGGCAAAAATGATGAGAAAAGGGAATTTGAAGGACTACAGTCTGAGGAATGGTGGTCCCAGTAAAAGGAGAAAGGGAACGGCAGGAGGAATGGAGAGAAGGAGGCAATGGGAGAGCTGGAGTGATGGAACCAGCACGGGCTTCCAAACGGCTGGATGTGGGAGGGGGGTGGGGGGGCAGTCCCCACCTGTGTTTTTCTTAGAATAGCCTCCCTCTGCTTGCCCCCACCTGAGCATCCCTCTAAATGGGCTCTCAGCTATTACTCTCCTTATCTGGTAGCTTCCTAGCAATGCTCATGACTGGGTATGAGTAATTGGTTACAGAGAAACAGGAAAACAGAGAGGGAAACTGCTTAGAGGTCAGAGCTCAGCAATGAAGCCTCTCAGGTTGAGTTTTCTCAACAAGTTCCTTGTTTCTTTTCCTAAAACATAAGTTAAAACCTGTAAAGAATATGAAAACACTGCCACCCAAATGCTCACGCTTCCTAAAATTTGTCTTGTACTTTCCCAGTTGTAGGCCTCTACACCTGGGGTTCTGCTCCCTAAAATTTTCTTGCCTATGGGCGTGGAACGATGCCTGTCTGTCTTCTATCTATCTTACACAAATAATACACAAGTACAGACTTACAGAAAAATTCAAACATAGAAATATACATAGCAAAAGGTGAGAGACCTTGCCCTTACTTCTACTTCCCATAGTAAACAGCTTGATATTATACACCCACTACTTTTTAAAGATGAATTTTTATATACATACACATTTTAAAAATAGGCAGTTTAAGTTTCTTATTTTTTTGAGAGAACAAGAGCACACAAGCAAGTGGTGGGGGGGCAGAGGTGAGGGAGAGAGAATCTTAAGCAAGCTCCAGGCCCAGGGCCAAGCCCGATGATGGGTTTGATCTCACAACCCTGAGATCATGACCTGAGCTGAAATCAAGAGTCGGATTCGTAACTGACCAAGGCACCCAGGTGCCTTGAGAGTTCAGGTTTCTTAATATAAATAATGAAATTTTAAATGTAAATATGATCACACTTGTATATGCTTACTTGAAAATGTACAGAATTGTTCTGAGATACATTAAAGGTTATTTTACAGTATGGTAGATTTTGTAAAATTGCCATACAAAAAGCTTTATTAATTCTTGTTCCTTACACTTGTGACTGCCAATGCCCATCTTCCATATGTTCTCTTTCACACCGGATAACCTATTTTCAATTTTTGCCAATCTGTTGCAAAGGCAATATTTCATTAGTATTCAAATTTGCATTTCCATGGTACTTACTGACATTGAACATGATAGAACATGATATGTTTATTGATCAGCTATATTTCTTCTCCTACAAATTACTTATTTATAAAAATAAATATACCTTGCCTATTTACAAACTGTCCTTGCCTGGTTTTTCTTTATGTATTTGTCTTTTGCTAATTGATTCATGGGAATTCTTTATTTATAATGGGTAGTAATCCTCTGTGGTGTGTGTTTTGCATGTGTATCTTTGTTACTTGCCTATCTTTCAATGTACCAAGTTTCTTAACACATATAGAGTCAAATGTGCTTTCTCCATCTCCCAAGACTGTGTGAAAGTTTGTCTTAACCCAAATAGGAAAAGAAGGACACATTTGATTCTACATAAGAAAATATATGATCTATATTTCTTAATACATATTATATAAAATACATACTGTACATTTGTGTGCATAAAATACATACATGTATGCATCAGATATTCTCTACACATATGTATATACATCAAATACTGTTTCCATTTTTATTTTTATTTATTTATTTATTTGTTTGGTTTTTTAAAGATTTTATTTATTTATTTGACAGAGAGAGATCACAAGCAGATAGAGAGGCAGGCAGAGAGGAAGATAGAGGGAAGCAGGCTCCCTGATGAGCAGAGAGCCTGATGTGGGACTCAATCCCAGGACCCCGAGATCATGACCCGAGCCGAAGGCAGCGGCTTAACCCACTGAGCCACCCAGGCACCCTCCATTTTTATTTTTTAAAGATTTTATTTATTTATTTGACAGGCAGAGATTACAAGTAGGCTGAGAGGCAGGCAGAGAGAGAGAAGGAGGAAGCAGGCTCCCTGCTGAGCAGAGAGCCTGATGCGGGGCTCGATCCCAGGACCCTGGGATCATGACCTGAGCTGAAGGCAGAGGCTTTAACCCACTGAGCCACCCAGGCATCCCAGTGTTTGTTTGTTTTTTTTTTAATTTAGCTTTTGTTTCCTCACCCTAACAACCCACATAGTGGACATTATCTATTACTATCCCCATTTTACAAATAATAAAACCAATGGACGGGGTGCCTGGGTGGCTCAGCGGGTTAAGCCGCTGCCTTCGGCTCAGGTCATGAACTCTGAGTCCTGGGATCGAGCCCCGCATCGGGCTCTCTGCTCAGCCGGGAGCCTGCTTCCTCCTCTCTCTCTCTCTCTCTCTCTCTCTGTCTCTCTCTCTCTCTCTGCCTGCTTGTGATCTCTCTCAAATAAATAGATAAAATCTTTAAAAAAAAATAAAAAAATAAAACCAAGGGACACATAAGTTAGGACTTAGCAGATTGCCTCCTGAGTCCACACTCATAGTCAGTACTTCATGTTGACTTCATATCACAAAAGCAACAAAAATTAATAAAATGTGGGGCGCCTAGGAGGCTCAATGGGTTAAGCCTCTGCCTTCGGCTCAGGTCATAGTCTCAGGGTCCTGGGACTGAGCTCTGCATCGGGCTCTCTGCTCAACAAGGAGCCTGCTCCCCGCCCCCCTTCTCTACCCCAATATTCATAACAACAATGGCCACGGTCGCCAAACTGTGGGAAGAACAAAGATGCCCTTCAACGGACAAATGGATAAGGAAGATGTGGTCCATATACACTATGGAGTATTATGCCTCCATCAGAATGGATGAATACCCAACTTTTGTGTCAACATGGACAGGACTGGAAGAGATTATGCTGAGAGAAATAAGTTAAGTTTCACTTATTTGTGGAGCATAAGAAATAACATGGAGGACATGGGGAGATGGAGAGGAGAAGCCAGTTTAGGGAAATCGGAGGGGGAGATGAACCATGAGAGACTATAGTCTCTGAAAAGAAACCTGAGGGTTTTGAAGGGACGGGGGGTGGGAGGTTGGGGGAGCCTGGTGGTGGGTATTAGGGAGGGCACGTATTGCATGGAGCACTGGGTGTGGAGCATAAACAATGAAATGTGTTACACTGAAAAGAAATTAAATGATTTAGGGCACCTGGGTGGCTCAGTGGGTTAATCCTCTGCCTTTGCTCAGGTCATGACCTCAGGGTCCTGGGACCCAGCCCTGCATCTGACTCTCTGCTCAGCAAGGAGCCTGTTTTCCCCTCTCTCTGCCTACGTCTCTGCCTACTTCTGATCTCTATCAAAGAAATAAATAAAATCTTTTTTAAAAAACGCTAAATATTCCTGCTGTTCATTAGTACCCCATGCATCTCCATTTTATTTTACTTATTAATTTAAATTTTATATATAAATATTTATTTATTTATTTGACAGAAAGAGACAGTGAGAGAGAGGGCACAAGCAGAGAGGGAGCACAAGCAGGGGAAGTGGGAGAGGGAGAAGTAGGCTTCCTGCTGAGCAGAGAGCCCCAGGCAGGGCTTTATTCCAAGACCCTGGCATCAGGACCCCAGCAAGAAGCAGATGCTTCACAATGGAGCCACCCAGGTGCCCCACTACATTACCTATTAAATAAGTTTTATTAAGCAACACTTTTTTGGGTCTGCCTTCTATGTGTTAACGCTAACACATTGTGTTTTCCTTTGCTCTTTTGTGATCACTGAGGATGTTAGGAATCTTCATGTGTTTATTGGCTGATTTTTTTTCTCTTTGTGATATTTCTGTTCAAGTATTTTCATTGTTTTTAAGTTACCTACCTTTCTTTATTGATTCATAGTTATTCTACATATTTTTGTATACAGGTAATTAGTTTGTATATCGATATAGTGTTTCACAGTTTTAGTCTTGTCATTTGGTGGGCAAGATTTTTTTTTTTTTTACCTTTTAATGAGTAGAGTACAACTTGCCAACCTTTCTTACGCTTCATGTTTTTGGTGTCTTGTTGAACTAATCTTTGTCCCCTCCCCCAGATCGTAAAAATATTTTCCTATTTTACCTTCTAGAAAATTTGTGATATCATCTTTCGAATTTAGGCTACATCAGTCTGGAATTGAGCTTTAGGCTATTTTCTTCCATGTGGATATTCAACTAGTTTAGCACTGATTTGTCAAAGTCTGCCCTTTTTTGTTTGTCTGTTTTCTCTGGTCACTTCAATACTCTTTTTGTAATAAATCCAGTCCCATCAGATTCTCCTCTTACTCTCTTTATCCCTCACTGTTGCTCTTGCTGGGTAATAACTAGTTCTTTTCATTTCCATGGAAATTTAAGAATTGGCTTATCCATGTACACAGGCACTTGCTAGATAGGAAACTGGGATTGCATTGGATCTCTCAATCAAGGTGGAGTAACTTATATCTTAGGACCTTGATTAATTCACCTACTGGTTCTAATATTTGTTCATTCTTTTAGAATACCTTTCTATACAAATTTCACTCATTTTATCCAGTTCTTATAACTTTAATTATTCCTCCATAACTTATTATACTGGCTAGGATATCCACTTCTAGGTTTGTAGATTAGTTGTTCAATTTTAGGTGTTCAATATTACAAAATTGTATTGTTGAACTTATTATGTTTCTCTTAGAAACAGCACATCACTATGTGTGCATGTATGTATTAATGAAATCTAACAAATTTAATCTTTTAATTAGAGTATATAACCCATTTACAGTTCATGAAGTTACTAAGCCCCTAAATTTTTGTCCGTTGTGTTGCAATTTTTTTGCTTCATCACTTTTTGTATCCCTTTTTAAAAATACATATATTTTTCCTTTTTATCTTTAAAATGCTGATAAATGCTGTCGGCCTCCAAATCTCTGCTCACTAAAAGTACATACAAACTGAGAAAAAATAAATGTAGACTTACAAAAATAACCATTTAGCTTTTATAGATCCTTCTTTTCAAACACTAGAGAACTTACTTTAACAAATAGAAACAAATTCAGAAGGAAGGAGTAGGATGAAAGTTACCTTCATTAGCACATAAACAGATATTAAATACCAAAGAAACTATAAACTCCAAAAATATGAAAACTGTTTTTCAAAAGATGGCATATGACTTTCGGTAACAATAGCTTTCATGGAGATTTAGGAGGTCGAGGTGGTAGAATTGTTCAGTAGGAACCAAAAGCATGCAAATAACCTTGGAATGAAAGGAAGGAAGACTGAGATTCTAAACAAAAAAATTTTCCCAGCACCTGGGAGTGTGACTTTATTTGGAAATAGGGTCCCTGTGGATGTAACTAGCTAGGATAAGGTCATATTTGAGTAGGGTGGGCCCCTAATTCAATAGAACTTGTGTTCTTATAAGAAGGGAAATTGGGATACACAGATATGCACTGAGGGAGAAGGCCATATGAAGAAGCCCAAATCCAGAGAAATACTTCAAACTGGGAGAGAGGCCTGGAACAGATCCTTCCTTAATACCTTCAAAAGGAGCATGGCCTACCAACATTGAGGCATCTAAAACTGTGACACTGTACATTTCTGTTGTTTAAGCCACTAGGTTTGTGGTATCTTGTTATAGCAGCCCTGGAAAACTAATACAAACCTTGTTAGAGGAAAAGAAACCAACCATAAGCACATGGGGAATTGAAAAAATATATATATAGATATATATATAAAATAAATAAATATATTTATTTATATATATAAACAAAAATACATATATAAATATATAAACAAAAATATATATGTGTGTGTATATATATAAATATATATATAAATATATAATATATATTTATATATATATTATATAATATAATTATATAATTCTGTCTGTTAAATATATATATTATAAATATATATTATATATATATATTAATTCACCTACTGGTTATATATATATATATATAAATATATATATATATATTTAACAGACAGAAATCACAAGTAGGCATATATATATACATATATGTATATATATGTGTGTGTATATATATATGTATATATATGTGTGGAAAAAATATATATATATATTTGTGGTATCTCGTTATAGCAGCCCTGGAAAACTAATACAAACCTTGTTAGAGGAAAAGAAACCAACCATAAGCACATGGGGAATTGGAAAAAATATATATATGTGTGTGGAAAATATATATATATGTGTGTGTGTATAAATATATATATGTTTTTCAATGTTTATTATATCTTTATATATATATTTATATATATAAGTATATATATATAAAAACATTGAAAAACATTAAAACATTGAAAAAGAACACACATTTGTGAACCCTGTGAAAAGGAAATCAAGCAAACAAACAAACAAAAACTGAGCCCCAGATTCACTCAGCTTTTCATCTGGAGGAGTTCTGGATGGTGGGGGTAGGGATGAGATTCCAAGGAAAAAATGGGAGTCTCCCTGGTGTGAGGAAAGAGAGATTGGAATTCAGGAAAGCTGGAGTGATGAAAAGGCCATGGGTTCCAGAAAGAAGGAAGTCAAGTAGAAAACAAGCTCTTGGAAATACACACTGGAGTCCTCTTGAGTCCTTGCTCAATAGGAAGCAGTGTGTGTCTAATAAAATGCCCCAGGTTCTAACAAAGAGTAAAGGCAACTGAACCAGATGGTTGACAAGACTCATACAAGGCTAGAGGTCATTGGAGTTCCAACCAGCCAGAGGGAAGAGTTATTTTGGCTAAGTCAGAATATTCAGTAGAGAGCCGGTAAGGATCACGAGTTAGTAGCGGGACTCAATGAACCCTAAAATAAAGGTTACTGTACAGATTCCCTCAACAAGTTGAAGAACAATTTTAGAAACAGTTAGAATTACCTACTAATATCTCACTGCCCGTGTGACAGCCAATAATAGAAGGAAGATAGCATCCAACAAGTGACTCAGTTCATTTAAAGGAAGGTAGTTCAAAAGGGAGGATGGAACAGATGGGAAAAATAAAATACAACTAGCAAGGTAGTAGACTTCAACTTAAACATTTCAAAAATTACCTTAAGAATTAACTATTAATATTCTATTTAAATAAAAGACCTAAATATGTCAGAGAAAAATAAACTTTAAATAGAATGCAGAGGATAATATAGATTTTGTGAAAAGAAAAATTATGAAAAGGGCTATACCGTAAACATACTAATCATCAAAGGCTGAATTTAATAGGTATTGACAATAGCCAATAGAAAGACAACCAACATAATGAACAGAGAAAGATGACAATTCATAACAACAAAGGGTCAGTTTATAAAGACATGGCCATCATAAAGGTGTCTGCATCCGGTTAGAGAGCTTCAAAATACAAGAAGCAAAAACATCCTGAAAAAAATAAATTGACAAATCCACAATTCAATTTGGAGAATTCAACACTCATCTGTCAATAATTAATAGAAGAAGCAGATAGAAAAATGGCAAGTAAATAGACCTAAAAATCCATTCAACCTGCTTGACCTGTTTGGCACTGGAACACAAGGCCCAACAAATGCAGAATACCCAAGGACGCAGGAAATACTCATTGAGATCAACCACATTCAAGCCCATTTTAAAACAAGGCTCAATAATTTTATTTTTTTAAGATTTTATTTATTTATTTGACAGAAATCACAAGTAGGCAGAAAGGCAGGCAGAGAGAGGAGAGGAGCAGGCTCCCCGCTGAGCAGAGAGCCAGATGTGGGGCTCGATCCCAGGACCCTAGGATCATGACCTGAGCTGAAGGCAGAGGCTTTAACCCACTGAGCCACGCAGGCGCCCCTCAAGAATTTTTTAAAAAGCAGCTGAGGGGCACCTGGGCGGTACCCTCAGTGAAGTGCCCAACTCTTGGTTCTGGCTCAGGTCCTGATCCCAGGCTCTTGCGGTTGAGCCCTGAGGCAAGCTCTGGGCTTGGTGCAGAGTCCACTAGGACTCTCTCTTCGCCCCGCCCTTCCCGCCTCCCCCACTCATGGGTGCTCTTTCTCCCCAACAAACAAATCTTTAACAAAAATGAACAATAGCTGAGAGTGGGAGGGGTGGGGAGAGAAGCGGCGGGAGGGAAGGGGGAGCGGGAGGAGCCGGAGATACTGCCTTCTCCACAGGCAGGGCTTGTTCAGCCGCAGCCGCCGCCGCCGGACAGAGAAGCAGAGCGCCTGAGCTTAGGCGCGCCTCCGCGGGGAGACCTGGGCCCAGAGAGCCGCGCTAGCAGCGAGTAGCGCCTCCAGAGGCCTCTGAGCGCGCTCGCTTGGGGGCCGCAGGGCGGCAGACCGGTCCAGGGAGGAGGCGAGGGCAGCTCCCAGGCGCCCCCCGGCGGATAGGCGGGATGTGCATGGAGATCCCCGCGGGACTGACGGAGCTGCTGCAGGGCTTCACAGTGGACAAGGCGAGGCACCAGCCTGCAGACCTGCTAGAGTTCGCTCTGCCGCACTTCACGCGCCTGCAGCAGCAGAAAGAGGGCAAAGGCACCCTGTCCTTTGGCCATGAGGGCGGGACCTTGGGGGGAAGGCACCGCCGCGGTGGCGGCACCCCTAGTAAGGGGGTCACTTCGCGGAGTAGCCAGGAGGCGGGGAAATTTAGTTTTCTTTTGGCAAGGAGGATTTTACCAAACAGCTCATACCTAGTCTTCAGAAAGTCAGAATTCAGGTGCCACCAATGCCGCTTCTTACGCCTTGGCGCCTTAGGAATCGGTTGGGGGAGGGAGCTGAAGACAGTGGTTGAGAGGGAGGAAGGCTAATTTCCGGACAAGGGTCCCAGTGGTGCCTCTCCCATGCTGACCGCCAGGGGGCGTGCCCACCGGCGCGAGACAAAGCCTTGGACACGTGACCACCAGCCGGCCCTCCCGTTTTACTGCGCTGGCCCTGGTGGCGGTTAAAATGGGGCGGGGCTTGGGTGACAACCAAGGTAGGGAGCGCTTGGAGGAGAAAGCAGTGGCCACTGGAGGCTGGGGAGGTGACCGAGGGGTCCAAGTGGCAGGAGGGCCATGCCTTTGAGGCCCTTGGAGGGCGCACTCTGTGAGTCGGGGTTGGGGGTCCTGGTGTGGGAGGGCCTGGTGCCCCGGAGGGGATTGGGGAAGCTTGGGGGCCAGGTCAGCCTCAGAGAGACCTAAGCTGGAGGAAGGACCTGTGCCTCTGTGTCCCCCTTCCCTCCCCCACAGACCCCTGCACTTTCCTCCCCTCCCCTGGGCCCCACATCAAGATGCGCTGGCAAAGTTTGCAGTTGGAGCAGGCCCCCTACTCAAGGCCCTGGGCCTTGAGTGCTTTTTCCACCTGGAGGAACTGAGCATTAGAGAGGTCTGCCTCTTTCCAGCGGTGTGAGCCCATTAAGTTATTTCAACTCCCAGAGCCTCAAACTCCAGTTTTTCCAAAGAAATGAATGAGAGACTATGTTAGAAGGCTGTTAAACTGTAAACGATTGCTGCTTTTCTCAAGCCCTCTGTGGCAGCTGCACTGAACGTTTTACATAGGTCATCTCAACCCCAGAAATTAGGGTTCTCACTTTTATCCTGCCTGTGAGCAAATAGGCACTCTGAGGGAACAGCGACTTGCCCAAGGTCTCAGAGCAAGTGAGTGGTGGAACCAGGATTGAGTGCTAGGAGAGGCCGACTGCAAAGCCCACGCTTTTAACCACTAAGTCGCTGCTTCTGTCCTTATTTACATTATTAGAATTATTGTAAATGCCTGGGTTATCATTCCGCTTGCCTGTGGGAATATGAATGTATACAAAGTGAGTTACAGAGCTCTAAAATTGTTCCTGGAAAGATGAGAGGCCCTGACATCAATATGCTTCCGATTAGGTATAGGTTTTCCCAGAAGTATGAAATTCTTTTTATTCCTGTGGAAAGGAACCAGAGCTGGTATTGCACAGTTCATTGATAGGTTCATGTACTAGGAAATTAAAATGGGAAGCAGAGTGAACTGCCGATGGTTATGGTCAATATTTCTCTAAAGGAAACTCCACAAAGAATGTCAGGTGCAGGGGAGATACTTACACAGTCAGTCATGTCAGGAACTTCCCTAGTAAGTAGTAATTTTAAGTCATTCATCTATTCTTTCATTCATTCATTCATTCATTCATTCAGAATCATGGAATACTCACCATTTGCCAGGCTATGGGGATAATACAAATAAGACACAGTCCATTCTCTTAAGGAGCTCTAGGGTGTGTAGGGAGGCTGACTGATACCTGAGCACCATAAAACAATATCCTAAGTGCAGTGATTGAGAGATGCATGGGAGATATTTAAAAAACAAAAATCAAGGACACTTAGTGCAGGATGGTCAGGGAAGGCCTCCTGGAGAAGGTGTGCAGGGGAGCTGACAGAAAGAGTTCCTAGGGGTTATTTGGAATGCAATTGTCTTAGAACACAGTCAGCGTGATTATAATAATATAGGCTCTCCCTGCGAAGGAGAACTCAGCTGTGGTCCAAGGAGAAGGGTGACTGTGGCTCGCCCATCCTTGGAGATGACCAGGGCCACTTAGAAGAATGGTTTTGCCGTGTGGTTCTGCTCATAGGTCAAGAATAAACCTGGCACATGCATGATTCATGTTATTTAAGTATAAAATGCCCCAGGCTCCTTTTTATTTTTTTAATTATTATTATTTGTTAATATTTATTTATTTGACAGAGAGTGAGAGAGAGCACAAGCAGGGAGAGAACAGGAGAGGGAGAACAGACGCCCCACTGAGGAGGCAACCCAATGTGGGGCTCCATCCTAGATCCCAGAATCATGACCTGAGCCAAAGGCAAATACTTAACTCCCAGACACCCCCCAGGCACCTTTTTGAAATAGTTGATAGTTCCAGTGTGAGAGGAACACTAAGTCTGGCTGAGTAGGAACAGAAAGAAAAGTAAAGGAGGGAATGAAGCAGCTATACATTGTATTTGGAATCACAATCTTCTTTTCTTTCTTTTTTAAGAGAACCCTTGGAGAGTGAAAGGATGCATTAGAATCAGAGCATTTGGAAACAAATGAGCCTTTAAGAGACTTGAGCTCAAAAGGAAAATGTCTTGATTTGGATCAAAGCGGTTCCAAGGAACCAGAGATTAGTTTCCCTGAAACACAGCCCTCAAGCAGGCTTGGGGAGAAAATCGATCAGATCCTCAGGATGAACTGGGATAGGAAAGGAGAGAGGAAAAGAAGATGATCAGACTTAAGTGAGTGGCAAGAGGAAGAATTCCAGTCCAAAGCAGAAATTCCGGAGAAATCACTGGTGTCTACCAGCGAGGACATATTGTTTTGAAGGGATGACCGCGCCAACGTGTATCCTTTGATAAGGGAGTGTAACATGGTTTTTAGTGTCCTCTAGTGCTTTAAAAGCATTGTGAAATAAGGGGATTTTATGCATATGGAAGAAAAAATACCACCCAAAATATCCTTTTGAACTAGTAATAGACTCGTATGTTTTAAAGTTCAGTTCAGCGCTCTGGAGGGACATGTGTGACAGAAGTGCTGCCTCTGGGCCTGACATCTGGGTCCGACAGTGTTGCTCCCCAGGCAGGAAATTCCGGACCTGGTTTTTCTGTTACATAGGGTGCCCTTTCTTGTGGGAGACTCAAGGACAATCTCTCCCTCTCCTCCCCATTCCCCTTCTTTCTCACTTCCTCCTCCTGCTCCTCCATTTCTTTCCCCTTTCCCTCCTCTCCTCACCTCTTCTGCTTTAGATGGCTTGATGCTTCTCCACAAGCTCCTAAAACCATTACGGGCTCCTAAAACTGCGCATTCGGAGATGGACCAGAAAGCAAAAGGTATGGAAAAAGTGAAAGGCACTGAGAAAGGCACTAGGGTGTCGACTGGCATCTGCCTTTGCCGCACAAATATCACCACTTACCAAGAGAATAAGAGGAGGAGAGTTTTTCCCTTCCTCCTGCATGTGCCACTGAAAATTGCTTCCTAGGATTCACCTCTATTTTTCCCTGTAGATTCTGCCTTTGGAAGATTTGTAAGTGATCAGATGCACATAAAGTGTTTAATGTAGTTCCTGACACACAGTGAGCACTGGACGGGTGTTCACATCTGGATGATGATAGTGGTGGTGGCGGCAAGGATGGTAGTGATGATGAGGATGATGGCAAATACCTAGTGGGAGATGCAGACAAATGACAGTCTCGTTTCTGTAGACTGGGTTTACTTTGAGCAGTGGCGTTCAAGGTCAAAACTTGGGCTTGTCCAGTCTGAAAGATAGAACAAGTTTCAGAGACCGTGAAGACTTTTGGCTTGTTTAGCCAGCTAGCACGACATCCGGGGATATCGCTAATGAGAGCAAGTGTCCTGCATGCCAGGGGTTTGGGTCCCCTCATAGCCTTGGGCTCACTGCAGAACTCAACTCTTCTAGACCACCTCCCTCCACAAATTTGTTTAGCTCCTTGAGGACACCTTCCTTCTGTTCCCCTTCCTGTATTGGTTTTCTCTCTCTCTTTCTATCTCTCTTTATTTTATTTTATTTATTTGACACAGAGAAAGAGATCACAAGTAAGCAAAGTGGCAGGTAGGGAGAGAGGGGGAAGCAGGCTCCCTGCTGAGCGGAGAGCCTGGTGTGGGGCTCTAGGACCCTGGCATCAGGGCAGGCTTAGCCCACTGAGCCACCCAGGTGCTCCCCCTTTTTTTCTTCCTGTTAAAAATAATATGTGCTTTTTTAAAAAAAAATTAAAACAGAGGCACCAGGGTGGCTCAGTTGGTTAAGTGTCTGAGTTTTGATTTCAGTTGGGGTTGTGATTGTGATCTCAGGGTTGTGAGCTCAAACCCCGCATGGGGCTCTGCACTGGGCATAAGGCCTGCTTGGGATTCTCTCTGCCTCTCTCCCTCTGGCCCTCCCCCCTCTAAAAATAAAGAAGTTAAAATAAAAAAAAATCCGGCAGATTCCACTTCTCGTACAGACCATGCCAAATCCATTTCCTGAAAGTGACTGTCATTCCAGTTTTGTATAACTGTATATCTTTACAGACCTTTTCCTGGGGATCTATGGACATGTGTGTGCGCACACAAACCACACACGCTAGGTTTTGTTTTCTTTACCAGTAAGATCTTCTGCATGACCACTTAGTATGTCTCAGAGGGTTTTCTGTATCAGGGCGTGTAGAACCACTTCCTCATTTTAAATTCAACTGGTGCCCTGTTATGGATGGCCGTTTTCATTACTTCTGATTTGTTCTCACCAAAGGGGCTTCAACAAGAGTGTTCCTGCCTCTCTCTGCCTGAAGTATCCCCCTTTTCCTTTGGGGTCCCCTGCCTTACACCAGAGGCCTGGAGTAATTCAGAGTGCTCCTGGTAAGTAGGCATAACCCTGGATACTGACTTCCACCGAGAAAACAAGGTGTCTTGCATTTATGAGAAGGACTCTTTGATGATTGTCAAGTGCAGTGAAATCTGCTTTGGACCATAGCGTTTTATGTTCACGTTTGGAAGGTTGCTGTAAGAGCCAGCTACTCCATGACCATTCACCATGAACAGTAGCACTAGTGCCCAGCATCAGCTGATAGTGCGTGCTTTCAGTGAGTGTGAGCGCTGCTGGAGGAAGGAGGTCCCGTTAATACTGAGTGAGTCAGTTGCTAACTAATCACTTAGCCATCACTTTAGAAGCTACCACATTCAATTAATTGGCCTCGGTTAATTTTTTAAATGGAATGCTTTTATTTTAAGTCATCTCTACACCCAGTGAAGGGCTGGAACACTCTGAGATCAAGAGGCATAGGCTTTACTGACTGAGCCAGCCACATGCCCCTAAAGTCTATTTTTTGGAGCAATTTAGATTGATAGCAAACGAAAGGAAAAGTACAGGGTTCCCATATACTCCCTTGTGCCCCCCACCAGGTTCCCCTTTTGTTAATATCTTTATTAGTGGGAGACATTTGTTAGAGGTGATGAGCCCATGTTGACTGTTATTATTAACTAACGTCCATATTTTTCTTTAGGGTTCACAATTGGGGGTGTGACATTCTCTGGGCATTGACTAAGGTATGATGAGGTATATCCACCATTGTAGTGTCCTACAGACTTGTGTCACTGCCTTCACATCCCTCGTGCCCCACTCTCCATCCCTGCCTTCACCCCCTCCCTCCCCGGCCACCATTTTCTCCCCCCCCCCCCGTCTTCATAGTTTTGCTTTTCCAGAATATCATGTAGTTGGAATCATACAACATGAAGTCCTTTTTAAAAAGATTTTATTTATTTATTTGTCAGAGAGAGAGAGAGAAAGAGAAAACACGTGTCGGGGAAGGGGCAGAGAGAGAGAGAGAGAGAGAGAAGCAGACTCCTGGCTGAGCAGGGGGCCCAATGCAAGGCTCCATCCGAGGACTCTGAGAACGTGACCTGAGCCGAAGGGAGACACTTAACCAACTGAGCTACCCAGGTGTCCCCACTGTGAAGTCTCCTAAGGTTGGCTCCTTTCACTTAGCAAAATGTATTTAAGATTTCTCCATGTCTTTTCCTGGCTTGCTAGTTAATTACTTTTTATTTCTGAATAATACTCTTTTGTATGAATCCACAGCTTTTATAAACTGTTTTAATCACTTGTGTGATTTTTATAAAAGACTTTGCACACAAAAATATGCTTAAGTAAACTACTATTGAGTTAAAAGTAATAGATTTATAATACCTCAAATTTTTCATTTCAGAAAATTTTTATCTTGGATTTATTCCTGGGAATATGGAATTTTTAATCATGCTTAGGGAATTTTGTCTTTTTGTGCTTTATTCTTCCAGGGGAAATGGTATATGAGGACCAAATACAAATATTCCCAGCTGAATAATTGCCTTTCTTATGAAGTTCCTCAGTGACTGTACTGTGACTTCCCCCTTCCATCTATTTTCATGAAGTAAATTGAATTTCACAATTTTAAGTGCTCACTATGTGTCAGGTATTGAGCAGCCTAGGTTCTGGGGATTAGGAGGATAGGACGTTCTTTCTGTTTACTGTTGACTTTCTGTTCTTTTTAAAGCAAGGTATAATTCATATACCATTAAATTTACCTTTCTAAAATTTACAATTGTGGTAAAATACACATAAGGTAAAATTTAGCATCTTCAAAAATAAAGATTTCATTTATATATTTGACAGAGAGAGAGGCAGAGAGAGAGGAAACACAAGCAAGGGAGTGGGAGAGGGAGAAGCAGGCTTCCCAAGGAGAAGGGAGCCTGGCAGGGGGTTCAATCCCAGGATCCTGGGGTCATGACCTGAGCTGAAGGCAGACACCCAATGACTGAGCCACCCAGGTGCCCCTCATCTTTCTTTTAAATATTTATTTATTTATTTATTTGAAAGAGAGGGGGATTGGGGAAGGGCAGAGAAGAGTCTTAAGCAGACTATTCATGGAGCCCGATGTGGGGATGGATGCCACAACCCTGGGATCACGACCTGAGCCAAAGCCAAGAGTCAGTTGCTGATCCAATTGTGCCACCAGGCACCCCTAAAATTTACCATCTTCTCCATTTTGAAGTGTACAGCATCGTAGTAGGTACATTCACACTGTGGTGCAACCAACACCTGGAACTCATCTCCTGAAAAGGAAACTCCCTACCCATTGAAGAACTCCCCGTTTCCCAGCCCTGCTCCTGGCAACCACCATTCCACTCTCTGTCTCTACGGAACTGATTCTTCTTGGGACCATGTCCATGGAATCCTACCATATTTGTCTTTCTGTGACTGGTGGATTTCACTTCCATGATGTCCCCAAGGCCCATCCATGTCATAGAGCATCGGGTCTCCTTCCTGTGGAAGCCTGAGCAACACTCACATGTTGTTCATCCCTTCATCTGTCATAGGACACTTGGCTTCCCTTTACCTTCTGTTTTCTGTGAAGTATGCTGCTCTAAACATGGGCATGTGAATGTCTCCTTGAGAGCCTGCTTCCAGTTCTTTGAGGTAGGTAACCGGAAGTGTCATTGCTGCATAATATGCTAATTCTGCTTTCAGTGTTTGGAGAGCTCTCCCTGGGGCTTTCCAAAGCAGCTGCATGATTTCACATTCCTATCACGAGTGCCCAGTGGTTCCAATTTCTTCACATCGTCATAAAATTGACCCCTTTAAAGCATACCATCCATTGCTTTTTAGCATGTTCACAAGGTTGTGCAGCTGTCACCACTGTCTAATTCCAGAACATTTTCATCCCCCACAAAAGAAATCCATATCCCCTAGCCATCACTCCCCAACCACCTTCCCCAGGCCCCCAGCACCACTGAGCTCCTTTCCATATCTATGGGTCGGACTGACCCTGCACTGTGTGTGGCCCCTTTCACTCAGCGTCATGGATTCGAGGGTCCTCCGCACCCTAGCATGCCACTGAGGATGTTCTTGAAAGGATTTCCCTCACTTTGAACTGATGATGTGAAATCCTTCCCCTCCAGAGACTGCGCCAGGGGTGCCTGGCATCACAGTTCTGGGCTCCGTACACTCAGGGTCTTGCCTTTTGTCATCCAGACCATGACTTGGTCTTTCGGATGGAACAGTTCTCTTCCTGTTTACTACATTCAAGATGAAAACCAGCGAGTTCTTCCGTACCTCTGTGCTGACACTGCGTTCATCTACGATGTCTTCAAGAATACTCAGCATCATCTTCAGGTATGCAAGATTTTGTTGTTGCTTTTTAAGATGTATTTAATTAATTAATTTATTTATTTAAGAGAGCAAGCAAGAGAGAGCAATAGGGAGAAACAGACTCCCCTGCTCAGCGGGGAGCCTGACCTAGGGCTCGATCCCAGGATCCTGAGATCAAAGACTTAGCTGAAGGCAGACGCTTAACTGACTGAGCTGCCCAAGAGTCCCCAGACATATATTTTAATAAGGACCCTCCTTAAGTCAATGCCTAGGTCAAAAACATCACAGAGGGCTTCCCAAAAGTCTAGTCCATACTCAGGGATCCATGCCATGTAGGTGCAGAATTTTCTCTCTAGGTGTTGGAAACACACAAGCCCACAAGCAGCCCTTCTTGGAGCTTAGTTGAATGTGCAGCACTGAGCCCAGTGCTGATGGGAGGGAGGGGGGGAGTTTGTGTCTGCAGAGCGAGGAAGGAGCAGCAGGCAGAGGGACTGAGAAGTAGGGACCATGTCAGGCAGCTGTCCAGCCTCCTGCAGAGTCATGTGGCTGGGAGTGGCCTTGATTATCCATCCATCCATCCATTCATTCCTTCATTCATTTATTCCATAGTTATTTATCAGAACCTCTTTGTTTCAGATTCTGGGCCTGTAGTCATGAACAAAACATGGAGCTTATAGTCTCATAAATACCCAATTACAAATTACAACAAACACTCCAAAGGAAATGTGGACTGCTGCAGGAGAGAGATGAGGAGTGAGAGATGGCCCTCCAGTTGGTTGTGCTGGCAAACATGCCCTTTGTGCCGAGATCTGACTGACTGAGGAGAACCAACCATGGGCAGTTTGGGGAGGAGCAGTCCAGACCCAGGGAGCTCCAGGTTTGCAGGCCTGCCCATGGGGTCCAGAAAGAAGGCTGGTATGACTGACACGGAATGAGCAAGGGAAGAGGAAGGAGGGAGGAAATGGGCTATTTCCTGGCAGGCAGCACTAGCATCTTGTTTCCAGAAGGTTCCTGAGTTACTGGGAAAGGATTGTGAGGGGATGGGAATGAAAGCAGGGAGACCAGCAGAGAGGCTTTTACTCCAGATCTGCTCAGTGACCTGGATGGACACTGTTTAAGGGAGAGGAAGCCAGCAGGGCTTCAAGGGGGCTGGAGGTGGGGCAGAACCCCAACATTTATTCCCCACCTGGGTTCACAGTTGGGCACATGCCTAGATTTGTAGGGAGCCCTTGTCCTTGTGGAGAGTGTGGCTTACCCTTCAGGGGTTTTGAGGGAAAGAAAATCGGAAAACCACTGATTATGGAGAAATGCCAGGGAAAGGCCATAGGAGTGGGATTTTCAGCCTGATGAACCAGGAAGGGAAGCTTAGTTCTCTCTGTGGGGCTCCAGCCTCTCTGGCCATCCTGAATGTTTCAGAGCATTTTCTCTGCATTTCTGCAGGGCCATGCTAATGTGATCTCCTGCCTCTGCATCAGGGAAGACAGACAGTGGATTGCCACTGCCGACAAAGGGCCCGACTGCCTGATAATCACATGGGACTCCTTCACAGGGTAGGTGTGGTGCAAGCCTCTTTTTCCCTGCTCTGTGTAGCATATCTGCAACAAATGAGAAATGCTGGTCTGGGCATGCAGAAGCCAGCGGTGGGATGCCGGGTGAGGGTGAAGCAGCCTGGGGTGACATTACCTTCATGAATTTCCCCCATTACAATTCTTGGCCCTTTAGGCCAAGAAGGTTGGTTTGGCGATGTCCCAGAGTAGATGAGGGAGGTTAACTCTAACCCAGCTTGGAGGCCCAGAGAAGTGAAGTCATTTTCCCCATCTACAAAAAAAAAAAAAAAAAAAAAAAAAAAAAGAGAGAGGCTAATCATACCCACTGTTTTAGTTTCCTTGGGCTGCTCTAAGAAATTACCACACCCTGACGTGCCTGAAGGGCTGAGCAGGTTAAAGCCTCTGCCTTTGGTTCAGGTCCTGACCCCAGAGTCCTGAGATCTAGCCCTGCATCTGTCTTTCTGCTCAGCAGGAATCCTGCTTTTCTCTCTCTCTCTCTCTCTGCCTGCTTCTCTGCTTACTTGTGTGATCTCTGTCCATCAAATAAATAATTAATATCTTTAAAAAATTTACCACATGCTGAGGGGCTTAAAATAACAGAAAGTTATTCCCTCACAGTTCACGAGGCTGGAAGTCTGAAATTAGGGTGCCCTAAAGAGTGGTTCCTTCTGGGGCTCTGAGGGAGAACCTGCTCCAGGCCTCTCTCCCAGCTGCTGGCGGTGGCTGGCAGCCCTTGATGTTCCTTGGCTGGTAGACTAATCACTCTAGTCTCTGCTGCTGTCTTCACATGGCGTTGTCCTCTGTGTGTCTCTTTGTGTGTGCCCTTCTATCAGTTCAGCAGTCCTTGGTTTTAGGATCCATCCTAATCCACCCTCATCTGAACTAATACGTCTCAAGGACCCTGTGAGCATTATATGCTCACATCCTGAGGCTCTGGGTGGACCTGACTTCTGAGGAGGCCCTCAACACACTGCACTTACCTTACGGGACTGTCATGAAGACCAGTAGCAAACAGTACATGGCCCATGATAGATGTTCATGTGTGTTTTCTTTCTTCATTCCTGGTCCTAGAGGCAGAGTGCAGTGCTAGATTAATTCATAAGATTGTAAGGCCCTGGTTGAGTTGTAGGGGTGGTGACATAGGGGTGGATGAGTCCAGTTGGGGATGAGTAGTAAGAAGTTGTTTAAAGCTCTTGGGTATTCTGGAAAGTTAGGTTGAATGTTCTAAGATACAGGTCCCCCCGGTGACTGGTGATGTCCTAGGGCCCTGTTACTTAATCCTGGTCCTCATCTTACTAGATGTCTCAGTGGCATTTGACACTTGTCATTTCCTTGGCTTCTCTGATACCACGTCCCCTTGGTTTTCATCTGCCTTCTCAGACTCTGCTTCCTCTGGCCCAAGATGGTGAGGAGGATACAGTTGGTCCTTTTCTCCAGCCAGGAGGGAGCAGACCTGGGGTGGTAACCACACCATCTTCATCTCCCTAACCACCTCATAATTCCTCTTTTCATGGATGAGGAAGCTGCTGGAGAACATTCTACCTGGATGTCCCGTGGATATCTCCTGCTAAAATGTCCCCAAGCCCTGTTACATCACCTCCCAGAGGCCTTCTAAAGCCCACTCTGCTGGCCCTGCCCTCCCACTCCCACCTGGCCAGCCTCCTCCTCTGCAGCTTCACTCTGCAACCCAACCTCCAGGATGGTGATTTAGAATACACATAACATGACATTGGCCATCTTCGTATTTTTAGAAAAGATTTATTTATCATTTATTTAAGACCAAGAGAGTGTGAGTGGGGGGAGGGCAGAGGGAGAGGGAGGCAGAATCCTCAAGCAGACTCCTCGCTGAGTGCGGAACCCAACATGGGGCTTGATCCCAGGACCCTCAGATCATGACCTGCACTGAAACCAAGAGCCAGAGGCTGTACCAACTGAGACACCCAGGTGCCCCATTGTAAAAATATATATTTTTTTTAATTTAAAGATTTTATTATCTGCTGGAGGCAGAGGCTTTAACCCACTAAGTCACCCAGGCGCCCCAAATTATGATTTTTAAATGTCTAATTTGGTGGCATTAATTACATTCACAATGCTGTGTGACAATCGGCACTATTTCCGGAACATTTTCATCACCCCAAACAGAAACTCTATGACAGTGAGCTCCCCATTCTCCTTCCTCTGTGCCCCTCATCAACTTTCTTTCTCTATAGGTTTGCCTGTCATCATTTTATGTCCGTGAATCATATGTGGCTTTTTATGTCTTGTTTTTCTCTCAGCATAATGTTTTCAGAGTTCTCCCGTGCTGTGGCATCAGTCAGTGCTTCCTTTGTTTTCAAGATTCTATCACATGGATATACTGATTCTGCTTATCTACTCATCTGTTGATTTTTAATAATCTTTTAATTGAAAGCTAAGGTCTCCTTTGACCACCATCTCCAATCTTTGCCCTCTTCCTGGAGGTAGTAAATTTGGTGTGTTTCCTTCCAAAACATTTGCTATTGTCCTAAATACAGATCCATGGACATCAGCGTGCAGCATCGTGTGGTTGTTTTCCACAGCATTTTGAGTGTGATCTTTTCACAAAAGCAAAATCTGTTTCTGTTACTCCCCTGCTGAACACCCTTCAGAGGCTGCCTCTTGCCGATGCAGCCTGAGATAGAGGGAAAAACGCATTTTGCATCCTAGTCATGGGAACTTGTCCCCCAGAAAGTGGAATTCCCCTTCTGTGTGCCTGGCTGTCACCTGTGGCTGTCACATGCTTCCAGCTGCAAGTAGTGGAATATCTGACTTACACATGAAGAAAAGTTGTTCTATCCTGTGATAGAGTCCACAGGAGGAAGGGTGGGTGCCTCACATGTGTCTCTTCTCTGAAACTGTTGCTGGTAGCTCCCTTCCCCAGGCGCAGCTGGCTCCCTAAAAAGGCTTTATTCTTTGTGTTTTTTTTTTTTCTTTGCTTTGCTTTTTTCTAAGATTTTATTTACTTATTTGACAAAGTAGAGAGCACAGGTAGGCAGAGAGGAAGGCAGAAAGAGAGAGGCGGAAACAGACTCCCTGCTGAGCAGGGAGCCTGATGTGGGGCTCAATCTCAGGACACTGGGGTCACTACCCGAGCTGAAGGCTTAACTGACTGAGCCACCCAGGCGCCCCGATTTGATTTTTCTCTTGCCTATAAAGCTGTCTCCCCGACTAGACTAGGGGTGACTCTGGCAGTGATTTTTTTTTCTTTTTAATTGCAAAGTAAAGTGAATCTTTGGTTAATGATTCAATATGTCAATGCGAGTTTTATGATATAGTAAATGATGAATTTGGGACCCAGAAAAAAATCAGTTGGTTTTAGAATTAATATTCACTTTATTAAAGTTATAAACTAAGAACCATAGTTTTCCCTTAAGTTTTTTTAATTCAACTTATAAATCGTATTCCTTTTATAAATCTAGCAGATTTTTATAATTGCCTTTAAGGAGGTTTTGATTAATGTTTGGCCCAAATCACAGATTTGATTACTAATTCCTTTTAAAAATTTTTAAACTGCACTTAGAAATTGAATATATTTGGTTTTATCTCTAAGTTCTTTAGTAGTCTGATTAAAAAATAAACCCTTTACCCATACTTAGAGAATTAATGTAAATCTAATAAATTAGACATAACTATGGCAAATCTTAAGTTCTCTTAAATAATCTAATACTGTTTATAAACCAGTGTGATTTGAGTGTAAAATTACAAGTCTGAATCAATGACGGGCTTTAAATTAGAGTCACAAATTCAATCCATCAGAGGCTCTGATATGTTAAATTCTTTTAAACATCACCCATTCCTAAGCAAAATAAACAGATTCTCTTCCCACCAATATGTTTACAGAACAGGCCCAGGTGACATCACTGGCTCTCTGTTTTAATTCTGGAAAGCCACAGGGATAAGATGCTTTTCCCCACTAAGGACATCATGGTGTCATTCACAGCAATGTTAGGACTGCCTTCTCTCAAATGATTTTGGGGGCTAGTTCCCAGGGGGATGAAGCCTTCTCCGGTGACAGAGAACCAGCCAGGTCCTCAGCTGGGACACAGACTTGGTCCCAGCCAGTTGGGGCCGTGGAATGACCTACAAGGCCTGCTGGTATTTCCTGTAACAAGAGCTCTGTAATGAAGAACAATGGGAAACTACCAGCCCGTGGTCCTGGATCAAGAGTCCTACCACCAGCCTTTGCTCCCCTGACCCCCGTGCTGCTGCTCACTCACATCACTCACATCCTTGCTTCTGTTGTGTTCCTCTGGCTCACTTAGATATTTAAGTATCTCATTTAATTCTGCATGTGACAAGGTTTTTCCTGCTTCTTAGGGTTCTACAGTCTTGCCAGTGACATAGTATAGTAGTGAATGAGGGAAGGAAAATTGAGTCCTTCCTTACCCAGACCCATCTCCAGAGTCACCCTTGTTTAGTTTAGAATCTGTTCCTTTAGACTCTTCCATGCACAGAAATGTGTGCACTCTCTCTCCCTCATGCAGGATGAAGCTAACTACACTGTTCAGCAACTTGCTTTTTTCACAAAATTTTGGTCACCTTCCCACATCGGCCTCATTCTTTTTTTTTTTTTTTTAGTTATTTTTCAGAGAAAGGGAGAGAGAGAGCATAAGTTTTCAGAGTGACAGGCAGAGGGAGAGGGAGAAGCATGCTCTCCACTGAGCAGGGAGCCTGATACAGGACTTGATCCCAGGACCTGAGCTGCAGGCAGCCCCTTAACCAACTGAGCCACCCAAGTGCCCCTGCCTCAATCTTTTTGCAAGTAGCCTAGTTTTTCATTATATGGTTATGTCATAATGTTTTTTAACAGTTCCCACATCCGTGGATATTTGTATTTTTGAGATTTTTTTGCCATTAAAGCAGTGCATGATGAACATTATTTTTATATTTATCTCTGTTTAATTTTGCTATTATTTTCTGGGAAGAAAGCTATAGAAGAGCAATTGTTGAATCCTAGGGTGTGTGCATTTAAAATTTTGACAGATGCAGCTAAGTTGCTGTCTAGAAAGACTGTGCTTATTTTCATTCCCACTTAGGTGGGAGGGCGCTTGTTTTCCTGAGAGCTGGGGTATTGTCCTAGGCATCTTTTTTTCTTATTTCCGTCCTTCGTGCCTGGCACAGAATCAGCGTTCAATAGTGGATGACAGTTGACTTCATGAAGAGAACAAACAGCATGTTTGCATAATGCTGAGTTAGTTTTATTATTTTTTAAAATTAGGTAAAATTCACATAAGGTAAAATAGGCCGTTGTGAAGCCTGCGATTCAGTGGCATTGAGCGTGTTTATAATGTTGTGCCATCGCCGCTAGTATCCGGTTCCAACTGCTGTTTTAAAGTCATCTCTATGCCCAACGTAGGGCTGGAACCCACAAACCCGAGGTCAGGAGTCACATGCTCCACCAGCTGAGCCTGCTGGGTGCCCCTAGTTCCAAAACCCCACAAGGAAAACCTAAAGCCCTCAGTCATCCCTCCCATTCCCCCTGACAGCCACTGACATGCTAGTCCATCCCTTTGGATTTTCTAATTCTGGAAACTTCAATCAATGAGCTTGAACAATGTGTGGTCTTTGTGTCAGACTTCTCTACTTCATGTGATGTTCTGGGGGGTCCACCCCTGATACAGCAGGGGTCTATGCTTCCTTCCTCTGTATGGCTGCATTGCAGTCTGTTGTATGGATGGACCACATTTGTTTCCTCCATAGCTTTTGAAGCGAGTCCCTCTGGGGAGCAAGGCAGACCTCCACAATTGGGTGTTCCCTGGTCCTGTTTTGCACCATTCCTGTGCACACAATATTGACAGCTGCCCAGAAGGCAATGGCATCGGGGCCATAGCCATCACCTGGGTTGCCAAATATCTGGGAACCATCTCTGATGCTGAAATCCAGATATGGGGCACGTGGAGGCGGCCTCAGTGGGCTGGCTGGCCTGTCAAGTGGGTCCTGGTGAGCAGTTCATGTGGTGATGTGATGCTCTCAGGGAAGGACTGGATCCCACGGCCCCTCATTGGGGGTTCTCTTTCTGGGGTTTAGCTCATGGTGCCATGTTCCTGAGCCAAAGTTACATGGCTACCATGAGAGGTGTCGGGTTTATCAACAGTCTTCAGGAACCTTCTCATTCTGCTCCATCTACTGTCATTCACAGGAACTTTGCATCTGGAGGTGGACCTTAGCCGTGGAAATGCCAACATGTACCCGCAATCTCCTCAAAGAGTATGGTGTTCAGGTGAGCTCAGTTTGAGTGTGCAAAGCTAGTCTACAGTCACACCAAGCCCAGGTCCAAACCTACTTTTGGTTTTGCTGGCATTCAGTTATGGTACACTAGCACTTGTAAAAAACAAAACAAAACAAAACAAAAAACACCATGGCCGTATCCTTGATCTCATTTTACTCTTCTTGATAGTGAGCAATATTTTCTTGAGCATATATTATGTGCCAGGTTCTGCTAAGTTTGTTACAGCAAGCATCTGACACAGTCAATGCAAACGTGCTGGGAAGGAGTTCTTTAGTAACACAATGGACTGCTACTGTTAAGTACTAGGTAATTTGTCTGAAGTCATGGGCCAGTGGCCTTTCCTGTTCTAGACATGCTCTTAACTGCTCCTGAGACCCAGAAATTATTAGTCTCAGTTTGCTTGAAGCGACTTGCCAAGGACAACCACCGAGTCTACTCTTCCGTTCTGTATCGTCTTACTCATCGTTGCACCCTTCGCTCACCACACGGCTGCTTGGTCCCTACGATGTGCCAGACACTGTGCAAAGTGTTCACCTGGGTGCAGGACCCAGAACCCAGTCAGAGGTCCTGGGTGACTGGGCTCAGCTGGGTACATGCCATACTGCAGCTTCATGTCCACGTCTCTCCTTCTTGTCCCCCACCTTCCCTCTAGGTCTCCGCAAAAAATTTCCTCACAGCTTTTATAAGCTGAGCTGATACAGTAGCCGCCGGCCATAGTGAGTTTTTCTGTTGCTGGAAGAAACCACTCTGGGACTTATTAGAGCTTGCATTGAATCTGTAGATTGCTTTGGGCAGTTGTCCTCTTAACAATCCATGAGCACAGTGGCACTTGTGTGGCTCAGTGGGTTAAAGCCTCTGAGCTTCTGCTCAGGCCATGATCCTAGGGTCCTGGGACTGAGCCCTGCATCAGGCTCTCTGCTCAGTAGGGAGCCTGCTTCCCCCCACCTCCCACCTGCCTCTCTGCCTACTTGTAATCTCTGTCTGTCAAATAAATAAATAAAATCTTTAAAGCAAGTAAACAAACAAACAAAAGAATCCACGGGCACAGGCTGTCTTTCCATTCTCTTACATCTTCTTGAGTTTCCTTCAGCAGTATCCTTTGCAGCAAACAAACCCTCCACTGAAAGTTTGTTCGTAGGTCTTTTTATGCTATCATAAGTGGATTGGTGTTCTTCATTCCCTTCGTGGATTTTCATTGCTAGTCTATAGAAACACATCTGCTATGTGTAGGATTTTGTGTCATGAAACTTTGCTGAATACAAGTGGCTACTTGGATTTAAGTCAGTTAGAGTGAGATAAAACTAGAGATTCAGGGGCACCTGGGTGGCTCCATGGGTTAAGCTGCTGCCTTTGGCTCAGGTCATGATTCCAGGGTCCTGGGATCGGGCCCCACATCAGGCTCTCTGCTCAGCAGGGAACCTGCTTCCCCACTTTCTCTGCCTGCCTCTCTGACCACTATGTGATCTCTGTCTGTCAATTAAATAAATAAAATCTTTAAAACAAAACAAAAACAAACAAAGAAAACTGCAGATTCATTTCCTTGGCCTCACTACATTTCAAGTACTCCCCAGCCACCAGTGGCCAGTGGCTGCCTAGTTTGGCAGAACAGATGAACCACTATCTCGGCGGCAGAGGAATGTGCTGTGGACAGCGCTGCAAGGCCCCAAGTCTGGAAGGATTCTGCCATATTCTACCTGCTCTACATTCCTGCCCACCCCGCTGGACTAAGCCCTTCGATTTGGGCTTGAGTCACAAAGGGTGAGCAAGCTCTCAGCACAGCCCAGCTTTCTAGTAGGCTGGCTGTTTCATTAGAGTGAACTGTCTCACACCTTCTCTTCATCCCTCCCCATCCCTTCCTCTTCCTCTTGGCTGATGACCTCTCTCATTTTGCGTTGAGAGAATGGGGGCCATCATATACAAACACTGGCCTGTTCTCCCTCTCAGCCTACAACCTGCTTCATCCTCACCAGTGTCTCTTGCTCCTCTGTGTGTAAGAGTGGCCAGTGCCCGAGATGCCTCTCCTCTGGGGCACCCGAGGCCCTCTCCTGCAATGATCCACTCTCCCTCCCTCTGTGGCTATACTCCGAGCAGACACACATGTGTTTGATTCCCCTGTCTTTGGGGGACACCACTGATGGTGCATCTCCCTCCAGCTCTGGCTCTCTGCACCTCTTCACAGTTACATGTTTCTGAGGTGCTGTCTGTGCCTGCTTTCTGACTTCATCATGTCTCATTTACACTTTTTTGCCCAAAATATTTGATCTCTTTATATTTTCATTGCTAAAGGAGGCATACATCCAAAATGTGTACATTTTAAGGCATGAAACAAAAGGTACGTGTGTGTTTACTGCCCATTGAGGAAAGAAAATAACCCAAACCCTAGAAATCCCTTTGTCCTCCTTCCACAATCCCATCTCCAAGTTAACTAGGGTTAACTAGTTAACTAGTGTCCCAGATTTTGTGTTACACATTCCCATGCTTTCCTGTATACTTTTGTCTAGCAAGTGTCTCTCAGTACTTTCCTTTTTTTTTTTTTCCCTGAGTGAGAAAGAGAGAACTTGAGCAGGGAGGGGCGGAAGGAGGGAGAGAGAGACTCTCATGCAGACTCCAGGCTGAGTGCAGAGCCTGATGTGGAGCTCGAACTCAGGAGTCTGAGATTCTGACCTGAGTCAAAATCAAGAGTCAGATGCTTAACCAAATGAGACACCCAGGTTTCCGCCACCACTTTTTTAAAGTAGGCTCCACAGCCAGCATGGGGCTGGAACTCAGGACCCTGAGATCAGGAGCTATGGGCTCTACTGGCTGAGTCAGCCAGGTGCCCCTCCCTCAGCACTATCCTATTTTGTTTTACTTGTTTTGATTGGTGCATATCGGGAATCATAATTGATTCATTTTGTCTGCCTTGTTTCTGAGATTCATCCATTTTGATTACTGAGCTATAATTCACTATTTTCACACCTATCTAGCCTTTTCTACTTTGAATATAATATAACTCATTTATCTATCCTACTGATGATGAAAATTATTTGTTCTTCTGATCTGTCTTCCACCTACCCACAGCTCTACCAAATCTGTGCTTATCACAGTCACTGGTATTTCCAAGTGAAGCAAGAACTATTACATTGGCACGAGCACCGTTCCCAGTGAGTGCTGAAGACACCTTCCTTGTGCTCACAACCTTCCCTGAGCTACTCTGTGGCCTTATCCTCTTTGACTGCACACCTTCTAAATGCTGGCTGTCCTCAGGGTTGAGTTGTGGGAGCTCCTCTTATGGAGACACCTTCTTCCTGGGTGTTCTCATCCATTCCCATGACTTTTAAGTCCTGTGCACTCCCAAGATGCACCCGAAATCCTTCCTCCCCTCTCCATTTCCATGGCCACCAAAGCTCCCTGCATGACTACAATATCCTTCCAGCTGAGCTGTGTTCACTCTTGTTCCAGTCTTTCCTACCATCCTGCAGCAGCCAGAGCAACAGTTCTTAAGTGAGCTGGACAGATCATACCACTCTCTTACTTCAAGTCTTTGAGTGGCTTCCCTTTGTGAGGGGGATAACCCTAAGCTTCCCCTCCACCCATCTTCCAGCATCTACCCTCCTGTTTATTAATGTCTGTCCATTTGTATTCCCTGGAATTTTACAGAAATGGACTCTTTTTGTGGAGGATGCTGACTTCTTTTATTCAATTTAATTTTTTTATTTGATTTAATTTTTGAGATTCATCTATGAATGCAAAAATAGTTTATTTCTCTTTATTCCTCTTTATGTGTCCTTTAAAATGTGAATGCTGAGTAGTCATCAAATGGATATGTCACAATTTTCTGATTCACCTGTTAAAAGACATTTGCTCTGTTTCCTGTTTGTGGCTGTTGAAAACAAAGGTGCATGAACTTTCATGCACAAGTCTTTGTAGGATATATGCTTTTGTTTCTCTTAGTAATTATCTTTGTTTCTGAAGGCTATTTGCCCTAACTTTAGGGCTGTAGGGTGGTAGTTATTTCCATATGTTGAAGATATTATTGTCTTCAGACATAATATCATTTCTGTTGAGAAGTCAACTATCAATCTTATTGTTCCCCCATCTGAAAATTATGTATGTCTTTCCCCTCCTGCCCCATTCTGGCCGCTTTTAAGGTTTTCTGCTAATTGTTAGCAGTTTTTAAGGATGTGTCTCTATGTATATGAATATGTTGTTGATTTTTTAAAAAATCCAAAATTGGTGCCTAGCTGGCTCAGTCAGTGTAGTATGTGATTCTTGATCTTAACTTGTGAGTTCAAGCTCCATGTTGGCAAAGAGATTACTCACAAAAAAAGGATAAATAAATAAAAATGAAAATCTAAAAAACAAAAAAACGTATCTTCTGGAGTTCTTTGAACTTGGAATATTGTATCTTTCTTCAGTTTTGCAAAATTCTCTCCCACTACTTTTAACATCACTTTTATCACTTTTTTTTCTTTCCTCTCCTTTTGGTACTCCAATTATACAGACATTAGACCTGTCTTGTGCTCTATCTCTCTTATTGTCTTTATTGTCTGTTCTTTTGTGTCTTTATCCTTCAGTGTGGACATTTTCTCCTACAATTTATCTTCCCATTGTACTGACCAATTATTTCTTTGGCTATATTTTATTTTCTGTTAAATTATCTTTTGAAGTTTTTTAAGTCAGTTTTTTTTGTTTGGTTGTTTTGTTTTAGATCTAGAATTTCCACTTGATTCTTTTTAAAAATAGTGTTACTGCTGAGATTGCCCATCTTGCCCTCTACTCTCTGGCACTCCATGACCACAGTTATTGTCAAGTCTGCATATGTTGATGTTATGCCTGCATCTCCTGGGGTCTCTTGCTGATGATTGCTTCCCTCTCAATTGTCAGTTATTTGAAAATGTCTCTTTCATATGCCTGGTTGTGTTTCATTGGATGCTCAGTGTCATGCTTTAAGAAGTCTAGGAATAATTTGATACTCAGGATGGTACCTTCCTCCAAGGAAGACTCACTTTTGCTTCTTGCTGGCATCTGGCAAAGTTAACGAGATTAACTGATTAATTGCATCACAAATCACAGTGATTTGAGGCTGATTTCCAGCCTTTTTGAGGACTTGTCCATGCATTTACCTCCAACAGTTCTGCCCCCTTCCCGGCCACCCTATTCCCCCCGCCCCTGCCAAGGCTAATGAGCTGTCCTGAAATTACTTCTCAAATATTAGGACTGGTCCTTCACATTCCTGGAGCAGGCATGGAGTAGGTGATGGTGTGGAGGTGGCAGGAAGGGAATGTAAGTCATGTTTCTAGAAGTTGTCTCCCAGGGCTGCCCCCTGCATTGCTTCACCTCAGGCCGCAGCCACCCCCTCCCATATACATAACCCCACAGGACACGTGCCTCAGTCTCCCCAGTGAGCTCTGTGGTGGTGTAGCTGTTGTTCAGCTTCTGCACTTTGTGGTTTCCTCACTTGCATAGTTACCCCAGGGTTGATTTATGGGAAGGGAGCCAGGAGCCCATGCTCTTCACCATGTTTGCAGGAATCAGAAACTCTTTCCAGTATTTTCATTCACTCCAAGTTACCTTGTGGCTTTGTCAAATTTAGAAATGTGTATGCAGCAGTTTTTGTTCAAAAGGACACAGATTAAATGTTATCAGTGAATATTGTGCTACTTTTGCTTGTTCCAATTTACAGATGATGAATTACAATAAATAAGACTAAATAAGAAAGGGAACATATTTGAGGCCATTAATTTTAATGTTCAGGGTTTCAATTCTGTTCCTATCACTTGCAAAATGCTGTTGTCTTTTCTGTTTTATATTCCTACTCATCTATTTAATATAATATAAATATTATTTATTTTTAACATTTAGCTTAGCCTGAGTGAAACAGAAAATTTGTCATAATGTAATATATTTCCATACTTTATATTTCAGAACTATTTTACTTTTAATCCAACAAATAATAAAGAACTGGTAAGCAACAGTAGAACACAGTAATATATTATTTGTGGGTAAGTAGAAATATTTTGATTTGTCTTAAATGTAGGGACAAGTATATGTTCATTCCCCAAGTACAGATGTTTTGGTAATGTAACCATACAGTATCTACTTAGGAAGCAATAAATATGTGTTAAAATGTTTTGATTTAATTATAGCATTTACTTTAGTCTCATTGGAAACTAGTGTATTGTCAGTAGCAGATAATTTTTTAAATTTATTTTTATTTATTTTCAGCATAACAGTATTCATTATTTTTTCACCACACCCAGTGCTCCATGCACTCCATGCTCTCTGTAATACCCACCACCTGGTACCCCAACCTCCCACCCACCCGCCAATTTAAACCCCTCAGATTGTTTTTTAAAGTCCATAGTCTCTCAGGGTTCACCTCCCCTTCCAATTTCCCCCAACTGCCTTCTCTTCTCTAACTCCCCATGTCCTCCATGCTATTTGTTATGCTCCACAAATAAGTGAAACCATATGATAATTGACTCTCTCTGCTTGACTGATTTCACTCAGCATAGTCTCTTCCAGTCCCGTCCATGTTGCTACAAAAGTTGGGTATTCATTCTTTCTGATGGAGGCATAATACTGCATAGTGTATATGGACCACATCTTCCTTATCCATTCATCTGTTGAAGGGCATCTTGGTTCTTTCTACAGTTAATTTAAATTTCATTTAATTTTTTAAAGTAATGAGGCAAATATTTATTTGAATGTATTTAACATGTTTAAAAAATACAGCATTTTTTCAAGTCCTTGGTTTTTACCCCCTTTTAGAAAGGAATTAGCAAACAGATCAGCACTGTATATACTGACACAGGGCAGAATCATGAGATTAAAAAAACATCAAACTTAAACATAAAATTACCACATGACCCAGCAATTCCTAAATCCAAAGGAATTTAAAACAGGCATTCAGACAAATACAAACATAAAAACATTCATAGCAGCAGTATAATTGTCAGTAGCCAAAAGGTAGAAGCAAACCACATGTCCCGCAGCTAAGGAATGCATAAACAAAATGTGGTCCTTCCATACAATGGACTATGATTCGGCCATAAAAAGGAACGAGGCACTGACACCCACTACGACATGGATGAACCTCTTATACATCATGGTAAAGGAAAGAAGCCATACACAAAAAACCATGTGCTGTATGAGTCCATCGATGTGAAATGTCTGGAAGAGGAGAATCCATTGAGACAAAGTACAGAATGGTGGTTGTTGGACCTAAGGGAGGGGCATGCATGATAACTTAATGGAGGGGGTCTTCCTTTTGGGGTGATGAAAATGTCCTGAACTAGACAGAGGGGATGGTGCCCAGCGTTGTTAGTGTACTAAGTGTCCCCGAATTGTACACTTTAAAATGACTAATGGTCAGAATGCCTGGCTGGCTCTGTCAGTGGGGCACGTGGCTCTTGATCTTGGAGTTGTTTGGTGTAGAGATTACATCAAAATAAAATCGTTATTTATTTATTTATTTATTAAGATTTTATTTATGTATTTGACAGAGATCACAAGTAGTCACAAGAGGCGGAGGGGGAAGCAGGCTCCTTGCTGAGCAGGGAGCCCAATGTGGGGCTCAAACCCAGGACCCTGAAGGCAGAGGCTTAACCCACTGAGCCACCAGGGCACCCCTCAAAATAAAATCTTTATAATTATTGAATTTATATTTTAAAAATATTTAAAGCATAAAATCTATTAAAAATAATAAAATGATTAATGGTTAATTTTATGTTATGTGAACTTTACCTCAATTGAAAATGCAAAACAGAAACAAAAACACTGATTCAGTCACCAATTTTCAGTGCTAGTTGTAACTTCTGGTACTTATTGTAGCTTTAATGCCTTAGAAATATAGCATTCAGATTTTCATTTACTACCATTTAAAGTCAAAATCATTTGTGGCATTTTTAAAAAACACATTTGCTTTTCTTTCCGAATGCTTTCAGATGTTCCTTGAGGCAGGTTCTCTTATCTGAGGAGGTTGCAAAGCTCTGACCCTGTTTAGATGCATTCCTTTTGATTTTGTGGTTATAATAGTTCTTTGTTTTAGAAACCAGGTCTTTTTGTAGTACTGATTATTTTTTCTGTACCCCTCAGTATGAAGAGGAAGATATACTTGCTCACAGTGCCCACGTTTAACAGAAAAAGTGAGTAATGCTTCCTGCATTTTTATATGTCAGATGTTGTAGAGAGTAAATATGTGTAAGCTTAGTCACTTCAGGCTACTCTTTGTTTGTCTTCATAGTACACCATGGGCAAATCATTGGACATTTTTACTTGGGTCCTTTACTGTATTGAATTGTCAGCTGAAAATAATGGAACCATTGTTCAAAATAAAATATTATGTAAAAGAAATTTGACTATCCTGAGAAAATATCCCCCAAAAAGTGATGCCTGTACTAATATATGTGTGCATATGACAAAGAATGAAAAGTTAGTTCGGAGTGATATAATAAAGAGTTGAATGTGAGTGGCTCATTTTTAGGCTACCCAGTTCTCAGAATAATAAAACATGATCTTACATATTTAGACGTTTCAGAGCCAGTACAAAGGTGGTGCATCAGATGCATCAGGCAAGTTATCTTGCCTGCCTGCTCACCTGGAGCCATTGTCGCATCTGAGGTGGACCTCGGGTCCCGTTTCCTGCCACAATTTCTGCATTTGACACCCATGTAAGCTGCCCTCAGTGAGCACCTGATGGTGTTTCTTCTGCTTCCTTTCTTCAATCTTGGTAGGATTTATAGAAATTTAGTTTAAAGAGGGCATGCAAAAAAAATTTTTGAGATGGATGAATACAAAGATGATTCTGTCCAAACCTCTTTTTCACAAGTCAAAGTTATCAAACAATAAAGTCAATTCTCATTATGTGTGGCAGTTAAGTTTCACAAAGTCTCTGCAGACCTCAGCGAGTACAAAATCATTGCTCCTAGGAGAAGTATAGGATTAGATTCCTGCCAGCCTTGGGTCATAGCAGTTTCCCCCACAGATAGATACATAACCTTGTCTTATGTGTGTTTTCTTTTGAAGACACCGTATTTAATACATAATGTTAATGCATTAGCGCTGACTCACAGACAACAGCTCTGAAACGCATACCTGAATGACGTTTATCTAATTCAGGTATATTCTCTGGAAGGTACGTCATTAGACTGCCTTTCAGTACCATGTTTGCATTAGTTTAAATACTGCTCTCACCAAGTAAAAACACCTCAAAAACATGACCCACGCGGTGGTAAGCAGACCCTGAAAAGACACTTGTTTACAGTTTGAAAGCTGGAATAAGAAGGCAGCGCATGTCTTCACTGGACTCAGCTAGGAACGTGTGCACAGGGAGAGTCAGATTTTTGCCACTCCGCATTTGCACGTGCCTACAAACCATCATGAAGGGGCCACAAGGGTTGATTTTGGGGTTATAAATTGTAGCGAGTAGGTGAGTTTGCAAATACAAAACCCACAAGTCACGACAATGCCTTGTAAGGAAGTAGAGCAGCTCTTAGGAAGAACTTGATGGCCTCCCTTGACCAGTGATTGTTTTTTGACCCTCCTGTGTTCAGGGCAGAAAAGGTGAGCCCAAGGATCTTCTCTGTGTCGTTAGAGAAGGGGGCAGCAAACTTGCTGTATCACATGGCAAATGAAGGCATTTCTCTGATTGATTCATTCACTGTACATTCATTGTGGGGCGCCACTCACCTCTCTGGGTTCTTTCTACATTTTGTCTCCAAGACATTGCCTAAGAAAGATGGCTCTTGTGCCTTATTTTATGTAGTACAGATTTCATGAGGTGTCTGGGGCATGTCTGTGTACAGTACTTAATTTCTACTGATGGGAAACTAGTTTATGGGAAAAGTTTATAGTTATAAGACGGGAATAATTATTTTGTGATATCTTACAACTGGAGCATGCTTTTGCACAAGACAGACATTAGTCCCTTTTATCAGTCTCTAAAACCTCGGTAAGAGAAGTTGAATAGATATAAACAAGTGGTTAAACACTTTTTCATTTGCTTGAAGCAAACAGTTTAATGAACCCCGTGCACAGCCCTTCACTTGCTCCTAGCAAATCTTCAGAGGTTCAGAATGGCCTGCACCATGGCAATTCATGGGGAAGAGATTTCCTAGTGATTGGTTTTTTTGATTTTTATCTTTTTTCCTACTGTAAATCAATGTAATTTATAAAATATGCCATACTGACAAATGCTTTGTTTTATACTACTGACTAATGCTTTGTTTTATATTTATCACCAACATAATGTGTAATCTGTCTTATGAAAGGCAGACCTTCAACAAGCTTCTGGGAAAATTTAGCCAGTCACTCTTTCATTTGAATTTAACACAAATACTTTCCATGACAACGGAAGGGAAGCTGGTTGTCTGGGACATCCACTGCCCACCATAGCCTACCTCCGCCTCTGTGGGCTTTTCTCAAATCACACCTTGTAAATTGGTCCATTTTCAGAAAGAGGGCATCACTTGTGCTCACTACAGTGGATCTGTAATTAACTTAATAAAAAAGCAGCTATCAGTGATTGCCAAAGTATATTACAACCCTTTTGGATGTATACACCTATTTTGTATATTCAGTGCATATTTCTGGAGAAAGTCCTTATTAACTGGGAATATTTGGTGCCTCTGAGGAAAAGAACAGAGAAGCGGGATCAAGGGTGGGGTTGGCTTCACCTCTTCTCATGATCCCATTTGTACTAATTGGTTTGCTTTAAAAATATATATATTTTTATAAACATATAATGCATTATTAGCCCCAGGGGTACAGGTCTGTGAATCGCCAGGTTTACATACTTCCCAGCACTCTCCATAGCGCATACCCTCCCCAATGTCCAAAACCCCACCACCCTCTCCTTACCCCTCTCCCCCCAGAAACTCTGTTTGTTTTGTGAGATTAAGAGTCTCTTATGGTTTGTTTTCCTCCCGATCCCATCTTGTGTCATTTATTCCTTCCTACCCCACAAACCTCCCACGTTGCATCTCCACTTCCTCATATCGGGGAGATCATATGAGAGTTGTCTTTTTTCCAACTGACTTATTTTGCTAAGAATAATACTCTCTAGTTCCATCCATGTCATCGCAAATTGCAAGAATTCATTTCTTTTGATGGCTGCAATATATATATATACCACATCTTCTTTATCCATTCATCTGTTGTTGGATATCTAGGTTCTTTCCATAGTTTGGGATTGTGGACATTGCTGCTATAAATATTTGGGTGCACCTGCCCTTCGGATCACTACATTTGTATCTTTAGGGTAAATACCCAGTAGTGCCATTGCTGGGTCATAGGGTAGCTCTATTTTCAAATTTTGGAGGAACCTCCATGCTGTTTTCCAGAGTGGTTGCACCAGCATGCATTCCCACCAACAGTGTAGGAGGGTTCCCCTTTCTCTGCATCCTCGCCAGCATCTGTCATTCCCTGACTTGTTAATTTTAGCCATCCTGACTGGTGTGAGGTGCTATTTCATTGTGGTTTTGATTTGTATTTCCCTGATGCCGAGTGATGTGGAGCACTTTTTCATGTGTCTGTTGGCCATCTGGATGTCTTCTTTGCAGAAATGTCTGTTCATGTCCTCTGCCCATTTTTTTCCTTTTTTTTCCAATTTATTTATTGTCAGAAAAACAGTATTCATTATTTTTTCACCACACCCAGTGCTCCATGCAAGCCGTGCCCTCTGTAATACCCACCACCTGGTACCCCAACCTCCCACCCCCCCGCCACTTCAAACCCCTCAGATTGTTTTTCAGAGTCCATAGTCTCTCATGGTTCACCTCCCCTTCCAATTTACCCAAAAGCACATACCCTACACAATATCCATAACCCTACCCCCCTTCTCCCAACCCCCATCCCTGCAGCAACCCACAGTTAGTTTCGTGAGATTAAGAGTCACTTATGGTTTGTCTCCCTCCCTATCCCATCTTGTTTCATGGATTCTTCTCCTACCCACTTAAGCCCCCATGTTGCATCACCACTTCCTCATATCAGGGAGATCATATGATAGTTGTCTTTCTCCGCTTGACTTATTTCGCTAAGCATGATACGCTCTAGTTCCATCCATGTTGTCGCAAATGGCAAGATTTCGGGGTTTTTTTGATGGCTGCATAGTATTCCATTGTGTATATATACCACATCTTCTTGATCCATTCATCTGTTGATGGACATCTAGGTTCTTTCCATAGTTTGGCTATTGTGGACATTGCTGCTATAAACATTCGGGTGCACGTGCCCCTTTGGATCACTACGTTTGTATCTTTAGGGTAAATACCCAGTAGTGCAATTGCTGGGTTATAAGGCAGTTCTATTTTCAACATTTGAGGAACCTCCATGCTGTTTTCCAGAGTGGTTGCACCAGCTTGCATTCCCACCAACAGTGTAGGAGGGTTCCCTTTTCTCCTCATCCTCGCCAGCATCTGTCATTTCCTGACTTGTTGATTTTAGCCATTCTGACTGGTGTGAGGTGATATCTTATTGTGGTTTTGATTTGTATTTCCCTGATGCCGAATGATATGGAGCACTTTTTCATGTGTCTGTTGGCCATCTGGATGTCTTCTTTGCAGAAACGTCTGTTCATGTCCTCTGCCCATTTCTTGATTGGATTATTTGTTCTTTGGGTTGAGTTTGTTAGGTTCTTTATAGATTTTGGACACTGGTCCTTTATCTGATATGTCGTTTGAAAATATCTTCTCCCATTCTGTCAGTTGTCTTTTGATTTTGTTAACTGTTTCCTTTGCTGTGAAAAAGCTTTTGATCTTGATGAAACCCCAATAGTTCATTTTTGCCTTTGCTTCCCTTGCTTTTGGCGATGTTCCTAGGAAGATGTTGCTGCGGCTGAGGTCGAAGAGGTTGCTGCCTGTGATCTCCTCAAGGATTTTGATGGCTTCCTTTCTCACATTGAGGTCCTTAATCCATTTTGAGTCTATTTTTGTGTGTGGTGTAAGGAAATGGTCCAATTTCATTTTTCTGCAGGTGGCTGTCCAATTTTCCCAACACCATTTATTAAAGAGGCTGTCTTTTTTACATTGGATATTCTTTCCTGCTTTGTCAAAGATTAGTTGACCATCGAGTTGAGGGTCTATATCTGGGCTCTCTATTCTGTTCCATTGATCTATGTGTCTGTTTTTGTGCCAGTACCATGCTGTCTTGATGATGACAGCTTTGTAATAGAGCTTGAAGTCCGGAATTGTGATGCCACCAACTTTGGCTTTGTTTTTCAATATCCCTTTGGCTATTCGAGGTCTTTTCTGGTTCCATATAAATTTTAAAATTATTTGTTCCATTTCTTTGAAAAAGATGGATGGTACTTTGATAGGAATTGCATTAAATGTGTAGATTGCTTTAGGTAGCATAGACATTTTCACAATATTTATTCTTCCAATCCAGGAACATGGAACGTTTTTCCATTTCTTTGTGTCTTCCTCAATTTCTTTCATGAGTACTTTATAGTTTTCTGAGTATAGATTCTTAGCCTCTTTGGTTAGGTTTATTCCTAGGTATCTTATGGTTTGGGGTGCAATTGTAAATGGGATTGTCTCCTTAATTTCTTTCTTCTGTCTTGTTGGTGTAGAGAAATGCAACTGATTTCTGTGCACTGATCTTATATCCTGACACTTTACTGAATTCCTGTACAAGTTCTAGCAGTTTTGGAGTGGAGTCTTTTGGGTTTTCCACATAGAGTATCATATCATCTGCGAAGAGTGATAATTTGACTTCTTCTTTGCTGATTTGGATGCCTTTAATTTCCTTTTGTTGTCTGATTGCTGAGGCTAGGACTTCTAGTACTATGTTGAATAGCAGTGGTGATAATGGACATCCCTGCCATGTTCCTGACCTTAGTGGAAAAGCTTTCAGTTTTTCTCCATTGAGAATGATATTTGTGGTGGGTTTTTCATAGATGGCTTTGGTTATATTGAGGTATGTGCCCTCTCTCCCTACACTTTGAAGAGTTTTGATCAGAAAGGGATGCTGTACTTTGTCAAATGCTTTTTCAGCATCTATTGAGAGTATCATATGGTTCTTGTTCTTTCTTTTATTGATGTATTGTATCACATTGACTGATTTGCGGATGTTGAACCAACCTTGCAGCCCTGGGATAAATCCCACTTGGTCGTGGTGAATAATCCTTTTAATGTACTGTTGAATCCTATTGGCTAGTATTTTGGTGAGAATTTTCGCATCTGTGTTCATCAAGGATATTGGTCTATAGCTCTCTTTTTTGATGGGAACCTTGTCTGGTTTTGGGATCCAGGTGATGCTGGCCTCATAAAATGAGTTTGGAAGTTTTCCTTCCATTTCTATTTTTTGGAACAGTTTCAGGAGAATAGGAATTAGTTCTTGAAATGTTTGGTAGAATTCCCCCGGGAAGCCGTCTGGCCCTGGGCTTTTGTTTGTTTGGAGATTTTTAATGACTGTTTTAATCTCCTTACTGGTTATGGGTCTGTTCAGGCTTTCTATTTCTTCCTGGTTCAATTTTGGTAGTTTATATATTTCTAGGAATGCATCCATTTCTTCCAGATTGTCAAATTTGTTGGCGTAGAGTTGCTCATAGTATGTTCTTATAATAGTTTGTATTTCTTTGGTGTTAGTTGTGATCTATCCTCTTTCATTCATGATTTTATTTATTTGGGTCCTTTCTCTTTTCTTTTTGATAAGTCTGGCCAGGGGTTTATCAATTTTATTAATTCTTTCAAAGAACCAGCTCCTAGTTTCGTTGATTTGTTCTATTGTTTGTTTGTTTGTTTTTTTTTTTTTTTTTTTTTTTTTTTTTTTTGGTTTCTATTTCATTGATTTCTGCTCTGATCTTTATGATTTCTCTTCTCCTGCTGGGCTTAGGGTTTCTTTCTTGTTCTTTCTCCAGCTCCTTGAGGTGTGGGGTTAGGTTGTGTACCTGAGACCTTTCTTGTTTCTTGACAAATGCTTGTACCGCTATATATTTTCCCCTCAGGATTGCCTTTGTTGTGTCCCAAGATTTTGAACTGTTGTGTTTTCATTATCATTTGTTTCCATGATTTTTTTCAATTCTTCTTTAATTTCCCAGTTGACCCATTCATTCTTTAGAAGGATGCTGTTTAGTCTCCATGTTTTGGGTTCTTTCCAAGCTTCCTCTTGTGGTTGAGTTCTAGCTTCAGAGCATTGTGGTCTGAAAATATGCAGGGAATGATCCCAATCTTTTGGTATCGGTTGAGTCCTGATTTAGGACCGAGGATGTGATCTATTCTGGAGAATGTTCCATGTGCACTAGAGAAGAATGTGTATTCTGTTGCTTTGGGATGAAATGTTCTGAATATATCTGTGATGTCCATCTCATCCAGTGTATCATTTAAGGCCTTTATTTCCCTGTTGATCTTTTGCTTGAATGATCTGTCCATTTTAGTGAGGGGAGTGTTAAAGTCCCCTACTATTATTGTATTATTGTTGATGTGTTTCTTTGATTTTGTTATTAATTGGTTTATATAGTTGGCTGCTCCCACATTGGGGGCATAGATATTTTAAAATGTTAGATCTTCTTGTTGGACAGACCCTTTGAGTATGATATAGTGTCCTTCCTCATCTCTTATTATAGTCTTTGGCTTAAAATCTAATTGATCTGATATAAGGATTGCCACTCCTGCTTTTTTCTGATGTCTATTAGCATGGTAAATTCTTTTCCACCCCCTCACTTTAAATCTGGAGGTGTCTTCGGGCTTAAAATGAGTTTCTTGAAGGCAACATATAGATGGGTTTTGTTTTTTTATCCATTCTGATACCCTGTGTCTTTTGATTGGGGCATTTAGCCCATTAACATTCAGGGTAACTATTGAGAGATATGAATGATATGATTCATTGTATTGCCTGTAAGGTGACTGTTACTGTATATTGTCTCTTTTCCTTTCTGATCTACCACTTGTAGGCTCTCTCTTTGCTTAGAGGACCCCTTTCAGTATTTCCTGTAGAGCTGGTTTGGTGTTTGCAAATTCTTACAGTTTTTGTTTGTGCTGGAAGCTTTTAATCTCTCCTTCTATTTTCAATGATAGCTTAGCTGGGTATAGTATTCTTGGCTGCATGTTTTTCTCGTTTAGTGCTCTGAAAATATCATGCCAGCTCTTTCTGGCCTGCCAGGTCTCTGTGGATAAATCAGCTGCCAATCTAATACTTTTACCATTGTATGTTACAAACTTCTTTTCCCGGGCTGCTTTCAGGATTTTCTCTTTGTCACTAAGGCTTGTAAATTTTACTATTAGGTGACGGGGTGTGGGCCTATTCTTATTGATTTTGAGGGGCGTTATCTGAACCTCCTGAATTTTGATGCTCGTTCCCTTTGCCATATTGGGGAAATTCTCCCCAATAATTCTCTCCAGTATACCTTCTGCTCCCCTCTCTCTTTCTTCTTCTGGAATCCCAATTATTCTAATGTTGTTTCGTCTTATGGTGTCACTTATCTCTCGAATTCTCCCCTCATGGTCCAGTAGCTGTTTGTCCCTCTTTTGCTCAGCTTCTTTATTCACTGTCATTTGGTCTTCTATATCGCTAATTCTTTCTTCTGCCTCATTTATCCTAGCAGTGAGAGCCTCCATTTTTGATTGAACCTCATTAATAGCTTTTTTGATTTCAACTTGGTTAGATTTTAGTTCTTTTATTTCTCCAGAAAGGGCTTTTATATCTCTGGAGAGGGTTTCTCTAATATATTCCATGCCTTTTTCAAACCCGGATAGAACCTTGAGAATTGTCATTTTGAACTCTAGATCTGACATATTACCAATGTCTGTATTGATTAGGTCCCTAGCCTTCGGTACTGCCTCTTGTTCTTTTTTTTGTTGTGAATTTTTCCGCCTTGTCATTTTGTCCAGCTAAGAGTATATGAAGGAGCAAGTAAAATACTAAAAGGGTGGCGACAATCCCAGGAAAATATGCTTTAACCAAATCAGAAGAGATCCCAAATCGTGAGGGGGTATTTCTCCCCCCTCACGATTGGGTGAGGGATCTCCTCTGATTGGGATCTCCTCTGATTGGGATCTCCCAATCTCTTCTGATTAGGATCTCTTCTGATTTGGGGATAAAAAGAGGTTCCAAAAGAAAGAAAGAAAAAAAAATTAAAAAAAGAGATTGAATTAAAAATTCAATCAAGAATTAAAAAAGAGATTGAAGAGATTGGGATCTCTTCTGATTTGGGGATAAAAAGAGGTTCAAAAATAAAGAAAGAAAAAAGAAAATAAAGAATTAAAAAAAAGAAAACGAATAAAGAAAAGTATAAAAAAGAATATATATATATATATATATATATATATATTAGATAAAGTAGTTAAAAAACGTTAAAAAAGAAAAGGGTAAAAGTTAAAAAAATTTTAGCAGAAGAAGAGAAAAAAAATCAAAAAGAAAAAAATTAAAATAACTGCAAGACTAAGAAATCACAGGGAGAAAGCCATGAGTTCCGTGGTTTGTTTTTTCCTCCTCTGGAATTCTGCTGCTCTTCTTGGTATTGAAACTGCACTCCTTGGTAGGTGAACTTGGTCTTGCCTGGATTTCTTGTTGATCTTCTGGGGGAGGGGCCTGTTGTATTGATTCTCAAGTGTCTTTGCCCCAGGCGGAATTGCACCGCCCTTACCAGGGGCCGGGCTGAGTGATCCGCTCGGCTTTGCTTTCAGGAACTTTTGTTCCCTGAGCGCTTTCCATAGAGTTTTGGAGGACGGGAATACAAATGGCGGCCTCCTGTTCTCTGGCCCGGAGGAGCCAAGAGCCTGGGGCCCCGCTCCCCAGTGTGCCCTCAGTGAACAGCTCCTAGTAACTCCCGTCTGCCTGACCTCTGGCCACGCTCTGAGCTCACCGAGCCTGCGACCCGTTCAAGGCAACACCGAGCTGTGAGCTTACTGTCGGCTCTGTCTCTATAGCCGGCTTTCCCGTTCCAATATCCGCAAGCTCTGCAACACTCAGACACCCCCGATCCTTCTGTGACCCTGCGAGACCAGAGGCCACGCTGACCCCACGTGGGCTTCGCCCCGGTTTAGCCTCTGGGGCGATGTCCCTCAGCGGAACAGACTTTTAAAAGTCCTGATTTTGTGCTCCGTTGCTCCACCGCTTGCCGGGAGCCGCCCCCCCCCCCCCGGGGTCTATCTTCCCGTCGCTTTGGATTCACTTCTCCTCCAGTCCTACCTTTCAGAAAGTGGTTGTTTTTCTGTTTCTAGAATTGCTGTTCTTCTCTTCGATCTGCCGATGGATTTGCAGATGTTTGCAATCTTTAGATAAGCTCTCTAGCTGATCTCCTGTTAGCTGAAGTAGTCTCAGCCTGCTACTTCTCTGCCATCTTGACTCCTCCCCCTCCTCTGCCCATTTCTTGATTGGATTATTTGTTCTTTGGGTGTTGAATTTGCTAAGCTCTTTATAGATTTTGGATACTAGCCCTATATCTGATATTCTGTTTGCAAATATCTTCTCCCATTCTGTCAGTTGTCTTTTGGCTTTGTTAACTCTTTCCTTTGCTGTGCAAAAGCTTTTGATTTTGATGAAATCCCGATAGTTCATTTTTGCCCTTGCTTCCCTTGCCTTCGGTGAAGTTCCTAGGAAGAAGTTGCTGTGGCTGAGGTCGAAGAGGTTGCTGCCTGTGTTCTCCTCAAGGATTTTGATGGATTCCTTTCTCACACTGCGGTCCTTCATCCATTTTTAGTCGATTTTCTTGTGTGGTGTAAGGAAATGGTCCAGTTTCATTTTTCTGCCTGTGGCTGTCCAATTTTCCCAACACCATTTGTTGAAGAGGCTGTCTTTTTTCCATTGGACATTCTTTCCTGCTTTGTCAAAGATTAGTTGACTATAGAGTTGAGGGTCTATTTCTGGACTCTCTATTTTGTTCCATTGATCTATGTGTCTGTTTTTCTGCCAGTACCATACTGTTTTTTTTTAAGATTCTTTTTTATTTGACAGAGAGAGAAATCACAAGTAGGCAGAGAGGCAGGCAGAGAGAGAGTGAGGAGGAAGCAGGCTCCCTGTGGAGCAGAGAGCCTAACATGGGGCTCGATCCCAGGACCCTGGGATCATGACCTGAACTGAAGGCAGAGGCTTTAACCCACTGAGCCACTCAGGTGCCCCATTACCATACTGTCTTGATGATGACAGCTTTGTAACAGAGCTTGAAATATAATGGTGTTGCCCCCAACCTTGGCTTTCTTTTTCAATATTTCTCTGGCTATAAAAGTCTTTTCTGGTACCATATAAATTTTAGGATTATTTGTTCCATTTCTTTGAAAACAAAATGGATGGGATTTTGATAGGGATTGCATTAAATGTGTAGATTGCTTTAGGTAGCATAGACATTTTCACAATATTTGTTCTTCCACTCCGTGAGCATGGAGCATTTTTCCATTTCTTTTTGTCTTCCTCAATTTCTTTCATGAGTTCTTTATAGTTTTCTGAGTATGGATCCTTGCCTCTTTGGTTCGGTTTGTTCCTAGGTATCTTATGGTTTTGGGTACAATTATAAATGGGATTGACTCCTTAATTTCTCTTTCTTCTGTCTTGTTGTTGGTGTATAGAAACGTAACTGATTTCTGTGCATTGATTTTGTATCCTGACACTTTACTGAATTCCTGTACAAGTTCTAGCAAGTGTGGAGTGGAGTCTTTGGGTTTTCCACATATGGTATCATATCAACTGCAAAGAGTGATAGTTTGACTTCTTCTTTCCTGCTTTGGATGCCTTCAGTTTCTTTTTGTTGTATGAAGGCTGAGGCTAGGACTTATAGTACTATGTTGAATATCAGTGGTAATGGATATCCTTGCCATGTCCCTGACCTTAGCAGAAAAGCTCTGTTTTTCTCCATTGATAATGATATTTGCAGTGGGTTTTTCATAAATGGCTTTGATGATATTGAGGTTTGTGCCCTCTATCCCTACACTTTGAAGAGTTTTGATCAAGAAGGGATGCTGTACTTTGTCAAATGCCTTTTCAGCATCTATTGAGAGTATCATATGGTTCTTGTTCTTTCTTTTATTAATCTGTTTTTATCACATTGATTGATTTGCAGATATCGAACCAACCTTGCAGCCCTGGAATAAATCCCACTTGGTTGTGGTGAATAATCCTTTTCATTTTCTGTTGGATCCTATTGGCTAGTATTTTGGTGAGAATTTTCACATCTCTGTTCATCAAGGATATTGGTCTGTAATTCTCTTTTTTGATGGAATCCTTGTCTGGTTTTGGAATCAAGGTGATGCTGGTCTCATAAAATGATTTTGGAAGTTTTCCTTCCATTTCTATTTTTTTAACAGTTTCAGGAGAATAGGAATTAATTCTTCTTTAAATGTTTGGTAGAATTCCCCTGGAAAGCTCTCTGATCCTGGGCTCTTGTTTGTTTGGAGATTTTTGATGATGGTTTCAATCTCCTTACTGGTTATGGGTCTGTTCAGGTTTACTATTTCTTCCTGGTTCAGTTGTGGTTGTTTATATGTCTCTAGGAATGCATCCATTTCTTCCAGATTGTCAAATTTGCTGGCATTGAGTTGCTCATAATATGTTCTTATAATTGTTTGTATTTCTTTGGTGTTGGTTGTGATCTCTCCTCTTTCATTCATGATTTCATTTATTTGTGTCCTTTATCTTTTCTTTTTGATAAGTCTGGCCAGGGTTTTATCAATCTTATTAATTCTTTCAAAGAACCAGCTCCTAGATTCATTGATTTGTTCTATTGTTTTTCTGATTTCTATTTCATTGATTTCTGCTCTGATCTTTGTGATTTCTCTTCTCCTGATGGGTTTAGGCTTTCTCTGATTTTCTTTATCCAGCTCCTTTAGGTGTAGGGTTGGGTTGTTCATTGGAGAACTTTCTTGTTTCTTGAGGAAGGTTTGTATCACTATATATTTTCCTTTTAGGACTGCATTTGCTGTGTCGCACAGATTTTGAACCATTCTGTTTTCATTATCATTTGTTTCCATGAGTTTTTTCATTTCTCCTTTAATTTCCTGGTTTACCCATTCATTCTTTAGAAGGATGCTCTTTAGTCTCCATGTATTTGGGTTCTTTTCAAATTTCCTGTTGTGATGGAGTTCTAGCTTCAGAGCAGTGATCTGAAAATATGCAGGGATTGATCCCAATCTTTTGATACCACTTGAGACCTGATGTATGGCCCAGGATGTCATCTATTCTGGAGAATGTTCCATGTGAACTAGAGAAGAATGTGTATTCTGTTACTTTGGGATGGAATGTTATGAGTAGATCTGTGATATCTATCTGGTCCAGTGTGTTATTAAGACCTTTATTTCCTTGTTGATATTTTGCTTGGATGATCTGTCCATTTCAGTGAGGGGAGTGTTAAAGTCCCCTACTATTTTTGTATTATGGTCGATGTGTTTCTTTGATTTTGTTCTTAATTGGTTTATATAGTTGGCTGCTCCCATGATAGGGGCATAGATATTTAAAATTGTTAGATCTTTTTCCTGGACAGACCCTTTGAGTATGATATAGTGTCCTTCCTTGTCTCTTACTATAGTCTTTGGCTTAAAATCTAATTGATCTGATATAAGGATTGCCACCCCAGCTTTCTTTTGATGTCCATTAGCATGGTAAATTGTTTTCCACCCCATCACTTTAAATCTGGAGGTAACTCTGGGTCTAAAATGAGTTTCTCATAAACAACCTATTGATTTTTTTTAATCCATTCTGATACCCTGTGTCTTCTGATTGGGGCATTTAGTCCATTTACATTCCAGGTAACTATTGAGAGATATGAATTTAATGCCATTGTATTGCCTCTACAGTGACTATTACTATATATTGTCTCTGTTCCTTTCTGGTCTATTATTTTTAGGCTCTCTCATTGCTTAGAGGACCCCTTTCAATATTTTCTGTTGAACTGGTTTGGTGTTTACAAATTCTTTGTTTTTGTTTGTCCTGAAAGGTTTTTTTTAAGATTTTATTTATTTTATTTGACAGACAGAGATCACAAGTAGGCAGAGAGGCAGGCAGAGAGAGAGGGAGGAGGAAGCAGGCTCCCTGCTGAGCAGAGAGCCCGATGCGGGGCTCGATCCCAGGACCCTGGGATCATGACCTGAGCCAAAGGCAGAGGCTTTAACCCACCGAGCCACCCAGGTGCCCCTGTCCTGAAAGGTTTTTATCTCTCCTTCTATTTTCAATGATAGCTTAGCTGGATATAGGATTCTTGGCTTCATATTTTTGTCATTTAGTGCTCTGAATATATCATGCCAATTCTTTCTGGCCTGCCAGGTCTCTGTTGATTAGTCTGCTGTTAATCTAATGTTTTTATCATGGTATGTTACAGACTTCTTGTCCTGTGATGCTTTAAGGATTTTCTCTTTGTCTCTAAGACTTGTCAATTTTACAATTATATGACAGGGTGTGGAGCTATTCTTACTGACTTTGAGGGGGGTTCTCTCCTGGAAACTCCTGGATTTTGATGCTTTTTCCCTTTGCCATATTAGGGAAATTCTCTACTATAATTCTCTCCAATATATCTTCTGCTCCCCCTCTCTTTCTTCTTCTTCTGGAATCCCAATTATTCTGATGTTGTTTCATCTTACGGTATCACTTATCTCTCGATTTCTCCCCTCGTGGTCCAGTAGTTGTTTGTCTCTCTTTTGCTCAGCTTCTTTATTCTCTGTCATTTGGTCTTCTATATCACTAATTCTCTCTTCTGCCTCATTTATCCTAGCAGGGAGAGCCTCCATTTTTTTTTTATTGCACTTCATTAACAGCGTTTTTGAGTTCAACTTGGTTAGGTTTTGTTCTTTTATTTCTCCAGACAGCGTTTCTCTAATAACTTTCATGCCTTTTTCAAGCCTGGATAGCATCTTGGGAATCATAATTCTGAACTCTAGATCTGACATATTACCAATGTCTGTATTGATTAGGTCCCTAGCCTTTGGTACTGCCTCTTGTTCTGTGTTTTTTTTTTTGTTTTTTTTTTTTTTTGTGGTGAGTTTTTCCGCCTTGTCATTTTAATCCAGATAAGAATATATGAAGGAGTGAATAAAATACTAAAAGGGTGGCAAATACCACAGGAAAGTGTGCTTTAACCAAATCAGAAGAGACCCCAAACCATGGGGGGAAGAAAGCGGGTAAAAAGAAGATCAGAAAAAAAAATTAAACAGTAAGCAAACAAACAAATATATATATTAGACTGTTGAATAGAACAGGGTCACCCACTTAATTTTGGGAGTATTTTGGTCTCTTAGAAGAAACCACCTCCCAAAATTTTAAAGAATGAAAAACATAAGGGTAAACACAATGAAGGGATGGAATATGGTTATAAAGATGAAAAAAATTTTTAAGTTTCTATAAAAGGAGTTGATAAGGATAAATTGGTTGGGAGAATAAAGAAAAAGAAATTGGAGACAATTTGCTCAGGCTGGAAACTATAATAAAGCCCTGTGCTAGATTTAGGGTATATTTTGATCTATTAGAAGTTGTAACCCATATTTTTTTTAGAAGAAAAAACCCTATGTGTAAACAAAAAATAAAGTTAGATATAATGAAGGATAAAATATGGTTTTAATAATGAAGGTTCCAATTTTTTTTAATGAAAGGTATTGTTAAGAGAAACTAGTTAAAAACGTTAAAAGAGGAAGGGGTAAAAGTTAAAAAAATAGTAGAAGAAAAAAACAAAATTAAAAAAACTTACTAAGTTTGCAAGACTAAAGAATCATGGGGAGAAAACCATGAATTCCCTGCTTTGCTTTCTCCTCCTCTGGAATTCCGCTGTTCTCTTGGTATATGAACTTGGTCTTTGCTGGATTTCTTGTTGACCTTCTGGGGGAGGGGCATATTATAGTGATTCTCAAGTGTCTTTGCCCAAGGTGGAAATGCACTGCCTTTACCAGGGGTAAGGTTAAGTTATCCGCTCGGGTTCACTGTCCCTGAATGCTTTCTGTAGAGTTCCAGGAGTCGGGAATGAAAATGGTGGCCTCCCAATCTCTGGCCCAGAGGAGCCGAGAGCATGGGGCACTACTCCTCAGTGCGCCCTCAGAGAAAAGAGCTCAATCACTCCCATCTCCCTGGCCTCCAACCTGTGACCAAACTTCTCTGTCTCTGGCACACGGCCCTGCCTGGAGTCTCTGAACCCCACCAACCCATGAGTTCTTCCAGGGGGGTCTCCCTGGATCTTTTGGGGTCCCTGCTCACAGAGCAGTGGCCTGTGCCACAGATCACAATAAGGTAACCCTGAGCAGAGAGCTCGCTCCTCGACTCCATCTCTGTAGCCAGCTTCCCCACTCTAATACCTATGAGCTCTGAAACACTCAGATAGCCCCCATCCTTCTGTGAGCCTGAGAGACCTGAGGCCACGCTCTGCTGGCATGGGCTTCACCCCGGCTTAGCCTCTGGAGCAATGTCACTCAGTGGAGCAGACTTTTAAAAGTTCTGATTTTGGGACGCCTGGGTGGCTCAGTTGGTTGGACGACTGCCTTCGGCTCAGGGCGTGATCCTGGAGTCCCGGGATCGAGTCCCGCATCAGGCTCCCAGCTCCATGGGGAGTCTGCTTCGCTCTCTGACCTTCTCCTCGCTCGTGCTCTCTCTCACTGTCTCTCTCTCTCAAATAAATAAATAAAATCTTTAAAAAAAAAAAAAGTTCTGATTTTGTGCTCCATTGCTCTGCTGCTAGCCGGGAGCTGGCTCCTCCCCCTGCGGTCTATCTCCCCATAGCTTTGGAGTCACTTCTCTGCTGGCCCTACCTTTCAGAAAGTGGTCAGTTTTCTGTTTCTAGAATTGCTGCTCTTCTTCTATTCGGTCTCCTGTTGGATTTGTAGGTGTTTGGGATGGTTTGATAAGCTATCTTGCTGATCTCCTGCTATCTGATGTTGTCTCAGCCTGCTATTTCTCTGCCATCTTGAATCCTCCCTGGATTGACTTTTTTTTTTTCATGTATTACTTTTAAAGAACCCCTTTGTATTGGTGAAACAAAAACTTGCTTTTTTCCTTCCACACTCATTAGAGTCATTTTAACCATAAATATTATGTACTTTAATTTTAAGGAAATGACATGAATACAAAACAACACTTACCCATTATGAAAATATGAAATACAACAGAACTTTATAAAGTTTGCTGACTGAAGAGGCTGTGGGGCCTCAGAGGGGGTCATTAAAGGCCTTGGTCTCAGACAGAAAGGGTTCACATTCCAGACGTATCCTTGCCTTGCTGAATGACTCGGGGCAAGGGACTTAACTTGGCTGAGCCTCCATTTTTCCACGTGCAAAATGGGCATGGTGACACTCTCCCTCAGAGTGATTTTATGAGAATTTTTGTGAGACAAGCCACATAAAACTCTAGCTCCTTGTCTGGCACAGGGGAGCTCTAGATGAAATCATCATTAGTATGCTTGAGAAGTTCCCAACAGGGACGGAGGACTCTCCCTCATGACAGGGACCATGCACATGTGTTTGGAGTCACAGTGCCGTCTGCTTTTCAAAAGCCCTACTTTTTTTTTTTTTTTTCATTTCTTTTAATACAGAGAGCGGTGAGGTCCTGGCATGTCTTTACAAAGAGAAATGCAAATTGTCCTCACTCGGGGGTGTGGAAAATACAGTAGAAGAATTGCAGCTGATGTTGAATCAGCCTTTAATTAGTTGGGGGGCTAGGGCCCAGTGAAGGCCAGGCCTGTACTCCCCTCTCTCCATGGTAAATAAAACCCAGCCAGGACCAGGGAGCCCACCAAGGATTTTGAAAACACTTGGCCTGTTTTGCCATTTCTTTCAAGCAGACAGCAGTAAAAGGTGTTCTCACCAATTACTCTGCTCACCTGCCTTGCTGATCAATCAGAAAATGCATTTAATCACTTTGCATCTATAAGAGGATCCCCCATCCTGCCCCCCACCGTGATTAGACTTATGCCAGAAGCTTAAAAAAAAAAAAAAAACATTTGGGATGGATCTGGGAATTGGAAATAAAAGCCATTATATCACAGGACACTGCCTTTGGCCATGACCACTGGACAGGGTTTTATATGGCTCTGAGAGCAGTGCCCTCCTGTAAAGTGGACTGTGTGCTTTTGCCAAGATGTGTGATTTCAGAGGGCTGTTGGATGGACTCTGATGTCCTCTGTGGTCTCGTGGCAGAGAATATCAATCAACGCCCATTGCCACTACATATGGCTGATGGGAGAGGGCGGGGAGAGGAGAGCAAGACAGAGCGTGTGCTTTGCATTAGGTAACCCTGGGTCCCTGCACAGTCTAGCCACAGGGCTTGATGGGGCTGCCGTGTGTAAGTCGGTCCCCAGTGGTATTTGGGATATACCTGTATTGAAAGATTGCTGCTTGTTTTACTGAAACTCAAATTTCATTGGGCATCCTGCATTTTTTATTTGCTAAATCTGGCAACCCCAGGCCTTGAGCAAATTTCTCAACTTCTTTGAGCCTTAGTTTCCCAGATGTAAAGTGGAACGACTGTAAAATCAGCCACAGTGTTAAAGTGAAATTTGTACAACACCTGGATTCCAGAGCTGGACATAAAATGAGCTGTTCAGGAGATGGTACTCACTACTGTTAGTTCCCAAACAGATGTTTTTGTCCATTTCAGCTATATTGTCACAGGTGATAATAAAGGTAACATTAAGTTCTACGATTATACCCTGTCCATTGTTACCTGGTAAAGCAACTTCAGACTGAGCTCCATAATGATCCTGTCATTTTCCAAGGTCCCAACAGCTCCCCCCACCGAAAAATCAAACTATCCTCCAGACTGCACTCTAAAAGGTGAACTTTTTATTGTAAGGTAACTTGCTAATGAATCCAGGGCTGGCTCAGTGAGTTAATCCTCTGCCTTCAGCTCAGGTCGTGATTCCAGAATCCTGGGATCGAGCCCCATATCAGGCTCCCTGCTCAGTAGGCAGCCAACCTCCCCGTCTCCATCTACCTGCCTCTTTGCCTACTTGTGACCTCTCTCTCTCTGTGTCAAATAAATTTCAAAAATCTTAAATAAATAAATAAATAAATAATAAAAATGAATGGTAAAATAAATTAAAGAGTAAAATTAATAAAATAAAATGAATAATTTGCAAATAAAATATTAAAATTATTTAAAATAATAATAAAACTAATAAGAAAATAAATAAATTGATAATTGCCCAGGTTACATTTCAAAGCAGAATTTTCAGGACACCCGACTGGTTCAGTGTGTTAAGCATCTGCCTTCTCAGGTCATGAGGCCGGCGTCCTGGAATGGAATCCCGCATTGGGCTTGCTGCTCAAAGGGGAGTCTGCTTCTCCCTCTGCTCGGTCCCTCCCCCATACTTGTGCTCTCCATCTCTCTCTGACAAATATGTAAATAAAATCTTTAAAAAAATTTCAAGGCAGAATTTTAGAAATAACCTCTAAAAAGTAGAGCTGCCCGGATGGCTCATGCGGTGGAGTGTGTGATGATTGGTCTCAGGGTTGTGAGTTTGAGTCCCCCCTGGGTGTAGAGATGGAATAAGGCATGAGAAATAACCTCTAAAAACAAAGAATTTTGTCATTTTTCTCTACGGATAGATAAAAATCTATATCCACATTATAAAAATATGTGAGCCATGTTATGTTGGGACTCCCATTACTGAACAATTGGAAAGCATGTTCAAATACAGAGGATCTTTGATCAAAGCAAACTGTTGGACTATTACTGGTGGGATTACAGTTCAGGATTTCAGAAACCCACCTCCAAGGCTTCCCATATGGGGTGGGGGTTTGTCCTGCTACTCCAAGAACACAGCTCGCTCCTGGCCCCGGGGGAATCGTTTTCAGCAGCAAAACGCCAGGCCAAGTTTTCAGCCTCCTGTGCCCCCGGCAGCATGTCTGTGGCCTCAGAAACTGTCATTGCTTGAAGTTTCTCTGTGTGCACCTGGTGTGGGTTGGGCCGTGAGCAGATGAAAGCTCTGGTACTAGGCCAGCCCTGGACACAGGGAAGGGTAGATGCCACCCACTCGTGCAAGCAGGTACAGGGTCCCACCAAACTGCTATGCAGATGAGGAAGAGACTGACTAGGACACAGCGGGGGTGATCTGCCCACTGGGGACCTGACATGCAGCCAGGAGGAAGGGCAGGATCTAGATGGCCTCACTGTATCCCTAGGTCGCTGCTCCTCCCCTCTTTCCTATCTGCCCTGTGTCTCAGTGTGTGCGTGTGTGTGTGCGTGCATGTGTGTGTGTGTGTGTGTGTGTGTTGTCAGTCCCCTCTATTTCCTCTCCCCTCCCACCTCCTTCTGCAGTGCTGCCCCTTCTCTGCTTCTCTGTCTGCTTGCTGCCCCATCTTTCCCAACTACCTGCCACTGTGTCCACAGCAGTCAGCATCATCTCTCAGCCCCCAGGCCACCTTTCTTGCATGCTCAGGCCAGCACCCTTAAAGCCCAAGCTGTACTTCCTGGGAGAGTGGCAAAAGGGGGCCCTGTGGGGGACAGGGGTCCACCCCGCCTATGGGCCACACTGCAAATGTAGCTGTCGGGGTCAGGGCAGGGTACAGGGAACGGGCCCCGCTCAGGCCCCAGTCCCAGTGTGGGGACTGCTCAGCACCTTCTCCCCCTTCCCACCCTTCTCCAGCAAGCTCTAAGACCTGAACGGATGAGGGACAGTGAGGGCCTGAGTTCTAGCCAGGCCTGCAAGCCTCTAGGACCCAGCTCTCAGCATGGACTCAGGGTGGCACCAGCCTACCAGCTGGGTGACCTGGGACAGGCGGTGAATCATCTGCGTGTCTCAGCGTCCCCAACTACGGAACAGGGAAGAGAAGACTCCCTACTTCTTAAAGCGCCTCTGAGGACTCGATAGGGATGAACAGACATGAAGAACTTGGCACGGCAGTTACCTGCAGTCAGTGGTGAGAATTCGGTTCTGAGTGGCAGCAGCAGCGAGAGAGAAAAGCCCAGGGAGCACCGGGATCACAGTTGTAGCTGACAGGCGGGCTTATCACCCATTGCTGTGTGGACCCACACATGCCAGGGGACCCCTGGGGTCTCTGTGAGAGAGTATTACCAGAAACAATTGCCCTTTGGGTTTCAGTGGGTGCTTGTGGGGACTGTCCAAGGAGACTCCACACCGGGTGCTGTCAGAAAGTAAAGAAAGTTCTGTGAATGGAATCCAGTCCGTGGGATCTTCAGGGAGAATAGAGGAGAGACTCAGCTATAGATGTAACCCCAGACGCGGATGTGCCAAGTGTACACGAAGAACATGGCAAGGGCAGGCCAAACACTGTCAAAAGAATGATGAACAAAAGGCAAGACATAATGCCCACTTGGACCTTCACCCTGTTGCTGGATTAATCAAAATGGTGAAAGAACCCTAAAGGTCTTCAGAGCGTCTCCTAGAGGCCAGAGTCGCACAACATGTGAGCCCACCGTCCAAGATGTCACCCAGAACGAAAGGGCCTGACACCCAGAGGAGGAGGCAATGCAGGCACTTGCCCAGGAAAGAGAAAATGCGTGTAGCCCTGCCATGCCCGGCTGACGGATCTGCAGGGGCACGGCTATGAGACCAACTCTTGTCCCTTAGTGCTTCAGGCCCAGCCAGGGGAGATGGTTGGCACCCACTGCACTCCCGTTCCCCTTCCTCAGTTCAGCTTTCAAGCCTGAGAGATCTGTGAATCCCCCAAGGGTTGGGAACGAGGGAGTCAACCCCTCCCCAGCGCCTCTGCAGGCCTGATCCTTGCACTGGGCGGCGACCCAACAGAAGCTGTGCGCGTGCACAGGGGTTCCTGCACGCGCGCTCACTCCTCAGGTTCCAGGTTCTAAAGCTGTGTCCTGGCAACAGGCCCCACATTGTGCTCTAGGCCTTCAGCCGTGACTTGGCAGCTGAAGGAGAGCACTGCGAGCTTAGTTTGTTAACCTCAGCATCTGGCCTTACCCGACTGCTCTATGGGTACCACCTTGAGCAGGCCGTGCCCCTCCCCCCATCCCCGGGCTCTGCGGGGTCCGCACCTGCCAGGAGGGCTGGTCCGCCCCCACCGGGCTCACTGTGGCCGCAGACATCTCTTGGAGCCCAGGGCTCGTCCGGCGGTCCACGCCCCGGGGTCCACTCACAGGCGGTCCTCCAAGTACCCCGCAAGTTGGCAACCACGCTCAGTCCTAGCAGCTTGGAGAAGGTACTCCGGGATCCAGGCGACCCCGCGCTTTCTTCTGGGGCTTCTCACCTCCTCCTGTAGGTGGGGCTGCCGGCTGAAGTCAATGCTGTCAGATGCCGGATCACAGATGTCCTGCCGCTGCCGCTCCGAGTCCATTGTGGACACGGTCACCCCCTGTGTGCTGCAGGGGGTGATCACTGGGCTGCGGCCCTCAACACCCAGAAATGTCCATGATGTCTCCACAGCGGAGCAGGTGTGCAGAGACCACAGAAAGGGCGGCAAAGAGACTCCCAGAAAGGACCCTAAAGCCACTGAGGCTCCACAGGGGGCATTTAGGCCCCTGGGGGTCCACGGAGGCCTCTCTTCCTTTGTGCCCAGGCCTGGGCCTCTGCTGAGAGCCGTCCCCCAGAAAGAGAGCTCAGAAGACCCATACAATAAGAAGTCCCCCAGCTCCCATAGGAGCTCTTGTCCCACTCGAAATGCCATTACCAGTTCTTACAGTTCCACCAGGGGCTGCCACCCGGTGCAGAGGAAGAGGGGTCTGCCCACAAGTCAGGCCTCACGGCCCCCGAGGTCCCCCAAAAAAGTCTGCCAAGAGAGCCCCTTGTGTCCTGCCGGAGTGCCTGCACTTCGCCAGAAGAACCAGCCGGAAAAGGATGCTGATACCACCACGGGGCAGAAGGCAGCGCACAGGAACTACTCATCCCCAGCTGACTGTTCCAGGCCCCGAAAACGCAAGTTTCCTCTGCTGCCACACAGGCGAGGGGAGCCTCTGAGGCTGCCATCACCCCCTGAGCCGGGGTTTCGAGTGACTGCAGAGGACCTGGACCGGGAAAAAAGAGCTGCTCTCCAGCGCATCCAAGATGCTCTTCGAGGGGACACAGAGGCCACCTGCAGCTGTGGCCCAACTAGCCCATCCAGTGCCTTGGCCCTGCCTGCTGCAGTGGCTGCTCCTCTGCCAGCCTCTGACTCCCAGGTCACCACCACGGAGTGCTCCCGTTCTTCCCAGCCTCTCCTCTTGGGGTCTCACCCTGGCATCAGTGGGAGCAATGCTGCATCTACCCCGGCCCTCTCGAAGCCATCCAGGGACATCGCAGCCTCAGTCACAGCTCCCCCAGGGCTGCCTGCGCTGCCTGGAGGTAATGGCAACCCGGGATCCACTGCCCAGGCCCCACTCGGGGCTGTTGGTGGGCAGTGGCCCGGAGCCAGCACTCTTCAAAGCTCTCCCCCGCATGGACAGCCGGCAGCTCAGGCTCCAGACCAACTCCAGGCCCTGAGCACAGCAGTAGTCCAGCTGTCCTTGGGCAGTGGCACCCAGGCGGGTTATGTGGTTCCCTTACCCGCATCTGCCTCCCAGGGCACCCGTGCCAGTACCCAGCCAGGTTCGGTTACCTCCTCTGTACTCGCCACTGGCGCAGCTGCTGCCCCTGGCTTGACAGCTGCCCCCCAGATGCCTGGTGCTGTGTCCCATGCTGGGCCCAATAGCCAGCAGCCCCGGCCCCCAGGGGGCAGCACAATGACAGTCCCCATCAGCATGGGGCTTTCGGCAGCACCCCCAGGTTTGGGGAGAGGAGATGATGTCACAGATCTGTGCTCCAGGTTTGGGGCTCTCTGCATCGCAGCAGCAACAAGCAGGGCCCCACGCGGCCCACAAGGCTCCAGGGCAAGATTGGGCCTGAACACAGGAGGCCGCCCACGCCAGAGCACCCTGTTGGGGACCACTGGAGCCAGCACGATGAACCAGCCTGTGTCGGGAGCCCCGAGTGCCCCTCCCTTCAGTCACATCCCCAGGCACCTGACCAAGCGGAGGACCACATCAGATGGCTGCAGCACTTCCAGCAAGGCTGCCTGCAGGGACGGGGGCGTCGTGGCCTCTCCTCCTACCGGCACCGCCTCCCTGGTCAGCACGGCCCACACCAGCCTTGCCACCAAGACCCCCTCATCCCCTGCCCAGCTATTGATTAAGTGCAAAAGGGCTGCACCGTACAACAAGCCATCTTCCTCCACATTACAGCTCACTGCTGCTGCCCCTGGCTTGAAAGCGGCCCCCCAGCTCCCTGGCGCTGTGTCCCACACGGGGCCCAACAGCCAGCACCCCGGCCCTCCAGCTGGAAGCACAATGCTGGCCCCCAGCAGCATGGGGCTTTCAGCAGCACCCCCAGGTTTGGGGAGAGGAGATGATGTCGCAGATCTGTGCTCCAGGTTTGGGGCTCTCTGCATCGCAGCAGCAACGAGCAGGGCCCCAAGTGGCCCACAGGGCTCCAGGGCAAGCCTGGGCCCGAACACAGGGGGCCGCCCACACCAGAGCACCCTGTCAGGGACCACTGGAGCCAGCACGACGATCCAGCCTGTGTCAGGAGCCCCGAGTGCCCCTCCCTTCAGTCACATCCCCAGGCACCTGACCAAGCAGAGGTCCACATCAGATGGCTGCAGCACTTCCAGCAAGGCTGCCTGCAGGGACGGGGGCGTCGTGGCCTCTCCTCCTACCGACACCGCCTCCCTGGTCAGCACGGCCCACACCAGCCTTGCCACCAAGACCCCCTCATCCCCTGCCCAACGACTGATTAAGTGCAAAAGGGCTGCACCGTGCAACAAGCCATCTTCCTCCACATTACAGCCCACTGCTGCTGCCCCTGGCTTGAAAGCGGCCCCCCAGCTCCCTGGCGCCGTGTCCCACACGGGGCCCAACAGCCAGCACCCCGGCCCTCCAGCTGGAAGCACAATGCCGGCCCCCAGCAGCATGGGGCTTTCAGCAGCACCCCCAGGTTTGGGGAGAGGAGATGATGTCACAGATCTGTGCTCCAGGTTTGGGGCTCTCTGCATCGCAGCAGCAACGAGCAGGGCCCCAAGTGGCCCGCAGGGCTCCAGGGCAAGCCTGGGTCCGAACACAGGGGGCCGCCCACGCCAGAGCCCCCTGTCGGAGACCACTGGAGCCAGCACGACGAACCAACCTGTGTCGGGAGCCCCGAGGGCCCCTCCCTTCAGTCACATCCCCAGGCACCTGACCAAGCAGAGGTCCACATCAGATGGCTGCAGCACTTCCAGCAAGGCTGCCTGCGGGGACGGGGGCATCGTGGCCTCTCCTCCTACCGGTACCGCCTCCCTGGTCAGCACGGCCCACACCAACCTTGCCACCAAGACCCCATCATCCCCTGCCCAGCTATTGATTAAGTGCAAAAGGGCTGCACCGTGCAACAAGCCATCTTCCTCCACATTGCAGCCCACTGCTGCTGCCCCTGGCTTGAAAGCGGCCCCCCAGCTGCCTGGCACCGTGTTCCATGCTGGGCCCAACAGCCAGCACCCCGGCCCTCCAGCTGGAAGCACAATGCCGGCCCCCAGCAGCATGGGGCTTTCGGCAGCACCCCCAGGTTTGGGGAGAGGAGATGATGTCGCAGATCTGTGCTCCAGGTTTGGGGCTCTCTGCATCGCAGCAGCAACAAGCAGGGCCCCAAGTGGCCCGCAGGGCTCCAGGGCAAGCCTGGGCCCGAACACAGGGGGCCGCCCACGCCAGAGCCCCCTGTCGGAGACCACTGGAGCCAGCACGACGAACCAACCTGTGTCGGGAGCCCCGAGTGCCCCTCCCTTCAGTCACATCCCCAGGCACCTGACCAAGCAGAGGTCCACATCAGATGGCTGCAGCACTTCCAGCAAGGCTGCCTGCAGGGACGGGGGCGTCGTGGCCTCTCCTCCTACCGGCACCGCCTCCCTGGTCAGCATGGCCCACACCAGCCTTGCCACCAGGACCCCCTCATCCCCTGCCCAGAGATTGATTAAGTGCCAAAGGGCTGCACCGTGCAACAAGCCATCTTCCTCCACATTACAGCCCACTGCTGCTGCCCCTGGCTTGAAAGCGGCCCCCCAGCTCCCTGGCGCTGTGTCCCACACGGGGCCCAACAGCCAGCACCCCGGCCCTCCAGATGGAAGCACAAATCCGGCCCCCATCAGCATGGGGCTTTCAGCAGCACCCCCAGGTTTGGGGAGAGGAGATGATGTCACAGATCTGTGCTCCAGGTTTGGGGCTCTCTGCATCGCAGCAGCAACGAGCAGGGCCCCAAGTGGCCCACAGGGCTCCAGGGCAAGCCTGGGTCCGAACACAGGGGGCCACCCACACCAGAGCACCCTGTCGGGGACCACTGGAGCCAGCACGACGAACCAGCCTGTGTCGGGAGCTCCGAGTGCCCCTCCCTTCAGTCACATCCCCAGGCACCTGACCAAGCAGAGGTCCACATCAGATGGCTGCAGCACTTCCAGCAAGGCTGCCTGCGGGGACGGGGGCGTCGTGGCCTCTCCTCCTACCGGCACCGCCTCCCTGGTCAGCACGGCCCACACCAGCCTTGCCACCAAGACCCCCTCATCCCCTGCCCAGCTATTGATTAAGTGCAAAAGGGCTGCACCGTGCAACAAGCCATCTTCCTCCACATTACAGCTCACTGCTGCTGCCCCTGGCTTGAAAGCGGCCCCCCAGCTCCCTGGCGCTGTGTCCCACACGGGGCCCAACAGCCAGCACCCCGGCCCTCCAGCTGGAAGCACAATGCCGGCCCCCAGCAGCATGGGGCTTTCAGCAGCACCCCCAGGTTTGGGGAGAGGAGATGATGTCACAGATCTGTACTCCAGGTTTGGGGCTCTCTGCATCGCAGCAGCAACGAGCAGGGCCCCAAGTGGCCCGCAGGGCTCCAGGGCAAGCCTGGGTCCGAACACAGGGGGCCGCCCACGCCAGAGCCCCCTGTCGGAGACCACTGGAGCCAGCACGACGAACCAACCTGTGTCGGGAGCCCCGAGGGCCCCTCCCTTCAGTCACATCCCCAGGCACCTGACCAAGCAGAGGTCCACATCAGATGGCTGCAGCACTTCCAGCAAGGCTGCCTGCGGGGACGGGGGCATCGTGGCCTCTCCTCCTACCGGTACCGCCTCCCTGGTCAGCACGGCCCACACCAACCTTGCCACCAAGACCCCATCATCCCCTGCCCAGCTATTGATTAAGTGCAAAAGGGCTGCACCGTGCAACAAGCCATCTTCCTCCACATTGCAGCCCACTGCTGCTGCCCCTGGCTTGAAAGCGGCCCCCCAGCTGCCTGGCACCGTGTTCCATGCTGGGCCCAACAGCCAGCACCCCGGCCCTCCAGCTGGAAGCACAATGCCGGCCCCCAGCAGCATGGGGCTTTCGGCAGCACCCCCAGGTTTGGGGAGAGGAGATGATGTCGCAGATCTGTGCTCCAGGTTTGGGGCTCTCTGCATCGCAGCAGCAACAAGCAGGGCCCCAAGTGGCCCGCAGGGCTCCAGGGCAAGCCTGGGCCCGAACACAGGGGGCCGCCCACGCCAGAGCCCCCTGTCGGAGACCAATGGAGCCAGCACGACGAACCAACCTGTGTCGGGAGCCCCGAGTGCCCCTCCCTTCAGTCACATCCCCAGGCACCTGACCAAGCAGAGGTCCACATCAGATGGCTGCAGCACTTCCAGCAAGGCTGCCTGCAGGGACGGGGGCGTCGTGGCCTCTCCTCCTACCGGCACCGCCTCCCTGGTCAGCATGGCCCACACCAGCCTTGCCACCAGGACCCCCTCATCCCCTGCCCAGAGATTGATTAAGTGCCAAAGGGCTGCACCGTGCAACAAGCCATCTTCCTCCACATTACAGCCCACTGCTGCTGCCCCTGGCTTGAAAGCGGCCCCCCAGCTCCCTGGCGCTGTGTCCCACACGGGGCCCAACAGCCAGCACCCCGGCCCTCCAGCTGGAAGCACAAATCCGGCCCCCATCAGCATGGGGCTTTCAGCAGCACCCCCAGGTTTGGGGAGAGGAGATGATGTCACAGATCTGTGCCACAGGTTTGGGGCTCTCTGCATCGCAGCAGCAACAAGCAGGGCCCCAAGTGGCCCACAGGGCTCCAGGGCAAGCCTGGGTCCGAACACAGGGGGCCACCCACGCCAGAGCACCCTGTCGGGGACCACTGGAGCCAGCACGACGAACCAGCCTGTGTCGGGAGCTCCGAGTGCCCCTCCCTTCAGTCACATCCCCAGGCACCTGACCAAGCAGAGGTCCACATCAGATGGCTGCAGCACTTCCAGCAAGGCTGCCTGCGGGGACGGGGGCGTCGTGGCCTCTCCTCCTACCGGCACCGCCTCCCTGGTCAGCACGGCCCACACCAGCCTTGCCACCAAGACCCCCTCATCCCCTGCCCAGCTATTGATTAAGTGCAAAAGGGCTGCACCGTGCAACAAGCCATCTTCCTCCACATTACAGCTCACTGCTGCTGCCCCTGGCTTGAAAGCGGCCCCCCAGCTCCCTGGCGCTGTGTCCCACACGGGGCCCAACAGCCAGCACCCCGGCCCTCCAGCTGGAAGCACAATGCCGGCCCCCAGCAGCATGGGGCTTTCGGCAGCACCCCCAGGTTTGGGGAGAGGAGATGATGTCACAGATCTGTACTCCAGGTTTGGGGCTCTCTGCATCGCAGCAGCAACGAGCAGGGCCCCAAGTGGCCCGCAGGGCTCCAGGGCAAGCCTGGGTCCGAACACAGGGGGCCGCCCACGCCAGAGCCCCCTGTCGGAGACCACTGGAGCCAGCACGACGAACCAACCTGTGTCGGGAGCCCCGAGGGCCCCTCCCTTCAGTCACATCCCCAGGCACCTGACCAAGCAGAGGTCCACATCAGATGGCTGCAGCACTTCCAGCAAGGCTGCCTGCGGGGACGGGGGCGTCGTGGCCTCTCCTCCTACCGGTACCGCCTCCCTGGTCAGCACGGCCCACACCAACCTTGCCACCAAGACCCCATCATCCCCTGCCCAGCTATTGATTAAGTGCAAAAGGGCTGCACCGTGCAACAAGCCATCTTCCTCCACATTGCAGCCCACTGCTGATGCCCCTGGCTTGAAAGCGGCCCCCCAGCTGCCTGGCACCGTGTTCCATGCTGGGCCCAACAGCCAGCACCCCGGCCCTCCAGCTGGAAGCACAATGCCGGCCCCCAGCAGCATGGGGCTTTCGGCAGCACCCCCAGGTTTGGGGAGAGGAGATGATGTCGCAGATCTGTGCTCCAGGTTTGGGGCTCTCTGCATCGCAGCAGCAACGAGCAGGGCCCCAAGTGGCCCGCAGGGCTCCAGGGCAAGCCTGGGCCCGAACACAGGGGGCCGCCCACGCCAGAGCCCCCTGTCGGAGACCACTGGAGCCAGCACGACGAACCAACCTGTGTCGGGAGCCCCGAGTGCCCCTCCCTTCAGTCACATCCCCAGGCACCTGACCAAGCAGAGGTCCACATCAGATGGCTGCAGCACTTCCAGCAAGGCTGCCTGCAGGGACGGGGGCGTCGTGGCCTCTCCCCCTACCGGCACCGCCTCCCTGGTCAGCATGGCCCACACCAGCCTTGCCACCAGGACCCCCTCATCCCCTGCCCAGAGATTGATTAAGTGCCAAAGGGCTGCACCGTGCAACAAGCCATCTTCCTCCACATTACAGCCCACTGCTGCTGCCCCTGGCTTGAAAGCGGCCCCCCAGCTGCCTGGCACCGTGTCCCACGCTGGGCCCAACAGCCAGCACCCCGGCCCTCCAGCTGGAAGCACAATGCCGGCCCCCAGCAGCATGGGGCTTTCGGCAGCACCCCCAGGTTTGGGGGGAGGAGATGATGTCGCAGATCTGTGCTCCAGGTTTGGGGCTCTCTGCATCGCAGCAGCAACGAGCAGGGCCCCAAGTGGCTCGCAGGGCTCCAGGGCAAGCCTGGGCCCGAACACAGGGGGCCGCCCACGCCAGAGCCCCCTGTCGGAGACCACTGGAGCCAGCACGACGAACCAACCTGTGTCGGGAGCCCCGAGTGCCCCTCCCTTCAGTCACATCCCCAGGCACCTGACCAAGCAGAGGTCCACATCAGATGGCTGCAGCACTTCCAGCAAGGCTGCCTGCAGGGACGGGGGCGTCGTGGCCTCTCCTCCTACCGGCACCGCCTCCCTGGTCAGCATGGCCCACACCAACCTTGCCACCAAGACCCCATCATCCCCTGCCTGCCGGAGAGGACGCAAAAGAGCTGCACCGAGCAATAAGCCATCTCCCTCCACTGCACAGCCCACTTTCTTGGGGCCCAAGAGGCAGAGGCTCGGCTGAGCCTATAGCTTCCTGGAGAAGTAGCCGGTGTTGCACTTCCTTCCAGGTGACACCGGTGCAAGACTAGTGTGGAACGGAAGACACAAATCAAGCCTGGTACCGGAGCAAAACCGGGCTTCCATCCTGCCAGCCAACATGGGGAAAACTTCCCAATCCCTGACCCACCATTTAGAGGGAATGTGGGGGCCTGACGCCTCGTCTGTGATCCCAGGGGCCATGGGCCTTGGGATAGTACACGGAGATCCGTGTCCCTTTGGCCTCCAGTCCCACAGCTCCTGGGACTTCTGCCGCTCCCACAGGTTTCCCCTCCCCTCTCCCCATGTTCTTCGCAGAACCTTTAGTGTTCATGTCATTAATTAAAGCCTGTTCTAGTTTCTCTGCATAGCTCTCCTGAGTCTCTTCTGTGGGTCAAGTGGGCAAAAGTTGGGAGCAGAATGGGTGCTGGCATGGGAAGCCTGACGCCATTGTTTCCAGGTTCCCGTGGCCCAGCAGAGCGGGTAGGGCAAGAAGGACGGACCCTTGAAGTGTAGGTTTTCCGTTTCGGGGATGGGCCTGGGAGAACACTGGCCTGGGGAGGGCAAAGTGGGGAGACTCAGCCTTGCCTATTGGAAGCGCTGCTCCTCTCCCACTGGGCACCCCATGGAATCTTCTTGCTTCACAGCCCTAGAACAATGTAAAGACACTCCTGGCCTACAGTATGGGTCTGGCATCAAAGGTTGTGGCTCAGGGCACAGGAGGACAGCTTTGCCTTGAGGGTATGACAGCTCCTTGAGCGCTGAGTGACATCCCACTTCACACAAGCACCAGGCCTCCCTCCGTGCATCTCTTCCCTCTGCCAGGCATTTGGGGGCCCCTTACTGATGGCACTCAGGAGAAGAATGAGGAACAAACAAGTCACCTGGGAGAGGGAGGGAGCAGGGGCGACAGCTGAAAGGACTGTCGCCCCAAAAAACTCCTCGGTCCCGTATTTATTAGATACAAGATCACAACCAACAAAGGAGGAGGTTATACATTAGTCATGGGTCTTGTAGGTCAACCAGAAGGAATGGGAGGCCTACGTTGACCATAGTCTTGTAGGTGAACAGAGTAGGTTGGCCTGGCCCAGCAGCATGGAATTTTTGGTTGAGCAAGGGCACATAAAGGGATTATTCTAATAGCAGGATTTAATGAGGCAGGGGAGACAATGGAAAAGGGAAACAGGTGATGTTCCACCCTGAGCGGCTGGGCTTCAAGGACTTGTATCCTCCTCTCCACTGGAGGCCTGCTGCTAGTACAGGTTTTCTCAAGGTCATCGTCAAGCATGCTTGCGTGACCAGTACAATTTCTCATTAGTGATATTTTAAGCAGCCTATCATTCTGAGGGATGGTTCCATTTCCCCCTTTTTGTTAATGTAGAAGCAGCAAAATCCGTTTTTCAAGTTCTTGAACCATTAGTCATCAGAAACATTTCCGTGAGCATCTGAGGACTAAGCGTAAAATGATTATAGCAATAAAAAGTGTCTTCATTCCACCTATAATGCCAAGACCAGTGTTTTGATCCAGGCAAAGGTGTTTACATCAGACAGAATATCATTTCGCACATTATTTGTGAGAAACTCACTCTTGAACTGATTGTAAGGATAGCAAGGAATGCCCTGAATAGAATCTCGAAGCTCTTTAATATCCACAGTTAAATTACCGCCATAATGACTAGTAATATGGTGAAATCTTGTTCCACAATATTTCTTATTCATTATAGGTGTAGGAGTAACACAGAAGGAAGAAACATTCTAATCACACAGAAGGTGGAGCCTTATATTTGGAAGATCTTCTCTCCTATACATATTATGGCTTCTTCTAAATCAGAGACTCTTTCATGAAATCTTTGATCTAGGACTGTTTGTTGATTCCAAGCCTTGCTAGCATTCTCGTGTCATTTTTGCACAAATTGTGTGGTTTTTATGGTCTGATGCAAGGCCAATCCCACAGTGGTAGCCGTAACAGTAATGGCTGTAATTCCTAGAATAGTTTGGTTGGAGGCACAGATGACAACCCGGATTTGTGACTCTTATCTGAAGTGTGTATTATGTGTGTGGTAGGGGGACAGTTTTGTGGGACAGAGCCCCTGCTCTCTCCAGGTATCTACGTCCACACAGATAGTGTCAGATTGGAGTTACATGCACACTTAGCTGGTGTCAGAGAATTGTTGGTGAGTGGAACACCCCTTCCCACACCCGTGGTGGAGTTGGGCACAGAACCCTTATGATTCCAAATATGAGAATGTCCAAAAACAAAACAAAAACCTCACCCTTTTTGCTAGTTTGGCTAAAACAGAAAGTCTAAAATCAAATCCTGGTTTACAAATACATGATGTTATGAGAAATGTTGTTTTATGAAGGTTTCATTTCACAGGTATGATTGATTACATTATTGACTATTGGCCATTGATCTTCATGTCCAGTTGTCTTCTCTCCCCAGAGGTCTGGCTGGTGGGCTCAAGGGTCCATGCCTCTAATCACAAGTTGACCCCACTGCCAACCAGCCCCAGTTCCTAGATGAGAGCCAAAAGCCACCTCATTAACATAACAAAAGAAACCTTTATTGCTATCCTCATTGGAAATTACAGAGGTTTTGTGCCTGAAATGGAGACACAGAACAAATAGTCCTGTTATATTTCTATTTCAGAGAGATAGAAAGCAAAAGAATAACCTAAAGAATTAAAAAAAAACTGGATCAGTGAATAAACTTGATGAATTTTTCTAAGTTTTCAATAACTTTCTTTTTGTAACATGCTTATAACATATTGTAAACGTAAATATAATCTCATTTGGTTATCAGTGATATTTAAAACACAGGGATATGCAGGCAATATTAGTTTAAATACTGTCTTAACTCTCCAGATACTTTAGTCCAAGAACATCCATTTTTAATTATATATGTTTTGAAAATTTAACAACTGAACTAAGAAAAAAACTATGAGTTTTTACAACAAAGTGAATATTTTGTTGGAAAAAAAGACCAGAAAAGTTGTATAGTATTATATACCAAAATCTTATCTCATAGAAATTACCAACTTAAAAATTCTTAAAAATTTAGAAGATTAAAAAAAAATTTTAAAGTGCGCCTGGGTGGCTCAATGGGTTATAAGCCTCTGCCTTCAGCTTGGGTCATGATCCCAGAGTCCTGGGTCCAGTCCGGCACTGGGCTCTCTGCTCAGCAGGGAGCCTGCTTCCTCCTCTCTCTCAGCCTGCCTCTCTGCCTACTTGTGATCTCTGTCAAATAAATAAAATACTAAAAAAATTTAAAAGATATCTTTGAAACTTTTATTTGTAGCTTCTTTTCATGAAAAATTAATTAAAAGTTACAGGGAGAGTTTTTTCACATGTACTTTTAAAATGACAGATACTCCAGAAAATAATTATTTGAGATCTCCTATTCAAAGATGTTTAGATTTCAAATTCCTGGGACCAAATGAGAGAAGAAAGCAAGAGCCTTATATTTCTGAAAACCATCCTTGAATCTTCTTATGCTCTTAATAAAAATATAAATAGACTGAGTCCATCTCAAATGGGAAAACACAGAAGATGGCAGAATTTTCTTCAAATATTCAGAATTAACCAGAAATGTTAAGACTGCTAAGCAACAAATATTGAAATGAGTCAGTTCTAGAGATCTAATTGGTTTTATCAAATGATTCATGAATCAGCCAACATCCTAACACTAGAAAGGCATTGCAAAGTCTACAGATAGGGAAAGTTTTTTTTTTAATTTTTATTTTATTTTATTTTAAAGATTTTATTTATTTGACAGAGAGAGATCACAAGTAGGCAGAGAGGCAGGCAGAGAGCGAGAGAGGAGGAAGCAGGCTCCCCGCTGAACAGAGAGCCCGATACGGGACTCGATCCCAGGACCCTGAGATGATGACCTGAGCCGAAGGCAGCGGCTTAACCTACTGAGCCACCCAGGTGCCCTTAATTTTTTTATTTTTTATAAACATATATTTTTATCCCCAGGGGTATAGATCTGTGAATCACAAGGTTTACACACTTCACAGCACTCACAAAGCACATACCCTCCCAATGTCCATAAGACAAGTCAACTAAGTCATAATTTTTTTTTAAATAATTTCTCTGGGTGAAGTCATCTTCCTTTTGAGGATAAAAGGGTATATTAGGGGGATTACTTCATTTTCTTTTGGAGGAGGGAAAGGAGCCATGTGGCAGATTACATCATTGGTGCTGACCAGAAAATTCCACACTGACCAGTTAAGACTATATTTCTGAGGGAGGTTGAAATAGGAATTAGCTTAAGATATTAAGTCTTGGTGGGTCTAGTACAAATGACTCCATTTTGGGCCTGCTATTTTTTTTTAAACAAAAACTTTAATTGTGCATTCTCAAAGCATGTAGTAAACAGTATACAATAATAAATTTTCTCCAGGACAGATTGTTTCTTTTTACAGATAAAAGGCCTTTGAAAATCAAGAATTGAAAACCAAACTTGAAACAGCCACAGTGACTTGTACAATTTTTTAGACAAATAACTAAGCCTCATCGTTGTTACCTTAATCTGTGACAGTAAATAAACACAAAATCCCACTGTTTGAACAAAATAGATGTTAGTCTCTGGAGGCTGCCTTCTGAGCACGACAGAAAGTTTCCCCATCCTCCCTCCTCCCCATCTAGGTCTCTCTTCTCCTCCTCCTTTCCCTCTTCCTCTTCTTATTCTTTTTCTCCTTCAGATTTATTTACCTATTTGATTGTTTATTTATTTATTTATTTTAGAGAGGGTGGGGAGGGCCAGAGGGAGAGAGAGTCTCAAGCTGACCACCTGCTGAGTGGAGCCCAACTTGGGGCTCCATCCCAGGACCCTGAGATCACGACCTGAGCCCAAATCAAGAGTAGAACCCTTAACCAACTGAGCCACCCAGGTGCCCATCTAAGTCACTCTTTTGGAGGAGGGAGTGAGAGAAAATCTCAGAGAGCTGGCTTCAGTAAGATACCAACAGTGACAATAATAATGTAAATACCAACAAGAGGACACTGAACTGTCATCTTGCCATTTTAAGCACTTCATGTATATTCATTCACCCCTCTCTTATGTCTACCCCAGGAGGCAGGTACTATTATTATCAGCATTTTTCAGTTATAGAAACTGGGGCACTTAAATTGGGTAGCTCACTAAGGTCACAAAGGAAATGATGTGGCCAAGATTGGAATCCTGGTGGCCTGGATCCACAGTCCATTCTCCTATTCACTATGCAAATGGCCCCACTCGGGGGAACAGTTGGCCTGGGTCACGCATCATTCTCAGAGGCCTCCAGGTCTCTGGGACAGCAAGGTGGGAGGAGGCACATATTACATCTAATATATTTTTACCCTTTATTGTCCTTTTATTTCTGCCTGTGCAACTATTAATCTATTCTATACCATTTGATATGTTCTTGAATATCTCTGCATTCCTCTTCTGAGGCTTTTTCATAATCTCTTTTAGGATTTTGATTTACTGAGAGAGGATAGCTGCTATTATTGTAGTGAGGACATTGGAGTCTGCATTTATGAGTGAGGCTGAGGGAGGGAGGCTTTCTCTACTTGGTTGTGTCACGCAGCCTTCGTGTTCCAAGCTACAGGGCTTCATTCAAAGAAACTGGGAGGTTTCCTTCCTCCTCTGGGTCTGGGATGTATCACATAGCACAGCATGGCCTGGGACTTGAGCATAAGTAGAAGTACTTGACTGTGACATTTATATATGAGGAATGTGGCAAATCTCTGGCTTTCAATGATCTTTCTATATCCATCATTTTCATATATTCTCTACTCGATTTTAGTTAATGTCTAAATCTGCACTCTCATTCTAACAGTCCTTTTGTTTTTCCCCTTGATATTACTTTACATTGAGATCCCCTGTTTCTTGGTCAAATAAGTCATTTGAATTTTTTGTTTAATCATCAGTTAAATGGATTTTAACTTTCCCCGGTGCAGGTTTCCTGTCTTTGTAAGAAAAATTTTAAAATACCCATCTGTCCTATTAAATTGCTGATTTAATCTGAATTGAACCCAGATTTCCTAATTTAAATGAGAAATGGTTGAACAAGCATTTTTTCATTTAATTTTCCATTCAATTTTCATTTCATTTCATTTTTCATTTGCAAGCGCTCTGCTCTTTGGGTTTATCCACTTGTTGTTCTGCTCTATTTCTCCTGTAGCTGACATAGGATGTGGCGTCTTATCAGTCCACTTGGCAAATAATAAGGGCTTCTCATGGCCCTGGGGGAACAAGGCAAACTACCCGAAGCCCCCCTAGGACAGAGCTGTGACAATGCAGATCCACGATCTGGACCACAGAGTGCTGTTTCCTTTCACTGGGGTGGGAACTGCGGATCTGTGTGGTCTAAAGCTGTTTAGGTCAGAAAGGGCATCTAACCGGGATCCTCATTTCCCAAAGGAAGGAGTTAAATCAATGGAACTAAGTCAGGAGGAGGAATTGAATGTGTATTAGTCGTCATTCTTCAGAGAAACAACTGACTGTTTATACCTACATCTCCATGTCATCTCTCTCTAGAGAGGGATTTATTAGAAACTGGCTCACATGGTTATGACCCAGGCAGAAGAAGACCAATGTCCCAGCTCAAAGACAGAGGGTTAGAAGGAGGGGCGTCTCCCTCACTCAGTCTTTTTGTTCTGGCTCAATCAGTTGGATGAAGCCCAGGAGCATTGGGTGGCAATCTGTTTTACTGAGTAACTGATTCCAATGTTAGTCTCATCCAGAAACACTCTCATAGGCCCAGAGCAAAGTTTCACCCAATTGGTCACCTTGTGGTTCAGTGAAGCCAACACAAAAAATGAACCATTGCAGCATATGCCACAAGAGTGAATGAAGCTTCTGGGTCATGGGGAAACGATACCAAATGAAGTCACAGAGGAAGAACAGAGAGATTCCCATCTAGGAGGCTCTTTGGTTGACATTCTTTACTGTTGTGTGGGTTCTGTTTATTTCCTCAAAAGTTTTTCAATAGGAATATATTAATGCCTGGCTTTAAAGCACACTCCTGTAAATTTTATACATATTCCTCTAGGTACCTCCAATGTGAGTAGATGTAGTAAGCTCACATTTTGGGTTAGATTTCTCAGTCCACACAGGCAATGTGTAATTTTCAGGCTATGAAGATTAATAAAGGGAATTTATAACTAAAATGAATGGAAATTAATATGTAAGGGCTTAATTGTTCATGTTAAAAATAACATGGTTTCCCAGTGCATTTTAAGGGATGACCTTAAGCATCCCATCTTGCAACCTGGAGATCTTGCCTACTGGAAAAGAACTCCAGAAAAAAAAAAACTCTTCAAGCCCTTTGGAAAGGCCTCTATCAGGTCTTGCTAAGCAACCCTGTGCTGCCAAACTCCAGGGAATAGGCTCTTGGATTCACGTGGCACATTGGAGGAAATCTCCAGATTCTGTGGGACCTGCACACCATGAGGTGACCTAAAAGTACAGATTCCCAGCACTGAAGTGGATGGCATCTCAAGAAATAGCTTTGCCACGATGCCTGGACGAGACCCATGTACCTTTTCTCACCCTTGCTTCCTCTCTCCTTCATGGAAAGACAGTGCTCCATCCCACATTTACCAAACCCTTGCAGAAGGGGGCAGCACTTTTTGTTGTTGTTGTGATCTTTCAGAAACAGCCTCCTCATAATGCCATGACAAATCAATCTTTCCCCTTGTTTTTGCTGGAGGGCAGAGGTTTCTGGATCCACAAGTCTTTCTTTATTCGGAACCACCAACAGACTCTGGATTCTTAGCCACATTCACGGTCTCCGTATTTGCACACTTACAGGCTGTATTATTGGATAACATTGGTTTCTAGACAGTACTTTGAGATAATACAATTCTAATGCAGCTTTGACATATTGCTGTTTTGCAAATAGTTGTCCACCTGTTGTGTCATGTCTATACCTGTGCTGCGTCTTCCCCAGGGCACTCGGTTAATTCTCTGACAGGCTGCTTGCAGGGCCCAATATTCTGTTTTCATGACTGTTTGAAGCAGGGACTCCAGGAGGCATGCATGGCTCTGGGTTGGCCTCCATAGGGAGAACTGTTCTCTTGTAAGTCACTTAGTTTCCTAAGTGCCAATAACTATTTTCAGTTGGCTACTTTCTGACCTAGGGTCCTGACTTAGAACCACAATACAATTTGGAATTTTCATTTGAATTTTTATTTTTCTTAAAGATTTTATTTCTGTATTTATTTAAGAGAGAGAGAGAGTATGCAGTGGGAGCAGCAGGCAGAGGGAGAGGAAGAAGCGGACTCTTCTGCTGAGCAGGGAACCCAATGTGGGACTCTATCTGATCCTGGGACACCAGGATCGTGACCTGAGGTGAAGGCACATGCTTAACCAACTGAGCCACCTAAGGGTCCTGGCTTTATTTATTTGAGAGAAACTGCATGTGTGAGCTCTTGTGTGAACAGAAGAAGGTGAAGAGGGGGAGGGAGAAGGATATGGTGAGAGAATCTCGAGATAAAGAAAGATTACCCATGACAGAATGGGAACTACTTAGTGACAGCAGGAGAGTGAGTCAGGGGGGCACCTCCACCCCCCTGCATTTGGCAGAGAATCAAGTTAAAGGCAGGTGGAGGAGTGGGAAAGCCTTTGGGTGGTGAAAGGGAAAGGTCCAATGACAGATTGTTGGGGTGGGGGAGCAGGACAGGAGCTGACAGAAGAAGGCTGTTCTATGTCATAGACCATATTTGAGGAGCATATCTGTTTCCCTCTTGGTCTCAAGTTCGGGGGTGTGCTAAGTTGGGAGCAAGAACATGAAAAGCTATCTGGGGCCGGTCGCTGCAGAGATGTGGCTTGGCTTTCCAGGAGGGCCTCTGCAGAGCTTCTGGGTCCGGTCCTGCCTAGTTTCTTGGAAGATTTAGAAAGTTCTGTAGGCTGGAATCCCTCTCCAAAGCTGTGTTCAGACAACTGAACACCTTCTATGGATAGAGAAACTGTATTTCATAACAACTATGATCAGTACTGTACATAATAATTACAATAATGATCAATAATAATTATAATCATCTACATATCATTCAATGTATAAATATTAATATGTATGAAATTATATAATCTATATATGTTTATAGCATGTATGTAATTATACACATTTATAATAATTATGATAATATGTGATAAACTAAATTAAAACATAAATAAAACATAATAAAGAAATACATTAACAAAGTATTAAATAATAAAAATTTTATGATAAAAATGATTGGCTCATTGGGAGCCAGAGATACTCTTTTTCCTTATTGTGAGCTGGCCACAATGCTTTAGGCTGCCAGGTGTCTGATCTCCAGATAAGTGAGTGTTTCTGTACATGGATTATCAGTGTTTTAGAGCACTTTGTGCAAGGGACCACCTGCATGACCAGAGTATGATCTGCTTTGTGTGGGCCCCATGAACTCTGGCAAGACCCCTCTGTTGTCAAAGGTCTTCAGTGAAGGCCCTGAGAATTTGATCTCAACTTGAGAAATTGTGTGATGAAAAATACTTGCACAGAGGCATGAGGGACAATGTTGGGTTGACGACAGATTTTAGTATTTAAAAACACTGGTATTTTAGAATGCCATCTTGGGGGGTGCCTGGCTGGTTCAGTGGATATAGCATGTGCCTCTTGATCTTGGGGTCATGAGTTCAAGTCCCACACTGGGCATAGAGATTTCTTTAAAAAAATGCCATCTTGAACGTAAAAGAATTTGAAGAGGGTGATAATATCTGGAAATACTACCAAGGATCTCAGGGGATCTGGAAATGCTAGAAAAGGACTGCAACTCAGTTCTTCAGCACTCACGGTTAAGCGCTGTATCCCTTTTACTATTTGCACGTCATCAAGACAAGCCATCTGTGAACTCAGTACAAGAGACCAAAAGCTACTTGGAATCTGAACCACTTGCATGTGGAAAACTCTAGATCCTCATCCTTACTTGCTGGATGACTCGCATGTCCTGCAAGACAGCTTCTCTCAGGTGATGAATTCGTTAGAAGGAAAAGACAGGTGTCAGGCTGTGAGAAGATAACATCTGATGAACACAATGGTTTCCCAAAGGCTTTGAACCTATCGTGTTCTTTTCTCATTGCTATTTTATTTTGGCATTGAGTCTATAATAGCTCCAATATTCCTCTAGTTATCTCAGACTTTCCTTTCTAATCAAGTGAATATTCTGTAAATCAGAAGAATGATCATTGGCATTCACATCACACACACACAACTGAGAGAGAATGGATTCTCTGTTTACCACTGGATTCTCTATTTATCCTCAAAGCCTGCCTCCTCCTTCTGTTCTGTCTCCTCTATATTCTGTGTGAAAGTGGATGGAATTCATGGCTCAGGGAAATCAATCCATTATGGAGAACTCAGCCTGGGTCTGTGGGCAGAGTGTTGTGTCACTGGTACTGTCCCTAAGATCTCTATCAGTTCCAAGATCTTGGGATTTTACTTACTATTTAAGGATGTCCCTGTGCTGTGTTCACTCTAAATAAGCCAAAATTGACCCTAAATCTCCAGTTCCTTCTTTGTTCTCTGGGTAATATTTTTTTCTTCTCCATGACAGTGCATATGCCTCTCTCATGGTTGGCTATACCCTTTTTCTAACTTATTATTTTTAAGATTTTATTTATTGAGATAAAGAGATACAGAGAAAGAGCATAAGCAGAGGGAGAGGCAGAGGAAGAAGGAGAAGAAGAATCCCCATTGAGCAGGGAGCCTGGTGTGGGTCTCCATCCCAGGAACTAGAGATCATGACTTGAGCTGAAAGTAGATGCTTAATCACCTGAGACACCTAGCCCCCCAGCTCCAACTTTCTTAAAATAACATTTTAGGGGGCACCTGGGTGGCTCAGTGGGTTAAAGCTTCTGCCTTCGGCTCAGGTCATGATCCCAGCGTCCTGGGATCGAGCCCCATGTCGGGCTCTCTGCTCCGCAGGGAGCCTGCTTCCTTTCTTCTCTCTCTCTGCCTGCCTCTCTGCCTACTTGTGACTTCTCTCTCTCTGTCAAATAAATAAAATATTTTTAAAAATATAATAAAATAACATTTTAGCAAGGTGCACAAAAAGAGCAATTCCATTCAGTATATCTCCCCACATTCTTTACATCCTATAGACCATCTAACAAAATTGACTTTGACTTTGAAATCATGGTATTAAAAAACCTTTTTAATTGACTTTGAATTCATGGTATTAAAAAACCTTTAAATATAGAAAAGTGGATAGTACTATAGAAACATATTCCATAATTCATTTGTTCTTGTAAAAAAATCAAAATGGGTAGGCTGCGTATCTCTTTCAATGAAACTTTGAAGGCAGACACTTAACTAGGTTAAGTGTCTGCCTTCAGCTCAGGTCATCATCTCGAGGCCCTGGATGGAGCCCCACATCTGGCTCCCTGTTCAGCAGGGAGCTTGCTTCTCCCTCCCATCCCTATTCATGCTCTCTCTCACTATCTCTGTCACTATCTCCATCTCTCTCTCTCGAATAAATAAATAAAATATTTAAAAAATCAATTCAAGGTTAATTGTTTCAAGTGTGGCCTCACATGATTGGCTTGCTGCTGCATCATTTTGAGATGTGCTGCTTTTTTGGGTTCATAAATATTCCAGTAGGTCTTGGAGGTGAAAACATCCTTTCTTTAAAGAAGTATTAGGTGTATGATTTTTAATTATTTTGTATTCCCTGGGATTTAAGACTCATTATTTAAGGTTTTCTGTCAGGCTGGATTTAGAACTGTGTAAAAAAAAAAAACTGCCAATGATCAATTTGAAGAGTCCTGTTTCTTTACCTTTTTTTTTTTTTGTCAAGTTTTTATTTGAAGTCTAGTTAACATATAGTGTAATATTAGTTTCAGGTGCACAATTTAGTGATTCCGCACTTACATACCACACCAAGTCCTCATCATAAGTGCCTTCCTCAATACCCATCAACCATCTAGCCCATCGCCCACTCACCTCCTTCCAGCAGCCCTCTGTTTATTCTTCATTAAGACTCAGTTTTACGGTTTGCCTTGAAGAGTTCTGTTTCAAGCTTGAACCAGTGAAACACATCATCCAAATCATTCTTCAGTTTCACTAAGTCATCAAAAATGTCAACACAAACAGCATGTGAACATTTTACAGAAGTACTAGTGAGAATCACTGGAGATCCATGAAGGCTTGTGTAACTTACCTACTTAAATAAGAGTTATATTGGTAATCACATCATGTTTAATTGAAAGATGAAGAGGCCCTTGAGCAGCTCATTGTTTAAGTGTCTGACTCTTGATTTCAGCTCAGGTCATGATCTCAGGGTTGTGAGATCAAGCTGGGCTCTGTGCTGGGTGTGGAACCTGCTTAGGATTCTCCCTCTCCCTCTCCCCCCAGCCCCTGCTCATGCTCTCTCCCTCTCTCTCCCTCTGCCTCTCTATTAAAAAAAAGATGAAGATTATGGAACTGAAGTCACTAAAATATGATACAAAAATGAATAATCAGTCTCAGGTTTGAGGAAAGACTATAAAGAAAACACCTACAATAAAATCCTTCTCATGACTAAAATGAGGGGGAAAATGCCAGTTTTCAACCTGAGTTATAAAAATGACAGAAACATTGATTCACGCTTCATTTTTTTTACAAGTTATGAATAGAAGTAGGGTAAAACCCCCAAAGTGAAATAGTTACATATCACAATATTAAAATAATAAAATAAATCTGAACACAGAAAAGTTTCTCAGGTTCCCTGTTTCCTTTAAAAACAAAGGCTGATGGTGTAAGCAGCATGAATGTTTGGGGACACAGGGTGTGGATGGGGAAGAGTCAAACAATGTGCTCCCCTGTCATTGTTTTCCAAGGAAGCAGCTGGTAGAGGGGAGCCCTGAACAGAGTTTGAATAAAAAAGGCATGCAGAGCTCTTCCTTACAAAGCTGTTGAAAATAAATTTTTAAAAAATGTTACATATGCTTCACCTAATAAGTTTATCATAGTGCTGTTTATGACAAAGGCATTATTTTGCAAATATTGGTTGTTCTGCCCAAAGAGGTTTGGATACCTGCTGTGCAATTTTAGAGTTAGCCCTATGTAAACTAAGCAGTAACCCACTCTCTAAATGTTTTCTTCATAGTGTTCCCCTGTGGCCAAGTTTTCCATCCAGGTTGTGGTACCAGTACAAGGCACCCCACCCCTGCCCAGCCCCAAGGATACAGCCTAAGGCTGCTCGGCCTCCCTGCCAGGACCTCAGCGGAGACACAGACCAGGAGTCTGCTTACAGGGCTGTCACTTGCCCAAGTCACTAACTCTCAAAGCCTCAACGTCCTCGGTCAAAACCCAATTAAAACATTACACCCTTGAGAACATTTTGAAGAGTTCTGCCTCTTCAAACACATTCTGCCCCAGGAACACATTCTAGCCACCTGCCACTCCAGGATTCCAGCATTAAGTCGACCATCTCTCCCCAATCAGACGAGATGCAGTTTTTGAGGCTAAATTAGATTCCGCTTCCTTCCTGTGACAGAACAGGAATATTCTGGTTTTGTTTTTAAACACAACCCCGTGGTTATCAGCATCTAAATCCATGCCGGAGGCCAGGATGATAAACCAGAAGATGAAAACGAGAGCCCAGCTGACTGACTCTCCACCAGGCTCGCTTAATTTCTGAGGAAATAAAAATTTGATAAGCCGGCGAAGTTTTTGGCATCCCAGAATAAGCACGGACTATTCTGGGTAAGAAACAGACACAATCAAGCCCTCGGTCTGAGGATGAGTAACAGATCTGCTGACGGGTTGCCGCCTTCCACGCGACTCCAGAAAGTGTGTGATATGCTAATGAGGCACCGCAAAACGGACAATGAACCAGAACACGACTGCCAAGTCACACTTTTCGTCGCAAATGCCCAGAAAGTCTGCGAGAACTGCCTACACGCACGGTACTGGAGACACCGTCCGGGCGGCAGACGGGAGGGGCAAGTCAGATTCCACAGGGCTGTGGGCACCGAGCCCCCCACCCCCGACGCCTCTCTCCCCACGGACCGGGCCTGCGTGCTCCTGGCCACCGAGACCCGCTGCCGCCCGCCCCATTCGCTGCGGCCGGGCGGACCCAGGGCTTCCAGGTACGTGTTTACGGTGAGTGGCATTTCCTTGTCGCGGAACAGGCACAGGTAATTTCACAACCCCATTAGCGCATTCCAAAGGCAAGAATCACACCCCGGCAACTTCATCTTTCCACTGGCCCCCTGGGCGCCCGCGGGCAGCGCGGCGACCGCTGGCCCGCAAGGCGGGTGGGGGAAGGGCGCCGGGCCGGGGAGGGGGCGCGGCGCGACCCCCGCCGACAGCACAGACCTGGTTCGGGATCCTCCGGCCGCCCGGAGTGGTTGCCCATGCTCGGCGGACTCCGGCAGCGGCCGGCTGGCCGGCCTCGGACAAGATGTCCGCCGTGCTGGAGTTTGCGCCGGCTCCGACTGGCTAGGCGGTGGCGTCCGGCGGGTCCGCTCCAGTCAAAGAAAGGGTCGGGCGCCTTCCAGTTCCCGGCGGCCGCCGGCGGAGCGGCTCCTTGCCCGCGCGGGCGGTCCCGCCCACTTCATCTGCATACCGTCCGCTAGCAGGCCCGCCCACCGCAACTCCAGCCGGCCTGCCCGGCGAGGACCGCCCATCTCATCTGCATAGTGCCCTCCCATCTCATCTGCATATCACCCTGGAGCATCCGAAGGGTTCCCTCCCACGCGTGGGAGGGCCGCAACAGCTGACCGACTTCAGGCCTCTAGGGGCGGACGCTGAGAACTGCAGCTGGACAGGTAGGCTGGAAAAACCCCACTGCGGGGAGGCTGACGCCAAGGGCCACGAGAAAGGCAAGATGCTGCGCGTGAGACTTGAGATCTCATGTCAGGGCAAGAAAAACTAGGTAGGGCTGGCACGGTACAGGCGCTGAAGCGATTTTCTGGGTAAATGAAGGAACGGACGCACCAGCAACTCTCGAGAAGGACGTGAAGACGAGTGACACTTTAACAAACACCTGCCGGTTATTCAAGATGAATACTACCACAAATGATGAAATGCATACTAATCCTTACGGCAACTGTTCTTCTGCGTATCAGAAATGACGAACTTATGGAAATCGCCCTGAACAACTTTCATAGTTAACCTGACAGTGAAAACAGCTAAAAATAAGTAAATCTTGCAGTGAAAAATATTTAGAACTAATAAAATCATGAGTGGAATGGCTAGTTCTCTCGGCATTACTTGGACGCTGTGGCCAAGTTACCTATCAACATCTTAGGTCACCGCTGATCATTCTGCTCCTCATAAAAGGAGGAGTCCAGACAGCAGGACCCCGCCTCTCTGGTCTCCTCTTCTCAATCCCCTTTGCTGGCCTCTCCTCCTCTCCTCTCCTTTTTTTTTTTTTTTAAAGGTTTTACTTACTTATTAGAGAGAGAGATAAAGCATTGAGAGGAGAGAGGTCAGCAGGAAAAGCAGACTCCCTGCTGAGCAGGGAGCCAGATGCGGGACTCCATCCGGAGACTCCAGGATCAACACCTGAGCCGAAGGCAGTCACTTAACCAACTGAGCCACCTAGGCGCCCTTCTCCTCCTCAACTTGATCTCTAGCACCAGGAGTGCCCCCAAGCCCAGTGATCTATATAATCACCTTGGTCATCTCTTCTCTAACTTGGCTGCCCCCACCACATTGTGGCTTTTAAGCACCACCTATATATTTTCCGCCTGGTACCCTCTTCTATATTCCAGACTCATTTAACTCACTACCTTCTTGACACTTCCACTTAGGTGTCTTAATAAGCATCTCTGATTTAACTAGAAAAAAAGGCCAAAATCTTGATTTTCTTCCATAGCTGTCTCATATAGTCGTCTTCATCTCTGTAGATGGAATATGTCAGAATAGTTATCATGAATGCCACCTTGTCTCAGCTCTTCTCACCATGTCCATTGCTACCACCTGGTCCAAGCCACGGACCATCCTACCAGGATGATCGCAACTGCCTCCTAACCGGTCTCCATCTTCTGCCCGCCTGTTTATACTCTAATCTTCACCTAACAGAGTGGTGCTTCTAAAACCTAGGTCAAATCATACCACACCTCCATTTACAATGCTCCAACAGCTTTCTGTCTCACTGGGAGGAAGAGCCAACGCCCTTACCTTGGCCTCCTCGGTTCTGAATGATCACCCCCTCCTTCCATCGGTGGACTCACCTTCTCCCGCTCACACTGCTTTTTGCTACAGTGGCCTCCTCACTGTATCTCAAATAAGCCAATCATCTCCCACGCAAGGGCCTTTGCCCCTGCGGCTCCCTCTGCCTGGAATGCTCTTCCCCCACATTCCTACATTACACAGACCCCATGTTTCATTCTCTTTCATTTCCTAGGTCTCTGGTCCAATGTCATTCCAGTAAGAGGGGCTTCTCTTGTCACACCACATTAAAGAGTAAGCCAGACCCTGAAGGTACACATTTTCCTGCTTTGCTGACCTCCAGGATGCATATCACCAGTGAGCATGCTATATATTTACTTGTTTACTGGTTTATTGTCTCCCCCACTAGATTGCAAAGCTCCTAAGAACAGGGAATGAATGAATGAATTTATAGGCTGTATCATAAACCAATCAGCTCCTACATGTTACTTCCTTTTAACAGTGCCATGGGCTGGTTTCTCCAACAAAACTAATTTGTCAGGCTGCCTGGGTGGTTCAGGGTTAAAGCCTCTGCCTTCGGCTCAGGTCATGATCCCAGGGTCCTGGGATCCAGTCCTGCATCGGGCTCTCGCTCCGCAGAGAGCCTGCTTCCTCCTTTCTCTCTGCCTGCCTCTCTGCCTACTTGTGATCTCTGTCTGTCAAATAAATAATAAAACCTAAAAAAAAAAACCCAAAAAAACTAATTTGTCAAAAAGAGAAGCCATAGTTCTATTTCTATAACCTGCACAACCCAGCACAGCGCTGAGCACACAGAAACAAACATACTAAGGAAAATAAATTGCATAGGATAATTTCAGAGCAGAAGTGTATATGAAATCAAGCTCTGCCTTCCCACCCCCTTTTTTTAAAGGTGAAGAATAAGCCCAGAAAAGATGGTGGACTTCAACTATGTATGACATGATAGACAAAGGCTGCAGTTGTGAACCCTGTAACAGTGGCACAACGTCAGTTTACAGAACAGTTACATCCTTATCCACAGAGGTTTGAAAACTGATGACTCATTTTATTCATCCCATAAAATGTTAAGCAATTAACCTGTCTCTTTATGAAAACTAAATAAGACACCAACCCAAGATACCTCCTGGATGCCTGTGTCTCTCTCTCTTTAAAAAAAAATAATAAATTAAAAAAATATTTATTTATTTTAGAGAGAGAGAGAGCAAGCACATGAGTGGGGGGAGGGGCACAAGGAGGATGAGAGAGAGAATCTTCCAGAAGACACCTCACTGTGCATGGAGCCTGACCAGGGGCTCAATCTCACGAACCATGAGATCATGACCTGAACCTAAACGAAGAGTCAGACGCTTAACCGACTGAACCACCCAGGCGCCCCAGGCCTCTATGCTTTTGTATCTGCTATATTCCCTCTGATCTGATACTCTGATATAGAATAATCTGGCTTCCTGGCAAGTACCTATTCATCTTTTAAATTATTGCTTAGAAGGGTGCCTAGGTGGATCAGTAGGTTAAGTGTCTGCCTTTGGCTCATGTCACGATCCCAGGGTCTGGGATGGAGCCCCGCATGGGACTCCCTGCTCTTTGGGGAGTCTGCTTCTCCCTCTACGTCTCCCCCACCACTCCCGCCCACCACAGAGGGCATGTGCGCACGTGAGCTCTCTCTCTCTCTTTCAAATAAATAAATTCATGTTTTAAAAAAAGATTTAAATTCTTTCTCAGGTAGAGGCACCTGTGTGGCTTAGTCAGTTTAAGCATTGGTCTCTTGCTTTCAGCTCAGGTCATGATCTCAGGATGGTGGGATCAAGTCCTGTGTAGGGCTCCAAGCCAAGTGTGGAGCCTGCTTAAGATTCTGTGTTCTTCTCCCTTTCCCTCTCCTCCCCACTCCTGCACTCTCTCTCATAAACAAACAAACAAGCAAACAAACTCTTGCTCAGGCATCAAGCACTTCTGGTGAGCCCACCCATCCCAGCCAGAATTAAATACTCTCTCCCTCATGAAAATTCTGTATATCATGTAAATGCTTATATTTTTGCACAGAACCACATTATTTCAACCGTTCTTCTTTATACGGTGATAAACTCTTGTGTGGCAGTGATGCTGTCTTAATAATTTTTGCATTCCTTAACTCTAATGTATAGTAAGTGAAGTAAATAATATATTTATTTCCTCTATCAGCTAAAATGCTAACTTCTCAAGCAAATAAAATAGCTCTGTGATGGGTTACTTAAACTTCTGAAGGATTTTTTGATACCCACAGAAATCCTATGTTATTGAAATGAGAAGGCTAAATTATATAAAAGTCAAGCCTGTCCAAGTTAATCTATGATTTTATTTTATTTAAAGATTTTATTTATTTATTTGTCAGAGAGAGAGACAGACAGACAGACAGAGAGCACAAGCAGGGGGAGCGGCCGACAGAGGGTGAAGGAGGCTCTCCACTAAGCAGGGAGTCCGATGCAGGGCTTGATCCCACAACCCTGGGATTATGACCTGAGCAGAAGGCAGACACTTAAATAGCTGAGCCACCCAGGTGTCCCTAATCTATGATTTTAACAAAATGCAAATCAATCATGAAGTCGATGTGTTTATTCCAAAATTCACCTGAATAAATAAAGACATTGGACAACATAAGAAAATTCATATGAATTTTAAAAGAATGCTGTAAAATTACAGAAGAAATATTGTATGGCTACCACAGAATGGAAATGCAAAACAAACAAATAGACAAACAAAAAAAACCCCAAAACCCTCAGATTTAAAAGAATTTAGTATAAAGTAGCACTTCAAATGTAGTGAGACCCATATCTCACCTTTTATGCCAGAAATAAATTCCAATTCAACATAGATTTAATTGTAAAATATGAAAATATAAAAGCCCTAGAAGTAAATGTGGCTGAATATTTTTATAATATCAAGGGGGAAGAAAGCTTTTCTATATTGTCCCACTTTTCATTTCGAACAATTCCAAATTCAGAGAAAAGTGTGGAGAGAACACTGCAATGAACACCCTTATATACTTCCCGCCTACCGCTAGCAACTGTAAACATTCTACCATTTGCTTTTTATCCTTCTGTCCTTCCATTTTTCTTTTCATTGAATCATTTGAAACTACACTGCAGACATCATGACACTTCACCCCTAAACACTTCCACCGTGATCTCCTAAGGCATTCTTCTACAACAGCATTATCACATCCAAGAAAAACAGTATTTTCAAAATATCATATAGCAGATACCCCGTATTAAAATTTTCCCCAATGCCTCCAAAAATCTATGTATTTTTAATCACCAGGATCCAATCAGTGTTAAATACTGGGTACATAAGGCACAACCTCAAACAACCTTGATCAATGAGATTGAGATGCTGATAGAGGTTGTCTATGTAACCATTTTAAAAAAGGAGGTTGGGGCACCTGGGTGGCTCAGTTGGTTAGGCGTCTGCCTTTGGTTCAGGTCAGGATCTCAGGGTCCTGGGATGAGTCCCGTATTGGGCTCAGTGGAGAGCCTGCTTCTCTGCTTCTCCCTCTCCCTCCATAACCCCCTACCACAAGTGCTCTCTCTCTCTCAAGTAAATATTTTTTAAGTAATTAATTAATTTAAAAAAGCAGCAGTACAGCTCTAAATTCCTATATTTTTTAAAACACAGGCCCCATGGAAGCTGGGCCTTCTTTTTTTTTTTTTTAATTTTATTTATTTGTCAGAGAGAGAGAGAGAGCACAAGCGCATAAGCAGGCAGAGAGAGAAGCCGGCTCCCTGCCGAGCAAGGAGCCCCATGCGGGACTCGATCCCAGGATGCTGGGATCATGACCTGAGCCGAAGGCAGTGGCTTAACCAACTGAGTCACCCAGGAGCCCTAAATTCCTATATTTTATACAGTATGTGATTTCAAATGTAAAGGTGTAACTAAGTTGAAAAATTCTGTATTTTGTTTTTTTTGCTGCCTTTTTTTTTTTAAGTAGGCTACATGCCCAATGTGGGGCTTGAACTCATGAACTGAGATCAAGAGTCATGTGCTGTACCCGACTGAGGCAGCCAGGTGCCCCAAATTATGTATTTTCTATTTCATCTATATTTGAAGTATTTATTTAAGGAAAGAAAAAGAAGAGGTTTTTAGAAATAGTCATTGACTGTAAAGAGCCCCTGATGTTCAGGCATACACAATACAATAATATGTACATGGGACCATTTTTATTAAAAATATTAAATGATATTGTCCATATTCGTGCATACACACATATATTTGCTGTGTATACAACAAATTGCTATAAATAACTATATCTGAAGAAAGAGTTATAGAAAACTTTCTTTTTCTATAGCAAGTATCTCTAATGCCTTAACAGTAAACATATTTTACTTTTATGATCAGAGCACACAAAAAGAAAAAAATGTGCATATCCTTAAACCCAGCAATTTGTCTCCTAGGAATGTATTCAAAAGAAAAAATTGCAAATAAATTAAAAAAAGAAATAAATAATTGCAAATATACATAAACATCTAGCTTCCGAGATAATGATTCTTAATGTTTTTTCAGAAATAATCCCATGCCAGGGACTAGTCTAATGACTTTACGTATTTTAACTTATTTAATTCCTTACTAAAATCCAACAAGATAAAACTGGTTTTTGTGGTTTTTTTTTTTTTTAACCCAAATTAAAGATTAGAAAATCACGGAGAAGATAAATAACTTGGCTGGGGTTACTTAGCTTTGAAGTGGCAGAGTCAGGATTTGAACCTGGGTCAGGGTCCCCTAGGTTTGGAAATTTGCAAGGAGGACTGGCAGGACTCAGCAGGTAGTTGGGCTCGTGACTAGGACTTACTCCAGGGAGAGGAAACAAAGAAGGGAAAGGACCCACGGGACAGGCCAGAGGAAACAAGCCAGATGCAAGCTTCTGAACAGTGCAGTCATATACGGAATAACCTCAATTCCTCTAGCAACAGGTTGGGACAACACAGGCATGGCGGTGTAGAAGAGGGAAGCTCACTAGAGACTCGGTGGGCAGGTCTTTATTGGGGCCTGGGCCCATAGGCACCTAACAAAAGTCCAGACTTTCAGAAGGAAAGCAGGGGTTCTGCATCACAAGCTTCAGTGTTCACATGGACAGTTTCAGTCCAGGGAGCCAGGCCTAGCCGTCAGGGTGCTGGAAACCATCCTGAAGTCCAAGTTCCCAGAAGCCAGCCAAGTGTCAACCTTGCAAGCAGCCTTTCTAAGGATAGCCGTCCCAGGCCTGCTACGTTCACTTTTTTTTGCACAGTCCCTTCCATTTAATCCAGAGTCTGTGCTCTTAACAACTCTCCTTTGCCTCCCTTCTGTTTGCACTAGCAAAGGCCCGATGGGAAAACCTTCAATGTTGAGCACAAGCAGCCTAGGGAAATAAATTATCATATAGCCACACAATGGCATCCTGTGCGTTCTCTAAAACCATGTGCCAGAAGTATTAAGTGATAAAGTGGAATAATATATGTTAAGAATATAATTCTTAATTTTTTGTATAGAAACAAAAATTACCCGGATGCAAACACCTAGATAAGCAGGAAAGGTTTTGGAAAATTTTTCCTCAAATCTCTGGTTAAGGGTGGTGCTATTTGAGTGGGTATGATTTTTATGTCTTTTATGTCCTTTTCTTGACTGTCCCTATATTTTTAATTTTGTTCTGATGTGCATGTACTGTTTTTTGCTTTGGTAATTTTTTTTAAAAATCACTTTGAAAAAAATCACATATATTCTTAAAATCATTTTAGTTAAAATTGCTTATACGAAAAGGTTCTTCTGTTTCTAGGACAATTCTTTCAATAATTATTAATCTAGCACACATACTTCTTTAATATATACTCATTTCTCTCCCATAATGCTGTTAAGCACTGGGCTTAATCTGAAGGTGGTACCATAAGACAGTTCATATTTTTACTAAACACCAAAGTGTCCATCCACCATTTTGTAATAACACATCAAACTTTAATTTTAAGCATTTATTACTAAAAAAATCAAATAACCGAAATTAGAAAGAAATAGTATAATGATCCTCTATGTTCCTAAGAACCCAGTTTTAACAATTAGCAATTCATGCTCAGTCTAGTTTCATCGACCATCATCGATCCACTTCTCTGGCTATCCTCAGTTATTCTGAAACAAATCCCAGATACCCTATTTCATTGGTAAATATTTCAGTATATATTCCTAAAGATAAGGACTCTTTTAAGGGAAAAAACCCTACAATTCCATTATCCTAACTGAAAAAATTAATCATTTCTTATCAAATAGCTGATCAGAGTCCAAATTTCCCCTCACGCCTGGACTTTTTTTTTTTTTTAATCACAATTCATACCACTACACAGCTATCAGAAACCCTATGTAACTTTGTTATACAAAACTTTGGACTTTGGTGAAAGTCCAAAACACTGACAATATCAAATGTTGGTGTGGATGTAGAGCAACAGGAACGCTCTGGGGCATTGCTCTTGGGAACGCAAAATGGTACAAGCGTCTGGGAACACAGTTCAGCAGTTTCTTACAAAACGAAACATATCCTTAAACCACACAAGCCATCAGTCACTCTCTTTGGCATTCATCCACATGAGCTGGAAAGTTACGTTCACATGAAAACCTGTACACAAATGTTGCCGGCAGCTTTATTCATAATTGCCAAAACCTGAAAGCAATCAAGATGTTGAATGGGTGAGTGGACACACAAACTGTGGTCCATCCAGACCATGGAATATTATTCAGTGCTAAGAAAGAAATGAGCTATGAAACCACAAAAAGACAGGGAGGAACCTTAACGCACATTGTGAGTAGAAGAAGCCAGGCTATATACTGTCTGATTCCAACTATATGACATTCTAGAAAAGGCAGGTCTATGAAGACAGTAAAAAGATCAGTGGTTGCTAGATGTTCTGAAGGAGAGAGGGAAGGATGACTTAGGTGGAGCACAGGGTATTTTTTGAGGCAGTAAAACTACTCTGTGATACTCTAGTGGTAGACATACATCATTAGGTTTTGTCAAGACCCACGTAATATCCAACACAGAGAGTGAACCCTAATATAAACTTAGGACTCTAGTTAATAATAATGGCTCTATATTGGTTCACCAATTGTAACAAATGTACCACACTAATGCAAGTTATTAATGACTAGGGGGAAGAGGGGTATACAGGAACTTTCTGTACTTTCCACTCATTTTTTGGTAAAACCTAAAGCTGCTTTAAAAAATAAAGTTTATTCATTTGGGAAAAAATCATGATCCAAATAATTATCTCAAACTCAAAGCAGCAACACCACAACACAGATACAACCGTCTCGGGGCTATCAGGACCATCAGCCCTTTCCTCCTTCTTTCTTGTTAAAGAACTCCCTGGATGTAACTCTGACAGAGAGCCACACCTTTCTTAGCCCAGGTGAGAATCTTAATGACGCAGTCCAAGCCAATCGTGGTGATTCCATTTACCTTGGTAGCCACAGGGTTAGTGATGCTATGTGACCCAGTTCTGGCCAACAACACAAGGAGAGGTCTGCTGGTGGGAGGGATGGGGAAAGTTCTCTTGCCCTTAAAGGGACGTGCTGAATGAGATGCTCTCCTTCCACTGGACATTGTCCTCTCAGCTCAAGATCACAGAACTTCAGCAGCCATCTTGAGACAGCAAGGGGGGCTAGCCAGAGGGCCACACCAACACATTCAGGATGGTAGCCCAGAAAGACAGAAAGAACCTGGATTCTTCATAGCACCACTGTGCTCTCACATTAAATAACCTTTGAATCACCTACTCTTTCTTTTGTTATACAACATAGTCTATGCTGCTTTAGTGTGGAAGTCCAGCTGAATCAGATATGATCTGACCTGGTAGCTGTTCTCTTTCTCCTCTTAAAAGACTCGGAGGGGTTTGAAGTGGCGGGGGGGTGGGAGGTTGGGGTACCAGGTGGTGGGTATTATAGAGGGCACGGATTGCATGGAGCACTGGGTGTGGTGAAAAAATAATGAATACTGTTATGCTGAAAAGAAACAAATTTAATTAAAAAAAAAATAAAAGACTCGAGGCGCCTGGGTGGCTCAGTGGGTTAAAGCCTCTGTTTTCAGCTCAGGTCATGATCCCCGGGTCCTGGGATCGAGCCCCGCATCAGGCTCTCTGCTGGGCAGGGAGACTGCTTCCTCCTCTCTCTCTGCCTGCCTCTCTGCCTACTTGTGATCTCTGTCTGTCAAATAAATAAATAAAATCTTAAAAAAAAGAAAAAAAGTAAAAGACTCAGGGGGCGCCTGGGTGGCTCAGATGGTTATGTACCTGCCTTCAGCTGGGGTCATGATCTCCAGGTCCTGGGAGTAAGCTGCATGTCTGGGCTCCCTGCTCAGCTGGGAGTCTGCTTCTCCCTCTCCTCCTGCCTCTCTCCCTGCCTTTGCTCTCTCTGTCTCTCAAATGAATTAAAAAACAAACAAACAAACAAACAAAAACTTAAAAAAAAAAAGAAAAGACTCAGGTTCAGGGACATTATGCTATCTTGTCCAAGGATGTATAGATTAAAAGTAGGGAGCTGGAATGTAATTCAGGCCTGTTGTCTCCACAGAACTTGTTTGTTTTTGTTTTTGTTTTCCCGTCTATACCTCTTTGCCTCCAGAAGATGCTAGGCACCCAATCTTCAGAGAGGCCAACATTTCAGGATTCAGAAAAGCAAAGGTTTCTTCCAAGAAGTAACTATAAACTGTGAAAGACAATCTTGGAAATCCTTCCTTGAATTATAGAAAACACATTTTTGTCCTCAACAGGGCTTAACTTAACTATGAATAACCCTGCTACAGTCTAAATGAAATAAGACTGAGATATGATAATTAGCACCATAAAACCCTAGACACAAAAATTCCCATTGTCTGTACTTGCTTCAGCCACTGACTCATTAGTGACCTCTGAGTGTATGAGAGCTTCATTATCTACCCACCACCTTCCCTGGGAGCTTGGCATAAATAATAAAAAAGTCATCATTGGCCTTCAAGTTTCTGAAGTTCACAATATGTGTGAAAGAAAGGCCTAGGAAGACCTACCTACCTATTTGCATAACCTAATGCTTCCCTTGGCTGCACAAGTCTAGGAGTAGAAATGGGCTCATGTTCACAGCATTAGATGGTATTTTTCGGGCTCATTGTAACTCGACTTTCATCCCTACTGCAAAGTTCCCTCCCATTTATTTCTGGGATCCCAGGAGTGCGGCAGCTTCCAAGTTCTCGAAGCAAGAACTTCGTGCACTAACAGCATGTGCTCCTTATGTTGTGTTTGCAAAGCTCCCTCGGGAAGCCCAACTGCCACAGCCTACACCTCCACCTTTCACTCAACTGCACGAGGAGGCTCCCCATCACCACTGCTCCCCACTCTTGCTGTCCTGGTCACTGGAACTACTCTGCAGGCCAGGCCTGCCATGCACCCAGTGCTGCTGGGGCCATGGCTTCTGTGCCTCACGGTGTCACAGGACCTCCTCCCCACCCCCTCACCCCCCGCCATAAGCCTCCTACCAAGGACACCCACGTCTGCCTTATATTTCCACCATCCCCAAAGCTGCCTCCTTGGTTTGATGACTACATCAAAAATTGTCTTTGTAGCTGGATCAGTGTTGAGAGAGATGCTGGGAAAGATAATCAGCATAGCTTAACCCTGCTTGCTTCTGAGAGCTGGCATTCTGGATCATGCTTTCACTTTCTTTGTACATTTCTACATTGTGTTTTGAGCTAATGAGCCTTCATAATTTCCAGGAAAAGAGTGTCATTTTTCTTGCCAAAAACTATTTGTTACCCAACATAATAATATAAGTGGTTTTATGGGCCCTATACTGAATGTAACAGGGGACAAGATTTTCCTTGCCTTAGAGGAGCTTAGATTGCTTTATTGAAGAAATAATACCTAGTATCTGTTTTATACATGACACCCTTCAAGCTTTCCATATTCTAATGAAGGGGGGGAAACCTCAACTTTTTGTTATTTAAGTTTATTTATTTATGTTTTTAAAGTAATCTCTACACCCAACGTGGGGCTTGAACTCATGACCAGGAGATCAAGAGTCATGTGTTCTTCCCAACTGAGCCAGGCAGGCATCCCCAAATCTCAACTTCCTTCAATAAGCCAAGGGCCAAGTTGCAAAACAGTGGCTAGGTTCACGCAAAGAAAACCAAGAGAAATGTGAACACGGGGAGAGAGTCGAGGAGGGAGTAAAGGAATTTCAAAACTATTATCGGAAGTAAAGGCAGATGGCAGGTATACTGGTCTCCAACACCATTCCAGTGATGAAAGGTGGTAAGAAAAATCCAAGGAAGGATCTGTGAAGACAGAAAGCAGATCAGTGGTTGCCTGGAGCTGGGGACAAAACAGGGATTGCCTGGGAGGGCACAAGAGAGCTTTCTGGAATGACAGAAATGTTCTCCAATTCGGTTGTGGTGGATGGCTGTCACTCAGTCAATTTACTAAAGACCCCGGACCGCATCTTTTAAATGAGTGAATTTGATGATGTGTAAATTATACTTCAGTAAAGCCGTTTTTTGTTTTTAAGTCTAGGGAGATAAACGGATGAGTCTTCAAGATTCTATGTATTATTTCTGAACTAAAAAGAGTCAGGTCCTCACTCGGAATCAATTAGCATGACTGAAGCCTGGGGGAAGCTTTGGCTGCCAGGAACAGAGCCCAGAAAAGACGCAGGCTTTGAAGAAGGGATAAACTGGGAAAAAAGAGAGGCATCACCCACACTCAGGATAGGCTTGCTTCCTGAATGTGCTGCTAGCCGGCCCAGCCACTGGAGTCCCACTCAAAGCAGCCACAGAGCACTGCCAGACAGGAGACACAAACAGCCCCTGGCGGCATAAGGCAAGCATCTCGCAGAAACACAAATGCGGGGCCGCAGAGGACCCCGAAGAGAGAAAAGGCACATCCTGTTGTGAGATCAAGAAAGGCTTTGTGAAGGACGTGCTCCTGGGAGCCGTTCCTGTTGCAATGAATAGCATTCCGTCAATGTCCAGAGTGGCAGCGGGGGGCAGGGGGTACGGGGGTAGGGGGCAGGCAGGGAGGCGCCTGGCATGAACATGCGCATCCCCGACCAGTGAGGCTGAAGCTGGGCCTGCGTCTTTGTTTGCCAGGGTGAACAAAGGCTTGATTGTGAAAAAGCCCTGAGTGTGTTCAGAGAGTAAGCCACACTGTGGCCTAGGGCTGGAGCTCCAGGCACAAGCAGGGAACCATGATAAGGCGGCAGGGAGGTCGCCTGGAATCCAGGCAAGGAGTTTGCCAGGGCTCCTCACCCTGAGGAGAGCGCCCGAAGGTGATGGAACAGAGAAGTGAGGAGAGCTGCGGTTGACCAGATGACTGCAGTGATACAATGCTTGCTCCCTCACCATACCACCTACTACCATTTCACAGATCACCGATTCACCAAAATCACCAAGGCCCCCCTTTTGAGAAGACAAAACAAGGCCTTGGGACAAGATGAACACGGTTAGTGGGTCGGTTAGTGGGTAGGCCTGTCTCCTGACCCATGGGACACTTCTGCTCCCGCTAGTCGGGCTGTCTTTCTCGGAAGGGTCAGATGTGTCTGTTCCAAACCCTTGTATGGCAGTCGCACTGGTGGTTTTATTTACATCACTTAATTATTATGGAGACCAATAAAATATGAACCCAGAGAGAGAGAGGTATTGTTTCTTCAAAAGCCACACTGAATGCTTTCCAAAACTCCCTGGAGGTGAATGGCTCACAATTGCCTGATGCAGCTATAAAAGGGAATGTCTGTAAACATGGGAGAGGATTCTCCACACAGCTCTCTTCCAAGGTATCTAAGCTCTTGCTCCCCTCCCCTCAACAAAAAAAAAATAAAATAAAGAAACTAAAACTGAAAATCATGGAAGGCATATTACGCGCGTGAAAAGATGTGCAAGAGTTCCAAGGAATAGGTCGGCTCTAAGAAAATGCCCTGGCCCTGGAACCAGAGATCAGGGAACTGAATAGACCCTTGTATGTTTTCAGTGAAAACAACATGTTTCAAGTATACATGTTGCTTTTTTTTTTTTTTTTTTTTTTTTTTAGGATTGACTGATTTAACCAACTTTGCCCATGAATGGACCCAAACCCATCCCAGTTCCACAGGCCAAGAACATACAGCAGGCATTCACAGCAACGCAACTCCCACCAGGAGGCCTCTGTACTCCAGGTAGGCAATGCTAGGCTGGCCTGGCTCAGGGGAAGCCAGAGGACATGATAAGAAGTCGACAGATGCAGCAGGAAAAGACAATTCCACGTTGAAGGGAAAGAAGCTACCCAGGAGCCCGCCAGGATTTATCTGTGCAGCAGGGAATGGCCCCGCCATTGGGGGAGCCCAGATTCTGCTCGGGAAGCAGGGAAGCGACTCTGCGACAAGGGTGGTGAGTTTGACGGAGACAAATGTGGTGGGAGCTGAACCCTGAAATCAAGGAGAGCAGGGACTCCCACTGCTTTCTTAACTGCTGCATCCCCAGAACCTAGAAAGACACCTGGACCACAGTAGACAGTCCAAATATTTGTTGGAGGAACAGATGCATGGGCACACGTGCAGGGCATCCATGAGACATTGTCAGCGAACCGCTGGAGGGAGATTTCTGGAATGTAGGGTGCACGTCGGGGCACAGGTGCAGGCTGGGGAGTCATCAAGCACCTTGTCTAACTCATAATCCTAGGGCCCGGAATAGTGTGGAGGGAGACAAGAGGAAATAGATCTAAGTGACGGTCTTTGACCCTAATAGAAACCCCATTCAGGGCTGAAGAGGACTTTAATGAGATCCTAATCCCATCATCCTGCAATAGTTCCAGGAGAGAGTGGCTGGTCTAGAATAAATACCTCGGCAACAGTAACAGGGAAATCTCGATTTCCTGGGGCAACACACTTCTTTGCTATTAGAACATTCTTCCATATATTAAGTAAAAAACCTGGCCTGAATTTTACCACTTGGAACCAAAAAGGAGAAGTTTCATTCTACCCAAAATAAGGAACTGGATCACAGTGGGCAAGTGACAGTACCTTTAGAAGGGGAAAAAAACAACAAATAAACCTGTCATCTCAGGAAAGGGAATCCGAAAGACTCTGGGCAAGAAGCCTGAGTGAAAGGCAGATTTAAAAATTTTAATTCCCGTAATTCCTAAGTAGGCAATTCTGTTATGGAAGATGGTTCGAGGAGAAAATCCCATTTTATAAAAACATCTACATTTCCGGTTCTGCTCTGGGTTCCTCATAGATACCGTTTTATTTCCTGAGATGGTTGTTCGTGATGCAGGCAAGAAAACAGACTCCGGGAGGCTAAGCAGCTTGTCCATAGTCACACGTGATGCCTCTCCAAGGCGGGCTTCTGAGCCCCCGTGACTCACAGATGCCAGCTGTAGAAGGGGGAGGGTCCAAAACTACTAGTGTCAAAGTAATTATTGGATGCCCTGGGGGCTCAGTCAGTTAAGTGTCTGCCTTTGGCTCAGGTTATGGTCCCAGGGTCCTGGGATCGAGGCGTGCATCCCGCTCCCTGCTCAGCCGGACGCCTGCTTCTCCCTCTCTCTCTGCAGCTCCCCTGCAGCTCCCCTCCTCATGCTCTCTCTCTCTCTTTCTCAAATAAATAAAATCTTTAAAAAGAAAGAAAGAAAGAACAGTTATTCATGACATGCCCCAGCAAACCTGAGGGCATGTCCAACCCGAAAAATGGGACATGTAGCCTTGGATGAATGAAGTTGGCAGAATATATATATAAATGGCCTAGAAAGCTGACCCTAAAAAGGAGCGGAGGTTGGTTGCAAATGGTGAAGACAGAAGCCACCAGGCTGTTCCTGCTGCTCTGCCTGAAATTCTGTCCTCTCATGCACGTACACCCCCAAATGTTCTCTGCCCTGCAAAAGGGAGGGCAAACCTTAGTGCGAGGAAATGGAAGTCTAAGAAAATCCAAGGAGTTTAAGTGTCCTGGCCCCAGGGGAATAGTACAACCCCAAATGCTGAGATAACTTGGGAATGAGATCCGGAGTGGCCGTCAGTATTCAACTGAGAAATGACGAAACAGTGGCAGGGAGATGCCAACCCGCAGAGGGGCAGCTCTCCAGGATGGAATGATCGTCGAAATACACCTGCTCAGAGATGAAACACGGCGCAGAACGCTGGGTCTGTGTGTGCCACCATTTGTGGAGACAGGGGGGTGCGGCGGGGGAGGACGGACATTCGCTTCTGTACACAGTGGGTACCCCTGGAAGGGGACCAGACTATAGGAGGCCACCGCATCCCAGTGAGCAGGGTGGCTGGGCAAAGGGGTGAGGGGCAATACTCCTCACTGTGCTTTCCCCAGTTTGAATTGCATGAACTGTATTACGTGTTCAAAAACACAAATAAATAACAATATAAATAAATAAATAAGTTAATGAATATTTCACCTGGTGAAACACTAGTTTGGTAGAACAGATGTGTAGAGGGATGGCTTGTAAGGGCCTTAAGAGGACGCCCAGAAATCTCCTGGAGTCTGTACAGACTAACTAGGAAAACTCACAGAGAATCAGCCATACTGCTCTAGGACTCTCTCCATTTGCTTTGTTTCTTTATTATTATTATTATTTTTAAAATTTTCCAGGTAATCTCTGCACCCAACATGGGGCTTAAACTCACGACCCCAAGATCAAGCATTGCAAGCTCTTCCGATGGAGCCAGCCAGGCGCCCCTCCACTTGCTTTCATTTCAAAATCCACAGACTTGAATACTGCCTAGGGCGGGAGTGGTGGTGATGGCAGATTACTCTGCTTATGGTCACAAAGGTGTGGTGTGGCAGGAAAGTCCCCCCGTGTCTCCTCTTAGGGTCTTGCTGCCACCCCACTGACTGTGCACAAGCCTTGTTTTCTGCTTCTCTGGCATCAACTTCATACGCTGCTCCTAATGTAATTCCCTGCACACAGACTGTCAAAGATATGTTGATTTAACCGATTATGAATCTCTTGATTTAATGTTCCAAAACTAATTCCTCCAGCATAAAACCACCACAACTGGGCTGTCTTTGGGGATGGATCAAATAAGGATAAATATCCCATCCAACGGCATTAAGAAAATCGGGGCAATGTTCTGTTGCGGGGAGCTACCAACGGAGCACACTCTAGTCTATTTGTACTGTAATCGGCTTGGGAAAAAGTCTTGCCACAGTACAAAACTAATTTCTGATATGGAAATCAATATGCGAACAAGGACAATTCACCAGCAAGTTCAGGCATCCAAACACACTTTTGGGGAGAAAGAACACAAGGCTGAAAATCTACTGTGTGTTGGCAGCCAGGAAAAGCAGCATAAGAGAATAGAGCTGATCATGTTTTCCACTGAGCCACTTGAACATTTCAGAAGGTCACGGCCAAGTTCAAGGACTGGAACTTTAATGTTCCATGAATTCAGTGGAAAGACCTCCAGTTTCCCTTCCATCCAACGTGATGATTACACAGACCCAGAAAAGTGGAACTTTCTTCTGGAACATAAAACTTGTCCCACCATGGGACCCCCTCTCTTTCCTTCCCTTTTCTGCTCTTCCATAATGAGGCCTGGGGAATTGGTAGCAGGCCACCCCGTTCCAACCGTGAACCAGCTCGAGCTAAAGGAACAACGCCCATGGTCACTCTCTTTGAAGAATAAATTAACGCAGACATTCAGAAGAGGCAGCTGACCCCCATAAAAGGGCTTTAGTCCCAGTGTTTGAGCAGAAAGGACAGTCACAGTGGAAAATATCCTCACCCTGCACCTTCAGCCCTATAACCGTACAGTGCCTGAATTTTCATGATGACCCTGCCATCTTACTCGGTGCATCGCCCACTTCTCAGTTAACAGACACTGACTGGTTATGAACACCAACATCCGGCACTGATGACATCCCATCCCTGCTCCTGGAGCTTACTGAACTGAACTCTAACAGTATTCTTTCCTGGTGCGGGCATCACTTGGTTTAAGTGAGCTAAAACTTAATGGGAACGTAGTGGTTTGGATTAAATCGTACAGAGAGAGTATAAATTTATGAATTGTTTTAAGCATAATAAAGAATATTAACCCACTGAGTGGTAGTGGGATGTCCAGCCATACTATATTTGCTTTACATCAGGACTTTGTTGATTTTATAATATTGAATCCCTTGTTCCCTTCGGATTCCTAAAGGAGACTTTTTTTTTTTTTTTTAGACGTTTCAGCCCCAGAAAGGGTTGTGTGTTTCATTAATAGCTGGCTTCTTTTCATTTTTGTCCCCATGAATCAGGTTTCCCTCTTGCTTCTGGCTGCTAAGAAACTTAGTGCCAAGATCGCAGCCTCCCGCAGGGCACTTGGGACAATCGTGTCATCTGCACGTGGGGAGTGGCAGCTTTTAACCAGCCAGTCCATTTCTTCTAAGTTGTCAAATTCACGTGTGCCGTGGTGCGCAGCATTCCTTTCGATCCTTCTCGAGTCTGCAAGGCATGTAGTGATAATCCTGTTTTGTTCCATCGGGTCATTTGTATTTCCTCTTTTCTTCATTGTGGGTCTTGCTGGAGGTTTGTCAACTTCATCGATTGTTTTAAGAACCAGCTTTTTGTAGGCAGTGTGCCTGGGTGGCTCTGTCAGTTAAGTATCTGACTTTTTTTTTTTAAAGATTCTATTTATTTATTTGACAGACAGATCACAAGTAGGCAGAGAGGCAGGCAGGAAGAGAGAGGATGCGAAGCAGGCTCTCTGAGAGCCCGATGTGGGGCTCGATCCCAGGACCCTGGGATCATGACCTGAGCCGAAGGCAGAGGCTTTAACCCACTGAGCCACCCAGGTGCCCCAACTGTCTGACTCTTGATTTGATTTTGGCTCAGGTCTTGATCTCAGGGTGCTGATTTCAAGCCCTGAGTTGGGCTCCACGCAGGCTGTAGAGCCTACTTTAAAAAAAAAAAAAAAGAACCAGCTCTTTGTTTACTTTTTCTCTACAGTTTTTCTGTTTCTAATTGTATTGATATTCTTCTCTTATCTCTATTGTTTGTCTGTAAAATAAAGCAAATCTTACCCATCTCATAGAGTTATGAGATTTAGATGAAATGATACGTAGAACCTAGAGCAGAACCTGGAATATGGATATTTTTATAAAATGTGATTCACACACAAATATCTTCCTTAATAGAATCCCCTACTTAGGGATGATAGCAGTTAAAGGAAAAAAAAATCTGCAGTGTCTGGACTAGCTTGCTCAGGGTTTCAGGTTTTGCTTTCCTTTTTCCCCTCCGAATTATACTTGACTCCATGTTATGTCTAGATGTACATATACAGCTGACCCTCAAATAACATGGTTATACTTAGTTATAGGGCTAGAAGCACTCACCACCTGCACGATCGAAAATCTGTGTGTCAGTTGTGACTCCCCCCAAAACTTAATGATTGCTGTTGGCCAGAAGCCTTACTGATAACAGAAACAGTCAATCAGCACATACTTTGTATGTTATTATGTATTACATACTGCATTCTTGCAATGAAGTAAGCTAGGGAGAAGCAAATGGTATTAAGAAAATCATAAGAAGGGCACCTAGGTAGCTCAGTCGGTCAAGCGTCCGACTTTTGGTTTCGGCTCAGGTTGTGATCTCAGGGTCGTGCAACTGACCCCGAGTCGGGGCTCCACACTCAGTGCACAGTCTGGTTGAGATTCTCTCTCCCCCTCTCCTTTTGCCATCTCTCCCTACTCATGCACTCTCTCTCTCTCAAATAAACAAATTTTTTAAAAAATCACAAGAGGAAATACATTTATAGTACTGTACTGTATTTATATTAAAAAAATCTGCATATAAGCAGATGGCAGAGTTCAAACCTGTGTTCAAGGGTCAGCTGTATACAACCTTGAGAGTCCCAAGAAATCTAAATAAAAGAATCTAGAACTAGCGAGTTCAGCAAGTTCACAATATACAAGATAAACATACAGGGTGCCTGGGTGGCTCAGTTGGTTAAGCAACCGCCTTCGGCTCAGGTCACAGTCCCGGAGTCCCGGGATCGAGTCCCACATCAGGCTTCCAGCTCCATGGGGAATCTGCTTCTCCCTCTGACCTTCTCGCCTCTCGTGCTCTCTCTCACTGTCTCTCTCTCAAATAAATAAATAAAAATCTTTAAAAAAAAACAAGATAAACATACAAAAATCAATCGCACCTCATTACTCTAGCAATGACTACCACAATTAAAAATACAGTCATATGGGCGCCTGGGTGGCTCAGTGGGTTAAGCCGCTGCCTTCAGCTCAGGTCATGATCTCAGGGTCCTGAGATCGAGTCCCACATTGGGCTCTCTGCTCAGCAGGGAGCCTGCTTCCTCATCTCTCTCTCTCTCTGCCTGCCTCTCTGCCTACTTGTGATCTCTCTCTGTCAAATAAATAAATAAAATCTTTAAAAAAAAATACAGTCACACAACATTTACAATTGCTAAAAAAAAAAAAAGAAAAAGAAAAGGAAAGAAAGAAACAGTTGTAAATCTAACAAGACAGGTACAAGATTTGTGTGCCAAAAACTATAAGATGCTGTGAAATAAATCAAAGATCTAACTGGAGACATACCATGTCTGAATTCTGAAAGACTAAGCACAGCAAAGATGTTAGTTCCCAGAAGATTTCTTTGTATATGTGGGTGAGATTATTTTAAAATTTAAATGAAAAGTAAAAGGAACTAGACTAGATAAAATAACCGCGGAAAAAAAGAGTAATATCAAAGAATCAGTGTGCCCGATTTCAAGGCTTTTTACATAGCTACAATAATCAAGGCTATGAGGTATGGGCGGAAAGTTAGACACGTAGATCAATGGTACAAAACAGAAAACCCAGAAATAAATCCACATCGATATGACCAACTATCTTTTGACAGAACGGCAAAAACAACTGAGTGCAGGAGGGATACCCTTACGCTTTTCAGCAAATGGTCTTGGAGCAATTGTACATCTGTTGCCAAAAAGTGAACTTGACTTCAGTCTCATAATTTATAGAAAAATTGACTAAAATGGATTCCATCTTTAAATGCAAAATGTAAAGCCATAACACCTTTAGGGAAAAGAACGCAGAAAATTTTCAAGATCTGGAGCTAGGAAAAGGGTTCTTAAACTTAACATCAAAAGCCTAATTCATAAAAGAAAAAAAAAGGTGGGGCATCTGGGTGGCCTAGTGGGCTAAGCCTCTGCCTTCAGCTCAGGTCATGAGCCCAAGGTCCTGGGATGGAGCCCCGCATCGGACTCTCTGCTCAGCAGGGAGCCTGCTTCCCCCTCTCTCTCTGCTTGCTGCTCATCCTACTTGTGATCTCTGTCTGTCAAATTAAATTTTAAAAATCTTAAAAAAAAAAAGGTCAATTGAACTTCATCAAAATGAAAGAGTTTTGGTCTGTGAAAGACCCTGTTATGAGGATAAAAAGACCAAGTGGAGATCGGGAGAAAATATTTGCAAACCACATACACAACAAAGAACTAGTATCTAGAATTTTACAATAATGAACTCACAGGACTCAGGAGGAAAAAAAATCTAGCACTCCAACCGGGAAAAGAGTGAGTGACATGAACAAAATATTTCACTGAAGATTTTTCTAGTACTATAAGCACATGAAAAGATGTTCAGTATCACTGCCATCAGGGAAATGCAAATTAAAACTATAATGAGGGGCACCTGGGAGCTGAGGCGGTTAAGCATCTGCCTTCACCTCAGGTCATGATTCCAGGGTTCTGGCATCAAGTCCTGCATCGGGCTCCCTGCTCAGCGGGGTCAGGGATCATTAAACTGTGGCATATCCATACCATGAAATACCATGAAAAAATTTAAAAGGAACAAACGTTTGACGCACACAACAACCCTGATTAATGTCCAGAGTATTATTCTGCATGTAAATAGCCAGTCCCCAAGGCTTAGAGGCTGTATGATTCTGTTTCTATAATGTTCTTGAAATAACAAAGTTGTAGAAACAGAATAGATTAGTTGTTGTCTAGATTAAGAAGGGGATGGGAGGAGGGGCAGCTGGGTGGCCAGTGGGTTGAGCCTCTGCTTTCGGCTCAGGTCATGATCTCAGAGTCCTGGGATCGAGCCCCGCATTGGGCTCTCCGCTTGGTGGGAGCCTGCTTCCCGCCTGCTCTCTGCTTGTCTCTCTGCCTACTTATGTTGTCTCTCTCTGTCAAATAAATAAAGTCTCAAAAGAAGAAGAAGGAAGAAGAAGGAAGAAGAAGGAAGAAGAAGGAAGAAGGAAGAAGGAAGAAGGAAGAAGAAGAAGAAGAAGAAGAAGAAGAAGAAGAAGATGGGAGGAGGGGTGCCTGTGGCTCAGCTGGTTAAGCGACTGCCTTCAGCTCAGGTCATGATCTCGGAGTCCCTGGATTGAGTCCCAGGTTCGAGTCCTGCATCTGACTCCCCACTCAGCAGAGAGTCTGCTTCTCCCTCTGACCCTCTCCCCTCTCATGCTCTCTCTCACTCTCTCAAATAAATACATAAAATTTTAAAAAGGGGGGGAATGGGGACACATTCAGGGAACTGAATGTGGCTACATGGGAGGGATCCTTGTGGTGATGGAAATAGCCTATAACCAGACTGTACTGATGTCAGTATCCTGGTTGTGATATTTTACTGTTGTTTTACAAGATGTTATCACTGGGGGAATCTGGTTAAATGGTACAGGGGAATCTTTCTCTATTATTTCTTACAACTGCAGGTGAATCTTCAATTATTGTAAAATTAACAGTTTATTTTCAAAACATGAAATTCATTTTCTACTTTTATATTGACTTTAATTTACATCTTGGTGAAAACTTACATAAAAATATACACTTTGAATATCATTACTTTTTTTAGTTTTTGAGGAGGATTGTAAACCACAAAGTGATAAAAATTAGAACACACTAACGTGGAACACAGGAAAAAAAAGCCAAGAAAAAAAAAAAGAACAAACTTTGCCACATAAAATTCAATCATTCCTGATAAAAACAATGAAAAGGAGCAAGAAAACTATTTTCATCAAACCTACAAACTAATGGGTCATCTGAAATCCTGGACTTTTTGTATTCTTTACTAGGATATTTCATTACTGATCAGAACAGTAGGAATAAACAGTGGGAATACATTTGTGTTCTTGACCCAGGTCTTGCTAATGTCAGGGTGTGCCTGCCCTGCCCATTCTCCTTTCTTAGGGCAGGCCAGCCTCTTGGAGATGAAAAAACTGTTTATAATGATCTGAGCCCAGAAGCTTACTCTGTTTTACTTAGCAACATAAAAACAGTCTTTACACAATGTGACCGTACACTGAATTTTCTACGAATGCAACTAACCAGCACACTGATGGAAGAAGACAGCACTTTACATGGCTCGGTTTACCCTGCACTGCCAGCATTAGAGAGAGTCATTGGTGTCAGCACTGCGTGGGTGTTTAAACCCCCCTTACTCAGACCTGTTTATATACACCCCGCCTCCAGCATTTACAGACTGAAAACAACATGGCATTTGGTTAGAAGTTCTTTTCCTTTTATTTTTCCTGTACCTTATAGGTAGGGCGTGATACTGATCTTTTTTCAGTAATGCATATAGGTAAGTTATAGTATGAGTGGATTTCATATCAGGTTGCATTATACAATACTCGTTGATTAAAAAGTGCAAGCGGGTCCAGCAAGGTGGACCTCCAGAAAGCACTCTGGTGTTCCTTTCTCCTTGACGGAATTCCACTCGCAAAGCTGTGCATGGGAAATAAAGTGGGGGCCCGGGAGACACTAACAAGAGCAACAAAGCCAGGACCAGCTAACAGCACAAGCGGTGAGCAAGCAAGTGGGTGAAACTAGCGCCACCTTCTGGCAGAGATGAAAACAACAACACAACACCAAAACAAACCAAAAAAACCCCCCAAAATGGCAAAACTTACTTCAGGCTCTAGTACCCGCCCCACTCTCACCCTGACCCATGCAAAAACGTTCTTCCTTCTTCCCTTAACTGGGCATAAAAGATATGACCTTACACTTCAGTGGTATCCTCTACAAGGAATCCCCCCCCTTTTTTTTTCCAATTCTGGACAAACACAGACTTCCTTCTGTACAGAATGAACCTAGAAAAAAAATCACTGGGTGTATATGGAACGTTTTGGAAGTTCATAAAAGGGGAACCACCAGAGAAACCCAGGTAAACATGAACCTGTAAAACAAAGTTATTGGAAGAAACAGGAAATTTTAGAAAATCTCTAACTTGAATCCCCAAATTCAAGGAGCTTTTGTAGCTTCAGAGGTAGAGCAAGGAGTCATGAAGGAGAAGCAATTTGAGATCAGAGAAATTAGGCTAATGATTAAAAACACAATATGTGAAGTAAAGAAACACACAATAAACATACTAGGTGGTAAACGGTTAGAAATCAGAAGATCGGGGCCACTTGGGTGGTTCAGTCAGTTAAGTCTCCAACTCCTGGTTTCAACTCAGGTCATGGTATCAGGGTCCTGGGATCCAGCCCCCCTTCAGGCTCCACACTCAGTGCAGTGTGCTTGAAATTCTCTCTCCCTCTGCCCTTCCTGCTTGTGCAGGCTCTCTCATTCTCAAATAAATAAATAAATCTTAGGGGGAAAAAAGAAATCAGAAGATGAATGAAAAGTCACCTAAAGAATCGAAGAAAATATATAATGTGGAAGACATACCCAGAAGACCAAACATAGACACATGTGATTCTCCTGAGGGGAGAGTCCAGAGTGAAAAGAAAAGCAACAATAAAAGTGTAACAGGCGGAACGCCTGGGTCGTGCAGTTGGTTGAGAGCTGCCTTCAGCTCAGGTCATGATCCCAGCGTCCTGGGATCGAGTCCCACATCGGGCTCCTTGCCTGGCAGGGAGCCTGCTTCTCCCTCTGCCTCTGCCTACCTCTCTGTCTGCCTGTGCTCATTCTTGCTCCTCTCTCTCTGACAAATAAATAAATAAAAATAAAATCTTTAAAAAAAAGTGTAACAGGCCACTGGGAGGGTATTTAATCAACCTGCCACCAATCCTATTAAGAACTCTGAGCAAAACAAGGCGGCAAAAACTGAATGTGCACACATCATCTCCAGCAATCTTTCTGTGTACTATTTAATGGCAAAGGCAGTCACAGTAAAATGAGAACAAGGACATCGCTAGCATTTAATACAACTTGGGTTGCCCGCACAATACAGCAGAAAACAGAAATAAAAGATGTAACCCCTGGACATCAGTCACCATCAGGGAAATGCAAACCTAAACTGTGGTGAGATATCACCAGTCAGAGTGGATGAAATCGACAACACAAGAAACCACAGGTGTTGGCGAGGGTCTGGAGAAAAAGGAACCCTCTGCACGGCTGGTGGGGATGTGAACTGGTGCAGCCACTGTGGAAAACAGTATAGAAGTTCCTCAAAAAGTTAAAAATAGAGCTACCTGAAGATCTAGGTATCATACTGGGTATTTATTATTCAAAAGGATATAGGTACCATTATCTATGTTTAGAGCAGCATTATCTACAATAGCCCACTATGGAAGTAGCCCATGTGTCCCCTGACAGATGAATACATAATGAAGATGTGGTATAGGGGCACCTGCGTGGCTCAGTCAGTTAAGCCACTGCCTTCGGCTCAGGTCATGATCCCAGGGTCCTGGGATCGAGTCCTGCATCAGGCTTCTTGTCCAGCAGGGAGCCTGCTTCTCTTTCTGTCTCTGCCTGCCACTCTGCCTGCCCTTGCTCTCTCTATGACAAATACATAAATAAATAATTTTTTTAAATCTAAAAAAAAGATGCAGTATATATATACAATGGAATATTCCTCAGCCATAAGAAAGAAGGAAATCTTGCCATTTGCAGTGACAGGGATGGAGCTAGAGGGTATAAGGCTAAGTGAAATAAGTCAGAGAAAAACAAATGCCATACGATTTCAGTCATATGTGGAAAATTTAAGAAGTGAAACAAACAAAAGGAGAAAAAAAGAGAGAGAGGCAAACCAAGAAACAGACTCTTAACTCTAGTGAATGGACTGGCGGTCACCAGAGGTGGGGGGAGTGGGGAGGATGGGGGATGGGGGTAAGAGGAGACAGAGTAAGTGGACAGTTATCGTGATGAGCCCAGAGTTGCTGACTTACTGTATTGTACACCTGAAACTATATAATGCTGTATGTTAACTACACTGGAATTAAAATTAAAAACTTAACAAAAAAGGTACAATCTTTTGTACCTTTGGAGTACATGGAGGAGACAAAAAGCATTGTTATCTGAAGCTGATACAATCATCCACTTGGAAAACATATGAAAATCAATGGGAACCCGTTCATTGAAGGAAACTACTGGCATCAGTAAGGGAGGGAAGGAATTACAAATTAAATGTTAGGAAAGTACGTATTTAAAAAATACAATGAGGGGTGCCTGGGTGGCTCGGTCAGCTAAGCGTCTGACCCCTGGGTTCAGCTCAGGTCATGATCCCAGGGTTGTGAGATCGAGCCCCACATCAGGCTCCACACTCAGTGGGAAGTCTGCTTGAGGATTCTTTCTCTCCCTCTCCTTCTGCTCCTCCCCCCAACTCCCCTGCATGTCTCTCTCTCTCAAATAAATGAATAAATCTTTTAAAAAAAATACGAGTGTTCACGTCAGCAGCACACAATCTAAAATGGGAATGACACAGAGGTTAGTATGGAAGATAACATACAAATTTATGAAGCATTCCATATTTTAAAAAATGACTGGGGGGGCACCTAGTTGGCACAGTCAGTACAGCATGCCCCTCCTGATTTTGGGATCATGGGTTCAAGTCCCCCCTTATGCCTACAGCTTACTTAAAAAAAAAAAAAAAAAAACGACTACGGAATCTCATCCACATAGTAATAAAAGTATAAAGCCTTGACATAAACTCAACAGCGAGAGGAGGAAAAAGAAGAGAAGAAGACCAGACTTTACAGAAAGAAAAAAAGGAGCACTCAGAAAAATGGAGAGAGCCACATTTCTGAATGGAAAGAGTATAAAAATGTCAGTATTATTGGGGGAGATGCAGGGAGAGGTCCCCCCTCTGAGAATCACAGAAAAGGAGGACTCAGAATGGGGCGGCAAAGCCCAAGCCAGCTCTCCACCTTTGCATCTCTGTGCAAACTCAGAGAAAAACCTTTGCCCCACGCCCAAGTCCTGACTGACCACACAGTCCCGGGACGTACAGTGCCACGGAACCACCACAGGGTACCATCAAGCTAAAATAAGAATCCAGGACTTCATTGACATGAGTACCAAGTTCAAAACCTCCTCCACCGTGGGGTTACCCCAGGCACTGCCAGAAGTGAAAACACATTCCTGGCTCCTCGATGATGGGGGGATAAAGCGAATGAGGTGCTTATGTCCAGTAGAATGTGACTCAGCCTTTAAAAGGCAGGACATTTTACACAGGGTACAACATGGACGAACCCTGAAGACACACTAAGTGAAGTGAGCCGGTCACGGAAGGACACATGCCGTATGAATTACTTACGTGGGTTATGGAAGAGAGCCAGAGTCTTCTCTACATGGAAGCAGAGTAGAACGGTGGCAGGGGGTGGGATGGGCAGAGGGGGGCTGGGAGTTGCTGTTCAGTGGGTGCAGGGTTCCAGAGATCTGCCCTACAACATTGTGCATGCTTAACGATTTGGGAAGGTGGTCCATCTCATGTGAAGTGTTCTTACCAAAGAAAAAAAATGAATTAAATGTAGAAAAAGATAAATGAAAATGCTGAATCTAAAATGTTAACTTTTTTTATCCACAAAATGTATTCATCAATAAATGATCCATGTAATATTACAAAAAAAAAAAAGCAAAAGAAAGAAATAGGAAAAAAGAATGAAACCGAAAACCTTATTCCTGGCAGTCTGTGATTTTCTGCAGGCTCTCATCCCCAAGTAGATGCGGTGCCCCTCCTTTGTCCTCAGGGCCCTCAAGAATTCACAGCCGAAATCAGCACACCCCCTACCCTGAGCCTCCTTTCTGAATGTCCCATCACTTCTGAGGCTGAATGACTCCCACAGCTTCCTTTTCCAGTCAGTCTGTTCCTTTTCTCACATTTCCGGAAAACGTGGGCCAGGAGCTGGTGTGGGTGTCCTTGCTACCCACAACTGTCACTTTGCAATGGTCTCTCTTCCGCCCTGTGAAAGGCACCACCTCCATGTCTGAGGTTCATGCTGTGACACCCGGCATCCTCTTTTCTCTCCTTGTCATCCACTGACCACCCCCATCCCAATCTGTCAAGTCCTCTACATCCCGGCTCACGAAGCCCCCTGCCCCACCGCCGCCCCGTGCCAGGGACCGACCCACCCACCCTCTGGCCTCTCAGTCCTGAGACCTCCAACATCCTTCTACCTCTACTCTCATGCCAGCAAGCCCACCTGTGCCACAGTCTCTCGGGCCCTGTTTCCTCATCGGCAAGTCATGGTCCCAATATTTTCAAAGCATGAACTTGCACAGTCTGCATAATCTCTCTGATCTATAAAGCAGCAAGGACAGTGATGATCCTGGGTCCTAGCGTTATTGTAAAGACCAAAGGAGATAATATGTGTCAAGTACTTAGGACAGTAGTTAGCACACACCGTGCAAAGAATGTGAGCTATTGGTAGGGATTCCATTAACAGACGAACATTTATGTTCAAACATATTTTAACGAACACGTTAAATATTAACAGGGGAAGAAAATAAGGCAGATGCTTACCCGACTGAGCCACGGTTATCCCTGAATTTCCTTCCTTTTTTAATGCCGATGACTATTACATTGTATGCATATACCATATTCTGTTTTTTCATTCATCCATCAATGGACCTCTGTGTCATTTTCACCTCGTGGATACTATGAAAAGCATTACAGTGAACATGGGTATGCAGACAGCTGCCGCACCCCCCGGCAAATGACAACTTCACAGAGGAAAGAATCTGGACTGGATGTGAGTTTGGGAACACCGCCAAACCCACATGGGCCCGTTTCTTCGCATGTAACTTGGCAATAAGACTGCCCACCTTCTGAGTTAGTGGCGTTAGTGCCTTCCCACATCAAAGAGAACAAGCATCTTAGGCTGAAGCCGCAGGTATGCTGTGTCTGATGCAGGTAACCGGGAACGGATAGGCACGTGGGCAGGCGAGGACACGGATGCCTTTTTGGATGCGAGCCTGCTTTGATGCTGGAATGTCCTCTGAGATGTCTGAGAGTCCGTGAGCATTAACACAGAGCTTGACCAAGGTGCAGCTGGCATGGAACGTTCCCTTTCCTTAACTTTGAGAAAACACTGGTATCAGTTTAAAATAACACCATTCTTTTCCTTCCCATGTGTGCTATGTATAAAATGGTCTGAATGAACACTCCCACGTAGAGCCAGTTTTTGTAACGTTCATCGGTGTGGCTCCAGGAACTCCCTCTGGCCAAGCGCTCTCTCCAGAAGGGACTGGTGTTCAAGGTCATCCCTTGGGCACCCATCAGATTTCATCTCACTAGCCCCACAGATACTGTGAGCAGAAATCTGACCCTCCACCTACCTCAAAACCACCGGGAGAATCAGCAGTCCCTGTTCAGGGGCAGAAAACCCAAAGAATCAAGAGCAGGGACTCAGAGGGCTGTCTGCATACCCAAGTTCATAGTAATGCTCTTCACAGTATCCACAAGGTGAAAATGACACAGATGTTCATTGATGGATGATTGGATACACAAAATACGGTGTATGCATACAACGTAATAGTCTTCAGCTTTAAAAAAGGAAGGAAATTCAGGGATGCCTGGGTGGCTCAGTCAGCTAAGCGTCTGCCTTCATTCAGCTCAGGTCATGATCCTGGGATGGAGTCCCTCATCGGGCTCCCTGCTCAGCACTAGGTCTGCTTCTCCCTCTGCCTCTGCAGCTCCTCCCCACTCAAGCTTTCTCTCTCCAATAAATCAGTTAAAACAATGACAAAAAAGAACCCATCAGGGCCTTTTAGAGCTGTTGATTCTACCCTTCAAAATGCACCTACAAGCTAATTGCTGCTCTCAGTTCCACGGCCCAGCGCAGGCCACCTCCTTGCCAGCTCTGGTCCTGCTTCCCACTCCATCTGTCCACGCTCAGCAAGCAGCCATGGACTCCCTTCGGAATGAGGTCAGATCATGTCACTCTTCTCCTCCTTGGCCTTTCTGCTCCAGCCTCCCACTGCTGTCCTCGCTCATGGGGCTCCAGCCACAGCAGCCTCTTGCTGTTCTTGGATGGGTCACCCCTTTCTACCCAACTGACGTCATCACCTCCTCCACGTCCTGTCTATGTGACTCCATGGACACAGGCATCTCTGTCCTTTTCCCTAGAACAGTGCTGGGCACATAGAAAGCACTCAGAAATATCTGCTGAATTAATGAATGACCAAAAGGAGGGCTGTTTTCTCAAGTCCGGTAGTTACCCGGGTGCTCAGAAACCCAGGCTCAGAGCCGAAGGGCACAGCGGACTTTTGACAAGGCTGCCACCTAGTGGCTGGATTCCTTTGTAGTTTTGTGGGTGCTCATATTTCCTGGGACCCTGGGATGAGCTGTCCACTGGGTAAGCAGGGAGGGCAGCCGCCCACAGACAAGGAACCACTCCCTTCTCTAAATCTATTCCTATAGGGTAAGATGAGATATACACAAAGAGCACCAGAGGGAGAAAAGGAAGAGTGTCTCTGGGCTGTAACACAGACAGGTTGACAATATTGATCTAGAAAACCAGCAGGAGAGGATGCTGGTTGTGGAAGCATTGGGTGGGCATGGGAGTTACAAAGTCAAACTCATCTGGCCTTTCTTTAGTTCTTTTTCTTTAGTACTCAACGTATAGAGAACTGATGGAAGTCCAGTAAAGTCTGGCATCCAATGCGGCTGCCATTTCTGATACACCAAATCGTTCCCATCTTTGTCTCCATGGTACTGAGATGTAAAAACCCACACCTATTACCGTACCAGCACTTTCGTTTCCCTGTTTCTCATGTGTGTAAAAACAAAAAAATGTGATCCCATATTCGAATGACCACCTCGCACTACTAGGCCCCGCAGGGGTAGTAGACCCTCCAGCCCAGAATCACTGGCTGACGGGCACCATTCCCATGCAGCCCCACGGCTGGCTCACAGGCAAATGCATGGGTCTGGATTTGCCATGAATGAAGCAATTTGGGGACACGGGACAAATGCCAAGAGCGGCAGCTGTCCAAAAGCTGATTAGAAAATTGCTCAGGACTGCCTACATTCAAAAGTAAGTTTCCAGTGACAAAATGTAATTTTCAAATTCAACTGTATTAATTCAAAGGACATAATTTCATTGGAGTAAAGTAGGGAGTGTACTGCATTCGAATGGGGACTATAGGAATAACAACTGCACCTTAGCAGCCCAATAGGCCATTACAGTTTAGAGAGCCTGATGTGGGGCTCGATCCCAGGACTCTGAGATCATGACCTGAGCCGAAGGCAGCAGCTCAACCCATTGAGCTACCCAGGCCCCCCATATCCTGTTTTTAATTTTTAAAGCATTGTATGTATATGTTTAAAAAATTTCAAACAGTATAGAAAGATCTAGTATGAAGTCTCTTTCCCCCACCCAATTCTGGCAACTCCTCAAAGATAACCACTTTTAATCCCTCCACAAAGAAAGTTATGATTTCAAATATTAAATTAATGTATACTTTTAAAAAAATCAAAGCATACAAGGTCATACCATAAGCACCATGTTCTTTTCCCCACTTTATAACGTATTTTGATCTTTCCCTATTTGTACATACAAACCTACTGTGTCCATTTTCATGGCTGCATACTATTCCATTGGGTGAAAATCACTTATGTAATCAGTTCTGTACTGATACACACCTGTGCCCAGTATTTTACTATTATAATAATGCTTCAACTGTCCATATTTACTGCCATCTTTTTTCAAGTAAATCAGTAATATTAAATGCCAAGGAGATACTTGGTGGAAGGTTATATGCATTTCAAATGTAGACAGATATTATCAAACCACCCTTGTATATCAACTATAGGTAGGGTCCTGCTCCTTGTACCCTTGATAACACCAGAAATGCCTTTCATATTTCCTCATCAGTGAGAGGAAAGAGCACATCAATTCTTGTTTTGTTACATTTCTTTACATTGCTCTAGGTGAGACTGAGCATCTTTCTAGTGCCTATCTTTATTTTTTAATGTGAACTAGCCATTTTTCTATTGCATTGTTTTCTTTTTCTTATTGATTTATATAGGCTCTGTGTAAATATGCCTTCTGTTACATGGATTGCACATTAACTCCCACTTTTTATAAAACAGTTTTTTATATTTATTGTGATTTTTTTTTCATCTTTTCTTACATGGCTGCTGTGTTTGTTTCTACTTGGAGAGGCCCTTCTAAGGCCAAGACTACAAACTGACTCTGAGTTTTTTCTTTGCATGTTTATGGTTGAACTTTTTAAGATCAAATTCTTTAATCCACCTGGAATTTATTTTGATGGAGAGGGATAAGATCACGATCCAGCTTTGTTTTTTTATTTTTTCCTAAAGACCCAATCAGTCATTATTTTCCAATGCATTATCTAGCTGGATATAATATGCCACTTTGTCCAATCCTGTCCCATCTCTATACTACCCTAGGTGTAATCTGGACTTTCTCCATTGTTCTGCTGAAGTGCATATCTATTCTCCAGTTCCAAGATGCTTAAAATTAGTCCCTCGACAAAGAAATTTTAGAAATTTTCTGGTTATTCTAGAATATTTTGTCTTCTATATCAGGGCTTATCAACAGAGGCACTATTAACATTTTGGGCTGGATAACTCTTTATTGTGGAGGGCTGTCCCATGCATTGTAGGATGTTGATCAGCAATCCCTGACCTGTACCCACTAGATGTCAGTAGCACCCCCCTAATTTAGACAACAATGTCTGCAGACATTGCCAGTTGCTCCTTGGGTTAGGGTGGAGGACAGAAGGCCCCCAGTTGAGAACCACTGTTTTAGATAAACTCAGAATCATTTTACCAGTGTTTGCACTCCCAGTCAATTCCCACTGATACCTTAATTGGGATGAAACTGAATTCATAGAGTAATTAAGATAATGTTATTATATTTAAGATATTATACTTAAGATATTATACTTATTCAATTAATATTGATGAAATTCAATCTTTATTATATTTGACCTTCCTATTCAAGCACCATGTATATCCTTCTACTTATTTACGCTTTTATGTCCTTCCAGAGAGTTTTAAGATTTTTAAAAATATATATAGGCTTTTATAATACTAAGTTCATTCCTAAGTACTTCACCTTTTATATTCCTTTATAAATGGGATTGGTTCTTGTGTTACTTATCTCCTCTAACCAGTCACTGATAAGAAAGCTATTCATAGGGGCGCCTGGGTGGCTCAGTGGGTTAAAGCCTCTGCCTTCGGCTCAGGTAATGATCCCAGGGTTCTGGGATCGAGCCCCGCGGATCCCAAGCTCCTGGGATCGAGCCCCGCATCAGGCTCTCTGCTCAGCGAGGAGCCTGCTTCCTCCTCTCTCTCTGCCTGCCTCTCTGCCTACTTGTGATCTCTGTCTGTCAAATAAATAAATACAATCTTAAAAAAAAAGCAAGCTATTGATATTCAATATCCTACAACTAACCACAAGTTGAACTCCTACTGTATCTAATAGATTTGAAGGACATTCTGGTTTTTTCTAATGATACAATTTTCAGGAAATTCTAAGCATTTCTCTAAGCATACAATGTTATCCTCTGGAGAAAATCATCACTTTTGTTCCCTCATTTCCAGTACTTCTGTAGCTAGAGCTCCCCTGGCTCACTGCCTTGATTTAATACTTGCAGGAAAATCTGGATGATGGTGGTAATGAGGCAATCTTGAATCATTCTTGACTTTAATGGGAATACTTCCAGGATTTCACCCTTGAGGACAGTTCTGGCTGTGGCTTGAGATACATGTGTCTTAATCCCACTAGAGAAGGATCCCTACATTTATAGTATACCAAAAGTTTGTTTTTAAATCAGAAGGATTGCTAATTTTGCCAAACATGTCTTCCATCTCTGGAGATGACCAATGGCTCTCCTTTGGTCTAGTAATGTTGTAAAATAGATTATATTCCTAAATGCCCAAATATAACGTACTCTTGGAGACCATAAATCCACTTGGTTGCAATCTACACTATTATTCTTTTAATTTCTTATAGAATTCTACTTGTTAATATTTCGATCCCACATTTTTACATCAATATTTGAGAGTGAGAGTATTCTGTCATTTTTTTTTTTTGTGGTGCCCTGTTAAATTTTGGAATTAACGTTTAGGCTGGCGTGATAAAAACAAGCTGTACTTTCATTTGTTGTATATTTAAAACCAAATGTCTGTATTCAGTATGAAACCAGTCCTTAAAATAGTACAACCATTGTATAGAAATATGAGGCCTTTACATTAAAAAAAAAAGTCACATATACTTTTCATAGAGTCAACTTTTTGGAAAACTGAGTAAATTAAAATACACCTTTGAAAGCTAATCTGCATTGTGGTATTTTATGCAGAATTCAAAAATTGTAAGTATACTACTATTCACTTCCATTATAAATTAATAATGATGTATTTCAGCTATTTTCCCAATTTAGACAATTTTGCACGGAGATGTGCACTGTAACAGCCAGACCATGGAAATCTTAGCTCTCTTACGTACCTGCGCCCAAAGAAAATTAAATACATTCCCGATGCTTCCCATGCTCTGAACTCAGACACAATGGCTAAAAACCCTTCTTTCTGATTCTCAGAAAACCAGTGAAACGGAAAGCTCGCGGTTCCGGTGGCCACCACAGCCTAAGTGATTCACAGGGTTTTCCAGGTTTCCAGAGGATCCAGGAAGGATGTCGAACGCCCACGTCTGCGAGAGTTCTACAGGGTTCATTCCCTCCAACGCACCTGTCACCACGACAACCTCAGAACGGGCACCCCTCTCTCACACATACATGGCCAGTAATACACGTCTGATGAGGGGAGGGACGCAGGAATCATGAAAGGGTTTTCATATCACCAAGATGAATGGCCTGCTTAGGTCCCTCCCACTGGGGGTCCCTCCTGCCTGGCTCCTTCCCACCTGGGGTCTTCCCACCTGGGTCCTCCCTACCTGGGTTGCTCCGCAGGCGGCTCTCTGCAAGCTCAGAGATGGCTCCAGCTGTTGAAGTCTTTTTCAGTCGAACCACCCCGGAAGCGGCGGTACTTCCCGGTTTGTTGAGCATGTCCTCGCTACTGGCCCTCTTGAGCTAAGAGACAGAAGGACAGAGGAGGAGAACGTATACTGTCAGTAAGGAGTGCTATAAGCCAAGAAAGCACCAAGCAGTACCACCTGCCCAGTGGTTGAGACGCAGTAAAGGCACTTGTCAGAGCACGACCGTGTGCGGCAGAAAAATGCAAACCAAATAAACCTGCGTCTATCATTTACAATATGATCTTCCACTATGTTTCAAAGAATATTATATATAAATATTATGCATATGAATATTACGCATCATGTCACATTTCAAATAATGAGGTTTTTTTTTTAAAGCTGCTTTTCTGTTTTGGTTGTTTTTTTGTTTTTTTTTTTTAAAGATGGGAGCCTATGAAGAAAGAACTGTGAGATGCACAAAAAGCAAGGTGAGGGTAATGCACAAAAAATTAAAGGGCAAGAAAAAACAGCTTAAAAATATATTTCTCAATTCTGGACATGTATATATGTGTATATATGTATACATACATAGATAGATATACACGCACATATGTATACGGAGGAAGGAGAGGGATGATACCATATGCTCCACACCATGCACTCTGTATAAGATCTCACACAGACAACATGTTCAGAGGGACGAGAGGTACCTTCTGGAGGCCAGAAGAACACTGCTAATGGAGGACAGAGAGAAAGGAGAATCTCTCTGCTCCTTTTCTGCTTTCCTTCCTGTCCTGGAAGCAGCGTAACAAATGCTTGTTGAAAGGAATTAAAGACTAAGAGTTGGGAGCCCCTCAACGAGCTCACAGTTCTGGCCCAGGTAAATGACATTCACGGTTCATGAGAAACACTGCAAATACATTTTTGCAATCATGGTAAGTCTTCTGGGAAGAGTATTTCTGAAGAGGACTAGTATTAAAAGGCTGGAGCCAGGCAGATGCCTGGAACCATTCTGAATTGATCTGACATCTGAAGAAAAGGCATGAAAATGCCCTCAAGTCCATGGAGACTGCCCACCACTCGGGCTGACAGACCAAAGTCCGGCCCCGCACTGCGGCACTAACTTCAGGGTCATTTACTGACGATTGGGTGTTTATATATTTGCACACAAACACAAATTTCCACTTTTGCATTGTTTAGATTTTGGGGTATTACTCCACACACCCCAGAATGGCTTGAAGGAGAAAACAAAACAAAACAAAATGAAACCAAGTGTTGGTGAGGTTGGGAAGCACCTGGAACTCTCTGCTGGCAGAAGTATGAACTGGTAAGATGCTTTGTAAAACTGTCAGGATCTACTAAATGGAATATCTGCACCCTGTGATTCAGCCAGCCCACTCCTAATTCTGTATTCAAGAGAAATGAGTATGTAAGTTCATCAAAGGGACATTCACAGCAGCTTGATTTACAACAGCCCCAACAGAACAACCCAAATGACAGTCAACAGAAGGGGCAAATTAAATAATGATTTAGCATACAATGGAAATTACACAGTAAAAGAAGAAGAAGGAGGAGGAGGAGAAATACTGATACACTAATAAATGCATGGATCCCACAGGCATGCTAAGTCAAAGAAACTAGACACAAAAGAGTATAACCATATTTGGGTAAAACCAAATGACGGTGATAGAAGTCAAAATACTGTTTACCTCTGGAGGAGTTACTGACTAGAAGGAACCCTCCAGGGGTGCAGAATGTTCTTTTTCTGTCTTTTCTTTTTCTTTCTTTTCTTTTCTTTTTTAGATTTATTTATTTATTTGGGGGGCAAGATCAGAAGAAGGGGAAGGGGGAGAGGGAGAGAGAGAGGATCTCAAGCAGAGTCCCCAATGAGCCCAGAGCCTGATGAGGGGCTTGACCTCATGACCTTGAGATCCTGACCTGAGCTGAAATCAAGTCTCAGTCTCAACCGACTGAGACTCCCAGGCGCCCCTGGAATATTCTATACTTGCCTTGGTGGTGGTTAAACAGATATAAACACATGTAAAAAAAATTCAGTGAGCTGTACAGTTAAGACCGAGATTAACCAGCTCCACATACTTTGTTGTAAGTATGTTTGGCCTCAACAAAAAAGAAAAGGAAAATGAGGGGTGGGTTGTAATTTGGGTAAAGCCCTGGTTCCCTTGCAAATGCTAGTCTGCTTTTTTCCTTTTCCCCTCATTGTTCTTTTAGAAATTTTTTTATTGTGGTAAACTATACCTAACATAAAATTGGCCATTTTATTTTATTTATTTATTTATTTATTTATTTTGGTCTGATGGTTGTTTATTGGAAATAACAGAGCATTTCAACTTTCAGTCTCTGCCATCTTTACTGTATGGCTTTAGGCTCATCGTTTGTTTTTGTTTTTATATATTTTTTTCCAATTTATTTATTTTCAGAAAAACAGTATTCATTATTTTTTCACCACACCCAGTGCTCCATGCAAGCCGTGCCCTCTATAATACTCACCACCTGGTACCCCAACCTCCCACCCCCCCGCCACTTCACACCCCTCAGACTGTTTTTCAGAGTCCATAGTCTCTCATGGTTCACCTCCCCTTCCAATTTACCCAAATTCCCTACTCCTCAAAATGGAGCCATATTAGTGAGTCCTGTAGCAGAAACAGGGAATGTGTGTGTCTTTTTTTTTCCTTTTGCAGTCTAACAAGGTGAGGAAAATCACATTGTTTGAGTAAACTTAAAACATCAACTTCCTTCATTACTGAGCTAAATATTTTATCCTAATAAGACAGAGGAAAAAGGAAAAAACAAAAACAAATCCAAAAAAAACCGAAAAACTTCATTTCCAGAAAAACAGAATGGTGAAGAGACATTTCAAAGTAGCCTGTGCCTTTGGCTGGGGTGAGGACGGGGCTGGGGGCTAGGGGAGGGTTAGTGCAAAATACTGTCTAAACAGAAACCGTATAATAAGTAACTTCCTAGAAAAGCCTCTATCTTTGTCACATCTTTGAAGTTCTGCCATCTAGGCCTCATGAGCACAATGTTTGGCCCAGATATTAAGCTCTGGGACATTATCAGGCCCTCTGCAAGATGGGAGGGCGCACTCCACAGTGCTCACCTTCAAGGGCAGAGGGCTCTAGAACTTTCTGGGGGCCTAAGAACCAGACAAGTGGGTGGTTCTCTGTCCCACACTTGCTGAAAAGAATGCACAGAAGCAGCCCTATTCACTTTGGTTGTGAAAACAGATCTCCATAGCACTAGTAATTAGTACCCACAGGGAGGATTTCTTTTCTCCCAGACTCTATATATTAAAGTCAGCATTAATGATCCTTACTGTGCAAGATGGAAAAAGTAACAGGCAGGGAAAAAAAGACTATTTTTTCAAGATATCAAGAAGACGAGTTTCAAATTCATTTTTAGCCCCCCAAAAGCATGAATGTAGCATTCAATGATCTAGTCCATGAATCACATACACAAAAATGTGTTAATCAGGCCTTAGTCATATCAGGGTTCACTCAGTATATTAGACATTATACCTAAAGCAGAAGAACCTCTTCCCCCAGAGAGAGGATACTTCTAAGATTTTCCATCCCCATCTTAAATAATAACCAACTATGTACTTACTGCAAAGGCTCTGGCTTCTCGTGCCTCCGGGGAGCTGCTGACCTCAATCAGCAAGTCAGCCGCACTATTCTGGGGTTTGGTGCTGGCCGGGGAGGAAAACCACACTCAAGGGGCCCAGGCAGTGAGCATCTGAGCAAAGCTTCACTCAGGAGGCAGGCGGGCTCCAAGGCTTCTGACAGCCTCCCCCCACCCCACCCCTCCCTGCTCCCTCTCCCTCTCCCCCTCCCTCCCTCTCTCTCTCTCTCTCTCTCTCTCTCACACACACACACACACACACACACACAGCAAAATCACTTCTCTCCTACCGGTTCCTGAATACTTAATTTGTACCTCTCTAAAACACAAGGATTTAAAAACATGGGCTGACTAGCATGTTGCTCTTTCAAACCTGAGATATCAAACAGAAGGGAAAAAAAAAGAAAAGAAAAATAAAAAGCTAGTCTGTCTTCAAAGGTGTGTTTGCCTCAGGGCCCCTCACTTGCCATAACCTGTGGGCTGTAGCATGTTCTAGGTGGGATGGGGAAGTCAGGCTAGCTCAGGAAACCTTTCAAAGCAGGCAGTTCTTGTGAGCTGAGTGAAAACGTTCTCAGAGATGAAGCACCTAAACCTCCAAGCCTCTGGTTGTTGGCTGAAATTCCCTTTTTTTCATTCTAAATATTTTCATACCTAGTTTTGAATTCAGAGAATTCCAGAATTACGCACACCCTCCCAAAACCTGAGGTCCACGTGTCCTGCTACTTTGGATGGTCTGCACGCCCCAGTGACGATGAGCCCTGCCTGTAAAAACAGGGAAGGAATTCGTGAAGGTAAACAAGCAACATGGGTCCTATCTGCCCTCAGCAAGAACTGTAGTCATCGGGGCTGAGCTTAGTCACTGCCACGAGGTGGAGGTTTATTGCGATTATACTGGATAATAAGGGTGAGATTTAGCCAAGTAGCTCTTACACGGCACGGAGCCTTTACTTAGGAGACAGCATGAGTCTGCAGACACTGAGTCCCACCTCATATGCAGACTTTGCCTTTTTTTTTTTTAAGATTTTGTTTGTTTATTTGACAGACAGAGATCACAAGGAGGCAGAGAGGCTGGCAGAGAGAGGAGGAAGCAGACTCGCCACGGAGCAGAGAGCCCGACGCAGGGCTCAATCCCAGGACCCTGGGATCATGACCCGAGCCGAAGGCAGAGGCTTCAACCCACTGAGCCACCCAAGCGCCCCAGACTTTGCCTTTCTAACAACAGATCACAGTAAGGGGCTGTGGCCATGCAGTTAAGAGCTGGCCTTCCCCTGTGGGCACTGTTCTTACAAACGTGGCCCCATGCCACCCGGGCAAACGCCTCTGCCTTTGGTGGCCTTCCCTCTTGAAGAAAGCAGGGGACAATGCATGGGACCTGCTCTCACTGGAGAATATCCATCTTCCCAGGGCGGGGCAGGGGCAGGGGAATAAGGGGACCTAACTCACCTGGGTGTCATCTCTCCCCCACCCTAACCCCACCACTAGCTTAAGCAAAAGAACAAATTTATTGGCTTGACTAACTGGATAGTCTAAGGATGCATTTGAGCTGGCTTTCAGCCAGGAGACCGGGAGGTTCCAAAGTCATCAGGAACCTGTTTTCATCACCTTTCAGCTCTGTTTCCCCAAGTTCAATGCATTCAAACATGGTGCCCTTGGGATGGGAAAGCCTTTTCCGGCAGCACTGCATGATTAGAAGTCTAGGGCATTCAAGACCTCAGAAGACAGGCACTCCTCAGAGAAGAACCTCAGAGTGAGACCCTCTCCAGCCCCATGGTAAGGGAGAGGGACCTGGGTGACTGACAGCCCCACTAGTTGTAAGAAGAGCAGTTCCCAAAAGCAAAAAAAAAAAATGCTGGACTGGCAAAAAAAAAATACAGGCTAGTGCGCTGGCTTAAGCCTGCCTGTCTGTCTTTCTTTCTTTCTTTCTTTCTTTTTTAAGATTTTATTTATTTATTTGACAGACAGAGATCACAAGTAGGCAGAGAGATGGTGGGGACAGGCTCCCCACTGAGCAGAGAGCCCAATGTGGGGCTCGATCCCAGGACCCTGGGATCATGACCTGAGCCAAAGGCAGAGGCTTAACCCACTGAGCCACCCAGACACCTCTGGCATAAGGCTTTCATGTGATTGCATCTTACCAATCAGACCATAAATCTATTACCAGAAGGACATACACAAAGTGTTCAGGGTGGCTATTGTGTGTCATTTCTTTTTTAAATTCACACTGTATTCTCTAGATTTTCTAAAAATTAATAAAAAATTACTAAATTGTATAATAACACAATACATCTAAATAAGTTATTGTATGCTAAACAAGTTCTGCTTATGAGTGAAAATATGTATAGAATATCTATGAATAAATCTGGTAAGAAAATTGCAATCACACCCCCCACCCCCAAATCGATAACATTTTACTGAGTAACAGAATAGAGGACTGAATGAAAAAAACATACCAACATACCATGATATTGATTCTGCACAAAATAGTTATATAAATGTATTATAATTCCAATAAAAATTCTAACACGATTAAGAGTTATGAAAATGATGCCTTATAAAACTATCCTAAAATGTACCTGGTAGAGTAATTCTTCCCTATAGAAGATATAGAATAATTTATTCTTCTCTGTAGAAGAAAATTGTTGAAAAAAATATGAAAAGAGACTTGTACTGCCAGATATTAAAAGAGACCAGAGAAGTAAAATAATTGCAGTGTTGTGGTTCAGGAATAGAAACATCGTAAATGGATCACGACAAATCCCAAAATAAAAATTAAGATAAAGATAGCATTACTAATCTGAGGATTAAAAAAATGGATTGTTTTTAAAAATGGCATTGGGAAAATTGGCTAAACATTTAGAGAGAGAGAGAAAAAAGACTTTTACCTCATACTATGTATCCAAATGATTTCTGATAGAATAAAAATTTAAGTGGAGAAAAAAAAAAAGAAGAAGCATTATCAGAACTAGAAGGAAAGAGGTGGTTCAGTCATTAAGCGTCTGCCTTTAGCTCAGGTCATGATCTCCAGATTCTGGGATCAAGCCCCGCATTGCGCTCCCTGCTCAATGGGAAGCCTTCTTGTCCTCCAACTCCCCCTGCTTGTGTTCTCCCTCTCTCTCTGTGTCGAATAAATAAATCAATCTTTAAAAAAAAGAACTAGAAGGAAAGAGAGGAGATTGTATATCTGAACAAGGTGAGCAAGGCCTCTCTGAGCCCACACACAAAGGCAGAATACATAAAAAAAGACAGATTTGACTTTGAAAATAAAAAGCCTCCGCGAATAACGAAAATCCTATAAATAAAACAAAGATGCCAATGACAAAATGAGACAAACATCTCTGCACCTCTGGTTCAGTTATTCCATTTGTAGGAACGTATCCTATGACAATAATCATGGATGAATGCAAAACTGTATGTGCAGGAGTTATAAACTGATCCTCGATTGTAACAATGACAACAAAGGAAAGAATTGAAAGTCTAATTGGTTACATTATGGTTTATCCATGTAATTAAACACCATGCAGCCATTAAAAGTGATACTATATCAATATTCCCTATGACACAGATGTAAAAATCCTTAACAAAGCACCAACAAACCAAATTTAGCAACATATCTAAGGGATTATATACCAGGACCAAGTGGGATTTACCCCAGGAATTCAAGGTTGGTCCAACATATGACAACCAATCAACATAATACACCATATTGATAGAATGAAGGACAAAACCACAGGATTTTTCCAATAGAGGCAGAAAAAGCATTTGACAAAATCCAATGCCCTTCCATAATAAAAATATTCCATAAACCAGGAATAAAAAGGAAATTCCTCAACCTGATAAAGGCCAACAATAAACACCACACTTAAGGGTGAAAATCAGAAAGTTTTCCTCTGACATCAGAAGCAAGATAGAGATGTCTCTGCTCTTGCCAGCCAAGGAAATAAGGCAATAAAAAGAAAGGCATCCAGATGGGTAAGAAAAGTATAACGATCTCTATTATCTAATGATCTTCTATGTAGAACATCTCAAAAAAATCTGTAACAAAACAGAGCTAATAAACTTATTCAGCAAGGTTGTAGGATACAAGGTCATTATATAAAAATAATTTTCAATTCTACATACTTGCAATGAACAATCCAAAATAATAACAAAGCAATTCTATTCACAATGACACCAAAAGGGAAGGCATACTTAGTAATATATTTAACAAATTATGTGCAGAGTTGTACATAAAAAACTATACAACATTGAAAAATGTTAAAGAAGTCTTAAATGGACTCTTGTGTTCATGTATTGTAAGACTTAAGAGGACAATATTCCTCAAATTGATCTACAGATTCAACACAATCCCTATCAAAATTCCAGTTTCTCTTTTTACAAAAATGGACAAGCTAATTCTATAGCTCATATGGAAATGCAAGGGACTCAGAATAATCAAAACAATCTTGAAAAGAAGAACAAAGCTGAAAGACTCTCACTTCCCAATTTTAAAACTTAATACAAAGACACAGATTGCATGGAGCACTGTGTGTTCTAAATCTTTATTACTTTTATAAAAAGGTTTATTTATTTATTTGACAGCAAGAGACACAGCGAGAGAGGGAACACAAGCAGGAGGAGTGGGAGAGGGAGAAGCAGGTTTCCCGCCCAGCAGGGAGCCTGATACGGGGCCTGATCCTAGGACCCCCGGACAATGACCTGAGTCGAAGGCAGATTGTTAACAACTGAGCCACCCAGGAGCCCCAAAGCACTGGGTGTTCTAAAACTTACTACAAAGCTATAGCAATCAACCCTGTTTGGTACTGACACAAGGACAGACATATGTAGATCTGTAAAATAGAACTGAGAGTCCAGAAATGAACCCATACTTTTAGGGAAGGTGATCTTTGACATGAGAGCCAAGACCATTCAATGGGGTAGGAGCAGTCTTTCCAACAAATGGTGCTGGCCAGCTGGATATTCATATTCAAAAGAATGAAACTAGACTATTTCATATTATATACAAAATTACCTCAAAGATGTAACAGCTGAAAACATCTTAGAAGAAAAGTTTAAGTGTAAAACTTCATGACCTTGGATTTGTAATGTTTTCATAGAGATCTTAAACACAAGTAACAAACAAAAAATTATGTAAATTAGCCTTCCTAAAGATTAAAAACTCTTGTGCTGCAAAAGGCAGTGAAAAGATGACCCATATATAATAGAAGAAAATATTTGTAAGTCATATATCTGATATATGGGTCTGTTCTCCAGAACATGTAAAGAACCCTTACAACTCAATAATAAAGCGGCAAGTAACTCAACTAACGAATGGGCAAAGGATTCAAATACATACATCTCCAAAGAGAACATAAAATATACAAATGGCCAGGGCGCCTGGGTGGCTCAGTGGTTAAAGCCTCTGCCTTCAGCTCAGGTCATGATCCCAGTGTCCTGGGATCAAGCCCCGCATGGGGCTCTCTGCTCAGCGGGGAGCCTGCTTCCTCCTCCTCTCTCTCTCTGCCTTCCTCTCTGCCTGCTTGTGATCTCTGTCAAATAAATAAATAAAATCTTTTTAAAAAATATACAAATGGCTGATAAGCACATAAAAAATGTTCTTGGGCATTAGAGCTAGGCAAATCAAAGCCACAATGAGATACCACTTCACACCTACCAGTAATGGGTACCGCCAAATAGATAATAACAAGCATTGCCAAGGTTATGGGAAATCAGAACCCTCATCCATTGTTTGTGGGACTGTAAAATGCTGTGACTACTGTGAAAAAACAGTTTGGCAGTCCCTCAAAAAGTTAAGCACAGAGTTACCATTATGGCCTACAATTCTACTCCTTGCCCCTAAAAAACTGAAAATAAGAATTCAAACAGAAATCGGTACACAAATATTCATAACAGCACTATTTGTGATGGGCAAATGGTAAGGGGAAAAAAAAAACCCAAATCGATCAACTGATAAATGGATAAACACAATGTATATCTATACAACGGGATATTATTATCAGTAAAAAGGAATAAAGTAAAAAAAAAAAAAGAAAGAAATGTTCATCCGTGCTACAACGTAGATGAATCTTGAAAATTTTATATTGAGTGAAAAAAGCCAGACACAAAAAGCCACATACTGTATCAGTACATTCATATGAAATTTCCAGAATAGGCAAATCCCTAAACACAGAAAGTAGATTAGTGGTTTCCATGGGATGAAGGGGGGGCACAAAGGGAGAGTGACTGCTAACAGTTCCAGGATTTTGGAGGAGGTGGTGGGGTGACAAGAGGTTCTGGAATTTGATAATGGTGACTGTTGTGCAAGTTTGTGAAATACAAGAAAACCACTGTACCTATACTTGAAAAGGTGAATTTTATAGTAAGTGAATTATACCTCAATTTCTAAAGTAATACTGTAAAATATCTGATGATACAGAATAATGATAACCTAGGGGAAAATAGACTATAAATGGTGTGTATAGTAGGAGGCCATATTCACTGAGGTAAAAGAAAAAGAGACTTAAAGAAACTTTATATATTAAAAATGGCTATTCATGGCACCCTTGTTGAAGATCAGTTGGCCATGGAGGCATGGATTTATGTCTTATTCTATTGGTTTATATGTCGGTCTTTATGCCAGTACCATACTATTTTAATTACCATAGATTTGTAGTTTATTTTATTTTAATATTATTTATTTATTTATAGAACATGAGCGGGAAATAAGATGCCCTATCTTTGTTCTTCTTTCTCAGGACTGATTTGGCTATTCCTGTTTTCTTTGTGGTTCTATATGAACTTTAGATTTTTTTTTTAATTTCTACAAAAAATACCACTGGGATTTTGATAGGGTTTACAATAAATCTAAATGGGGAAAGGATAGTTTCTTCAACAAATGGTGTTGGGAAAACTAGGTATCGACATCATAGGACAAAGCCAATGAGATTGGACACTTTACCATACATCAAATCAACTCAAAATGGATTAAAGACTGAAACATAAGACCCCAAACTCTAACACCCCTAGGAAAAAAAAAAACAGGGAAAAACCTTTGTGACATTGGTCTTGGTAATAATTTCATCCATATAACACCAAAACCACAGGCAACAAAAACAAAAATAAACCAGCAGAATCGTACCAAACTAAAAAGGCTTCTGCCCACAGAGGAAAAACAATCAACAAAGTAAAAAAGCAACCTACAGAATGCGAGAAAATATCTGCAGAACATAAATCTGATAAGGGGTTAATCTCCAAAATATACAACGAACTCTGACAATTCAATAGTAAAAAAACAAAACAACCCCCCCGAATACTTGATAAAAGATGGGCTAAGGACTTGAACAGACATTTCTTCAAAGACATACGAATAGCCAACAGATTATGTGAAAAAAGGATCAACATCACTAATCGTCAGGGACATGCAGATCAAAGTCACGGTGAGGTATCACCTCACACCTGCTGGGATAACTATCATAAAAAAAAACAAAACAAAACAAACTGAAAGACAGCGTTGTTGAGGATGTGGAGCAGTTGGAACTCTTGTACATTACTGGTGAGAATACAAAATGGTGCAGCCGCTGTGGAACAGTGTATAGTACCAAGGGTCCTCAAAAAATTAAAAGTAGAATGGCCTCATGATCCAGCAATCCCACTTCTGGGTATTTATCCAAAAGAAATGAAACCAGAATCTCTCCTGTGTTTACTGTGGCACTATGAGTAAGAGTGAGGATATGGAAACAACCTGAATGTCCACTGTCGGAGGAAGGGGTAAAGATGTGATATATGCAGACAATGAAATACCACTCAGCTTTGAAAAAGAAGACGAGTCTGCAATATTTAAGAACCTGGCTGAACCTTGACAGCATGCTGCTGAGTGAAATCAAGGAGTCACAGAAAGCCAAAAACTGCATGATCCCACTTACACGAGGTATCTAAAATCATCCAATTCATAAAATCAAAGAGTGGAATGGTGGTTGCCAGGGACTGGGGGAAAGGGCACATGGGGATTTACTAATCAATGAGCATCAAGTTTTAGCCAAGCAAGATGAATAAATTCTAGAGATCTGCTATCCAATAGTGGACCTATAGCCAACAATAATATATTATTGTACACTTAAAAATTTGCTAAGAGCTCAGGTTAAGTGTTCTTACCACAATAAAATAAAATTCAAAAGATAAAATAAATTACTAAAAAAGAGACAGTTATCTCTAGTTGGTAGTGTTAACTTCCCTTATGCTTTAAAGAGTCTTCTCCACTAATTGCGATGAATATGTAGGAGTTTTACAATTTAAAAAATACTGTTTAAGGGGCACCTGGGCGGCTCAGTGGGTTAAAGCCTCTGCTTTCGGCTCGGGTCATGATCCCAGGGTCCTGGGATCAAGCCCCACATCGGGCACCCTGCTCAGCACGGAGCCTGATTCCTCCTCTCTCCTCTCTCTGCCTACTTGTGATCTCTGTCTGTCAAATAAATAAATAAAATCTGAAAAAAATACTGTTTAAGCATAAGAGCAATTATCTATCATGAGAGCATCAGACTCTCAATACTGATGGCTTATACTGCAGAAAGTAAGTTCATTTGACCCAAGGAAGACTTTCTTAATTGCAGAAATAATTAAAGCCTGGATGAGACATCCTTTGCAGGGGCCACGAAATCTCTACTCTTGGATGGTCTAGAACAGGGTAAGACTGGCCTGCAGTGGCATGTCCGGTTGCTCATCTGCATGGAGGCTGGGCCGTGTCAGGGTGGTCTAGATCCAAGAGCTGGATGGATGAATCCAGACCAGTGCTGAAGGAAACCTCTGTGCGGGCTGAGCTCCTGTGTGCCTCAGTGGGAAACCCGCCAGTTCTCCAAAGAACAGAATTCCCTAAACCTTAGCCAAAAATGGAAGCCTAAAAATGCTCTGTTTTGCTCTTGCAAAATGAATTTATCAGCTCTAAAAATAACTAGGACAAAGCCAAAAGATGAAAGTGACTCTGAATGGGTTGCAAAGACATGTGTGTCAAATGTTTACAAAGACCATCACAGTCAGATCCTTAGGACTCTTGGACCCAAGAGAATCTGTTATGAGGCAGCACGAAAGGACACACGCCCAGGAGTGAAAATGGTGAAGATCTTATCTTCATGGGTCTCTAAGCTTCATCCAGTCAGCAAGAGATCCAGTCTTCATTAGCGCAAAGGGATTATAAATATAAATTGTTTATATGATAATTTCAGTAGGTCGTAAGGAATATGTTAATCTACTAACTAAATACAATCTGGAACTTGACACATGCACGTAGTATAGAAATACGTCGCCTTCTTTGTAAATATCTATCAAGCCTGACCGTAAACTACTCATTTTAACAGGAACTTGACTTCTATGTTAACCTAACCATCTCTCTCGATGACTTTTTAATTTAGTTTTAAAGCATAACATTTCACTGTGAGAAATTACACAGAGAGAAGTAATTACAGAGGGAGGCACAGCATACTGGGCAAGTCGTGGTTAGGGAAGTTGGCCTTCTGAGCTAAGCAGCGAGGTTCATCACACGGTCCCCCAAGAAACATGAAGGGGAGGCTCTTTCTGCAAACGCATGACTGGGGACAAGAAGTTTCTTGGCTTACAAGTTACCATACGCTGATACATTTTCTTTTGAAAAGGCCCCCCTGCAGTGCCTGATTAATTCACACGCCTGAATCCTGAGAGGTCTGGCAGCCAAGAGGTATGTCTGGCTCTAGAGATGGACCCTCCCTGCTGTCCTCCGCCGCCCCTGCCCCACCCCCACACTGACCACCTTCTGCATGGTGTAGCACACCTGCCGCCCACACTTCCCTCCCCAGCGGAGTGAGAATGCTGAGTGAGGCTGTGCATATGTTTGAATTTGTTTAATTAGCCAGGAATAGGAAAGCAGCGACTCTTTTGGTTTCCAAGCAGATGTGAAACTAATTTTGGGAAAGAACAGGAGCCCCAGAGAGTTCGAACAATGACTCAGCTTCAGTCCCTCACAATTCCCATCACACTTGGGGATATGCCCATCAGCGATGCTGCTGCCACCAGGATTCTGAATCTGAACAACGCCTCTCAGACCTCTGTTCTTCTTCTGGTTGTCCCACTACCACACTCCCTCTGGCCTAGTGTGCTCCCCAGTCTCAGGTCCTTTCCCTCCCCTGCCAGACTCATAGTCTCCCACCTCCCATTTGAACCCCAAGATCCTTCCACCATGCTCCCCACCAGTCCCCGGATGTCTTTACTAAGGCCCTGCTCAGGCAGCCACCAAATCAGGGATTGCCAAATCATATATTCTTTGTTGCCGACCTGGGTCTCCCAGTGGAACTATAAAGACAGAACCTGGGGTGCCTGGGTGGACTCAGTGGGTTAAAGTCTCTGCCTTCAGCTCAGGTTGTGGTCCTGGGATGGAGCCCCGCATAGGGCTCTCTGCTCAGCAGGGAGCCTGCTTTCCTTCCTCTCTCTCTGCCTGCCTCTCTGACTACTTGTGATCTGTCAGTCAAATAAACAAAAAAAATCTTAAAAAAAAAAAAAAGAACCTGCCTAAGGCCATGTGGCCCTAGGTATCTCTGAGCAATTGATTTATGTAACTCTAACTGGCTTCCTATTGAACCTTCCAAAAAAAAGCATTTATGTGGGACGCCTGGGTGGCTCAGTTGGTTAAGCAGCTGCCTTCGGCTCAGGTCATGGTCCCAGCGTCCTGGGATCGAGTCCCGCATCGGGCTCCTTGCTTGGCCAGGGAGCCTGCTTCTCCCTCTGCCTCTGCCTGCCACTCTGTCTGCCTGTATTTGCTCTCGCTTCTCTTTCTATGACATATAGATAAAATAAAAATCTTTAAAAAAAAAAAAGCATTTATGTTTAAGAATATCTTGGTCAAGCCAGGTGGCTCAGTTGTTAGGTGTCTGCCTTCAGCTCAAGTCATGATCCCAGGGTCCTGGGATGGAGTCCACCATAACATCTGGCTCCCTGCTCAGCGGGAAGCCTGCTTCTCCCTCTCCCACTCCCCCTGCTTGTGTTCTCTCCCCCAACCCCGTCAAATAAATAAAATCGTAAAAAAAAAAAAAAAAAGGATATCTTGGACAAGTTTAATTCAGAAGGGGAGGGTCATTAGTTTGCCTGGGAACATGGGTCAAGCCTTCTTCTCCAAGTCAGCCTTAGCATTAACAAAGCTGATCTCCAATCTCCATCAGTCTGATTCCTGTCTCATGTTTTGTTTGTTTTTGGGTTTTTTTTTTTAAGGATTTTATTTACTTATGAGAGAGACACAGAGAGAATGAGTTGGAGGGACAGAGGGAGAGGGAGAAGCAGACTCTCCACTGAACAGAGAGTCAACGTGGGGCTTGATCCCAGGACCTTGAGACCAAGACCCAAGCGGAAGGCAGACACTTAACCCACTGAGCCACCCGGGAGCCCCCTGACTCATGTTTCTTTGCTGATTTTGAGCTATATTTGTGATGGTGTGGTGGAGAAGAATGATGTCAACAGTAATTTTCCAAACCCTGAGCAACCGCCTTTGATCTCTGGTCCCACCTTCCCTGGTATACAGAGGGGCCTTCCCTAAATCCACAGTAAGTGGAAAGAAGAAATGAATACAGAAAAAAACAGAAGTTAATGAAATGAAAACATTTTTTAGAATGGTCTAGAAGATGAAAAAAACTGAAATTAAAAACAAGAGAAAGGATGTAATTACATGTATGGATTTGTAAATTAGGCGAAACAGATAATTTTCTAGGAAAACACAGATTACCAAAATTAACTCAAGAAGAAACAAACACACAGAGAAAAGGCAAAGGATAAGAAATGGCAATTCACAAAAGGAAAAATACTAATAAAAATGTGAAAAGATGCTTAGTCTACCTAGTATCCAACAAACATGAACTAAATCCATGTAATGTTTTAAAGTCCATCTCATGGACTAATATATTTGAAAGGGATAAAAAGTGTTAGCAAAAATGTGGGAAATACACACTTTCACACAATTGCGTGTATGGCTCCTGGGAGGCAGTTGGAGTGGAGATTGTAAAGAGGGCTTTCCATATTTTACTCTATTTCTATATTTGAATTTTTTAAGAATGTGTTTTTTGTTTTATACCTGAAATTTGAACAGTGGAATTCCTAAATCCATATGAATTCCGCAAGAATTGATACCAAAGTATTTATTGTATGTTTAAGATCGGAGAACAAAGTAATTTGAAATGAGGAGATAGATTGTAAAATAGTTTATGGATCTGAAACAGGTGTAGAAAAGGAGAAACAGAAAAATAAGCAACCAAGTGCAGACTGCATATGATACCCAAAACAGCACATGCAAAAACAAGAGCTCCCTGAGGACAAAAACTCTGTTCTAGTCACTGCATATCCCTCTGCCCCTTACAGAGTGCCCAGAACAGAACACTAGTCAATGTTTGCTGAATCAATGAAAGAAAAATGGAACTAAGAATATCAGAAGGTACTCTGGGAATTTCAATTTCAAAAGAAGCAAATGAAACAATTCTGCTCACATATATTTCCCAAATTTGAAATGTAAAATTATTTTCACTGAAATCCTATTATATTCTAAATGTAATCAGCAAGTTTGCAATTTAGAATTGCGCTGGTCATTTTTCTGCAGCTGACATTCAGTTAAAAGAATGTGGTCCATCTTGGTTAGTCTTTTACTACCTTTTCACAATATACTGTCACCATACTCATGTGCTGGTATTTATAGTTGTTAAAATTCACAGTTTTGGGGGTGCCTAGGTGGCTTAGTCAGTTGAGTGTCTGCCTTTTGCTCAGGTCATGATCCTGGGTCTGGGGATCGAGCCACACGTAGGACTCCCTGCTTTGTGGGGAATCTGCTTCTCCCTCTGCCCTGTACTCACACTCTCTCTCTCTCTCTCTCTCTCTCTCTCTCAAGTAAATGAGTAAGATCTTTTTTAAAAAATTCACAATTTTCACCTTTTTCTACTTTGTAGCATTATATATGTTCAGGAAATTTAACATAGCAAAGTGGATCAATGAAATGTAAAAGACAGGTTGTGAGTGATATAAATATGACTCTTGGGGCACCTGGGTGGCTCAGTGTGTCAAGCTTCTGCCTTCAGCTCAGGTCATGATCTCGGAGTCCTGGGATCGAACCTCGCATCAGGCTCTCTGCTTATTAGCAGGGAGCATGCTTCCCCCCTTCTCTCTCTCCGTCTCTATGCCTACTTGTGATCTCTGTGTCAAATAAACAAATAAAAATCTTTTAAAAAAGAAAAAAATATGACTCCTAACAATGGTAAGATCACTACTGAACAGGACTAAGATGCGAGGTGGAAAGATGCGTGTCCTGTAGGTCGAGTGATATGCCACACAGGCACTTAAAAAAGGGGAGTGCAAATAGGAGGTACACCCGCAAAGGCTGAAAAATTGGGAGTTTATTGGACCATTCACCCATTTGCTCCTAAGCTAGAGCATTTCACTGCTTTTTTTTTTAAAGATTTTATTTATTTATTTGACAGAGAGAGATTACAAGTAGGCAGAGAGGCAGGCAGAGAGAGAGAGAGTGGAGGAAGCAGGCTCCCTGCAGAGCAGAGAGCCTGATGCGGGACCCGATCCCAGGACCCTGAGATCATGACCTGAGCCGAAGGCAGCGGCTTAACTCACTGAGCCACCCAGGCGCCCCATTTCACTGCTTTTATGAAGCTTCGGAAGGAGTGGCAGTAAACCACAAATGTCTTTCGTGTCACTTTCAATGTACAATGGCCTCTTTGGTAAACCAAATGAGCTCTGCCTCAAGGGCAAAATAATGTTTCTCAGTGCAAAACCGATGCATTCGTCACCAAAGGAAAAGAACAAAACTCCTGAGGCCTCGCTTAAAGTTGCCCTCTTCAGAGATAAAACACATTCAGACACACACTAATGAAACGTCTTCAGGAAGAGTCCCAAAGTTAATATACGTGTATTTTGGTCAGCAAGAACACAGATTGAGATATTAGCAAAATTCCTCCATCAAAAAATGCACCGAACCTCAAGGAATCCCAATGGCATGCCACGGGGAAGAGGAACTGTGAGCCTACATGTGGGCTGCCAGGTAATTTCAATTTACCATTGACTGGAACCTCTGTGGATGAATCAGTGCCTTTCATGTGTGAGGTTCATATTCAAGGACCGAGGCATGCAGTGGAGAAGGAGCCCAGGGACCTGTTGTGTGGGCAGCCAGGAAGAAAAGAGCTGCTAAACAGAATAATTGCACTGGGTACCAATCTACACCACGGCTGTTTTTCTCTAGAACGCTGATGATCTAAATAATCGGATCTTCATTTGGTACTGAAAAAAGGATAAACATTTTGAATCAAACCGCAGTCACAGACAATCTGTCTTTTCAGTGTGTGGTAGGACAGGGAGTACCAGGGTTTGCTTTCTGCTCTGGAATTCACTGCCTGTTAAAGCGAAAGGCATTCACATGGATATCAGAAATGAGGAACAATATAAAACTGTATCTTCCTGACACTGAGAAGGCCAAAAAAGGCAATTTCTAGGATCTCAAATGACTGGCTTCCATAGTATAGGTTAAAAATCTATGTTTAGGGGCGCCTGGGTGGCTTAGTGGGTTAAAGCCTCTGCCTTCGGCTCAGGTCATGATCTCAGGGTCCTGGGATCGAGCCCCGCATTGGGCTCTCTGCTCAGCAGGGAGCCTGTTTCCCTCTCAAACTCTGCCTACTTGTGATCTCTCTGCCAAATAAATAAATAAAATCTTAAAAATAATGAAAGAAATCAATATTTGGAACAGCCTGAATCCTAGCCAAAATATCGTGATTTCTTTTTTTTAATGCTAGAATGTTTTAGGACAACCCGATGGGACCAAACTATAAGTAGCTAAGTCTCCACCAGTTCGACTTCCCCAGTGGTGGGACAGTTTTCTTTACAAATTGAATAAATTTGGGCACCTGGGTGGCTCAGTGGGTTAAGCCGCTGCCTTCGGCTCAGGTCATGATATCAGGGTCCTGGGTTCGAGCCCCGCATCGGGCTCTCTGCTCAGCGGGGAGCCTGCTTCCTCCTCTCTCTTTCTCTCTCTGCCTGCCTCTATGCCTGCTTGTGATCTCTCCCTGTCAAATAAATAAATAAAAATCTTTAAAAAAAATAAAAAAAAAACAAATTGAATAAATTTTACATATATTATTGCATCCTTTGAAACTACACGGAAATGCTGCAAAGCAATATAAACAAGCATTTTGGGATGGCGAACTCCCTCCGGCATGAGAGACAGGAGATCAAGCTGGAAAGCAAGACAGGGAGCAAACCTCAAACCACTTTACCTGCCTTTGCTGAGGTGTTTGGATGCAGTAACCCTTAGCTGGGGAGAACAATTTAGGTAAAGAAGCAAAATGACCAGGTTCACATTTCGGAAAGACTGCTCTGATATCAGTGTGGAGGACAAATATAAGGGAGTATGAGTGGAGGCAAGGAACCACCCAACAGGCAATTTAAACACCTTTGATGAGAAATAACCATCTAAGAGTATGACAGCAAAATTCAAAGGAGGTGGAATCAAGAAGATACTGCCATGGAAATAACAGGACTTGATCACCAGTTGGATCTGGGGGAGGAAGAAGGAGTCTCCTGGTTTGGGCACAATTTGTTGAGATTGGGAAAACAGAAGGTTGGCCATGTGTACTGGTTATCTACCACTGTGCAACAAGTTACCCACAAAATTTAGCAGCTTAAAACAACTAACGTTTATTACCTCCCAGTTTCTGTGGGTCGGGAATCTAGAAGAGGTTCAGCTGGGTGGTTCTAGGTCAGGGTCTCTCATGAGCCTGCAGTCTGGATGTCAGCAGGGGCCGCATCATCTGAAGGCTTGACCAGGGCTGAAGTTGCACGGGGTTCACTCACATGCCTGGCAAGTAAGTGCTGGTGGTGGGCAGGAGATGTCAGTTCATTTCCCAGTGAACCCCTCTATAGAGCTGCTTAAATATCCTTCTGTTATAGTGCTTGGCTTCCCCCAGATCAAATGATCCAGGAAGGAGAGCTACGAGGAGGCCACAATGTCCCTAATGACCTTGAAGTCTCACACCATCACTTCTGCCTTATTTCACTTGCTAGAAAAGGTCTTTAGGCCAAGGACAGGGGAGACTTAAACTCTGCCTCTTGAAAGGAAAAGTACAAAGAATGGGTGGATAAATCTTAAAACCATTACACCACATAAGTGGATAATGAATTCAATTCATGCTGTTGGAAATGCCCAAGACAATCAGCTGGAAGTGTCCAGCAGGTAGATGAACACACCCCTAGGTCATTGCTGAATTTAGCAAGAATAAAGTTTATAAAACGTCAGAGTTAGAAGCAAGGTCACAGAATTAAGGAGAAAATGAAAGATAAAAGATAAAGGAAGTAGGGTCAGGTTACTCCTGTAAATTTCACCTGGAAAGGAAGTCAACAGTTAGCAGTCAGAGTAGGGGATCTGGGTGAACCAAGGTAACATAGGTCTTGGTAAAATCCATTGTCCATCGACCTGGGCCAGCAGAGGGACCTCTTGACTTGAGAGAGAAGGAAAAGAAGAAAGAGTGGGTGCTATCTACTGTGGTCCTGTCTCTAGGGCAAATAGATAGGCAACAAACTGTCTGTTAGGAATATTGAGGGGACGCCTGGAGGAACATATCTCAAACTGGTTTGATACTTAAGCCTCCCTACCTTCTCTTGTTGTAGGCAGACCCCGGCTACATCTCCCTAGCCTGTTGTAGTTTTGCCATTCTGATTTACCTACTTTCCCATTCCCAAACCTCACATAACCCGTACTTCTCCCTGGAAAGGCATTTGATCGGGTTGCCTATTGACAAAGAGTGACTTCAGCTTGTCCTCAGAATCTCTCCTATGGAAATTACCCATCAGTAGCACCGGTTATTATTAAATTATTATTATTAAATCTTGGGGCCCTGCCCTGTTCCCAGTCTGTGGCCTAGTCGGACCCCTGTCTTGACCTCTAGTAGTATGGATGAGATATTAAAATATCTTTGAATCATAGTCTGTTAAATTCCTCAGTGTGGAACAGACGAACCTGTGCTCGTGCTGGTGTTTCTGTATTAGAGCTCCATTTTAGTATCTAGCTTCTTTCATGCATTACCTCTCAGCTCCACTAAAACTTGTTTTAATACAATGTTCAATACAAATGTAGTTCCTTTTCTGCTTTTGATGGCCTCCATAAAATTTGACCAACAGTAGATGAACATTAAACTATGACAATTCATGGAAATGGATACACTGATACCAGCAAGTCCCTATTTTAGCAGTTACCATGGTGACAATGTGCACAAATGGTATTTAAAGGTGCCAGTCTTTGAAACATCTTATTAGGCCCAAGATATTAAAACTAATGAAATTGTGGAGAAATTTCTTATTTTTGACATTTTAATGAAGACGGTGATTAAGCTAGTAATACTTCAGCTACTATTTTGAAAGCAACGATGACAGGTCAAACACTTTTCTAGGATTTTTTGTTTAAGGTGTCACATTTAATTCTCAAAAAAGCCATGATGGGGCAGGTATTATTTTTTCTCCTTAGAGTAGTTGAGGAAACAGGGTTCAGGGAGGTGATGCAATTTGCTCAAGTTCATACAACTTGTACATAGAAATCCTGTGATTTGCACAGGATCTCACCTGAGTCCAAGCTTTTTCCATTATCCCACATCACCCCTCTAATAATTGGCAACAAGGTAGTTATACCTTGGCCTCCTGCTGGATATTTCCCCCAAGCTCATACCACCATGCTTTACTTTCTCCATTAATAACTGATCGCAACCTGAAATTTTCTTATTTATTGCCTCTCTCTTCATTAAATTATGACTCAACAAGAGCAGGTTGTCTCTTTTCTCACTGATCATCAGTACCTAGGACGTTATTTAGCATAGAGCTGGTAATCAATAAATATTTGTTGAATTAACAAATGAATAAAAAATTTCCAAGGAAGAAAAAGCACTAAAACAAATGCTGATATAAACATACATTTTTTAAAAAGCATTTTTGACAAGTTTAACACAGAATTTAAGTTATGATTGTTTTAAAGAAATACGCAAGTGCTTATTTGGGAAATACTGTGCTGTATTTTTCTTTTTTTTTTTTAAAGATTTTATTTATTTATTTGAGAGAGAGAGACAGTGAGAGAGAGCATGAGCGAGGAGAAGGTCAGAGAGCGAAGCAGACTCCCCATGGAGCTGGGAGCCTGATGTGGGACTCGATCCCGGGACTCCAGGATCACGCCCTGAGCCGAAGGCAGTCGTCCAACCAACTGAGCCACCCAGGCGTCCCTGTGCTGTATTTTTCCATGCACTATTTCAGTAAAGCAGTAAGCAAACTTGCGAGATCATAAAAACAAAGATATGTTTCTAAGATTCTGAAATTGTGCCTAAAAAGTCCCTCTTTAGAAAGACAAATACCATATGATTTCACTCATATGTGGAATCTAAGAAACAATACAAATGAGCATAGGGGAAGGGAAGGAAAAATAAAACAAAAACAGAGAATGAGCCAAACCATAAGAGACTCCTAACTATAGAGAACAAACTGAGGGTTACTGGAGGTGGGGGGACAGTTGGGGGGGTGAGCTAAATGGTGATGGGTATTAAAGAGGGCACTTGAAATAATAATACACTATATGGTAACTAACGTGAATTTAAATTTAAAAAAAATGGGGCACCAGGGTGGCTCAGTGGGTTAAAACCTTTGCCTTCAGCTCAGGTCATGATCCCAGGATCCTTGGATCGAGCCCTGCATCAGGCTCTCTGCTCAGCAGGGAGCCTGCTTCCCCCTTCTCTCTCTGCCTGCCTCTCTGCCTACTTGTGATCTCTCTGTCAAATAAATAAAATCTTTAAAAATTTTTTTTAAAGTCCTTATTTTTATCAGCAAAATCAATTCAAAGCACGTAAATAAATGTGGTTGGGTGTGGGGTCCACTTCAGATTCTTTCTCTCTCACTCTGCCCCTCCCCCCTTGCTCGTGCGCGTGCTCTCTCTCTCTCTCTCTCTCTAAGAAAAAAAAAGGAAAAGAAAAAGATGAATTTTCCTATACACAAAGGATACCTGTAGACCCCAGAAGAAAACCACCAATAACCCAAAACAGAAAGATATAAAAGTAATGAAAGGACACCTAACGTGTTCAACATCACTTTTAATAAAGGAAATGCAAATTAAAACTGTAAATGCATTTTACCTATCAGTATGACAAAAATTTAAAAACTTTGGTACACATCACCATGCTGGTGAGTATATGAGAAAACTAGCACTCTCACTTTTTGCTAGTAGGATATATATCGATAATTTCTGTGGAGGGCTATATGGCGCTATAAAATTTACAAATGCATATGTCCTTTGACAAGGCAATTCCCCTCTAAGAATGTATTCTACAGTTTTATTCTTTCCAGGACTAAGAACTGGGGAGCAGGGAACAGAGGCAGAGGGGGAATTTTTTTTATATACCTACATCCTCTTTTGAACATGTTGAATTTTGTATATTGTTCTTTGTTATTTTATTGCAAAGTGCAATTTTTAACTTGTATTCTTATAAAGGAAGTCATATGTACTTACTCTCCCCTTTAGGTAAAGCCAACATAGAGTAGGAAATTCCACATATGAAGGAAGTAGAGAAAGTCCTCACTACCTGGGCAACAGATAGACTGTCTTCCAGAGACAGGAATTCACTGAACAAAATTCAGAAAGGATTACAAGAATTGATACTTCTCTAGATCTTGAGTGAGTTACAGATTTCTCTAAATTGAGTGAGAGGCGGAAGCAAGAACTGTCCTCCCAAGGGCCCTGTTCCCCCCAAGGAAAGATAAGGGGCATCACGGAAAGGCTCATAGGAGACGAAAAGGACACCATTAGAGGAAAATAGTCACACCATCACATGATGAACAAATGTTACATGAGGAAGAACAAGAAGTGAAACCAAAATGTTGGAAAAGTCAGTGAAATAGAAGCCTCCCTTGTGAAAATGGAATAGAGAAAAACAAGGATGAAAGTGATTAGAAAGATGTTAAATATGGAAGATAGAGATGTGACATACAGACGATTACTATTTCTGAAGAACACAGAAAAACTAATGGTATGGAGGGAAAAATTAAGGATGCAGTGGAGGTAAACTTCCCTGAAATTAAGTAACTCAATCCATGGAATGAAAAGCACTCATTGTATACCCGGAAAAATCAGTAAGAGTGCAATCAAGATGGGATGTGTCCAGTCAAAGTTAACTGCTGCTCAAAGGCAAAGGAATAGCCTGCCAACAATGAAACAGAAGCAGCAGATTACCCAGAAGAGGGACACAAGTTAGACTCTACAATCTCCTACAGTCTTCTCTACGATATTAGATGACAAAAGACAAAAGAGCAATGCCAGTGGAGTGTTGAGTGAAAGAAGGGACTCACGAATTCTTGACCAAGTTAAAATGTCACTCAGATTTAAAGGAAAAAAAAAATATTATAAAACAGAAAGGAACTCAAAGAGTATAGCACTCAAGAGCCCTTTAGAAAAATACGGTCACAATCCAGCCAATTAAAAGTTAAATATAAGCATGTGTTCATTAATGGAAAGTTCACTGCATGAAACCATGTTGGTTCCATCTAGCAACATAGTGTGCACGGTCTTCCTGTAATAAGTCAACTCACCTCCTCCTTCCACTTATGTCCCCCACAGTCCACTCTCAATATGGCAGATGCAGTGACCATGTAACACCTTCAACAGAGCCCTCCAGTGGCTCCACATCTTACACAGGGTGAAGTGAAGTCTGTGCACTGGTCTACGAGGCATGCCCACATGTCCTCCTGACTCCTGCAACCATGTCTCCCGCCCTGCCCTGGAGCTCCCAGCATCCTCACTGCCCCCAAACAATGGGCATGCTCCCCCTCAGGGTCTTTGCTCCAGCTGCTTCCTCCCCTTGGTATGATTTAACTAACTCCTTTTCTCACTTTGGGCTTTGCTCAAAAGTCATCTCTCGGTAGGACCCTCCATGACCACCCTATTTAAAATTCTAACCCATCCCCCCTGGCACCCTGGATCTCACTTATCCTACTTTGTTTTTATCTCCATAGTTCAGCATTTATTCTCTTCTAATATACAATTTCATTTTCTCGTTTATTAGGTGTATTGTTTGCTACTTTTAATTGTACATCCACTCCAGAGGCCAGGGATTTCTGGTTTTGTTGTTGTTGTTGTTGTTGTTTTCTTCACTCATATAGTCCAAGCACTTAGAACAATACATGGTTTGGGATATTCCATATAAACAAAATTAGCAGTAGCACTGAATCAGTTAAGCAAAGAGCTATCTCTAAATATCATAAAGTCTATCAGCTGTAGCAACTTCTTTCTAGATATGCCTTGTGAGGCAAAGGAAACAAAAGCAAAAATAAACTATTACTACCTCAAAATCAAAAGCTTCTGCAGAGTGAAGGAAACAATCAACAAACTAAAAGTCAGGCCATGGAATAGGAGAATATATTTATGAATGACATAGCCAATAAAGGGTTAGTTTCCAAAATATGTAAAGAATTTATAAAACTCAACACCCAAAAACCAAATAACACAATGCACAGAAAATACGAATGGACATTTTTCCAAAGAAAACCTACCGATGGCCAATAGACACAGGAAAGATACTCAACATAGCTGATCATAAGGAAAATGTAAATCAAAACTATAATGAGGTATCACCTTACACCTATCCGAATGGCTATAAAATCAACAACACAAGAAACCACAAGCATTGGCAAGGATGTGAAGAAAAAGGAACCTTCTTGCATTGTTGGTGTGAATGCAAACTGGTGCAGCCACTATGGAAAATCATGGAGGCTTGCCAAAAAGTTAAAAATAGAATTACCCTACAATCCAGTAATTACACTACTAGATATTTACCCAAATACAAAAATACTGATTTAAAGGGTTACGTGCACCCCAATGTTTATAGCAGCAGCATCTACAATAGTCAAATTATGGGAATAGCCCACCTTTCCATCAACTGATGAATGGATAAAAAAGTTGTTATATACGAATATTACTTGGCCATAAAGAAGAACGAAATCTTTTCATTTGCAAGGACATGATTGGAGCACAATACTATGCTAAGCAAAATAAGTCAGGACAGGAAGACACATGCCATGTGATTTCACTCATGTGGGATTTAAGAAACAAAACAAATAAGCAAAGGGGAAAAAAGAGAGGCAAGCCAAGAAACACTCTTAACTACAGAGAACAATGTGATGGTTACCAGAGAGGAGTGGGTAGGGGGGCTGGGTTAAATACGCGCTAGGGATTAAGGAGCACACTTGCTGTGATGAGCCCTGGGTGTTAGGTGGAAGTGTGGAATCACTATACTATACACCTGAAACTAATATTATACTGCATGTTAACTGACTGGAATTTAAATACAAACTTTACTGTGTATTTAACTTCATATATATATATATATATATATATATATATATACATATACACACACATACATATATATGTATATATAGACATAATTCAGTTTAAAAATCTTTTGACCACATATTAATTATGACTACAAAACTAAATACAATTTAAAGAAATTTAGAAAGAAAAGCTAACAACGTAAAACAGTATTTCAACAATAAAAACTCCTAAAGGGTCATGAAAATCAAAGATTTTTAAAAAATTTTTATTTATTTATTTGACACAGACAGAGAGATCACAAGTAGGCAGAGCAGCAGGCGGTGGGGCAGGGGGGAGCAGGATACCTGCCGAGCAGAGAGCCCAATGTGGGGCTCGATTCCAGGACCCTGAGATCACAACCCGAGCAGAAGGGCTCAACCCACTGAGCCACCCAGGCATCCCCAAAAATCGAAGATTGAGAAGAACGTCAATTGTTTAGTGTTTTCAGAAAAGAATGTTGAAACAAGTATCCCTCAAGTTGATAAACTGAGAAGGGGGTTTGAAGCATATTGTTTAAAGGCATAAAGGTAACAAACAGGAATTAAAAATTTATAAGCATATCTTCCAATTAAGAGAGGGAAGAGAAAAACTAGATCATGTAGCATTTGATATAAATCAGCTTCTAACTGAAAATGGGTGAGGAGTTATTTTGCTTCACCCTCCTCTCTGTGACCTTCAAACCAAACAACAAGACTAATGCTAGACAGAGAAGAAAGGCATTATCTCAGATAAAACAGGAAAACCACTATGGTCCTAAACCACAAACTACGGGCACACCTGCCCAATTCTGCCAAGCCTGGATGGAGCTGGGGGACATGCTCAGAGTTGAGATGTGCCAACTTAGACATCCTTCAGGATACTGATGACCCTGGAAGGGGGGGTGACCATCTCAAAGGGCACCTCCACTGCCCACTGCTATAGTCACCGTATCTGAGCGATGTACCACATTGGGAGGGGGCAGGGAGAAAGCACCATGTTCCACATGGGAGGGAGACTAAGGGAGAAACATGACAACCAGCCATTATTACTGTCTGTAACCCTATGAACTCACATCTAACCAAGGAAAGCTCCCCTCCAGGACACAGGCCCTCATTTAGAAGAATTGCTGGAGGTACACTCCAAGCTGAACAGGACAAGGAAAGGGAAGATCCAGATAAAAGTAGGGGAGGAAAACAGAGCCTGTACATCTCACTAAGCCCAAGGCCACAGATCAGAACACCTTGTCAGAACAACAGAAGAGAGAAATCCAGAGGCTCAAAACTGGGAAAATTATCCTGCCCCACCCCTTCCATTTGACTTAACTGAGAGCAACAGAAAGGAAATAGGTAAAATTCCACATTAGGGTATGATAAGAAACGAGAAAATATTGCGCAGACCAATGCCCCTACGGATAGTGAAGGCATGCTAGAGAGACAGGCTCATGCAACAGATGAAAACTAGAATGGTATTTCTGAATAAACTGAAAGACAAGAACCTACGTGTTGCAAAGAAAGGTCCATGGTGTACCTGGAAAAGTCAACTCAGAATGGCCAACACTGAAACATACCTAGTGAAACTATTAAAAACTTTTTTAAAGTCCATTGAGCACCCAGGCAAAATCACCAAGTCATTTATAAGGGGGAAAATTGTCATTGGACTTGGAGAGCAGGCAGCAAAGTAACATACTAACAAACTGAAGAGTCTCAAAGAGGAAAACGTAAGACAAGGATTTTATACCAACCAAACAGACTCTCAAAAATAAGGATCGTAGATGAATAGTTTTGAACATAGAAGAACTCAGGGAAAACCATCCCTGTGGATGCTGCCTGGAAAATCTCCTAGACAACAAATACGAACCAAACCAAATACCTGGAAAGGCGAATTGCTAGTAAGCATTAAGTACATACTTACCGGGAAAACTATGGCAAAATGATCAAATAAGAATGGTTATGTAATGGGTGCACTGAACCTGGGTGGTTCAGTGCATTAAAGTCTCTGCCTTTGGCTCAGGTCATGGTCCCGGGGTTTTGGAATCAAGCCCCGCATTGGGCTCTCTATGAAGTGGGGAGCCTGCTTCCCTTCCTCTCTCTCTGCCTGCCTCTCTGCCTACGTGTGATCTCTGTCTGTCAAATAAATAAAATCTTGAAAAATAAAATAAAATAAATAAAATAAAAAATAAATGGTTATATACTTTGCCAATGTAGATTCAGTATATCTATCAAAAAGTACTAGATGAGGGCGCCTGGGTGGCTCAGTGGGTTAAGCCGCTGCCTTTGGCTCAGGTCATGATCTCAGGGTCCTGGTATCGAGTCCCGCATCAGGCTCTCTGCTCCGCAGGGAGCCTGCTTCCCTCTCTCTCTCTGCCTGCCTCTTTGTCTACTTGTGATCTCTCTCTGTCAAATAAATAAATAAAATCTTTAAAAAAAAAGTACTAGATGAAAATCTACAGCTATAGAGTGGAAAATACCTTTTGACACATGGCATGAGAACCAAAGCCATAAACAGAAGGTTTATAATTTTACTACATAGAAATTTTAAACTTTTATATGATCTAAAACACCATAAGTAAATTCAAAGGACAAGCAACAAGCCACATAAAAATATGTGCAACAATGCCCATATCACATTGAAATTTAAAGCGTTCTTTGAATAAATAGAGTTTAAAAATGAGAAAAAACACTATAAATTATAAATATATGTGAAAGGGTGTTCACACTGATTAGTAATTTTAGAATACACAGTAAAATAATGACCTATATTTGGCAGGCTGGCAAACAATGATAATATCAAATGTCAACAAGGATGTGGCATACATTATGTGTAAGGAATTATGTTGGATAACAAATACAGATACAAATATAAGTAACATAGAAACAGTGTTCCAGTTCACAAAGAACTTATATTTTTAAGGGGTGTACAAGTGGAAGGGGGAAATTTTTTAAATGAGTACATAATTTTAAAATACAATTCTGATGTGCTACAAAGGAGAAATGCAGGGTGCTTCGAGGAGGACCTGATGTTATTTGGGCAGAGGTATTCTCAGCCACTGTAAACTGATCAACTCTTTAGGAAAATTGGCAAAATGTTAGATATCCACAATATTTGTCTAAATAATTCTACTCCTAAAAAATTTTTAAAAATAATAAGTCTATTCCTAAATAGCAAGTCTACCAAAACACCGGCCAGATATATATACAAAATGATGCTTACAGCAACACTGTTTATAACAGAAAAAAGAAATAATTCAAATCTTTATTAGAGGATATTGACTAAAAGAGGGTACATCCAAAGAATTCAACCATCAGAAAGAATTTTTCACCCAAAATAATAACATATGTAGGAATAAACCTAACCAAAGAGGTGAAAGACCTGTACTCTGAAAACACTGATCAAAGAAATTAAAGATGACACAAAGAAATGAAGAGACATTCCATGCTCATGGATTAGAAGGAAAAATATTGTTAAAATGTCTATGCTACCCAAAACACTCTACATATTCAATGCAATTCCTATCAAAATACCAACAGCATTTTTATAGAACTAGAACAAACGATCCTAAAACTTGTATGGAACCATAAGAGACCCTGAATAGCCAAAGCAATCTTGAAAAAAGAGGAGCAAAGCTGGAAACATCACAACTTTAGACTTCAAGTTATATTACAAAGTTATAGTAATCAAAACAGTATGGTGATGGCACAAAAAATAGATACACAGATCAACAGAATAGAAAACCCCAAAATGGACCCACAGCAATACGTTCAATTTTTCACAAAGCAGGAAAGAATATCCAACATACCTTCAATAGTCTCTTCAACAAATGGTTTTGGGAAAACTGGACAGCAACAGGCAAAAGAATTAAACTGAACCACTTTCTTAAACTACAAATATAAATAAATTAAAAATGAATTAAAGACCTAAGTGTGAAACCTGAAACCTTAAAAATTCTAGAAAAGAGAACAGGCAGTAATTTCTGACATGGCCATAGCAACTTTTTTCTACATAAGTCCCCTGAGGCAAGGGGAAAAAAAGCAAAAACAAACTATTGGGACTATATCAAAATAAAAAGTTTCTGTACAGTGAAGAAAACAATGAATGAAACCAAAAGTCAACAATAGATTGGGATAAGGTATTTGCAAATGACGTATCTGAATAAGGGTTAGTATCCAAAATATATGAAGAAGTTATAAAACTCAACACCAAAACCCTTCAAACAACCCAATTTAAAAATGGGCAGAACTAATATAACACTGTATGTTAACTAACTGGAATGAAAATAAAAACCTTTAAAAAATGGGTAGGACACATGAACAGACATTTATCCAAAGAAGATATACAGATGGCCAACAGACAAATGAAAAGATGTTCATCAACCTTACCATCAGGGAAACACAAATTAAAAACTGCGCTGAACTATTCTCTCACACCAGTCAGAATGGCTAAAATCAAACAGCACAAGAAACAACAGGTATTGGTGAGGATGTGGAGAGAAAGGAACCCTTGTGCCCTGTTGGTATGAATGCAAACTGGTGAAGCCACTGTGGAAAAGAGTATGGAGGTTCCTCAAAAAGTTAAAAACAGAACTACCCTATGATCCAGCAAATGCACGACTAGATAATTACCCAAAGAATACAAAAATATTTTTCAAATGATTCAAAGGGATACATGCACTCCAATGTTTATAGAAGCATTATATACAATAGCTAAATTAGGAAACAGTCCAAGTGTCCATTGACTAATGAATGGATAAAGAAGTTGTGGTATATATAATGGAATACTACTCAGTCATAAAAAAGAGAGAAAGCTTACCATTTGCAATGGAGTTTAATATGGAACTTAAGAAACAAAACAAAGAAGCAAAAGGGAATGAAAGGAGAGAGGGGCAAGCCAAGAAACAGACTCTTAACTATAGAGAACAAAATGATGGTTACCAGAGAGAAGGTGGGTGGGGAGAGGGGTTAAATAGGTAATTGGGATTAAGGAGCACATTGTGATGAGCACCCAGGTAATGTATGGAAGTCTTTCATCACTATAATGTTGTACACCTGAAATGGATATTACACTCTATGGTAACTAACTAGAGTTTCTTTCTTTTTTTTTTAAGATTTATTTACTTATTTATTTGAGAAGGAGAGAGAGAGAGATCAAAAACATGGGGGGAAGGTATAGGGAGAAGCAGACTCCTCACTGAGCTGGAAGACTGATGTGGAACCCAATCATAGGCCACTGGGATCACAACCTGAACCAAAGATAGATGTGTAAATGACTGAACCACCCAGGTGCCCCTACTGGAATTTAAATTAAAACTTAAAAGAAAGAATACAGGATTTAGGTTGACCAAATCCAAGTCAGATTCCTTGTGTGATTTCAAATATACTATACAATTTTTCTGAATCTATGTTTCCTAAACTACAAAACAAGGATAATTGCTATAAGACTTGATTTGATTATTGTGGATAAAGTGGTTAGTTCAGTGTTCAGAATCTAAAAGAACTCATTAAATTGTAGACATTAAAAATAAAATTAAAAAGTTAAAGCAAAAGTTTTTTAAAAGAATGCTAAAGATGTCTACATATTGACACACAAAGATGTGCATTATGTGAAAACAACACCAAGTACAAGATTGTGTTAATATGAGCATATTTCTAAAAACAAATATATATTATATATTCTGCATATACAGAAAATACCTGGAAGAAAAGAAACAAAGCATTTGGAAGAATATTGAAATATACTGAGATAATATATTGAGATAATATAACTTTTACCAAGTTATATATCTATACTGTTTACAATTATCATGCCAAGCGAGAATTATTTCTTGAAAAAAAATTAAATTCAAAAAAACAAAACATTTCTTTAAACCGATCAGTGCAAAGGAGCCTCAACTTTTCTTGCATTTTGATATTTAAGATGCACACAAACACATGGGGTACCTCTAACTTTACCAATGGTGAAGGAACAAAGTTTTCTTCCTAATCATTAAAAGCAACACACACAGGGCGCTGGGTGGCTTAGTGGGTTAAAGCCTCTGCTTTTGGCTCAGGTCACGAACCCAGGGTCCTGGGATCAAGCCCTGCATCGGGCTCTCTGCTCAGCAGGGAGCCTGATTCCTCCTCTCTCTCTGCCTGCCTCCCTGCCTACTTGTGATCTCGGTAAAACAAATAAAATCTTTAAAAATGAACAAAACACACACACACACACACACCCTTCCTTTACTTCATATATATGGTGTTTAATATTGTAGTCTTTCCTGGGACACCTGGGTGGCTCAGTTGGTTAGGCGGCTGCCTTTGGCTCAGGTCATGATCCTGGGGTTCTGGGATTGAGCCCCACATCGGGCTCCCTGTTCAATGGAGAGCCTGCTTCTCCCTCTCCCTCTGCCTGTTGCTCTGCCTACTTATGCTCCCTCTCTATCTCTCCGTCAAATACATAAATAAATAAATCTATAAAAAATATTGTGGCCTTTCCTTTTAGGTTCTGTTCCTTACATTCAAAATGCAGGTTATAAATAAATTCACCTTATCTGTGCCTTCTGCTAAAGTAAACTGAAACAACTAAAACTTTCAGTCCCATTATCACTATAGTCTAAAAGCTTGACTCAGGCTGCAACCACCCTTTCATTTGGAGCTCTTGTTAAAATGCCATACTACAACTCCTCTGAATAAAAACAAACCCTAGAATATGACATTAGGCTTCCTTTGTTGCTACTTATAATGACTAAGTTCTGTGCTTATAATACAGATTTCATTTAATTATTACATATCAAAGGATTTTATATGGTTTCTCTCATTATGTCTTAATTCAACTTGTTTAGGATACTGTCACACACTTCCAGGTGAGAATGAGAAAAAGAGATTGAGCAACTGACTTAAAAGTAATAAAGCAATAAACCAGGAATGTCAGTCAGGGAAAAAAAAACAGCTTAGATCTCCTATATTAAGGCTGAATACCAGTTGTACACTATTCATCTCTAGGGCAAGCTATAAAGCTTTGAAAGTCACCTTCAACAATCATTCAACATGAGTCATGTCCCACTGCCTTACTATTACCTAGTGGAACAGCCTCAGATCTTGTTATAGCCTTTTTAGTATGCTGAAGCCAATTGAACACTCACCATTCAGCAAGAGAAACTAGTTCTGAAACATTTAATAATTTGCCCATAGCCAATGAACGGTCTCACTGCAACTTCTTTCCAAATCCTTTACTATTTCTCTGCAGAAGTCAGAAAATGAGAAAAATATTTTAATTATAAGATGAATAGTTTATGAATTTATTTAGCAGAATTTAAGTCCAAATACTTATTAGGTGCCTTTTGGTTGTTGTTGTTGTTGTTCCAGAAACTGTGCTAACCACTATGAACATAAAAATTGCAAAGACACTCACCTGATCCCCAAGAAGTCCAGGCTTGTTGGGGAAACATAGCTCACAAATCATTATCATACTAAAATTCTACTTCCCTAAGTTTTAATGAAGACCAAAATCACCAATAAAATAGGTGCAGTTAGGACTATGAATTACTACATTAATCCAGTACATTATCTTCCCACTCTCTTCCCGTAGAATTTATGTGTATTTCTAAATATCATTCCTACTAAAAGGAAGCAGGGATCCTTGGAGAAACAGCTGGTTCCAAATGTGAAGCATGGAATTAATGAGATGAAATTGGGATATCTTGTGGTGCCTAGAAATCAAGGAGATGCCTAAAGACTAATGGGACTATGTTAAATGGACAATGGTAATGAACCTGAAGGAGCCCAATTTGACTCATTAGGGATAATCCCAGCAAAATAAAAAAATAATGACATTACTGAATTAGAAAACACTAATTAAAATATTGATACTAAAAGAAGAAGAAAAGCACAGAAAAATAAAGTTCTTCTTTACAGAATAATAGAGATAATAAATAAAGGAAATGACAGTCTGGGGGGAATCACCATTTTGTACATCTTATATAGTCACCAAAACATGCTAAAATCATTGAGTAGAAGGTTGCTGGGGAAGATATTCACAAAGTTTCACTCCACAAATTATCAATGACAAAAAGGAAGAGAAGAGTGATCAAGCTTGCAATGACTACCTGGTGGGGAGCTTGACACTACATGCCTTCTAAGGTGATGTGATGAGACACAACATATCACCTAGGTAGCCTTCTTGCTGAAACTGATTAATTAGACAAATTCAGAATGTGGGGTACTTTATTGGACAACTTGCCTCTTAAAAGAAAATTCACCTTCATAAAAAATTTATTTCCATAAAAAATAAAACTAACATTATAAAAAAAGTGTGAACTTAAGCTTCTGGGAAATTGAATAGATGTACTTTTCCCTATTCTTTCTATAAGTACAACTAAAATCCCTAGACATGAGATGGAAAATTAATATAAGAAGGTTCTGAAAGGTGGAAAGGAAAAGGCAAGCTGTTTAAGGAAATTGGGACTCAGGAACAACACAGTGGCAAGTTGCTTGAGTCAACCCAGCATCCTGTATCCAGAGAAAATATCCCTTATGAATCAAAGGGAAATCAAAATATTCTCAGATAAAAGAAAATAAGAGAGTTTGTTGCTAGCTAAAAGAACAGCTAAAGGAAGTTCTCTCAACAGAAAGGAAATGATAAAAGAAGGAATCTAGGAACATCAAGAATAAATAATAAAAATGAACGTAATTATAATACTATTTCTGTCTCCTCTTAAGACTTCTACATTATGTCTAATGGTTGAAACAAAAATTATAATCCTGTCTGATGTGGTTCTGAATGTAGGTAAAAAATTATAAGTGAGGAGATAAAGAGAGGTAAGACTTCTGCATTTCGCTCCAAGTGGTAAAATATCCACACCAGCAGACTGTGATAAATCATATGTGTAATGTAATACTTAGAGGGCCACTAATAATATGTAAAAAGCTACAATCAAAACAATTTAGAGGGGTGCCTGGGTAGCTCAGCGGGTTAAAGCCTCTGCCTTCAGTTCAGCTCTTGATCTCAGGGTCTGGGATCAAGCCTGTCAGGATCTCTGCTCAGCAGGGAGCCTGCTTCCCTCCTCTCTCTGCCTGCCTCTCTGCCTACATGTAATCTCTGTCTGTCAAATAAATAAAAATCTTTTTTAAAAAATTAGAAAGATCAAAATAGAATTCTAAAAAACTGTTTAAGATAATCCACAGGAAGAGGGAGAAAAGAGGAAAAAATATCTTAAGAAATAATGGCTGAAAACTTCCCCAAATTATTGGAAAATAATAACCTCTACATCTCAGTGAACTGCAAGCAGGATAAACTCAAATCGATCCACAAACAGGCACATTCTAGTAGAAATGCTAAAAATCAAAAAACAAGGAGTAAAAATCTTGAAAGCAGGAAGAGAAAAACAACTTAGCATTTACAACAGAACCATAATAAGACTAACAGCCGACATCTCATCAGAAACAATGAAAGCCAGAAGGCAATGGGATAGCACATTCAAAGTACTCAAAGGAAACAAAACAAAACAAAACTATCAGCCAGGTATCCTATAGCCAGCAAAGTTATCTTTCAAAGTGAAGGTGAGGGGAGCATGGGTGTCTCAGTGGGTTGGGCCTCTGCCTTCGGCTCAGGTCATGATTTCAGGGTCCTGGGATCGAGCCCCACATCGGGATCTCTGCTCAGCAGGGAGTCTAAATCCCCCCCCCCGCCTGCCTCTCTGCCTGCTTGTGATCTCCCTCTGACCAATAAATAAATAAAATCTCTAAAAAAAATTAAAACAAAAAAAAAACACACAAAAGAACAAAGTGAAGGTGAAAAGGGTATATGCCCATAAGAAAGGAAAACATGATTTTGAAGGGATATTTGTATATTCGTGTTCATAGCAACATTATTCACAGTAGCCTAAAAGTGCAAGCAACTCAAATGTCAGATGAATGGATAAACAAAATGTAATGTATACATAAGTGTAATATTATTCAGACTTAAAAATAAAGAAAAGGAAAGTCACATGCTACAATATGAAAACAGTATGTAAGGTGAAATAAGCTAAATACAAAAGGACAAATATTGTATAATATACTTTATAGTGGGTAACTAGAGTGGTGGTTGCCAGGGGCTGGGGGAAGGTGAGGATGGAGAGTTAGTGTTTAATGAGTATAGAATTTCAGTTTTTCATGATGGAGAATTCTGGAGGCTGATGATGGTGGCCATACAACATTGTTAACATACTTAATATCACTAAACTGTATACCTAAAAATGGATACAATGGTAAATTTTGTTATGTGTATTTCACTGCAATAAAAAAAATTAGGGGAAAAATGAAGGTGATATAAAGACTTTCCCAAATAAACAAAAACTGAGAGTATTTGTTGCTAGTATACTTGCCTTACAAGAAATACCAGAGTAAGTTCTTCTCAGTGAAAGCACATGAGCCCAAAAGGTAATTCAAATCCACACACACAAAAAAATCAAAGAGCACCTAAAGGTAATTAAGTAATTATAAATAAGAGCAAAAATGTATGTTTTTCTCCTTTCTTCTCTGGATTTAAAAAACAATTATATAGGTGTGCATGGGTGGCTCAGATGTTAAGCATCTGCCTTCAGCTCAGGTCATGATCTCCAGGTCATGGGATTGAACCCCATGTTGTCGGGCTCCCAGATCAGTGGGGAGTTTGCTTCTCCCTTTCTCCCCCTCCCCCCTTTCTTGTGCAGTCTCTCTCTATCTCTCAAATGAATAAATAAAATCTTAAGCAATTATATAAAATATGATCCATAGAGTATATTGTTGGAAATATAATGTATAGAAATATATGTGTAATATATCTACCAACAATTGAAAACAGATGGACTGGAGTAAAGTTATACTGAGTTAAGGAAGTTACTACAGGTTGGCTAAGGTAATAATTATAACAATGTATGGTTAGGTTTATAATATTAACATGTATAATATGGTAACAATAATATAACAAGAAGTAAAAAAAAGAGAATAGAGCTATATAGAAGTAACATTTCTGTATCTCATTGGAATTAAGTATAAATCTGAAGTCGATTCTGATAAGTTCTCAGAATATAATGAAAAGAGATAAAATTTAAAAAGTCATTAAAGAAAATAAAAGGTCTGTATTTATTTCCTAGAGCCACAGTAACAGATAACCACAAATAGAGTGGCTTAAAACAACAGAATTGTATTCTTTCCCTCTTCTGGAGGGAATAAAATAAATTTTATTTTAAATTTAAAAATAAATTTTAAAAGTTTAAATATAAACTTTATTTTTTATAAATAAAAAGATAAAAGTCTGAAATCAAGGTGTCAGCAGGACATGTTCTCTCTGAAGTTTCTCAGAAAGAGTCCTTCCTTGCCTATTCCAGCTTCTTGTGGTTCCCAGTTATCATACACATTCTTGGCTTGTACTTGCATCTCTTCCTCTGTCTTCACATGGCCTTCTTTCTGTGTGTCTCTGCATATACTTTTCTTACAATGACTTTAATCGTTACATTTAGGGACCACCCTAATTAATCCAGGATGATTCATCTCAAGATCTCCAACCTGCCAGTCAACCCACTAAAATATTAACACTAGAAATCACTCACTTAATGCAGAAGAAAGCAATGAGAGGAGTAACAGAGGAACAAAAAAAGATAAGACACACAGAAAACCAAAAGTAAAATGGCAAATATAAATTTAATAATACTAAAGGTGAATGGATTAAACATTCCAATAAAAGGGCACAGTTTGTCAGACTGGATAAATAAACACATGATCTGGCCATATGCTATCCAGGAAGTATAGTTTAGATACAAAACAGAAATGGATAGAAATAAGTGAATAAAAAAAAAGGTATCATGCAAATAGCAACCACAAGAGAGTTCAGGTGCCTATAGTAGTATCAGATGTAATAGACTTTGAAATAAAAATTTTACTAGGGCGCCTGGGTGGCTCAGTTGGTTAACTGACTGCCTTTGGCTCAGGTCATGATCTTGGAGTCCTGGAATCAAGTCCCACATTAGACTCCCTGCTTGGTGGGGAGTGTGCTTCTCCTTCTGATCTATCTCCTCTCATGCTCTCTCTCATTCTCTCTCTCTCTACCAAATAAATAAAATCCTTTTAAAAAATTTTACTAGAACGGGGCACCTGGGTGGCTCAATCTGTTGAGCATCTGCCTTCAGTCCAGGTCATGATCTTAGAGTCCTGGAATTGAGCGCCATGTCGGACTCCTGGCTCGGTGGAGAGTCTGCTTCTCCCTCTGCCTTCTGCTCCCCCTGCTTGTGCTCTCTCTCTCTCTCTCTCTCTTGCTCTATCTCAAATGGATAAATAAAATCTTTTTTTAAAATGTTACTAGAAGGTGCCTGGGTGGCTCAGTGGGTTAAGCCTCTGCCTTCAACTCAGGTCATGATCTAAGGGTTCTGGGATAGAGTCCCGCATCGGGCTCTCTGCTTGGCAGGGAGCCTGCTTCCTCCTCTCTCTCTCTCTCTCTCTCTCTCTCTCTCTCTGCCTGCCTCTCTGCTTACTTGTGATCTCGCTCTGTCAAATAAATAAATAAAATCTTAAAAGAAAATGTTACTAGAGATAAGGACATCATGATAAAAGGGTCATGTCATCAGAAGACATAACAAGTATATATGCACTTAATAATAGAGCACCAAAATACATAAAGCAAAAAGTGACAGAAATGAAGGGAGAAAGGACAATTCAACAGTAGTAGCTAAAGACTTTAATACCCACTTTCTATAATAGACAGAACTATACAGAATCTCAACAAGGAAATAGATCTGAAAAATACTCCAGGCCAGTCAGAACACTAGATCTGTAGAACATGCAACCCAATACAGCAGTATATACATTCTTCTCAAGTGCACACAGAACATTCTCAAGAACATACCATGTGCCTGGCCATAAAACAAACCTCAATCAATTTAAAGGGACAAAAATAATGCAAAGAATGTTGCCTAATCAAAATGGGATGTAATTAGAAATCAACAGCAGAAAAACGTTTGTGAAACTCACAAATATGTAAAGATTAAACAACACACTCCTAAATAACAATGGGTCAGAGAAGAAATTAAAAGAGAAATCCAAAATACTTTAAGATGAATGAAAATGAAGAATTAACATACCAAAACTTATGGTTTTGAAGAATTAACATACCAAAACTTACGCTGCAGTGCAGCAGTGCTTAGAGGGAAATTCACAGTGGTAAATACCTATGTTAATGTTAGAAGGTAGGGAAGAGACAGTAAGTATCCCCCAAACTGAGAAGGCATTTTGAGACTGGAAAACAAAAAAGGTGACTCCATACAGTTTACATAGAGATTTATTCAGGGTAACTAACTCACAGGAGGGATTGGGCAGACGAGGATCCAGTCAGCTGTGCAGTCATTCTCTACAGAGTCTGGACCTTCATCCACAGATTTTATGGAGTGAGGGGGTGTACAGAAGGGCACTGTAGTGAGATCAAAGGGTTCCCATGCATTTCAAAGGGTTTGTATGCACTGAATTAACACCGAACATTTAACTAGACCTCGTGGTACCACCTATGCGTCAGGAAGGGGAGAGACTATTTTATCTCTAACAAACTTGAAGAGGGACAAAGAAAGACTCCCCCATCCCAGACTTTGTGGGCATTTCTAAGGTATATAGATATTAATCTCCAAGGGAACAAATAGCCCCAAGAGAGGTCTTTGAGTGAACATGAACAAGATGGAAGGCCAAAGATGGAGTCAGTATTGCTAGTATGCCTACAGTTAAAAAGAAAAAAATCTCAAATCAATAACTTAACCTTTCACTTTATTTTTTTTTAAATTTTATTTTATTTATTTGACAGAGAGAAATCACAAGTAGACAGAGAGGCAGGCAGAGAGAGAGAGAGGGAAGCAGGCCCCCTGCTGAGCAGAGAGCCCGATGCGGGACTCGATCCCAGGACCCTGAGATCATGACCTGAGCGAGCCGAAGGCAGGGGCTTAACCCACCGAGCCACCCAGGTGCCCCTCACTTTATTTTTTTTAAAGATTCTATTTATTTATTTGACAGAGAGAGATCACAAGTAGGCAGAGAGGCAGGCAGAGAGAGATGAGGAAGCAGGCTCCCTGCTCAGCAGAGAGCCCGATGCGGGACTCGATCCCAGGACCCCGAGATCATGACCTGAGCCGAAGGCAGCAGCTTAACCCACTGAGCCACCCAGGCGCCCCAACCTTTCACTTTGAAACACTAGAAAAAGAGAAGTAAACTAAACCTAACGCACACAGAAGGAAGTAAATAATGGGTCAGAGCAAAAAGTAATGAAATAGGGAATAGGAAAACAATAGAGAAGATAAATAAAACCAAAATCTGCTTCTTCGAAGAGATCAACAAAACTGACAAACCTTTAGTTAGGTTGGCCAAGAAAATATAAGAGACAACTGAAATTACTAGAATCAGAAGTGAAAGAGGGGATATTACTACCAACCTTACAGAAATAAAAAGAATTATAAAAAATAAATTTAATTTATTAAATTATATTTATAAATTATTAAATATAATTATAAAACAATTATATAAAAAGAATTATAAAACAATACTGTGAACAAATCCATGCCAACAAATTAGATAACTTAAAGTGAAATGGAAAAGTTCTTGGAAACATACCAACTACCAAAACTGACTCAAGAATAAAATATTCTGAACAGAGCTATGACAAGTGAAAAGACTGAATTAGTAATAGAAAATTATCCACAAAGAAAAGCCATCCCCAGAGTTCACTGCTGAATTGTACTAGATGTTTTTGAGAGATTTTATTTATTTGACAGAGATCATGAAAGAATACAAGCAGGGGGAGCAGCAGAGGGCGAGAGAGAAGTAGGCTCCGCATTGATCAGGGAGCCCAATACGGGGCTTGATCCCCAGACTCTGGGATCATGACCTGGGCTGAAGGCAGATGCTTAACCAACTGAGTCACCCAGGTGCCCTGTACTAAACATTTAAAGAGCAATATTCAGTATCAATTCTTCACAGACTGTTCCCAAAAATAGAGGAGAAAGGAAAATTTCCCAACTCATCTTATGAGACCAGTATTATCCTAATATCAAAACCAGATAAAGACATCAGAAAAAACAAACAAACATAAAACTACAAATCAGTAGCTTTTCTGAATATGGACATAAGAAAATCCTTAAGAAAATACTAGTAAACCAAATCCAACAACATAAAACAATAACAACAACAACCCACAAAAGCTATATACCATTGACCAAATTATTTACCCTAGGAATGGAAGATTGGTTTAATATCCAAAAATCAATCATTTCAATACAAGACATTTAAAAATAACATGGTCATCTCAATAGATACAGAAAAAGCACATCTTCCTTATCCATTCGTCCGTTGAAGGGCATCTTGGTTCCTTCCATAGTTTGGCGACCATGGCCATTGCTGCTATAAACACTGGGGTACAGATGGCCCTTCTTTTCACAACCTCTGAATCTTTGGGGTAAATACACAGGAGTGCAATTGCAGGGTCATAGGGAGTTCTATTTTTAATTTCTTGAGGATGTGGTCCATATACACTAGGGAGTATTATGCCTCCATCAGAAAGGATGAATACCCAACTTTTGTAGCAACATGGACAGGACTGGAAGAGATTATGCTGAGTGAAATAAGTCAAGCACAGAGAGTCAACTATCATAGGGTTTCACTTATTTGTGGAGCATAACAAATATCATGGAGGACAAGGGGTGTTAGAGAGAAGAAGGGAGTTGGGGTAAATTGGAAGGGGAGGTGAATCATGAGAGACTATGGACTCTGAAAAACAATCTGAGGGCTTTGAAGTGGTGAGGGGGTGGGAGGTTGGGGTACCAGGTGGTGGGTATTATAGAGGGCACGGATTGCATGGAGCACTGGGTGTGGTGAAAAAATAATGAATACTGTTTTTCTGAAAATAAATAAATTAATTTAATTTAAAAAAAAAGAAAAAGCATTTAACAAAATCCAAACTTTTTCCTGATAAAAACATTCAACAAACTAGAAGCAAACATTCTCAACCTGATAAAAGTCATCTACTAAAAATCCATAGCTAACATCATTCTTAATAGTGAAAGACTGGATGCTTCCCCCCTAAGACCAGGAAAAAGGCAGAGATGCCTGGAGCTCCTGGTAAGGGCAATTAGGCAAGAAAAAGCACCCACACTGGAAAAGAAGAGATAAGACTACTATATTCACAGATTACATGGTCCCGTATTTAGGAAACCCTATAACCTACTGAAAAACTATCAGAACTCATAAACTTTATCCAGGTTGCAGGATCAAGACATATATACAAAAATGTATTGTATTGATATATACTTGCAACGAACAATCCAAAAATGAAATTAAGTAAACAATTCCATATGGATTTGGTTATTTACAATACCATTTACAATAACATCAAAAATAATAAAATACTTCATTTAACCAGAAAAATGCCAAACTTTTACCCTGAAAATTACAAAATATTGTTGAAAGAAATTAAGAATAAATAAATGGGGAAACATTCTGTGTTGATGGATTGGAAGACTTCATGTCAAAATGGCAGTACTCTCCAAACTGATATACAATACAACATAATCATATCAAAATCTCAGTTGATTCTTTATGGAAATTGATAATGATATTTAAAAATCCATATGGAATCGCAAGGCCCAGAACTGCCAAAAGAGTCTTGAGAAATAAAAATAAAGACTCACAATTCCCAATTTCAAAACTTACTATACAGCAACATTAATCAAGATGGTGTGGTACTGGTGCAAGGATGGACATAGAAAGCATTAGAACCAAACTGAGAGTAAAAAAATAAACCCAAACATCTGTGGTGAACTAAATTTCAGAAAGGGTGACAAGACTATTCAACAGGGAAAGAAGAGTGTTTTCAACAAATGGTGCTGGGACAACCAGATAAACACAAACAAAAGAAAGTTGTACCCTTATCTCATATATATGCAAAAGCTACTTCAAATTGGATCAAACATTTAAGAGCTAAAACTGTATTTTGCAATATATAAATATATGTAAGTATCAAGTAAATGTTTTATACACCTGAGACTAATATAATGTTATACATCAATTACACCTCAATTTTTAAGAAGCACTAAATCTATAAATCTCTTAGAAGAAAATATAGAGGTGAATCCTAATGACCTTAGACTTGGTGAAGAATTCTTCCCAAAATCACAACAAAAATAAAGATAAATAGAACTGCACCACAATTAAACATTTCTCTGTTTAAAAGAACACCATCAAGAATGGGAAAAACCACCTGCAAATCATGTACTAATAAGCATTTAATATCCAGAATATATAAACAACCTCAACAACAACCGCAAGAACAACTCAATTTTAAAGTGAGCTAAAGACTTGAATACATCTTTCTCTAAGAAGATAAATAAATGGCCAATGAAGACATGAAAAGATACTCAACATCACTAGTCATCAGAGAAATATAACCCAAAGCCACAAGGAGATTCACCCCTCCTAAGCTAGAATTAAAAAGTCAGATAATAACAAATGTTGACAAGGATATGGGAACATCAGAACCTTCATTCATTGCTGCGGAGAATTTAAAATGGTGCAGCCAATTTGTAAAACAATCTGGCAGCTCCTCAAATGATTAAACATGGAATTACCAAGATGACCCAGCAATTCCACTCCTAGGTAGGTATATACCCACCAAATGAAAACATATGAAACCATAAGAATTTGTGAAAAAGTAAGTAGGCATAGTAAGCAGCATCATTTATAATAGCAAAGATGATAACAATTCATTTTTTTAAAAAAAATTTTTTAAGATTTTATTTATTTATTTGACAGAGAGAAATCACAAGTAGACGGAGAGGCAGGCAGAGAGAGAGAGAGGGAAGCAGGCTCCCTGCTGAGCAGAGAGCCCGATACGGGACTCGATCCCAGGACCCTGAGATCATGACCTGAGCCGAAGGCAGCGGCTTAACCCACTGAGCCACCCAGGCGCCCAGATGGTAACAATTCAAATGCCTGTCAAATGATGAATGGATGAACGAGTGGCATATCCATACACTAGAATTCTATTTTCCCATAGGAGGAATGACATACTGCTACTCGCTGCAACGCGAACCTTGAAGACATTAACGCGAACCTTGAAGACATTATGGCAAGTGAGAGAAGTGAGGCACAAAAGACCACATGTTGTATGATTCCATTCACATTAAGGGGAAACTAAAGTACCATGAAGACTTTGTTTACCAGAAGGTGGGTACTGGAGAGAATGGGAGACCGTCCACCTAGGCTCTGACAGAAACCTGGGATTGGCCTCCCCTAGGACATGCAGGACACTGTGGTTGTTGGTCTCCAGAAAGAGAATGCTTCTCTTGTCAAAGCATGAAGAAGCCAGAAGACTGAATTTGGGAAGCTCACCGAGAAACCACCCATGTCACAAATCGGTCTGTAGTCAATCCCGACAGTGGCTAACTATGCATCCTCTATCAGAGGGAAACAAAACAAGGATGCCTGGGTGCCTCATTTGGTTAAGCAGCTGCCTTCGGCTCAGGTCATGATCCCAGCGTCCTGGGATCAAGTCCCACATCGGGCTCCTTGCTCTGCAGGGAGCCTGCTTCTCCCTCTGACTCTGCCTTCCACTATGTCTGCCTGTGCTCGCTCTCGCTCTCTCTCTGACAAATAAATAAAGAAAATCTTAAAAAAAAAGAGGGAGACAAAACAAAATAATCTTTGATTACCATCCTTGCTCCTGGGCCGCTACTCTGGGAGAAATAATAGAGAGCTCCTGGTTCGAGGCCAGCCTGCTCCTACCTTCCCTGCCCTCCCCTCCACTTGAGCTCCTTCCTGTCTTTTCCACTGGTTCCCTTCTATCCTGGCTGACCCAGTCCAGTCCCTCAAAATCCTCTTCTTGTTCTTACTTTTTTTTTTTTAAGATTTTATTTATTTATTTGTCAGAGAGGGAGAGAGAGCGAGCACAGGCAGAGAGGCAGGCAGAGGCAAAGGGAGAAGCAGGCTCCCCGCCGAGCAAGGAGCCCGATGTGGGACTCGATCCCAGGACGCTGAGATCATGACCTGAGCCGCAGGCTGCTGCCTAACCAACTGAGCCACCCAGGCGTCCCTCTTGTTCTTACTTTTAAAGGCTGGAGCTTCCCAGGAGTCTAGCTTCAGTTCTCCTCTCTAGTCTACCTCTTCCAGGCAATCTCACCTACTCTCATGGTTTTAACTTCCACAAGAACAGACTTGTCCCCCCAAATCCACATCTACCTTAAACCAGACACCTAGATTTCCAACTTCATAACACACACATCCGTGTGGCTGCCACACTTAATGGATCATTTTCTGCAGACTCTGTCATAGTTTGGGTTCCCTCAAATCTACCTCCTTAAGGTAAAGATTTGAGAGCAAACTGTTTATTTGAGAGCAAACTGACATGAGAAGCCTTGAGCAGAGGAGTAAGAAGGCGAAGCATGGAATGAAAGCATGTTTCATCAAGAAAGTTACAACGGAAGGGGGGACAAGATGGCGGGGTACTAGGAAGAGGCGTCTTTTCAGCTGGTACCCCAAAGTGAGCTGATTACCTACCAAAGAACTCTGATCACCCATGAAATCAGCCTGAGATCAGAATTATACACGTCTGGATCTCTACAGGGGCAGAAGACGCCAGTGAGCAGGTAAAGCGGAATGGGAACAGCGGACTGATATCGGAAGATAAACAAAAGGGGGAGGGAGCCACCAGAGGCGACCGGTGCAAAAGTAATACCCTGATACGAGCGAGAGTGCCCTGCGTCTGGGGACCAGCATTAACTCGGAGAATGGTTGAAAGCACTCCAAAAGAGCAAAGGATCGCGGGGGCAAACTGTGGGAATCGGGGCGGCTAGGGACAGGGGCTTGAGTCCCCGGTCCCAGACGGCCTCCCCGGCGCGGAGGCAGAGAGAGTGCGGCGGAGAAACCGGCTCCTGGTCCCTAAGCCGCCAGCGTGCCCCAGAGCGCGGGGCTCCGGCTCCTGTGAGGGGATGGGAGCCGGTCTGCAGAACGCGCGCTAGCCCTACCACAAAGCTTGAGATGCGCGTGCACGTCGCTCCAGCTCTCCTGGGTTTCTAAGGCCCTGGGGCGCTTCTTGACCCGGGCCATTGTTTCAAAGTCTAAGCCTCGCGCCCGCGAAACTCTTCCCCGGACAGAGGCGCGCAAAAGCCCAGCCTGCGGCTTACGGACCAGCGCCCCGTTCTCAGTGCCCCAGACGCGCGCCCGACCCACAGCCGCCTCTGAAAAGAGGTGCGCGCAAGCTGGGCACTCCCAGCCCCGGCCAGCGGCAAAATCTCAGTGTGCGATCGCTGCTTGGAACCTCTCTGGCGGTCAGGAGCTCCCAGACAGCCGCCACTGCCTTGGCTTTGGGGACGAGCAAAAGATCCTGCGCCCCCAGGGTCTTTAACTTGGAACCTGCACTGCCAGCATCCAAGGGGGAATTTATTCAGCTTCTGCACCCAGACTGAGGCTTCTGAGACGGAGATCAGGAAGTGTTCCAGGGTGCACCTTGACTGCACCAGAGTTGATACATCCAGCTACATCTGTTCAGTCTTCTCCCACCAAAATGACTAGGAGGAGGAATGCCCAACAGAAGAAAAATACAGAGGATGGACCTTCCGCAACAGAGCTAACGGCTATCAACATAGACAATATGTCGGAAAGAGAATTCAGGCTAACAATTATCCAGGCAATAGCTAGGTTGGAGAAAGCCATGGATGACCAAACAGAATTGATTAGAGCCGAACTGAAAGCGACCAGACAGGATGTTCACAATGTTAGGGCGGAGCTTAAAGCTACCAGGGAGGAGGTCCACAATGCTCTCAATGAGTTCCAATCCAATCTAAACTCTCTCAAAGCTAGGGTAACTGAGACAGAAGATAGAATTAGTGATCTGGAAGACAAACAGATAGGGAGAAAGGATCAGGAGGAAGCCTGGAACAAACAGCTTAGATCCCACGAAAGCAGAATTAGGGAAATAAGTGATGCCATGAAGCGTTCCAACGTCAGAATTATTGGAATTCCTGAAGGGGAGGAGAAAGAAAGAAGTCTAGAAGATGTCGTGGAACAAGTCCTTCATGAAAACTTTCCGAATCTCGCGAATGAAACCAGCGTTCATGTACTAGAGGCTGAACGGTCTCCACCCAAGATTATACACTCCAAAAAAACATCACGACACCTGATAGTCAAATTGAGAAATTATAATTGTAGGTATAATCTCTTGAAAGCTGCCAGGGCAAAGAGGCTCCTTACTTACAGAGGGAAGCCCATCAGAATAACGTCAGACCTGTCCACAGAGACCTGGCAAGCCAGAAGAGGCTGGCAAGATATATTCAGGGCACTAAATGAGAAGAACATGCAGCCAAGAATACTTTATCCAGCAAGACTGACATTCAAAATGGATGGAGAGATAAAGAGTTTCCAAGACCGGCAAGACTTAAAAGACTATGCAACCACCAAGCCGATACTGCAGGAAATATTAAGGGGGGTTCTATAAAAGAGGAAAAATCCCAAGAATAGCATTGAACAGAAATATAGAGACAGTCTACAGAAAGAAAGACTTCAAAGGTAACTCGATGTCAATAAAAACGTATCTATCAATAATCACTCTCAATGTGAATGGCCTCAATGCACCCATAAAACGGCACAGGGTTGCAGATTGGATAAAACGACAGGACCCATCCATATGCTGTCTACAAGAGACCCATTTTGAACCTAAAGATACACGCAGACTGAAAGTGAAGGGGTTGAGAAGCATCTTTCATGCCAATGGGACTCAAAAGAAGGCTGGGGTAGCGATTCTCATATCAGATAAATTAGACTTCAAACTAAAGACTGTAGTCAGAGATACAGAAGGACACTACATAATCCTTAAAGGGACTATCCACCAAGATGATCTAACAATTGTAAATATCTATGCTCCCAATATGGGAGCAGCCAATTACTTAAGAAAACTGTTAATCAAGATAAAGAGTCATATTGATATGAATACACTAATCGTAGGTGATCTTAACACGCCTCTTTCAGAATTAGACAGATCATCGAAGCAGAAAATCAATAAAGAAACAAGAGCATTGAACGACACATTGGACCAGATGGACCTCATAGATATATACAGAACATTCCACCCTAAAACAGCAGAATACTCATTCTTCTCAAGTGCACATGGAACCTTCTCCAGAATAGACCACATACTGGGTCACAAATCAGGACTCAGCCGATACCAAAAGACTGAGATTATTCCCTGCATATTCTCAGATCACAATGCTTTGAAACTGGAGCTCAATCACAAGGAAAAGTTCCGAAGGAACTCAAACACCTGGAAGCTAAAGACCACCTTGCTTAAGAATGCTTGGATCAACCAGGAGATCAAAGAAGAACTGAAACAATTCATGGAAACCAATGAGAATGAAGACACTTCGGTCCAAAACCTATGGGATACAGCAAAGGCGGTCCTAAGGGGAAAATATATAGCCATCCAAGCCTTGCTCAAAAAAATTGAAAAATCCAGAACACACCAGCTGTCTCTACACCTTAAAGAACTGGAGGATCAACAACAAATCAAACCAACTCCACACATAAGAAGGGAAATCATCAAGATTAGAGCTGAGATCAATGAGGGAGAAACCAGAGATACAGTAGAACGTATCAATGAAACTAGAAGCTGGTTTTTTGAAAGAATCAATAAGATCGATAAGCCACTGGCTACACTAATCCAAAAGAAAAGAGAGAAATCCCAAATTCATAAAATTATGAATGAAAGGGGAGAGATCACAACTAACACCAAGGAAGTAGAAACAATCATCAGAAGTTACTACGAACAGTTATATGCCAATAAGCTTAGCAACCTTGATGAAATGGATGCATTCCTGGAAAAATATAAACTACCAAAATTGAACCAGGAAGAAATCGACAACCTGAATAGACCGATATCTAATAACGAGATTGAAGCAGTGATCAAAAATCTCCCAAAAAACAAGAGCCCAGGACCTGACGGATTCCCTAGGGAATTCTACCAAACCTTCCAAGAAGAAATAACACCTATTCTCCTGAAGCTGTTTCAAAAAATTGAAGCAGAAGGAAAGCTTCCAGACTCTTTCTATGAAGCCAGCATTACCCTGATCCCCAAACCAGGCAAGGACCATACCAAAAAGGAGAATTTCAGACCAATATCACTGATGAATATGGATGCTAAGATTCTCAACAAGATCCTAGCCAACAGGATCCAACAACACATTAAAAAGATTATCCACCATGATCAGGTGGGATTCATCCCTGGGCTACAAGGATGGTTCAACATTCGTAAATCAATCAATGTGATACAACAAATTAATAGGAGAAGAGAGAAGAACCACATGGTCCTCTCAATTGATGCAGAAAAAGCATTTGACAAAATCCAACATCCGTTCCTGATTAAAACGCTTCAAAGTATAGGGATAGAGGGAACACTCCTGAACCTCATCAAATCTATCTATGAAAGACCCACAGCAAATATCATCCTCAATGGGAAAAAGCTTGCAGCCTTCCCGTTGAGATCAGGAACAAGACAAGGATGCCCACTTTCACCACTCTTGTTCAACATAGTATTAGAAGTCCTAGCAACAGCAATCAGACAACAGAGAGAAATAAAAGGTATCCAAATTGGTAATGAAGAAGTCAAACTCTCTCTCTTCGCAGATGACATGATTCTTTATATGGAAAACCCAAAAGACTCCACCCCCAAACTACTAGAACTCATACAGCAATTCAGCAGCGTGGCAGGATACAAAGTCAATGTGCAGAAATCAGTGGCTTTCTTATACACTAACAAGGAAAATACAGAAAGGGAAATTAGAGAATCGATTCCATTTACTATAGCACCAAGAACCATAAGATACCTGGGAATAAACCTAACTAAAGAGGTAAAGGATCTATACTTGAGGAACTATAGAACACTCATGAAAGAAATTGAAGAAGACACAAAAAGATGGAAGACCATTCCATGCTCTTGGATCGGAAGAATAAACATCGTTAAAATGTCTATACTGCCTAGAGCAATCTATACTTTTAATGCCATTCCGATCAAAATTCCACCGGCATTCTTCAAAGAGCTGGAGCAAATAATCCAAAAATTTGTATGGAATCAGAAGAGACCCCGAATCGCTAAGGAAACGTTGAAAAACAAAAATAAAGCTGGCGGCATCACCTTACCTGATTTCAAGCTTTATTACAAAGCTGTGATCACCAAGACAGCATGGTACTGGCATAAAAACAGACACATAGACCAGTGGAACAGAGTAGAGAGCCCTGATATGGACCCTCAACTCTATGGTCAATTAATCTTCGACAAAACAGGAAAAAATATACAGTGGAAAAAAGACAGTCTCTTCAATAAATGGTGCTGGGAAAACTGGACAGCTATATGTAGAAGAATGAAACTCGACCATTCTCTTACACCGTACACAAAGATCAACTCAAAATGGATAAAAGACCTCAACGTGAGACAGGAATCTATCAGAATCTTAGAGGAGAACATAGGCAGTAATCTCTTCGATATCAGCCACAGCAACTTCTTTCAAGATACGTCTCCAAAGGCAAAGGAAACAAAAACGAAAATAGACTTCTGGGACTTCATCAAAATCAAAAGCTTCTGCACAGCAAAGGAAACAGTCAAAAAAACAAAGAGGCAACCCACGGAATGGGAGAAGATATTTGCAAATGACAGTACAGACAAAAGGTTGATATCCAGGATCTATAATGAACTCCTCAAACTCAACCCACACGAAACAGACAAACACATCAAAAAATGGGCAGAAGATATGAACAGACACTTCTCCAATCAAGAAATACAAATGGCTATCAGACACATGAAAAAATGTTCATCATCATTAGCCCTCAGGGAGATTCAAATTAAAACCACATTGAGATATCACCTTACACCAGTTAGAATGGCCAAAATTAACAAAACAGGAAACAACATGTGTTGGAGAGGATGTGGAGAAAGGGGAACCCTCTTACACTGTTGGTGGGAATGCAAGTTGGTGCAGCCTCTTTGGAGAACAGTGTGGAGATTCCTCAAGAAATTAAAAATAGAGCTTCCCTACGACCCTGCAATTGCACTCCTGGGTATTTACCCCAAAGATACAGATGTCGTGAAAAGAAGGGCCATCTGTACCCATGTTTATAGCAGCAATGGCCACAGTCGCCAAACTATGGAAAGAACCAAGATGCCCTTCAACGGATGAATGGATAAGGAAGATGTGGTCCATATACACTATGGAGTATTATGCCTCCATCAGAAAGGACGAATATCCAACTTTTGTAGCAACATGGACGGGACTGGAAGAGATTATGCTGAGTGAAATAAGTCAAGCAGAGAGAGTCAATTATCATATGGTTTCACTCATTTGTGGAGCATAACCAATAGCATGGAGGACAAGGGGCGTTAGAGAGTAGTAGGGAATTTAGGTAAATTGGAAGGGGAGGTGAACCATGAGAGACTATGGACTCTGAAAAACAGTCTGAGGGGTTTGAAGTGGCGGGGGGGTGGGAGGTTGGGGTACCAGGTGGTGGGTATTATAGAGGGCACAGCTTGCATGGAGCACTGGGTGTGGTGAAAAAATAATGAATACTGTTTTTCTGAAAATAAATAAATTGGGAAAAAAAAAAAAAAGAAAGTTACAACGGAGGGCACCTAAAACTTGATCCCACTGGGGAACTCTGGGACCCAGCATATAACATAGACCCAGCAGCGCTATCCCAGTGGAGGGGCAGGGAGCTGCTGTAGTCATATGCTGTTACCCTTGGTTGAAGGCTTCTGGGGAGTTGGAAGGTTGTGGATTTCCCAGCAGTTTCACTCTGGGGCTGTGGGTTGCAAAGTGGGCACCTGAAATCTCTCTGGCAAAGAAATGCAGGTACTAACACTGGGAAGGCAGGTCAGCGTCACAGAAGTGGTGAGGGGAAGGGGATACAGGCAGGGTATCCATGCCTCGGCTACCCACTCAAACCCGGAGTTCCTCTCAGATTCCCTATCGTAGTTGCTATCACCCAGGCCAGAGAAAAGTGGTGTCAAAACCAGTTCCTCCCTCTCTCTCTCTCTCTCTCTCTCTCTCTCTCCTTTACCTCCACACCCAGGTTCCTGAGGTTTCTATGCCCTGAGTGGTACATCCTTTCCCTTTTTGTCATCCCCACTGCCAAAGCCTTGGTTGCTAACTGGATTTCCTACACTCAGCCTCTTCCACCTCTCATCCATCCATAAAAAAACTGCCAGCATGAACATGCTAAAATGCAAATCCATTTAAACCCTATATTTAAAATACTTCAGTGCTTTATAATGAGGTATCTGGAATAATCAAAATTCACAGAGACAGTCAGCAGAAAGGTGGCTGCCAGGGCCTGGGGAGAGGGAATGGGGAGTCAATGTTGAATGGGGACAATCTCAGTCTGGGAGATGGAAAAGTTCTGGAGGTGGATGGTGGAGATGGTTGCACAATGGTTTGAATGTATTTAATGCCACTGAACTATATACACTGAAAATAGTTAAGGTGGTAAATGTCAAGTCTATTTTACCACATTAAAAAAAACCTTTAATACTTCAATGGTTCCCACTGCCTAAGGAAGAAAGTCCAAGTATCTTCCCATGATGCATTTAGCCCATCCTCTAGACCTCACCTGTCCTTCCGGCCTCATCTCCTACCACCCCAGCTCTGAGTTTCCCCTCCCAGCATTTCATACTACATGTAGTCTCCAGATACATCTGGCTTTTCCATGTCTGTTTCCCACCGGGCTTTCTGGTTTCTCTTCCTAGAGCACCATTCCCACCCTTGTATGTGAGCAATTTCTCTTCATTCCTCCAAAGTCATTCATTCATTTGTTCAATGATTATCTACTGGGTCTTTGATTCCCATCTTAGGAAACGGAGTGGCAGGAAAGGCAGGTCAGGAACAAGTGATTTGAAGTGAACACAAGTATAAGGTCCTTGAGAGGCATCTAAGAAGGGGGTCTCGCCTCACCTGGGAACGTCAAGGTTGCAGAAGCATAAGTACCTCTGCATGTCAGGGACCCTCTGATGGTTATCCTCTCTCCTTGGTGCTACCTCTGAGCTTTGTATGTACTTCTAATTTCTGCACATACCACATTGTTTATAATCATTTTATAAGCTTCTATATTAGTCATGATTCTCTAGGTTGCCAGTGACATTAAGCCCATATGAAGAAAAAGAGATGGGAGGAGGAATCATCAGCTTCCATAAATAAGCCATGGAAAGCGCAGAGGTGGTTGGGGCCTGCGGAACAAAGGAATCTGGGAACATCCACTCTCCATGCCTTTTGGTGTGTTACCTTCATCCTCTCGGTGGGAGTTAGGGGTTCAGGCAGCATGAGATTCATGCAGTGAATTAATGTCACAAATACCACAGTCCGCCAATTCTAGGACACGCATTTTAATGTTCCTGAAGTCAGCATACCTCTCACAGTTGCCATTGGCTGCCAACGCCAATGTCTGGATGTGTGTGAAATCGAGCAGTTAACTAGTAAGCTCACCAAGGGGCACTGGTTAAGCATCTGCCTTTGGCTCAGGTCATGATCTCGGGGTCCTGGGATTAAGCCCTGCATTGGGCTCCCTCTCCCTCGGCCTGTCTCCCACTGTGTTCTCTCTCTCTCCCTCTCTGTTTCTCAGATAAATAAATAAAATATTGAAGGAAGAAGAAGAAGAAGAGGATGAAAAAGGAGGGAGGAGGAAAAGGAGAAGCAGCAGCAGCAGCAGCTCACCCAAAAGCTTGGTGACTTCATTTTCATCCTAGAGGGCCTCGTGGGAAACTGCAGTCCTACAAAATATTTCAACCTACAAACTAAGCAAGGATGTTCAAAGAAGGGATGTGAATCCTGATTGCCTAATCGACACCTTCTGGTCGATACCTTCAGTTAAGTTCAAGGGAAATGTCAGCATCAAATTTGCAGAACAGATGTCACAAGCTCAGAATGAAATCCTGGAGAGAAGTGAGGAACACTTTCACAACCAACACATTACCGGTGCACTTGATGGCAGAGGGGACATTATCTATGAAACGAATCACGGACATAAATGACCTGGGTGAAAAAGTGATTCAAAAGAGACACTCTGGGGGTACTTGGGTGGCTCAGTTGACTAAGCACCCAACTCTTGGTTTTGGCTCAGGTTGTGATCTCAGGGTCTTGGGAATCAAGCCCCAAATTGGGGTCCATGCTTAATGCAGAATCTGCTAAAGTTTCCCTCTCTCTACCCCTCTCCCCCTCCCCATGTTCTCACTCTCTCTCTTTCTCTCTCTCTCTCTTTCAAACAAATAAATAAATCTTAAGAGAGAGAAAGAGAGACACTCTGAATGTGAGGAAGTTCTAGAAATACCTCAACCAATGTATCACATTTATATTTTCCTTTGTGCACATGTGCAAGAATGGAATATGACAGACACAGATGTCTAAACATTCTAAAAGATCTCTCAGGAAGTCTAAAAATTTTTAAATGTACCTAATAAGTATCATATCCTGGTTTAATTGACAGTATTTTTTTTCTTTTTCAGTGGAGCGCAAAATAATTGTTTTAAAATTGCTACCATCTTGGATTTTACGAAATTATATTTATTGGGCACTTACTGTACACTGGAGACATACATTAAGCAAAACAAGGGCCAAGCTCCTGTGGAGTTTATGCATCCCTATAACTCCCAAGAACAAAGGGGGCCTCTTACTCGCCAGCTCCATTTTGAACTATCCGAAGAAAAGTGATTAGCCTGGTATGGATGACACGGTCACCCCTGGAAAAGTCTTTGTGAACAGAGAGGATGTATGAAGTTCTATGATTGTCTCAATCTGGGTCATGGCCAATCCTTGTGCCCAAAGTTAAGACTACTTCCAGAAGAAGGAAAGAAGGAGCATTGAACAGAAAAATAATTACAGTTGTTTTTTTGTTTGTTTGTTTTATTTTTAAAGCTTTCATTGATTTTTTTGACAGAGAGAGATCATAAGTAGGCAGAGAGGCAGGCAGAGAGAGAGAAAGGAGGAAGCAGACTTCCCGCCAAGCAGAGAGCCGGATTAGGGACTCGATCCTAGGACCGAGATCATGACCTGAGCTAAAGGCAGAGGCTTAACCCACTGAGCCACCCAGGCACCCAATTACAGTTGCTTTAATGTCCGTTTGTCCCATAAGACTGTGGGCACACAGAAATAGGGTTCTTGTCTATACCAGGCAGGGTCCAATCAAGAAACTAGAATTCAAAAGAGGTAGTTCAATGGCAAGAATTTAATATGGGAAGTAGTTATAAGGTTTGGGGAAGGTCGAGACAGCCAAATGGGATGGTGGGATGTTAAGCCAGCCAGAGATGAGAAAGAGTAGGACACCTCCATCACAATTAAGGCTAGAGGGAAAAGGAAGAAGGTGGTATCACCAGAGGCCAGTGTCACTCAGCTGGAGGTAGCAACCATCCAGAGATATTGTTCAAAGCAGAAAACAGGGAGAGAAATCCCCTCGCTTTTACCTTCCTCTTACTTTCCAATCTCCCACAAGTGCCTTTACCTGGCCACCCTTATCCATTGGCATTTCACAAAGGAATCTTCAAAGTGAAGTTGGCAGAATCAGCTCCCTCCAACAGAGCAATGGCCAACAGAGAGAACAGGAGAAGGGTAGAGACTGAGTCTGACAGTAAGGAGGCGGGTAACTGGTCTGATCTGTCTCTGTATCTCCAGCGCCTAACATGGCACCTGGTTCCTACAGAAGGAAATCAACCAAGTACAAAGAGAAACTGAGAATGATCATTGAAATACAGGGACAGATACGGATGGAGCCTTACTGCACTGGAGAGTAGAGGGTAACTTATGCCACGCAGGGTATACAAGAGAAGATTCACAGCAAACGTGATGAATGAAAAATCATACAATTAATGGGCAAGGATTTGTCAGAGAAATAAAAAGGCGAGAAGGTCAGCCAGGCCAGGAAGACTGCACACGTTGAAGGCAGGGGACACAAAAGCTTTTCAAGGAATGACAAGATTCAAAGTCAAATTCTATTAATTGTACCTCTTAACGGGATTATGTAGCTTGCCCTTTTATTATTTACACAATGTATTAAACAGACATATGTCCTTATATCAAATAATTCCTGAATTCCTGTACTAAAAACAATTTGGCCAAAAGGCCTCTGGGTGGCTTGGTCAGCTGAGCATCTGATTCTTGGTCTTGGCTGAGGTCTTGATCTCACAGTCATGAGTTTAAGCCCTGTGCTGGGCTCTGCACTGGACATGGAGCTACTTAGGAAAAACAAACAAACAAACAAACAAACAAAAAAACTACTTGGGAAAAATGTATTACTTTTTTAACTCTGCTGAATCCATTTTGCCTTTTCTTTTCTTTTCTTTCTTTCTTTTTTTTTAACATAGGCTCCATGCCAGCATGGAGCCCAACACAGGGCTTGAACGTACCTCCTTGATCAAGACCTGAGCTGAGAACAAGAGTCAGACCCTTAACCGACTGAGCCCCCAGGCACCCCAATTGCCATTTTACCTAGGAAATGTGCATATACACCACACGTGACCTTTGGTCTAAGTTTACTTTTGTGGGCTTCCCCTGTTCTCTGTCAGGGTTACTTTCACTTCGTGAAATTATTTGGAGAGCTTTCTATGTTTTCATATTTCCTGACATATTTTATTTTAAAGATTTCTATTTATTTATTTGACACACAGAGAGAGATCACAAGTAGGCAGAGAGAGAGGGGAAGCAGGCTCCCCACCGAGCAGAGAGCCTGATTGGGACTTGATCCCAGGACCCTGAAATCATGACCTGAGCCAAAGGCAGAGGCTTAATCCACTGAGAAACCCAGGCACCCCAAAGATTTATTTTTTAAGATTTTATTTATTTATTTGACAAGATGAGTGAAATCACAAGTAGGCAAAGAGGCAGGCAGAGAGAGAGGAGGAAATAGGCTCCCTGCTGAGCAGAGAGCCCAATGTGGGACTCGGTCCCAGGACCCTGAGATCATGACCTGAGCTGGAGGCAGAGGCTTAACTCACTGAGCCACCCCGGCTCCCCATCCTGACATATTTTAATAGCAGTGCAGATTGTCATCACTAACCTTTAATCATTTAAGCCTTTGTGATTCTGCCTGTGGGTGTTTATTTAACTCAATCTCTTTCTTGTCATTCCTGCTACCCACTTTTTGGCTGCTTGGGACCCCTGCTACATCAATCCTGACTCCCTCCTTCCTTGAACCACAAAACCCTGATGTTTATCCTCTAGTTATAGTGAATTAAACCCTTGGGGCCCTTGCCCCTGTCCCACCTAATTCCTCTTCCCCCTTTATCTTAGATCTCTCCTCCTTATGCCTGATACGCCCTGTCCTAAGCCCCAGCGAAGGGCTCTGTGCCCGCCTGGTCCTGGCCTGTTGTCTTCTCAGGTAGCTGACTGCTCACTCATCTGTCTCCCCTGCTAGACATTATGCTGAAAGACTGATTTGCACCTTATCCCGCACCATAATCTTAGCTCTGGCACACAGGAGGTCCTCGCTATGTAGCAATCGAGTGACTATTATAAACTTGTGCCTCAGAAACAAGACAAGAAAGAAAAAATTAAGCTGGCAAACCACAGTCTGGGCCCAATGAATGGAGTGCGTTACTTACCGTCTTGGGCTGCTTTTGGCCCTAAGGGCAGAGCTGAGTTGTTCCGAGACAGGCTGTATGACCCTGGAAATCCTATCTGGTTCTATACAGAAAAAGTTTTCAAATCCCTGGTTTAGAGTTTCCCCTCATGTGCAGACTCCACTGAGCTGTGGCCTTTTTGTGCTTCAGAATAAGAAACAATCCAGAATGGGTTGAAAAGAAAGAGTTATTACTGCTCTAAGAGGGAGAACACATTCCCTCTGTTTTCTGTTATCTCACTGACTCCCACTCAACGCCATGAGATACAGCGACCACTGCCGTGGTTGCCACTCGGAGTTCACGTGACCCCAAACCATGCTTATTTAACATCTTCATGAATGTCAGCACCAGCTTATTTATTTCCAAGGTACCAACTCACGTACATGTGGGCTGGCCATAAACCCAAACAACGACAGGGACCAGGAGGTCAAGAGAATGAGTGGGGCCAGCCGGGTCGGGGAGAGCTTGTGTTGTAGCTAAAGGAGGATCCTACCAGTCCATGACTTTAGCCAACGATGAAATACTATTTATTCCACAGAGACTGGAGATAATGGATTTTTATGTGAAATGTCTTGATTATTAAAGTTCTGTTAAATTCACGTATCAAAAGGGAAAAACCAAAGTCCTGGGCACTACTGGAGAAGGGACGTGGCATAGACACGCTGAAGATGACCAGGCAGTACTCGGTTCTATTAACCATAGGCACGTACTATGACCAGGAAATGCTGCTCCTGGGTCTGAATCCCAAAGAGATTCTCACGTGGATCATACAGGGACATGGACAAGAGTTCCATTCAGCATTGCTTGAAGTGTCGGGGGGTAGGAATCAATGGTTGTGTGTCCACCCCCAGATGCAGTGGGCAAACACACCAGATGATCTCACAGCAACAGGGACAGGATATAAAAACATAGTGGTGAGGGGCGCATGGGTGGCTCAGTGGGTTAAAGCCTCTGCCTTCGGCTCAGGTCATGATCCCAGGGTCCTGAGATCGAGCCCCACATCAGGCTCTCTGCTCAGCAGGGAGCCTGCTTCCCCCTCTCTCTGCCTGCCTCTCTGCCTACTTGTGATCTCTTTCTGTCAAATAAATAAATAAAATCTTCATAAAAATAAAAATTAAAACATAGTGGTGAATGACAACACTGGGAAAGAGAGTGACAGCTATGAAAAACACATGCACATAAAACACAGTCCACATTTTTAAGTACACATACAACAAAAGCACGTATATCCAATGCATCTGAATAGTCTGCTATGGTGGGGGGAGAATAAGCATGAGGTACACCACAAGACGAGAGAGGGGCTTTCGTGGACCAATGATGATAAAGGGCCAAAAATGAGATTATGATCAGTCATTCCCCACACCTGAGGTCCAAACACATGGGGAGAGGGAGGAAAAAAACAGATACATTCCATAGGGTCAGGGAGAAAAAAAGCGATTTGGAGATCTAAGCCCCCACACAGGTTCAGTGACCTCAGAAAACCTCGCAAAAAATACCCTTTAATTATACAATTATGCCATCTGCTGCCTGGGGAGATAGACAGAACTTGACAGACAATCCAAGCAGCTAGCTAATGGCAGCTTGGTACTCTCCATCACCGTCCTCTTCACAGAACAAAAAACCAGCCACATGTTAAACAGGGGACAGAATGAAGCGGACACAGTTTCCTACTTTCCTGTGGTTTTTCCTTCAACAAGCATTAAAAGGCACCAACTGTATGCATTTCACCCTACAAAAAGGCACAGCTAATGTAACTGAGAGGAGTTGCTGTCTGCTCCTCAGGGAATTCGTGATATACTGGGAGATTAGACTTAGCCCCAAAGGGTGAAGCAACGAAACCATCTAATTCTGGGGGGAAGGTATATATTAAGCTGCAGACTGCTGTGTTCGATGATAAGCACCTGCCATCTTGAAGTGACCAAAGGCCAATAGGGGAAGAAAAGAATTTAAAATAGTTGAATGCCGCAACCCCCCCACCCCACCCCCATGCTCCACCACTGACATCCTTTCAAAGGTGCTCTGGCTTCTTCCAAAGTCAGCAAACAATTCTTTACCCATCATTTGTATCTTAATATTTAAAAATGTTGCTCCCTCCTCAGAGAGGGAGCAAAAAACACTTGATGATCTGGCAGAGAGAAGCCATTTCCAGGTATGGTATCCATCTTTTTCTGTGGAAAGTAGGAGGGAAACTTGGCAGAAAACAGTTAACATAATGGGATGAGACCGCTATTCTCCAGAAGGCCCTGTTTAGAAGATTAGCCCTTGGCTGACATTAGGGAACTTAGATTTGGAGGATGCGGGTGTGGGTCCTAACATTTGCAGACCTGATAAGCAAGTCCCACTGGCCTAAACTGTTTGTACAAATGCTGTGGTTTACGCTAAACACCTGCTTTCCCGCTGGGAGTCCGAAGTGTTGGAATGTGCTAGGCAGAGGGCGTGTACATGACCAGCCCTGGTAAAAACTACAGGCCCTGAGTCTCTAGTGAGCTTCCCGGGCAGACAGCATCACACACATGTTGCTGTCCCAACTCATCCTGGGGAAAATCAAACATGTGACTCCCCTGGGAGAGGCTTCTTGGAAGCTGGTGTCCTCTGGATTTGGCACTGTGTACCTCTTCCCTTGGCTGATTTTGCTTCGTGTCCTTTCAATGTTTACGACATCACAGCCATGAATATGGCAATAGGCTGAGTCCTGTCGGACCTAGCGAATCCCCGACTCGGCGGCTAGTCTTGCAGACCTCTGACATACAGATAAGTTCCAAATAAAAGATAATAGTGGAGGTTGGACTAAGATGATGGACTAAACACATCCTTCTGCTTTCCAAGTGGCCTAAAATTCTATGGAATGGCAAAAACACTTTTTTAAACAATATTAAAATCAGTAAGAGACCTTGAAAAAGAAAAAAAAAAAAACCAGGGCCACTGGGTAACTGGAACGTCTAAGAAATTTCTGAAAGGTGGAGGGTACTCAGAATCAGATTGCCTGAGCTAATCACACCTCCATGCACGTCTGGGGGTGCGGCGTCATGTAGTGGAAACTGATCTGGGACTTGGGGCTCTGAGGCTGCGGACAGAAAGAGGGGCAGGGATGGAATGTGACAACCGGATGACTGGGGAACTGCGGCCAGAACAGCCAGGACTACTAGACCCTTCCAGCCCACAACAAATGCTGCCCCCCCCCCAAAATATATACCCCACTCAGCAGTTTGGAGCAACTGTTCAACAGTCACCAGGGGCTGCCTATGGGGAACAACACAGGCAGGAAAACAGGACTCCACAAACTCAAAGATGTGCCCCGGAGGAAGAGCCGCTGAGTTTTTATTCAACATCACAAAATGGGGACATCAAGTCAGTAGAACATATACCCAGGGAAAGAGAGTTAGTAGTACCCAGGGAAAGAGAGTTAGTAGAGCACATAGAAGCACATAGAAGAAATTATCAGACGGCTTTGGGAAGATCTGAGGGGACGCTCTATCGAGGAAAGCATGCAGCTGAGTGATGTGAAGATCTCTAGGTGGTGAAACAAAAAAGGAGGGTGAAAGGAATAATGCTATTATTTTTTTAAAGATTTTATTTATTTACTTGACAGACAGAGATCACAAGTAGGCAGAGAGGCAGAGAGAGAGGAAGAAGCAGGCTCCCTGCTGAGCAGAGAGCCCAATGTGGGGCTCGATCCCAGGACCCTGGGATCATGACCTGAGCCGAAAGCAGAGGCTTAATCCACCCTGAGCCACCCAGGCGCCCCGAATAATGCTATTATTTGTGCAAAAAAAAAAAAAAAAAGAGGAGGGATTAAGAATTGAATTCCTTTAAAAAACATTTTTTTTATTCATTTATTTGATAGAGAGAGACAGCTAGACAGGGAACACAAGTATGGGAAGTGGGAGGGGGAGAAGCAGGCTCCCCGCTGAGCCCGATGTGGAGGAGATCGATCCCAAGACCCTGGGATAATGACCTGAGCCAAAGGCAGATGCTTAACCCACTGAGCCACCGTGGTGCCCCAAGAATCGGATTCTTATTTAATTGTATTTGCACAAAGAGACTTTGCAGGGACATATAAGAAACTAATAACATGGCTACTTGTTTGGGGGATGAGGGAGAAGTGAGCGGATGGGGGAAGGGATGGTGGGAGACCTTTCTCTCATAGCTTTTTTATACAGTATGATTTTTGAACACTGTTTATCTTAGCTATTCCAAAAGCTAAATTTTACAAGGTGGAAACCTTGAAAAATAAATATATGATAATCAACACTGAAAAACACTCAATAGATGGACCAGGAGAGCACACTGGACAAAGTCAAATGCTGGGTTAGTTAATAGGAAAGTCCAAGGCACGGAATCTCCCAAAATATGGCTCATAAAGATAAGAAGGCAGATCATCTGAGAAGAACGTCCAGAAACATGACAGACAAACTGTGAAATTCTGGTACCTATTTAATAGTAATTTCACTAAAAGAAAATAAAGAAAGGGAGGTAAGGAAATGCTCAGAGAAATATCTCCTGTGCCACAGAAGTGCGTTAATCTTTGGGAAGAAAGGAACCACCAAGCGCTGAGCAGGAAGAACAGAAGAGAACGACCCTTGGACCAATAGTGAAGTTTTGAAGGAAAAAGCTTCAGAGAGAATAAACAGGTTAACTATAAAGAAATGGAAATCAGACTGCAGAAACTTCTCATCAACCACACTAGATACCAACAGATAATGAAGAATTATCTTCAAAATGTAAAGGTGGTTTTTTTTTTAAAGATTTCATTATCTATTTGAGAACCACAGAGAGAACGTATGAGCATGAGTTGGGGGCAGGGGCAGACTGAGAAGGAGAAGCAGGCTCCCCACTGAGCAGGGAGCCTGACTAAATGCTGGGCTCAATGCCAGGATCGTGGGATCATGACCTGAGCTGAAGGCAGATGCTTACCGGACTAAGCCACCCAGGTGCCCCAAAATACAGAGAATAGAATCTTACCCACAGTCAAGTATACTCAGATAGAAAAGCAAAATAAAAAATATTTCACACATGCAAGGGCTCAGAAAGTTTACCACCCACAAAATCTCAGGGGCAAAAAATTCCTCAAGGATTCATTTAAGTAATAAGGAATTCAAAAAATAGGGAAAAAAAGAGAAAAAAGAACCAGTGGTGAGCAAATAATTGGCCAAATTGGTAACTGATGAGCAAATAATCAGTAAAATATAACTGCTTATGCATAATATACAAAAGCCCCAAATCCCATATGATCTTTTTTGTTTGTTTGTTTTTGTTTTTGTTTTTGTTTTTTAATATCTTCAGTTAACTCAGCAACAATTTTTTTAGGAACATGAGCTTTTCCTCATTATAAGAGGAAAATGAAATAGAACAAAACAACAAATATCAAACAAAAATTTTAAATTAATATCACGAATTTTTTTTTCCAATTTATTTATTTTCAGAAAAACAGTATTCATTATTTTTTCACCACACCCAGTGCTCCATGCAAGCTGTGCCCTCTATAATACCCACCACCTGGTACCCCAACCTCCCACCCCCCCCGCCACTTCAAACCCCTCAGATTGTTTTTCAGAGTCCATAGTCTCTCATGGTTCATCTCCCCTTCCAATTTACCCAAAAGCACATACCCTCCCCAATGTCCATAACCCTACCCCCCTTCTCCCAACCCCCCTCCCCCCAGCAACCCACAGTTTGTTTCGTGAGATTAAGAGTCACTTATGGTTTCTCTCCCTCCCTATCCCATCTTGTTTCATGGATTCTTCTCCTACGCACTTAAGCCCCAGTGTTGCATCACCACTCCCTCATATCAGGGAGATCACCATATGATCTTTTTTTTAAGATTTTATTTATTTATTTGACAGACAGAGATCACAAGTAGGCAGAGAGGCAGGCAGAGAGAGAGGAGGAAGCAGGCTCCCTGCTGAGCAGAGAGCCCGATGTGGGGCTCGATCCCAGCACCCTGGGATCATGACCTGAGCCGGAGGCAGAGGCTTAACCCACTGAGCCACTCAGGTGCCCCATACAATCTTCATACGAGACAAAATTAAAGTCACGTTAAGGTTCATTCTTGCTTTACTCATAAAGAGTTCATATACACAGATTATCTTTAAACATCAAGTGGAAAAAAGTGTTTAGACTCGTGTGAAAATTTAAGGGTAACAAAAGAGCTCAATTTCATTTATGATCAGGAAAATACAAATCTGAACCACAATATGATACCCACCAGGCTGACTAAAATGGAAAAGAAAGAAGTTATCAAAAGATGACAAGGATGTGAACCAACCACATATGCTTCTCAGGTACATAAGTTAGTACAATCACTGTTGGAAACTGTCAATATTTACTTAAACCCCATGCTCATGCCATGACCAAGCAACTCCCCTCCTAGATAGGTACTCGACAGAAATGCAGACATCGATTCCACAAAAGACATGTACTAGAATGTTCATAGCAGCACTATTTGTGATAGCCCCAAGCTGTAAACAACTTAAACATCAATCATGTAAAATGGGTATCTACATTGTGGATATACACCCAATGGAATAGATAGGGCAACAAGAGTGGACAAACCACAGCTACACTCAGAAAGAGAGACAAGCCACACAACCATAATGTTGATGGAAAGAAGTTGGATAGAAAAGAGTACACCTATATGATTCTATTGATAGAAAGTACAAAAACAGGTAAAATGAATCTGCTGTGTTAGAAATCAATATACTGGTTATCCTTGGTGGTGGGCCACAGGAGGGCAAATTCTGGAGTGTTGGAAAGGTGGTTTCCTGTTTGGAGTGCTGAGTATATGTGTATTCAGCCTGTCAAAATTCATGGCGTTATACAGTTAACACGGGTATACCTTTACACATTAATGTTGTACCTCCATAAAAAAATTGCCTCCAAAGTTAAAGGTACCTGCCACAGACTAGAAATAATATCTGCAATTTCCATGTCTTGAGAGGAATAACATAGAATAAGAAAAACTTGGTCAGTCCGACAAAAAGCAAGAAAGTGTCGGTGGCTGGCAGGAATAAACAGGAGAAATAGAAAACATAAAATAAGATGGCAGGAAGCAGCTTCTGAATAGAAATAAGAAGTAATTGAAATAATTGAAATATTTTGTAGTAATTGAAATAAATATATATGGGTTAAATCTGCTTACTGAAAGGCAAAGATTTCACACCCATTACGACAGATGCTGTCAAAACCCCCCAGAAAATAACAAGTGTTGGAGAGAATGTGGAGACATTGGAACCCTTGTGCCCTGTTGGTTGGGAATATAAAATGGTGCAGTTGCTATGAGAAATAGTTCGGCAGTGTCTTGAAAAGCTGAATATAGAGGGCGCCTGGGTGGCTCAGTTGGTTGGGCAACTGCTTTCGGCTCAGGTCATGATCCCGGACTTCCAGGATCGAGTCCCGCATCGGGCTCCCAGCTCCTTGGGGAGTCTGCCTCTTCCTATGACCTTCTCTTCTCTAATGCTCTCTCTCACTCATTCTCCCTCAAATAAATAAATAAAATCTTTAAAAAAAAAAAAAGAAAAGTTGAATATAGAATTACAATATGAGGGGCGCCTGGGTGGCTCAGTGGGTTGGGCCTCTGCCTTCGGCTCAGGTCATGATCCCAGGGTACTGGGATCGAGCCCCACATCGGGTTTTCTGCTCAGCAGGGAGCCAGCTTCCTCCTCTCTCTCTGACTGCCTCTCTGCCTACTTATGATCTCTCTGTCCAATAAATAAATAAAAATCTTAAAAAAAAAAAAGAATTACAATATGACTCACAACTCAACTTCTGGGTATATGCCCAAAAGCATGGAAAGTGGGGTCTTGAAGACATAGCTGTACACCCATACTCATTGCAGCATTATTCACAACAGCTAAAATATGAAAGTAACTGAGAAATGAAATTATAAGCAAAATGTGGTGTATATATATGCAATAGACTATTATTCAGCCTGAAAAAAGGAAGAAAACGTGGACACATGCCATGACACCAAGTGACCTGAGGACATTACGCTAAGCGGAATAACCAAGTCACAAAAAGACAAAAACTACATAAGGTACTTTATGAGTTTCCTAGAACAGGAACATTCATAAAGACAGAAAGTAGAGGGCTGGTTACCAGGAGCTAGGGGGAGAAGGGAATGGGGAGGAGGGAATGGATAGTTGTTGCTTAAGGGTATAGAGTTTCAGTTCTGCAAGATGAAAAAATTCTGGAGATTGGTTGCACAGTAATATGAATATACCTAATACTAGTGAACTGCACACTTACAAATTTTAAAACATTAAATTTTATATTATGTGTATTTTACCATAATTCTTTAAAAACACAAACATAAAAAATAATAAATAAATAAATAAAAACACAAACGTTAAGTAATAAAACAAAATGTAGCTATAAGCTAATTGTAAGAGTAAGAGCTAAAACACAGAAAATTGAAAATAAATGAATACGAGAAGATAAGCCAGATAAAAAGTAAAGCAGATGTAGCAATATTAATATTTATATCCAACAAAACAGAATGAAAAGCAGAAATAATGAAATAAAAGAGATGACTATTCTCCAAAGGTACCAGAAAATATAAGGATCATAAAGCTTTAATGTATCTAAAAACATAGCTTCAAAAATACATGTAAATATATAAACAGTGTTTATGGGTGGCCTGTAAACATACATATTACAAAACTAATAGAAATAGGACCAAAGAAACCCACTGGGAATCATACTGGAAATCTTTTTTTTTTTTTTAAAGATTTTATTTATTTATTTGACAGAGATGACAAGTAGACAGAGAGGCAGGCAGAGAGAGAGGAAGGGAAGCAGGCTCCCTGCTAAGCAGAGAGCCTGATGCGGGGCTGGATCCCAGGACCCTGGGATCATGACCTGAGCCAAAGGCAGAGGCTTTAACCCACTGAGCCACCCAGGCGCCCCCATAGTGGAAATCTTTAATGCAAGTCTCAGAATCAACAGGTCAGAGAAAAAATAAGCTATGGAGACAGAGGACATAATTTGTAATTAATAAATTTGAGATAAATCTATAATTTTGCACAGGGAAATGTCACAAAACTGACAGGTCATTAGATTACAAATTGATTTCTGCTTTTTAAAAATATCTCCATCTTTCTTTCAACAATGTGGTAGAACAGAGATCCCAAAGCCTTCCAAACAAAACATCTTTAAAAACTGCTAGAAAAACAACGACAATAACACCTTTGAAATCAATGGCTTAGAGAAACCTGATGAAGCCAGAATTCAAGCATGCAGGCAAAATAAAGGTATTTTCAGATATTATGAAAACAGTGAATGCATCATCAATGCAGGAATTTCTAAAGAGTGCACTTCACAGAAAAGGAAAATGACCCAAAGAGGAATAGCATGATCTAAAAAGGAATGAAGAGTGAAGAAAGTAGGTAAATAGTAGGCAAGTAGGTAAGGCAGGTAAAAAGTAGGTAAGTCTAATAAATATTGACCTGGAAAATTAGTATAATAGTAACATCAGCAATAATGTCTGATTTAAAGGGTTAAACCAAAAACAGATCTTAGAATTAAGTGGCATGAAAATATTCATGTCCTTGCCTTGTTCAGGAGGACTGATTACACCAATGATGGAAGCCATCAAATTCAAAAGGCTAGAACTTGCAGACATCAACTGAAATTAAGTAGCAAGAAAAATTAAGAACATAAGTGGATGACACAGAAAAATAAAATGAACAGAATTTTTAAAAAGGATTTTATGTATTTATTTGAGAGAGATCGAGAGAGCAAGCCCAAACAGAAAGAGGGGCAGAGGGAGAAGGAGAGGTAGACTCCTGGCTGAGCTGGGAATATGATGTGGAGCTCGATACCAGGACTTTGAGATCATGACCTGAGCCGAAGGCAGACGCTTAACCGACTGAGCCACCCAGGCGCCCCTAAAAGTAACAAGATTAATCAGTTAAGCCGGAAACTGGTGCTTTGAAAAGATAATAAAATAAGCAAGCCTCAATCAAGCCTGACCAATAAAAAAAAAAAAAAGGAGAAAAGGCACGCACACAAAACTGTGAACAAGACAGACAACATACCATAGATGTAGAAGAGCTATTTCCTTACAACAGAAGACTATAAACAACATTATGCTAACACATATTAAATTTCTTTCTTTTTTTTAATAAAGATCTTATTTATTTATCTGACAGGCAGAGAGGCAGACAGAGAGAGAGGAGAAATCAGGCTCCCCGAGGAGCAGAGAGCCCGATGCAGGGCTCGATCCTAGGACTCCAGGACCATGATCCGAGCCAAAGGCAGAGGCTCTAACCCACTGAGCCACCCAGGCACCCCAACACATATTAAATTTCAATAGCATTAATGATTTCCTGGGAAGATGTAAAGTATTAGATTGACTTTGAAGAAACAGAAAACCTGAGAAGAATCAATATCATGGAAAAAATAGAAAAGATAGTGAAGTACTGATACCAACTTCTTAAAAAATATTATCACCAACAGCCTAGGCAGCCTGCGGTCAGATTCTGCCAAACTTCAAGGAACAGATAATTCTTCTGCTCCGGAGCACAGAATGTGGTGGAAAGTTTCCCATCAGAATCAGTGAGGACAGCCTAACGCTAATTATGAGCTCAGATACAAAAAAGGGGGCAGGGGAGGGGTGGATATACCAAGTTCACTTATAAATATAAATACATGGGGGCGCCTGGGTGGCTCAGTGGATTAAGCCTCTGCCTTCCGCTCAGGTCATGGTCTCAGGGTCCTGGAATCAAGTCCCGCATCAGGCTCTCTGCTCAGCGGGGAGCCTGGTTCCCACCCACACACCACCCCACCCCCCCCCGGCCCCCGCCTGGCTCTCTGCCTACATGTGATCTCTCTCTCTGTGCCAAATAAATAAATAAAATATTTAAAATATTTAAAAATAAATAAATAAATAAAATTACTCCAGGATTTTAGACACAGAAAATCTAGCAGCAGCATCACCTATGTTATCAATTTTAAGAAGAAATCTACATGGGCGTATCAATATACACTATACAAAAGAACTTGGGGGAAAAAATCAATATTCACCCCTAAATGTTTAAACTCTTAGTAATCAGACGCAAATGAAAACTTACTTAATAGGATAAAAATATATTTAGTGAAGCTCCCACAGGAGCATTCCCCTAAAATCAAGCCCAAAATAGTCAACACTGTAGAGAGGATGGTCAATGAAAAAAAAAGAAAAAGTTCAAACATTCGTAAGAGACAGCTGCTGCTTCGTAACAGATGATGAAATTATTTACCTAGAACAGCCAAACCAACCAACTGAAAAACTCTTAAAACTGATAGGGTTTTTGGACTGGAGGCTCAGCTTCGGACCTAGTCTTAGTACCAAATTAAATGTGCTTGCTTTGAGAATTACTCATGCAAAGCTATTTTCTGTAGCCTAAGAAATTAGGGCTGACAAACTTCTGCTCCTTCTCTCCTCTCCTATCTCAAACGGTGAAATACCATCGAGTCTGAAACTGGATAGCAAAAACCTTCTCAAACCAAAACTGGTCCTGAAGGGTTGGGTTGTGACTCGACTCAAAAACACTCGATCTCCTGGCGCCAGCTACCGCAGTTACTAATGGATAAGCATGTCAACCAGTCCAACATAATTCTTCCGATAGAGGGCAAGGAAGAGCACCTTCAGAGGAAAAAAAAATTTTTTTCAAACCTTATACTGCTTATTATATAAACTTTCGTGCTGGCAAAAGCAGCGCCCACAAAATAAACATAAGATATTCGGGGTCAAGCTTGCTTTAAAAAAAAGAAAAAAGACATAATATTATTTTCCTTTCAAAGATATTTGGTGAAGAGGTTGTTCCTGTTGCACTCCTGGCAGGCTCCGCATCACCGGCCACCCCTGAGCATCCAAACGGTCCCCCAGGGCTCCCCAGGTACACTGCGCCGTGGCACCGCCAGCTGACCCGGGAGACGCGGGGCCAGAGCCTTCCCCGGTCACCCCAGGCCAACAAGGGGGGGCAGGAGCTCTGTGGACGCGGAGGACGGCCAAGGGTTACTCGGTCCCCGACACACACAGCATCTTCAGGACAGCACCAGGGAGGGTGCGGGAAGCCCCGGGGGCTCCGAGGGCCCCAGTCGAGCGTGTCCACGCACCTGTCCCACCCCGGCGCGGGTTAGGGTCGCCTCTCTGGGCCGCAGTCCTCGGGAATCACCTGGCCCTCCGTCTGGGGCTTCTGCGCCAAGCCCCCGGAGCCCGGAGGGGAGGGGGGCGGCCCCCTGTCGCTGCCACCTGCGGCACCGGTCCCGCAGCTCCCGGGCTGGGTGGGCAAGACGGGGTAGGACGTCCGTTCCGGGCTGGGGGCGGCAACCGCCGAGCGGAGGGGGACCGGGGCCACCGGGGCGACAGCGGCAGCAGAGTCTTCCCTCTCAGACGGGCAGTCCTGCGCCTCCGCTCCCGGACCCTCGGACCCCAGCGCTTGCCCGCTCGACCCGGGAAGACCACGCAGCTGAGGCGCAGAGGAGCCGGCGACCAGCGCCGTTCTTACTCACCCGCCCCGCTGGTTCCAGCCGCGCCGCCGCCACAGCCCGAAGACGCCGCGGCTTCCAGCGCTCACGCAGGATCCGCGAAAGTTCCCTGGGATTCTACCCGCGCCTCCGCGAGCCGCCTCCAGGGGGCGGGCGCGAGCCTGCGCGGGCCATCCTGGGACTTGTAGTCCTGGGGCCTCTTCGCCCTGTACCGCCCTCCATCGAAAAACCGGCGGTGGTCCCTTCTTCCCCCGTCCTTCTGTCTCTCTTGGGCTCATCTCTGCTTCTGACTGATAAATGCTGGAGCGCCCGGTCAGCCCCGGGCCTCCTCTGCTCACTCGAAATCAGTAATTTGCAAAGTATGGTACCTGGACCAACAGCTTAAGCATCAATCTTTTGGGAACCTGATAGAAATGCAAATGGTCCATCACAGGGAAGCTATTCCATTTTAATTGTATTAAAAACTGGGGGTGGGGCCCAGGAATCTGCATTTTGCAAACCTTCAAGTGATTCTCATTGCTCTACACACCACCGCCCCTTGTCAAGGTACTTAACATTACACGTAAAGCATTGGTTACCGGACTCATACACACATACCCTTAAGTCCCTAGGTACACTGCACGATACCCACGCGGTTTAATGTCCCGGCCTCGATCTCTCCCCTGGCTCCAGCCCTCACTGTCTCAGTGTCCAGCCAACATCTCCTCTGGCCTCTGAGACACCGGAAATCCAACGGGGTCAAGACCAAATTCTTTTTTTTTTTTCTTAAGATTTTATTTATTTGACAGAGAGAAATCACAAGTAGGTGGAGAGGTAGGCAGAAGAGAGAGAGAGAGGGAAGCAGGCCCCCCGCTGAGCAGAGAGTCCGACGTGGGACTCGATCCCAGGACCCTGAGATCATGACCCGAGCCGAAGGCAGCGGCTTAACCCACTGAGCCACCCAGGCGCCCCAAGACCAAATTCTTGATCTTTACTTCCCTCAATCTGGTTCTCCTCCATTGTGCCTATGACCACAGGCTGAAAACTGTCCACTGCGTTTATATACACGGAAGTCACTTAAAACTGTAATGAAAGCTCCAGGGGATTAAATGCCAGGAACCTGAATCATATTTGAAGGAGAGAGGATCAAATGAGGGAATAATGCAGGCAGGAAGAGTAGCCAACTCTTGCAAGATGTGGTGGGGAGGGGAGGGAGAGTACTGGTGGTTGGAGATGGAAATGTGCTGAGGATTTTTTTTTTTTAAGATGTTTAAGTAGTTCTGGAAAGAATCCTGTTGAGAGGGGCGCCTGAGTGGCTCAGTCAGTAAAGCAGCTGCCTTGGGTTGGAGTCCTGCATGGGGCTCCCCCCTGCATGGGGAGTCTGCTTCTCCCTCTTCCACTCCCCCTGCTTGTGTTTCCTCTCTCGTTGTGTCTCTCTCTGTCAAATAAATAAATACAATCCTTTTTTAAAAAAAGAATCCTGTTGGGGCGCCTGCCTGGCTCAGTGAGTTAAAGCCTCTGCCTTCAGCTCAGGTCATGATTTCAGGGTCCTAGGATCGAGCCCCGCGTCGGACTCTCTGCTCAGCACAGAGCCTGCTTCCCCTCTCTCTCTCTGCCTGCCTCTCTGCCTACTTGTGATCTCTCTCTGTCAAATAAATAAATAAAATCTTTAAAAAATAAATAAATAAAAATAAATAAAATAAAAAAGAATCCTGTTGAAAGAGCTTCTGACTCTACAGGAGAGGAAAAAGTATTTCCTACAGTAGGATTCCTGAAAAGATTGTATATATGTGAGGAGGGAGGTAGAGTCCCAGGCATAAGTTAGAGAGATGAGTCTAGACTAGTGGTTCTCAGCCGGGGGTGATTCATGCCCCGCACCCCGACCCAGGAAACTATGGTGATGTCTGTGGACATTTTTGGTTGTCATGACTACGGGTGGTAAGAACATCTAATACGTAGAGGCTGGGAAGGCAGATAAATATTTTGCAGTGCACAGGACACTCTCCCACAACAAAGAATGTTCCAGCCTCAAATGTCCATAGTGCTGAAGTTGAGAAACTCTAGCTTGGACAGTAGCGCCTTCTTCTGGAAGAGATGGGAAGAAAGGGAGAAAAGAAAAATCAGAGTTTTCTCCGGAAAGGAAGCTAGGAAGCTGTCTACGAGGACAGATAGGGGTGTGTGTGTGTGTGTGTGTGTGTGTGTGTGTGTGAAATGCTGAATCATGAGAGTAATAAGAGAAGTAGAGGAAGGAGATCACTCAATAGTTGGGAGGAAGTAGTGGGTTCAACAGACCAGGAGTTTTGATGGGGGTCAGAGATGTATTTGTCTTATTGGAGTAATGTGAGGCTGGATTGCTAAGGTGGCGTGGAGGCAGGACCGCGGAGCATCCATGGTACTTCGTGCAATGAGCAAGGCAGCCCCAGCGGAAGCAGTGGGGTGAACAGAGGAGCTAAAGTCATGCACGTGGATGTGGAAATATCCATACGAATGGCAGGACACCTATTTGGGTCGCTACGAGAGACCTCTTAAGTGAATAAGTGGAAAGATACCAGCAAGGGGAGAGGGTGGTAAGGTCACGGGATCGAAATCTTAAAGAAACGGGACTTTGGACAAGCGTGCAGGGAGCAGGGTCTTAGCAACAGGCTGGGGGGTTCCCAGGAGTTGCGTTTCAGTGAAGACAAAGCTGGAGACACAATGTCTGAGGACACAGCAGAATGTACAAGATGTGGGGCAGAAGTTCCAGACGATTCTAGGTTAGTATGGGAACGGCTTGGATTGTAGGTTCCCAAGAGGACAAGGCAGCAGTGAGGGGAGCCGGGCATGGTGGGATAGAGAGGTGGGATAGCGTCTATATTTTGGAGGTTGACTGATGAAAACAGGAATGAAACAAGAAGACTGAGCCTCAAGATCAGACAGTTTGCCTCACTGTACAGGGTGGGGGCTGAGAAGACATCCATCCCTGGCCACTGCATTCTTCAAGAGACCTGTGACAACAGTTTCCTAATATGGAAATAGTAAGTCTTAATTATGATAAGTTTCTAATAAAAAAATTTTTTTTAAGATTTTATTTATTTATTTGACGGACAGAAATCACAAGTAGGCAGAGAGGCAGGCAGAGAGAGAGAGAGGAGGAAGCAGGCTCTCCGCAGAGCAGACAGCCCGATGCGGGGCTCGATCCCAGGACCCTGGGATCATGACCTGAGCCGAAGGCAGAGGCTTTAACCCACTGAGCCACCCAGGCGCCCCTCTAATAAAAATTTTTAAAAGATGTATTTATTTATTTATTTGAGAGAGAGCGAGGCGAGCTGGGGGAGGGGCAGAGGGAGAGGGAGAGAGAGAATCTCAAGCTGACTCTGCATTGAACATGGAGACCCAAGCAGGGCTCCATCTCAAAGCCCTGAGATTATGACCTGAGACGAAGAGTCAGACATTTGACCAACTGAGCCCCCCAGGCACCCTCCCACCCCCAGCTAATAATAAAATTTTTAAATTATTTTGGGAATAAGCTTACGTGTCCTTTATTTATTTATTTATTTATTTATTTTAGTACGTGGCTGATTCTGTTCGCTTAGACTTCACTTAGGATTTCTACACTGATATTCAAAAGTGAGCGTGAGCTATCATTTCCTTCTCGAATGTCTAATGATGTTGGGTTTCAGAACCAATGTTAGCTCACATCATAAAAAAAATTTTCCAAAGTTTTTGTTCTTTGTTTTTATCCTGGAACAGTTCAAGTAGCTTCAAAATGTTCTATTCTTTGAGGTTTGATCGTTGTCGGGTTGAACATTTCTGGGCCTAATGCTTTTGGTGGGGAGAGTGAGCCTTTGATAATCTTCTTTATTTCCTCTGTGGTAATGTCACAATTTAGATTTTTAACTCTCTTTTAGAGTCAATTTTGAAAAATCATATTCTCCTGACAACCAATTATCCAATTCATCCAGGTTTTCAAGTGTATTTGCATTAAGTGGAGCGAAACAGCCTTTTGCTGAACCTTGCTGAACCTGTTCATTTCCCCATAATTTCTTGTTTTGCATATGTTTACTTGATTATGTTACCATTTCAAGTTATATTTTTCATTTCAGCTTGTAGATACATTTTTTCGTTCTACCCTTTTTGTTCTTGTTTCCTAATTCATTCATCTCTCCTTTATCTTTATTACTTTCTTTTTCTCTGCTTTCTTTGGTAAATATTTTATTTATTTATTTATTTATTTGACAGAGAGAGAGAGAGATCACAAGTAGGCAGAGAGGCAGGCAGCGAGAGAGAGGAGGAAGCAGGCTCTCTGCCGAGCAGATAGCCTGATTCGGGGCTTGATACCAGGACCCTGAGATCATGATCTGACCCAAAGGCAGAGGCTTATCCCTTCTGAGCCACCCTATTTATTTATTTGATAGAGAGAGAGGGAACACAAGCAGGGGGAGTGGGAGAGGGAGAAGCAGGCTCCAACCCCAGGATGCTGGGATTGTAAGGGCCTATTCAGCCAGAGTGGCCCCACCCTGGTTGAACTGCAAATTTGTTGTAAAACTTAAACTGCCCCCCCCCCCCCCCCCCCCCCCGGGAAGGAACTTAAAAGCAAGTCCAGGAAACCAGGTAACAAAGTCCAAATACAAGGGTGGGTCAGGCCAGGTGGAGGTATTCAATCAGTGGGGGAGCATACTGTCTCCTAGCTACCAAGGAGTATGGGCCCCACCCTTTGGGCACCTTTTGGGCGCCAATTCTGAACTGGTGATAGGCTGGTTCAAATGTCTACTAGGGTAAATTGTAATTCAATTGGTCACCTAGCATCACTGTGGAGTTTCCTGTGTGTGTTACAATCTCATTGGCCACCTGTGCGTGGCCAGGCCCAACCACATGGACTTTGCTCTATAAAAGTTAGTCTGAAAAGCTGGCAGGGGTCATCCGATCTATAAGGGATGGCCCCGACCGACGGGTCTGTTTGGCGGTCGGACTGATTCGTGATGCTTGGCACTAAATAAAGCTTTGCTTGACCTTTGCTTTGTATCAGTCTCGCTCCTTTAATCACGGACCCATTATTGGGGTACCCAATTTTTGGGAGACCCAACAGGATCATGATCTGAGCCATGACAATTAACAACTGAGCCACCCAGGCTCCCCTTTTTTCTCTTATTTTGACAGGTATTTTTTCTTGAGTTGGGTACTTAGTTTTTCAATTTTTACCTGTAAATATAAGTATTAAGGATGAAAGGAAGGCTTCAAATATAAATAGGTACTACTTGCAACATATCTCAAAACTTCTGATGTATCTGTTGCAATTTTGTGCAGATGCTAAAATTTTGGTGTTTGACCTGCCTTGATAAAGTTTTTGATTTCGAGAGAGAGTGGCAGACTTTTAACGCTTCCAGCCTTTAGTTTCTGATTGGGGCATTAATGTTCAGTTTTAACTCCTGATGATCAGAAATTGGAGAAAGTGTTGATGTACTACTTTGTATCTTTGAAATACCTGAGTTTTCCTTGTGGTCTAAATGAGGGTAGATTTTTGCGACTGTTTTAAGCGCCCTGAGAGGAATGCATATTCCCTGTTTTTCGCATACAGATTTTGACAGTAGCAATGAGATAGTAACATAAGTCGTGTGGGTCTTCCATATCCTTACACGGAGTTTGACCTGATATTGACGTGGTTTTGGGATATCGGTGAGATTAGGTCCAGAGCCAATGACCAAGAAGGAATTCTTGAGACATCTTTGGTGCAAAAAGTCGCTTTTTATTAAAGCATGGGGACAGGACCTTGGGTGGAAAGAGCTGCTGTAGTGGGATTGTGAAGGGTAGCTGATTTTATAGACTATGGGATTGGGGGAAGGAAGGAAAAAAGGAGGTTTCAAAAGAACTTTCATATGCTAAAAAGGACCTACAGGATACTGGAGGCCTTGCCATTGTCAAATAAAGGTGGGTTTTCCCTGTAATGAGGCATTAACATTAAGACAGTTGGGAGCGGGCACCTAGGTGCCTCAGCCATTGGACATCTGCCTTCAGCTCCTGTCGTGATCCCAGGATGCTGGGATGGAGCCCTCCATTGGGCTCCCTACTCTACTCAGCATGAAGCCTGCTTTCCCTCTCGTAGTCTCCCTGCTTGTGTTCCCTCTCTCGCTGTGTCTCTCTCTGTCAAATAAATAAAATCTTAAAAAAAAAAAAAAAAAAGACAGCCGGGAGCGTCCTGGAAGAATATCACACTTGTCCCACCCAGGAGTGCGGTCTGGAGGAAGGTTGCAGGTGTTAACTTCTGCTTTGTGTTCAGCCAGTCTTCTGCTCCCTCATCAATGTAATCAGAGAGAAGTAAATTAAAACCTTTACTACTATTGCGTTTTTATTTCTCCTTATTTCTCTGGAGTCCAGCTTTATAAAAGATGATGATATGTTATCTGTGCACAAATATCTTTATATTCTTGTGAATTTCCCCTTTTAATTATAAAATAACCTTCGTCTCCCTTGATGTTTTTTACCTTTGCCCTTGAATGCAACCTTGTCTGATATTCTGAGGAGCCTGATAAATTTTGTTTACATTAGCCCAAACAGTTTTTAGCTTTTCTGAAGCCTTTGTTTTAGGCAAATTCCTTAAATATAACACCAAGGGCAACCCTCTTGGGTACCCTCCTGCTTCGGGAGCTTTGTTCTCTCGCTCAATAAACATTGCTTTGCTGACCACCAAACAAAGGAAGAAAGAGAGAGAGAAAGAGAGAGGAAGGAAGGAAGGAAGAAAAGAACACCAGGTTTTGTTTTGTGATTTAATCTGAAAGCCTTCTTTCTTGGAATCGTTGGGTTTAGTCCGTGTGATGATTACATTTTACCCGGTGAAGGTGAGCAACTTCGTGCGGGCCTACGTCCAGCGCTACCGCTACTTTCGCAAGCACAGCCGCAAGCCAGGCGACCCCGCAGGGCCCCCGCGGCCGCCCAAGGAGCCCAGGCCCCCTGACAAGGGTGGCCCAGGACTGCCTTTGCCCCCTCTCTGAGATCTTCAGCCACCCCTTCCCTCCTTAGCCTCTTTGGAATTCTGGACGTATTTATGGCTCCACCTCCCCACTTCCCTCCCCCCATCAGTGGGATGACTGGGGGAGGGTTGCTGCAGGGAAGAGGAGAGCCCCCTGCCCTGCCCCGTTCTGTGCCCCTTGCCCCCAAGCCTGCCCCCATCGCCCCTCCCTTCTGTTTGTGACTTCATTACCCTGACTGTAAATATACCCTCGGTCCTCTACTCCTTCAGTCTTTTTCTGCTATTCCTTCCCCAACAACAACACAGTACATCTCTTTTTTCATTATTCCGCCTCCTCCATACCCAATATCAAACCATTTTATCTTTCTTTAGTGCTCACTTTTTTCTTAAATATATTTACACATACTTCTATTACTTGATATTTTAAAAATCAGCTTTAAATAAGATATTTTGGGGTGTCCGGATGGCTCAGTCGGTTAAGCTTCTGCCTTTGGCTCAGATCATGCCCACAGCTTCGGTCTCTCCGCTCCGCCGGGGAGTCTGTTTTTCCCTCTCCCTCTTCCCGCTGCTCCCTCTGCTCATGTGCGTGCGCATGCTCTCTCTCTCTCTCCCTGTCAAATAAAGAAATAAAGAAATAAATGAGATATTTCTATGCCTGGCTATAAAAAAATGGGAGGAAATCAGTGTGCTTTAAACACCCCTTCCTTAACTACCCCCCCTTTTTTTTCTTTTAAGATTTTATGTATTTATTTGACAGAGAGAGACGCAGCAAGAGAAGGAACACAGGCAGGGGGAGTGGGAGAGGGAGAAGCAGACTTCCCGCTGAGCAGGGAGCCAGATGTAGGATTTGATCCCAGGACCCTGGGATCAAGAGCTGAGCCGAATGCAGACACTCAACCGACTAAGCCACCCAGGCGCCCCCCCACTCCCTCATTCTCTGGTAATCTCATCTCATGATCCCATTTTACGAAAATCTTGGCTTCCACAGTTTCTTCAAGAACAATGTATGGAAATGATATTCACTGAATTTTTCACAATCAATGTTTATTGCCTTTATCCTGACAAGAGTTGGGGGCTGAGTGCAAAATTCCTGGGCAGTACTTGATTTCTTGAGAAATGCGTAGGTCATGCTTCCTTACCTTCTCCCTCATGGTGGTGTCTGAAACCAGCCTGATTTCCTTGTTTCTTAGAAGTGATGCAATTGCCTCATTGCCCCAAGAATTATTTCTTTGTTTATGAAATCCATAAACCTCACTGTTACATATTTTGGAATTATCATTCTGGGCTCACAGTTCCTAGGACACAATGGCTTGGCCGTACTGACTCCACGTGCCTTTTTGATCTGGTCAATTTTCTTATTTCCCTTTTTTTTTTTAAAGCAGTCTCAACACCCAGCGTGGGGCTCGAACTCAGCACCCCAAGATCAAAAGTCACACGCTCCACCAACTGAGCCAGCCAGGCACCTCATTCTTCTTAAATCTTTAAATGTTTGTTCTAATATATTATTTTCATGTATCCCAATTCTAGGGTAAACTCTGCAGGTGAATAAGACACAGAGAAGTTGGAGTCTTGAGGCAGTTCAAGAACTCCCTCACACCCTCTGAAAGTTTTTTGTCTGAGATAGCACACTTGACATGCAGAATCTCATGGCTCATATTCTTGTTAAATTTTTATCCAATCGTTCAAGTTATTTGTGAACTACTTTGAAATGTCAGAATATAAATGTGCAGAAGACAGTGTGATGGAGTTTAATGGCCTAAATTTTCTTCCATTTCTACAGTTTCCTACAGAATATCAGAAGCCATTATGAGATGTAAAAGGAGCGTAGCAATCATAAGGCTATAGAACCAGATGTTTACTTGAGGTTGAACAGCAGATAAAAGATTTGAAACAGTGTCAAGGTTGTTTGGGAGTGGGAACAAACAGCAGGTACAGAGAAACGGAGGCAAGTCCAGGGATTTGCTAAAATCAACCAGGAACATCCACCCCTTACTTTTCTACTTCACTGAATGCTAAAATAGATGGAGTCCACTTAAACAAATTAAAGAACAGACATTTAGATGGGATAAGATTCTATTATATGCAGCTTTTCTTACATTCCAGCTACTGTGTTTGTATGAGAATATAGTTAGATTTGATGCTTCTCTAAAAAGCAGTACGTTCTGAGTACCTGGGTGACTCAGTGGGTTAAGCATGTACCTTTGGCTCAGGTCATGATCTCAGGGTCCTAGGATCGAGTTCTGCATTGGGTTCTCTGCTCAGCACACAGCCTGCTTCCTCCTTGCTCTCTCTTTCCTGCCTCTCTGCCTACTTGTGATCTCTCTCTGTCAAATAAATAAAATCTTTAAAAAAGAGATTTAGTAGGTTCTGATGGGGGAGGGTATTTAATATTCTCATCCATGCATATAACACCAGAATTAAGTAAGTCATAATTCTGTGAAAGACAGAGTATAGCATGGGATATACTCTTCCAGAGTTGAGTTTACTGGCTCAGTCTTGCTGTCCTAGTGAAGGTGATGGACAGAGGTTGGAAGAAGACATGTAGGAAAGGCTTTTGTATAATGTTCTTCGGAATCGGGATATGAATTCAGTGTGCTTTCAGACACTTAATGTAGTGAAGGCTAAAACTCAGGACAGGAGCAAGACTGCCTGGGTTTGAATCCTCACTGTGTAACTCACTACAGAAGCAATAATGTAAATTAAAAAAAAAAAGAATCATTGTATTCTGTTAGGTGACTATAACACTACATATTTATTCCATGTTGATGAGCAGAGTTGGTTCCAGCTTTTGCAGAGCAATGATAAGAACACTAACATATACATGGACATATGGACACTTTTTGTTTTGTGTTTAGAAGAGCAATTCTCTTAACTACAGAGAACAGAGAATATAGAGAAGAGTAGTTAGCAGAGGGGAGGTTGGTGGGGACATGGCTAAAAGAGGTGATGGGGATGAAAGAGCATACTTATCATACTCATCACGATGGAACACTGAGTAATGTATAGAATGTTGAATCACTATGTCGTACGCCAGAAACGAATAGAACACTATATGTTAACTATACTGGAATTAAAGTTTAAAAAAATTAAAAAGAAGAAGAATTCTGTGATAAGAGGGTATGTATAATTGATGGACTTAACTGCAGTGCAGGACTGAAGAATTACTTCAGTCAACTATGACATTGGGTTGCAACGTCCTAGCTCTGTTACTTCTGACTTTGACATGATGTCTCTTCTTTACCTAGTTTTTCTAATTCTCAATCCATAGCTACAGACTTCCTGTCATTCTTTCTTTCCTAATAATTATCTCTTTCCAAACATGCAAATACTAATGACAAAATCATTGACTATGATCTTCTATTGCTCACTAATCAAGTCCTACTTAAGTTTCAATTTTTTAAATGCCAGCCTCTGATGCAGTTAATTACAAAAAGTCACTACGCCCAACTGGTCCTTGCATCCATTTTCCTGTGGCCACCTCATATGTGTCTCCTCATTTTATCATAGTTCAGTTTTGTTGTTATTGTTTTTACCTGGGCCCTGGCCAGCATCTGAGGACCTCAACTCTGGGACCATAACTAATATATTTTAATATTTCAGCACCAAGTAGGCAGAATGCATGACACATAGAAGATATAAATACCAGTCACAAATACATGAATAATTAAGCACATATTTCAATTTGTATTAACTGGGTTTGTTGTTTAAAAGATTTTATTTATATATTTGACAGAGAGAGAGAGAGAGAGATCACAAGTAGGCAGAGAAGCAGGCAGAGAGAGAGGGCAGGGGGAGCAGTCTCCCTGCTGAGCAGAGAGCCTAATGCAGGGCTCCATCCCAGGACCCCAGGATCATAACCTGAGCCGGAAGCAGAAGCTTTAACGCACTGAGCCACCCAGGTGCTCCAGACGGGATTTGCTGTTTAAGCATGCAGTTTTCTCTTTTTGCCTATTATAATTAAACCAATCTTTTTGTGTTTGTCTCCTATGCTTTTCTGCTATACACAGGGCCCACCTTTTTGTCAATTTTTTAAAAGATCTTATTCTGTTGACTAGTTACTGAAATACATGTATAGATGAGGAGGCATTGGTAGTAAGGGTATATATTTCTTTTAGAGAACCTTACAAGGGATAAAGCAGTTCTTCCAGCTTCATAGTGTATTACTTAGGCTAAGTTTTATTGCTCCTTGTCACTCATTCAAATGTTAGTTTTTAGTTATTTGGTTTATTACTACTGTGAAAGCTCTTTTTATTGTATATGATACCAAGACTTCTGTATCTGTGATTTCAAAACAAGGAAGATATCAACATCATTTTCAATCAAATTCACCCATATATTTAACTTAGTTAAGACCTCTTGTAATTGCATGTTATCAGGGATAGGTCTGAAATTGAAACTGACCGGAGTATAACATTCTCCCATCTCTTCAGAATCCCAAGTGGGAGCAAAAAACAAAGGCTCAAATTAACTAAACATGTATAGAGAAGTAACACAAAGTCTATAAAGAACTTATCAAACTCAACACCCCAAAACCAAAAAATCCAGTCAAGAAATGGGCAGAAGACATGAACAGACATTTCCCTAAAGAAGACATCCAAATGGCCAACAGACACATGAAAACCTGCTCAATATCACTTGGCATCAGGGAACTATAAATTAAAACCACAATGAGATACCACCTCATACCAGTCAGAACAACTAAAATTAACAACTCCAGAAGCAATAGGTGTTGGCAAGGATGCAGAGTGTAAGAGGAACCCTCTTACACAGTTGGTGGGAAGGCAAACTGGTGCAGCCACTCTGGAAAACAATATAGAGGTTCTTCAAAAGGTTAAAAATAGAGCTATCCTATAACCCACCAACTGCACTACAAGTATTTATCCAAAGGAAACAAGCATAGGGATACAAAGGGGCACATGCATCCCAAAACTTATAGCAACAACACCCACAATAGCTGAACTACAGAAAGAGCCCAGATGTCCATCAACAGATGAATGAATAAAGAAGATGTGGTGTATGTATGTACACACATATCACAGAATATTACTCAGCCATCAAAAAGAATGAAATCTTGTCATTTGCAATGATGTGGATGGAACTAGATGGTATTATGCTAAGCGAAGTAAGTAAGACAGAGAAAGGCAAATACCATATGAGTTCACTCATACGTGGAATTTAAGGGGAAAAAAAAGATGAACTCAGGAAAAGGGAAGGAACAATAAAATCAGATGAAAACAGAGAGGGAGGCAAATCATAAGAGACTCTTAACTGTAGAGAACAAACTGAGAGTTTCTGGAGGGGAAATGTGTGGGGGCATGGGGTAACTGGGTAATTGGCATTAAGGAGGGCACTTGATGGAATGAGCACTGGATGTTATTTAAGACAGATGAATCGCTAAATTCTACCCAGAAAATAAAAATATGGTGTATGTTAACTATACAGAATTTAAATATGCATTAAAAGAAGAAGTAATCCATTGTCTCCTTCTGGATAATCAATTAAAAACAAAGAATAAGCAATTATTGGATGGGCAGAAAGCAATGGTTATGGAGTCTAGTGCATGTGCAGCAAGCTGCGTCTTGTCATTCTTTAAGAATGAATTATTATTTGTGGGTATTTACCAGTTTAGGGTAAAAGAATATCCTAAGATCAAGATTTCTGTAAAAAACTTAAATACATTAACTGAGAAATCATGTGTCTTTAACATTTGTTTTTTTTCCTAAGTGTGACAATATATTTAATTTTTTTCCCTAGAAGACACATTTATGAAGTAATATCATTTTATATTAATTTGAAGGTTGGTGAAAACTTATTTTCTGTGCTTGAAGGTTGTTTTTATTGCTTCAATTATTATTTTGTCAAATCTAAGTGCCAAAGATTTTGAGAAAAGCACTTTTGCACAATCCGTTAGGAAAAAAAAAAGATCCACTAACACATAAAGCAAATTCTAAACTTTGTGTTTTCAAGTATCTTCACAGATGTGTGCCTTGATTTTTGTTTTCCTCTTCAGAATACTGATAATGATCTCTGCCTGCCATCCTCATGAAACTATTCTAAGTTTCATGGTTGAGATGGGTATGAAAACAATTTGAAAAATTTAAGAGTTCTGAAATTAAGAACTTTCATACTGAAGAGTACTCTACTTGTCTCTTGATTTTATATAATTAAACCAAGTGCTTAGTGTTCTAAGTTATGGAAATGCCCATTGGAGATTAAGCACAATGGGTAACTTCCAGTGCTGAGTTTCTACAGGGCGACTAGAATAAGAAGTGGCCGTTTTGTAGGATACTCTAAATGCTTCCATTGCATTCAAACGGATGTGTTAAAACAACTTGATAACCATATGTCATGTTTCACCTGGGTCTTTTCTTGGGATTTCACTGGTGTGGAGAAGTTTCTGTCTTATCAGCCAGTAGTAAATTGTTTTTATAATTTGTGAAATGCCTCTTAATCAACCATAGGAATACTTTAGGAAGCAAATATCTTTTTCCTTGATCAACTATAATCCACTTACTAAGTAATACCTGCTTACTAATCCACTTACAAAGTAATACTTGCACTTTGGTTAAATCACATGTGTCTCAAAACATACAATCCACAAAAAATATTTAAGAACTACTGTTCTTTTCACTACATCTGTATCTTTGGGGTAAATACCCAGTAGTGCAATTGCAGGGTCATAGGGAAGCTCTACTTTTAATTTCTTAGGGAATCTCCACAATGTTCTCCAAACTGGCTGCACCAACTTGCATTCCCACCAACAGTGTAAGGGGGTTGCCCTTTCTCCACAACCTCTCCAATAAACGTTGTTTCCTGTCTTGCTAATTTTGGCCATTCTAAGTGGTGTAAGGTGGTATCTCAATGTGGTTTTAATTTGAATCTCCCCGATGGCTAGTGATGATGAACATTTTTTCATGTGTCTGATAGTCATTTGTATGCCTTCATTGGAGAATTGTTCATATCTTCTGCCCATTTTTGACCTGATTATCTGTTTTGTGTGTGTTGAGTTTGAGAAGTTCTTTATAGATCCTGGATATCAGCTTTTTGTCTGTACTGACATTTGCAAATATCTTTTCCCATTCCATGGGTTGCCTCTTTGTTTTGTTGACTGTTTCCTTTGTGCAGAAGCTTTTGATTTGGCAGCATTTTTAAAAAGATATTAATTTATTTATTTATTTGACAGGAAGAGCCAGCAAGAGAGAGAACACAAGTAGGGGGAGTGGGAGTGGGAGAAGGAGGCTTTCTGATGAGCAGGTAGCACCTAAGATGCAGGCTTGATCCCGGGACCCTGGAATCAAGACCTGAGCCAAAGGCAGACACTTAACCTCCAAGCCACCAGGCACCTCAAGGCAGCCATTTTTAATTATGTATTTAAGAAAATGGTTGTGTCTGTAACCGATAGATTTTCTTCTCAATTGGAGGTGGAAACGAACAAAAAAAGACACCATTTTTCTTGGTGACTATTCCAGTCTCCACCTCATCCAAAGCATGTTGAAACAAGAACTTTATCAGAAACCCATGTTCACACTTGTTAAAGGAAATATCATTTATGGGACCTCAGATGTGAAAATATCTACAAGACAGAAAAGGGTTAATAACTGGCTTTCAAGAAATGCCACCTAACGGGCTTAAAAATGGGTTATTTCAATCTGGTTTTCATTTTTGTTGTTGTTTTGTTTGTTTAGTATAAAATTTATTCCTTTAATCTTATAGATCCTTCTTGAGTTCATGGTTCATTTCTGGTTTAATCTTCAGAATTTGGGGTCCTTTTATTTTATTTTATTTTTTTTAAAGATTTTATTTATCTGACAGAGAGAGATTACAAGTAGGCAGAGAGGCAGGCAGAGAGAGAGAGGAGGAACCAGGCTCCCTGCTGAGCAGAGAGCCCAATGCGGGACTCGATCCCAGGACCCTGAGATCATGACCTGGGCCGAAGGCAGCGGCTTAACCCACTGAGCCACCCAGGCGCCCCTTGGGGTCCTTTTAAATAATGTGATCTTGGGGTCCTTTAAAATAATATGATCACAGCAAAAAGTAAAGTACCATCTTGTGCATTGGTCACTGGCAACTTTAGAGGATACTGATATACTTTTTAATATCATACATAAAGGAGAGGGACTAAAATTCTGGGATTACTAGGTAATGGGATTGTGAACAGAATTGTTCATTGAGTGACTGCTATCTATACTAACATTTAGTCACTTTTTGGAAAACGTACTAGAGGCTATGATAAATGTGTTACATTTATTATTAGTGCATTGGCTTTTCACAAGATCCTAAAATGAGTTTCCTCATTTTAGAAGTGATGAGATCACAGCTCATAAGTTGAGGAGCTAAAGGGCCCTAAAAGACAGTCTAGTAATTAATTATATATAAATTAGAGAGTATAGTATCCACACAGCTAGAAATGGTCATAGCAAGTAAAATTTTTCTCTCAATCTACTGTGTTTCCCTACAAATGGGTTTCTTAAAATGTCGATGTCAGACTCTTGACCGTGTAAACTTTTCCCCCCAGTTTTATTATTTTGATAATTCTTCTGGAAAAATGCAAACTGCATAAAGGATGTGCAACTTTGTTAAGACACTAGTTAAGGTAGAATTGGAATACATGAATCCTGATTCTCAGGGGATTCTCTCGTCATTTGACCACATACATTCATGATCCAATTTTAGAAACTTGGCCAACTCAAACTAAAACATTCCAGTTTGCTAATCACCCTCCAGGAATGACTGTCCAGGAGGTGGGAGAACATATATTGGTAACTGATTCAGCCTTATCTTGCTCCAACCACATTTTACTATAAGCAAAATAATTTGTGTGTAACGATTACAATGATTCCAACCATTATTTGCAGAATAGCTTTTCTTCCACTAAATGTCAGGAATCTAATCATGTACTTTATCAACATTACATGTCACTGGCACAGAGCTAATCTCACTTTGTAAACTTGCTTGTCATATAGTTTGCAGGTTTGAGGTACTCTGAGTATTTGTATTTCCTTTGTTGTTTGTTGCATTTCCTTATGGCTGATGTACCAGGCAGTATAGAAATTACTGGATTTTATGAATATTTAACAAAGAATAGCTCTTTTTGGATGATGTCATCTCTTTTCAATACAATAAGGGATTACATTTGTAGAAAGCTTTTTGTTTGGAAATTTGTAGAAGTTTTTTTTTAATTTTTTTATTTTATTTTTTAAAAGATTTTATTTATTTATTTGACAGAGAGAAATCACAAGTAGATGGAGAGGCAGGCAGAGAGAGAGAGAGGGAAGCAGGCTCCCTGCTGAGCAGAGAGCCCGATGCAGGACTCTATCCCAGGACCCTGAGATCATGACCTGAGCCGAAGGCAGCGGCTTAACCCACTGAGCCACCCAGGCACCCGGAAATTTGTAGAAGTTTTAAATAGATGTTTTATACTGATTATAAGCATCTTAATGTTTGAAGGGAACTTGAGAGTCCTATTCCCTTTTGGATACAAGACATGATATTTTCCCCTCATTTTTTAATAGAATTGCCAAGTGTAGAAAGGTCAGATGAGTTGTCTAAATTCATACAAGAAGTGTTAGTAACAGAAGGGAGATAAGCATGCAGTTTTTCTCTTTTCTTGTATATTTATTTTTTTTAATATTTTGTTTATTTATTTGACAGACAGTGATCACAAGTAGGCAGACAGGCAGGCAGAGAGATAGGAGGAAGCAGGCTCCCCACAGAGCAGAGAGCCTGACATGGGGCTCGATCCCAGGACCCTGGGATCATGACCCGAGCCAAAGGCAGAGGCTTTAAACCCACTGAGCCACCCAAGCACCCTAATACTATACAACTTTTATAGTCTTTTTTTTCCAAGAAAATATTCACTTTTTTGAAAGAACTCATAGGTTTTTTGTTTTGTTTTGTTTTTTGGTTCAGTTGTTAAATTTCCAAAGCAACATATATAATTAAAAATGGATGTTCATGGACTAAAATATCTGGAGAGTTAAGACAATATTTAAACTAATATTGTCTGCATATCCCTGTGCTTTAAATATCACTGATAACCAAATAAGGTTATATTTACATTTACAATACGTTATAAGCATGCTACAAAAAGAAAGTTATTGAAAACTCAGAAAATTACATCAAGTTTACTCACTGTTCTAGGTTTTTTTTTTTTAATATATTCTTTAGGCTATTCCTTTGCTTTCTAATTCTGTGAAATAGAAATATAACAGAATATAACAGAATTATTCTGTGTCTCCATTTCAGGCACAGAACTAAAAACCTCTGTAATTTCCTATGAGGATAGCAATAAAAGTTTCTTTTATTATGTTAATGAGGTGGCTTTTGGATCTCCCCTAGGAACTGGGGCTGGTTGGCAGTGGGGTCAACTTGTGATTAGAGCCATGGACCCTTGAGCCCCACCAGCCAGACCTCTGGGGAGAGAAGACAACTGGACGTGAAGATCAATGGCAAATAGTCAATAATGTAATCAATCATGCCTGTGAAATGAAACCTTCATAAAACAACATTTCTCGTAACATCGTGCATTTGTAAACCACGCTTTGATTTTAGACTTTCTGTTTTAGCCAAACTAGCAAAAAGGGTGAGGTTTTGTTTTGTTTTTGGACATTCTCATATTTGGAATCATAAGGGTTCTGTGCCCAACTCCTGTTCCACTCACCAACAATTCTCTGACACCAGCTAGGTGTGCTACAATGGAACTCAAATCTGATGCTATCTATGTGGACATAGATACCTGGAGAGAGCAGGGGCTCAGTCCCACAAAACTGTCCCCCCAACCACTGCTCCACCGCACACATATTGCACACTTCAGACAAGAGACACAAATCCCGGTTGTCACCTGTGCCTCTGACCAACCTATTTTAGGAATTATAGCCATTACTGTTACTGTTGCCACTGTGGGACTGGCCTTGCATCAGACTGTACAAACCACCCAATTTGTGCAAAAATGGCACGGGAATGCTATCAAGGCTTGGAATCAACAAACAGCCCTAGATCAAAGATTTCATGAAAGAGTCTCTGATTTAGAAGAAGCCATAATATATATAGGAGAGAAGATCTTGCAAATATAAGGCTTCACCTTCCGTGTGATTAGAATGTTTCTTCCGTGTTACTCCTACACCTATAATAAATCAGAAATACCGTGGAACAAGATTTCACCATATTACTAGTCATTATGGTGGTAATTTAACTGTGGATATTAAACAGCTTCAAGATACTATTCAGGGCATTCCTTGTGATCCTTACAATCAGTTCCAAGAGTGAGTTTCGCACAAAGGATTAATGATATTCTGTCTGATGTAAAACCCTTTGCTTGAATCAAAACACTCATGCTGGCATTATAGGTGGAATGATGATACTTTTTATTGACATAGTCTTTTTACGCTTAGTCCTCAGATGCTCAGGAAAATCTTTCTGACGACCAATGGTTCAAGAACTTGCAAAATGGATTTTGCTGCTTCTGCATTAACAAAAGGGGAGGAAATGGAACCATCCCTCAGAATGATAGGCTGCTTAAAATATCCCTACTGAGAAATGGTACTGGTCACGCAAGCATGCTTGACGATGACCTTGAGAAAACCTGAAGTAGCAGCAGGCCTCCAGTGGAGAGGAGGATACGCATCCTTGAAGCCCAGCAGCTCAGGGTGGAACATCGCCTGTTTCCCTTTTCCATTGTCTCCCCTGCCTCATGAAAGCCTGCTGTTAGAATAATCCCTTTATGTGCACTTGCTCAGTCAAAAAGTCCTAGCTGCTGGGCCAGGCCAACCTACTCTGTTTACCTACAAGACTATGGTCGACACAGGACTCCCATTCCTTCTGGTTGACCTACAAGACCCATGACTAATGTATAACCTCCTCCTTTGTTGGTTGTGATCTTGTATCTAATAAATATGGGACTGAGGAGTTTTGGGGGGTGACAGTCCTTTCACCGTCGTCCCTGCTCCCTCCCTCTCCCAGGTGACTTGTTTCTTCCTCATTCTTCTCCTGAGTGCCATGAGGAAGGGGCCCCCAAATGTCTGGCAGAGGGAAGAGATGCAAGGAGGGAGGCCTGGTGCTTGTGTGAAGTGGGATGTCACTCAGCGCTCAGGGAGCTGTCACACCGTCAAGGCAAAGCTGTCCTCCTGTGCCCTGAGCCACTACCTTTGATGCCAGACCCATACTCTAGGCCAGGAGTGTCTTTACATTGCCCTAGGGCTGTGAAGCAAGAAGATTTCGTGGGATCCCCAGTGGGAGAGGAGCAGCGCTTCCAATAGGCAAGGCCGAGTCTCCCCACTTTGCCCTCCCCAGGCCAGTGTTCTCCCAGGCCCATCCCCAAAACGGAAAACCTACTCTCACTCTTCAAGGGTCCGTCCTTCTAGCCCTACGCGCTCTGCTGGGCCATGGGAACCTGGAAACGATGGCATCTGGATTTCCATGCCAGCACCCATTCAGCCCCCAACTTTTGCCCACTTGACCCACAGAAGAGACTCAGGAGAGCTATGCAGAGAAACTAGAACAGGCTTTAATTAATGAAATGAACACTACCTAAAGGTTCTGCGAAGAACATGGGGAGAGGGGAGGGGAAACCTGTGGGCAGCGGCAGGAGTCCCAGGAGCTGTGGGACTGGAGGCCAAAGGGACATGGATCTCCATGTACTGTCCCAAGGCCCATGGCCCCTGGGATGACAGACGAGGCCTCAGGCCCCCACCTTCCTTAAAAATGGTGGGTCAGGGATTGGGAAGTTTTCCCAATGTTGGCTGGCAGGATGGGAGCCCGGTTTTGCTCCAGGACCAGGCTTGATTTGTCTCCCCCATTCCACACTAGTCTTGCACCGGTGTCAACGGGAAGGAAGTGCAACACCGGCTACTTCTCCAGGAAGCTATTGGCTCAGCCGAGCCTCCGCCTCTTGGGCCCCAAGGAAGTGGGCTGTGATTTGGAGGAAAATGGCTTGTTGCACGGTGCAGCTCTTTTGCGTCCTCTCCGGCGCTGGGCAGGGAATGAGGGGGTCTTCGTAGCAAGGCTGCTCTGGGCCTTGCTGACCAGGGAGGTGGGGCCACTAGGAGGAAAGGCCAGGACCCCCCCGTCCCTGCAGGCGGCCTTGCTGGCAGAGCTAATGCCATCTGATCTGGACCGCTTCTTGCTCAGGTGCCTGGGGATGTGACTGAAGGGAGGGGCACTCGGGGCTCCCGACACAGGCTGGTTCGTCGTGCTGGCTCCAGTGGTCCCCAACAGGGTGCTCTGGCGTGGGTGGCCCCCTGTGTTCTGGCCCTGGCTTGCCCTGGAGCCCTGTGGGCCACTTGGGGCCCTGCTCGTTGCTGTTGTGATGCAGAGAGCCCCAAACCTGGAGCACAGATCTGCAACAACATCTCCTCTCCCCAAATGTGGGGGTGCTGCCAAAAGCCCTATGCTGATGGGGACCGGCATTGTGCTGCCCCCTGGGGGGCGGGGCTGCTGGCTGTTGGGTCCAGCATGGGACACAGCGCCGGGCACCTGGGGGGCAATTGCCAAGCCAGGGGCAGCGGCAGTGGGCTGCGATGTGGAGGGAAATGGCTTGTTGCAAGGTGCAGCTCTTTTGCACCTAACTAATCGCTGGGCAGGGGATGAGGAGATCTTGGTGGCAAGGCTGGTCTGGGCTGTGCTGACCAGAAAGGCGGGGCCACTAGGAGGAGAGGCCAGGACGCCCCCGGCCCCGCAGGCGGCCTTGCTGGCAGAGCTAATGCCATCTGACCTGGACCTCTTCTTGCTCAGGTGCCTGGGGATGTGACTGAAGGGAGGGGCACTCGGGGCTCCCGACACAGGCTGGTTCGTCGTGTTGGCTCCAGCGGTCCCCGACAGGGTGCTCTGGCGTGGGCGGCCCCCTGTGTTCGGGCCCTGGCTTGCCCTGGAGCCTTGTGGGCCGCTTGGGGCCCTGCTCATTGCTGCTGTGATGCAGAGAGCCCCAAACCTGGAGCACAGATCTGCAACAACATCTCCTCTCCCCAAACGTGGGGGTGCTGCCAAAAGCCCTATGCTGATGGGGGCCGGCATTGTGCTGCCCCCTAGGGGGCCGGGCTGCTGGCTGTTGGGTCCAGCATGGGACACAGCGCCAGGTACCTGGGGGGCTGCTGTCAAGCCAGGGGCAGCAGCTGTGCCAGGGGCGAGTACAGCAGGGGAGGTAGCCGAACCTGGCTGGGTACTGGCACGTGCGCCCCGGGAGGCAGATGCGGGTAAGGGAACCACATAACCCGCCTGGGTGCCACTGCCCAAGGACAGCTGGACTACTGCTGTGCTCAGGGCCTGGAGTGGGTCTGGAGCCTGAGCTGCTGGCTGTCCATGCCGCGGAGAGCTGTGAAGGGGGCTGGCTCCGGGCCACTGCCCACCAACAGCCCCGAGTGGGGCCTGGGCAGTGGATCCCGGGTTGCCATTACCTCTGGGCAGCGCAGGCAGCCCTGTGGGGACTGTGACTGAGGCCATGTTGTCCCTGGACTGAATCGAGAGGGCCTGGGTAGATGCCAAGTTGCTCCCACTGCAGCCAGGGTGAGACCCCAAGAGGAGAGGCTGGGAAGAATGGGAGCAGTCCACGGAGGTGACCTGGGAGTCAGAGGCTGGCAGGGGAGCAGCCATTGCAGCAGGCAGGGCCAAGGCACTGGATGGGCTAGTTGGGCCACAGCTGCAGGTGGCCTCCGTGTCCCCTCGAAGAGCATCTTGAATGCGCTGGAGAGCAGCTGTCTTTTCCCGGTCAAGGTCCTCAGCAGTCACTCGAAACCCTGGCTGAGGGGGTGACGGCAGTCTCAGAGGCTCCCCTCGCCTGTGTGGCAGCAGACAAACCTTGCGTTTTGGGGGCCTGGAACAGTCAGCTGGGGATGAGTAGTTCCTCTGCGCTGCCTTCTGCCCCATGGTGGTATCGGCATCCTTTTCCAGCTGGTTCTTCTGGCAAAGTGCAGGCACTCTGGCAGGACACAAGGGGCTCTTTTGGCTGACTTTTTGGGGGGACCTCGGGGGCCGCGAGGCCTGACTTGTGGGCAGACCCCTCCTCCTCTGCACCGGGTAGCAGCCCCTGGTGGAACTGTAAGAACTGGTAATGGCATTTCGAGTGGGGCAGGAGCTCCTATGGGAGCTGGGGGACTTCTTATTGTATGGGTCTTCTGAGCTCTCTTTCCGGGGGACGGCTCTCAGCAGAGGCCCAGGCCTGGGCACAAAGGAAGAGAGGCCTCCATGGACCCACAGGGGCCTAAATGCCCCCTGTAGGGCCCCAGTGCTTTTAGGGTCCTTTCTGTGAGTCTCTATTTGGGCCAACCCTTTGTCGCTCTCTCTGGGCTTTCTGCCTACCCGCTCTGCTGTGGAGGCATCATGGACATTCCTGGGTGCCGAGGGCTGCAGCCCGGTGACGAACCGCTTCTGCAGCACACAGGGGGTGACCGTGTCCACGATGGACTCGCAGTTGCGGCGGCAGGACACCTGTGATCCAGGAGCTGACAGCATCGCCTTCAGCCGGCAGCCCCACCTGCAGAAGGTGGTGAGGAGCCCTAGAAAAAGAAGGCGCAGAGTCTCCAGGATCCCCGAGTACCTTCTGAAAGCTGCTAGGACTGAGCGCGGTTGCCACCTTGCGGGGTACTTGGAGGACCGCCTGCGAATGGAGCCTGGGGCGTGGACCGCCGGGTGAGCCCTGGGCGCCAAGAGTTGTCTGCTGCTACAGGGAGCCAGGTGGGGGCGGACCAGCCCTCCTGGCAGGTGCGGACCCCGCAGAGCCCGCAGAGCCCGGGGCTGGGGGGAGGGGGACGGCCTGCTCAAGGAGATGCCCATAGAGCAGTTGGGTAAGACCAGACGCTGAGGTTAACGAACTAAGCTCGCAGTGCTCTCCTTCAGCTGCCAAGTCGCGGCCGAAGGCCTAGAGCACAATGAGGGACCTGTTGCCAGGACACAGCTTTAGAACCTGAGGAGTGAGCGCACGTGCAGGAACCCCTGTGCACTCACACAGCTTCTGTTGGGTCATCACCCAGGTCATGAATCAGGCCTGCAGAGGTGCTGTGGAGGGGTCAACTCCCTCGTTCCCCACACTTGGGGGGCTCACAGATCTCTTGGGCTTGAAGGCTGAATTGAGGAAGAGAAATGGGGGCGCAGTGGGTGCCAGCCATCTCCCCTGGCTACTTCTGGGTGGGAACAAGGGAGACTTTACTTTTCATTGTACATCCTCTAGACCATATTTTGTTTTTAAGATTTAATTTTAAAATTAAATTTCAATTTTAAATTAAAACTTAAATGTGGGTCTCCATTGTCCCATCAAGGCATTTCTCAAGGCATTGAGCCCAATGTGGGGCTCAGACTTACAACTCGGAGACCCAGTCACAGGTTCCTCTGCCGAGCCAGCCAGGTGCCCCAGACGATAAACTTTCATGAGGGAAACATTTTTTTGAAAAGACTCTTTCTTCCTATCTTGTCTCCCGGCTACCCTGATGGCAAGAGGCCCCATGGAGCCCAGCAGCACAATAAGAAATGTTGTATCAGGTTGTATCAGACCTCAAAGCTAACTATGCAGTCATTCCATCATTTCCCAAAAGTTCCATTCATTTCTGTGCAAACTTGGAATTCTCCTGAAGATAGGCAAGCATTTTCCTAGAACAGTAGATGTATGTCTCTTGCATTTCAGCAATCCCCCAGTGTCCCTGCCTTCCATCCAGGGCTTCAGGGTTGCCATGAGCCCACTCACCCAAGGCAGGGGGTGTCCTTGCACGGACTCCCCAGCTGAGGCCGATCACAGCAGGACGGAGCCCGCCCCGCTGCTGAGGTCCACCTGTGGCAACTATGCACTTGGCCTGAGGCCCCTCTGCGGGCCACATACTGTCCATGCCTAGAGCGGTCCTGCGGGAGGACTGGAAACTCGTCCACCATCTGCAGATACTTTGTAGGGTCCTTGCAAAGTGATAGCTCAGATCCCTGGTGAGAGCAGGGGAATCTACAGTTCCCGGTACTGAAATCTAGGATTTTCCTTACCAATATTTCAGGACTTCTGAAACTTCACACAAGTGGAAAAGGCAGGATCTAAAGTTTAAACATACACAGCATGCCTCCTATGATACAGACCAACAGAGATTACTGCTCATGTCCGCTGGAAGTTGTGCAAGTAGTTCAAAGCTAGCAAAGGCGGACACAAAGCAATTTTATATCAGTACTAGAGGACATGTGGATCATTTGATATATTAAACAGCACAGTGCAGAGTAATGAGGGAATGAGCTATTGCTACATTTCACTAACATGATCTTGAATGAACAAGCCGGAAATAAAAAAGGACCTAACGTGTTTTTGCATCACTGTTGTAGCTTTGATTCCTCCTGTTTGTTTCCTATCTTTGCATTCATCTACATTCCGGCACAATAGCAAATAACATTGGTGGAAACAGACATTATTGACCCTTAGCTAATTTTAAAGGAAACACTTCTTTGTAATTTCTCCATTTAAAGAGACACGGGCTCCTGGGTGGCTCAGTCTTTTAAACACCTGCCTTGGACTCAGGTCATGATCTCAGTGTCCTGGGCTCGATCTCCAGTCATCAGGCTCCCTGCCTGGCGTGGAGTATGCCTCTCTGTCTCCATGTACGCCTCCCCCTTCTCATGCGTGCTCTCTCAGTCTTTCTCTCTCAAATAAATAAAATCTAAAAAAAAGAAAAAAAAAGAAGAAGAGAAACACGAATGACCTTTTTCCTATGGGTCAGTCTATTCCTTCCTATTCAGGAATCTTAAAATTTTTAAGATGTGTTCATAACTATCTCACATTACATTTGAGAGAACAGCTCTCTTTTTGTACATTAAATGCTAATTAATAAATGTCCAGTTGTTGCCCTCAGTTGGGTGAAGAAGCCATGTTCCTGGTGGCAATTGTCAATTGTGATAACTAGTTGAGACACACTTTGATCACTTTCCTTTCAAATATCATTCTGTCTGAACACTACATGTATTTTTGTGAATGCAGAATCTAGTAAATAATGCAATATACATGGAGAAAATAAGCTTAAAATTGGTAATTTCAGTAAGATATTCATTCTGTATTCTTATTTATATGATTCAATTAATTATATGATTCAATCTTATTTATATGAGTCAATTCACTGGATCTTTAGTAAAATTAATTTTGAGTGGGGTTTTGCTTATTTTTTCCACCCTGGTTTGAATAACTTAGCCATGTCCTCTGATATCTTATTGCTGAGAAATATCATGGTAAAATCAAAAGGCTTGGTGTGTTCCTTAAAGATGTGTGGACCTGCTGCAGGTCCTGGCGTTCCGTTAATCCAGAAAATGCACAAGAACCAAAGGGCAGGAAAGCCTGCAGCTGCTTTCCAGTCCCAGAGCAAGGAACACAGTCTAGTGACTAGTGTTTTGCTGCCCTCTTCTGGTTCGTGTTGGAAGCCCTTGTTTAGACACATTCCAAGAACGCGGCTTTAGGATTCAAAAAAATAGAGCTTCCCTATGACCCTGCAATTGCACTCCTGGGTATTTACCCCGAAGATACAGATGTAGTGAAAAGAAGAGCCATCTGTACCCCAATTTTTATAGCAGCAATGGCCAAGGTCGCCAAACTGTGGAAAGAACAAAGATGCCCTTCAACAGACGAATGGATAAGGAAGATGCGGTCCATATACATGATGGAGTATTGTGCCTCCATCAGAAAGGATGAATACCCAACTTTTGTAGCCACATGGACGGAACTGGAAGAGATTATGCTGAGTGAAATAAGTCAAGCAGAGACAGTCAATTATCATATGGTTTCACTTATTTGTGGAGCATAACAAATAGCATGGAGGGCAAAGGGAGTCAGAGAGGAGAAGGGAGTTGAGGGAAATTGGAAGGGGAGGTGAATCATGAGAGACTATGGACTCTGAAAAACAATCTGAGGGTTCTGAAGTGGGGGGTGGGTGGTTGGGGGAACCAGGTGGTGGGTATTGGAAAGGGCACGTATTGCATGGAGCACTGGGTGTGGTACAATGAATACTGTTACGCTGAAAATAAATTACAAAAATTTAAAAAAATAAAATAAAATAAAACCAAAGCCAGAAAATGACAAGGGTTGATAAGAAATTGAAACCCTTGTGCATTGATGGCAGGAATGTAAACTGCTGGAGCCCTGTGGGAAATAGTTTGGCATTTCCTTAAAAAAATTAACATAGAATTATGATACAATTCAGCAACTCCACTCATGGGTATATACTCCAAAAAACTGAAAGTAAAAACTCAACCACTGTTATATACCAATGTTCATAGCAGTATTATTACCCATAGCCAAAAGGGAGAAATAATCCAGATGTCCATCAACAGATGAATGGATGAGCAAAATGTGGATTTTATTGTTATTATTCAGCCCTAAAAAGGCATAAAATTCTGGGATATACAACATGAATGAATCACAAAGTGAAATAAGCCAGTCACAAAAGGACAAATATTATGAAATTCCATTTATATGAAATACCTAAAATAGTCAAAATCAGAGAGACAGAAAGTGGAATGGTGGTTGTTAAGGGCAAAAGGGAGGCGGACTAGGGAGTTAGAGTTTAATGGATACAGAGTGTCAGTTTGGGAAGATGAGAAAGTTCTAGAGATGGATGGTGGTATGGGTTGCACACCAGCGTGGATGTACTTAATGTCGCTGAATCGTACACTGAAAAATGATTAAGATGGTAAATTCTATGATGTGTATATTTTGCCACACACAAAAAAGAGCCTCCACATACCGTTCTATTTCCAAAGATGGAGAAGAATCCACCAGAGTTCTTCAACACTGGGTCTGCATGTTGAGTTGGAAGAAGTAACCCATTCCTGCCGATGTGGGGTGCTCTCCATCATGATGAACTACATTGTGTGTTCTGGTCCTGAACCACCAGAGACAGAAATTTCTAAGGGGGGATGACAGTTGTAGAAGCCACTCTCAGACTTGAGATTTCCAAGGAAACCCAAGGAACAGAAGGACCCTTAAGTCAGGTGACTCGGGCTTCTCGTGTTGCGGAAGCAAAGTGAGATACGGTAAGAGGAAAGGAATTTGCTCAGTCGCAGGGCTTCCAAACCACCAGAAACACAAATATATCGGTATTTCTTGACTACTGAACACTGACTATAAACAATAAAGGAAAGGTGAAGCTTTCCTATTTGCAACTTCCCTTCCAAATCTCCCCTTAAACTTAACTGTTAGCTGGTGACAAAATCGAGGAACAGGTAGGAGGAATGCATGAATAGAAAACCTTACGAGCAAACCCCAGGTCTAAGTGACAGCTGTGGGTGTGGGCTTTTTCAAGTGGAGGAACATTCATGGGCGTGACTTTAAATGTGTATATAGAATAGAGCCATTGCAAGAGTAAGAACCTTTCTAGATCTACAGATGGAATTAAATGAATGATGTTACGAGCCCACAATGAAGGGACACACACGACGTTGTGCCTTTCCACAACGTCAGCTTTGTTCAGCATTAGAGCGCGGTGAACATAATGATCAAGCAGGTTCAGGGGTCCAAAGTCAATGATATTTTGCCACGTGATTCACTTGGCTTCTTAGGCAGCACAGAGAGCAGAACCTAAGACAAGTCATGCAACAAACAGGATAACAGAGGGGGTTAACAGACCAAAAGCGAAGTCAGTCTACGGTCATGCAGTTGAGATCAGGTTTCAGTCCAGTCCCGGTCGGGTCTTAGCACTTAACTGATTATTTTGTTCAAACAGTGAAGGATCTCCGTTCTGTTTAGAGATCAATGGTGCAGAACCTTTGGCAGCGGCTGCCTTTTTTTTTTTTTTTTCATTTTTAAGATTTTATTTATTTATTTGAGAGAGGGAGAAAGCAGGAGCAGAGGGGAGAGGCAGAGAAAGAGGTAGAAGCAGACTCCCCGCTCAGCAGGACCCCAGAATCATGACTGAGCTGAAGCCAGACACTTAACCAACTGAGCCACCCAGGTGCCCCAGCAGTTGCCTTTTCTAAGTGGTCAGACACTAAGGGAACATGTCTGAAGAGTCTGACAGTTTACTGCAAAATTCCTCCCTTTTAAAGGGGATTTCATCAGTCTTGGGCAGCTGCAGAGCTCCTCTGGGGTGTCAGCTGAGGCTCGTGTCTGCAATATCTTGTAGCTGCGGTACCCTTGCTTGAAACGAGTGACTCCATCTTGCTCTCTACAAATGACCGCAGCTGAGAGTCCTGGTTTGGGGGTCAGAGAGATGCATTTTAAATCTGAGCTCTGCCACCGAGGCAGCAACTGTTAGTTGCCCCTGAAGATCCATCTTTATCTTCTGATATGGAACTAGAACCCCCAATTATTGTACATTTATTTTTTTCCAGAGAAGCGAGACTCTGGGTCATGGCACAGTTCAACACAGAACCCCACGTTGTCCTGAGCCCACCAAAACATGGCCTCATCTAAATGTCGGCGCAGCTTCACCCTTCCCTCAAATGCCGGGAAAACTCTATTCTACCCTTCCTTTACATCGTCATCCCCATTGGTGCTCAGGTGTGCGGTCGTGGGAGATGACTGCCTGATTTGGTTGAACTGCAGGTTCATCCTTGGTGGCTTGAGATGTCTGCACCACAATGGTATGTTCTGACACTTCCCTGCCCAGGGGCTTTGTCCCATGCCAAGCCTGCAATGCTTATATTACACAGTTGAGAGGGTGTGGGTTTGCACTCCCTGCTCACAGGCATCCCCTGAAACTCTCACCCGTGGCTTTCCTCCTCTCCTTTCCCAAGTCCTCCTGCTCTGCAGGGACTGAAAGCTGCAGGGTGCCCAGCTTCCTCCCTCCCACCACCAGACCCTGGGCTCCACTCTTGGAATGGTTTAGAACAGAAGCTCTTACCGCAGACCCCAAGAGTGCTGTGTCTCTCTCTCCTACCCCTCCAGACTCTACCTAGGTGATCACAGCATGCAGGGGTCACATATGGAAATGAACTCCCTAGAGCAGGAGAATGGCTCCCTCTGAAGTTGGGCAATAGGCTCTCTACCGGCACCTGCAGAGAGCAGGGGGACATTCTGCGAGTCAGAGCACGAGCTTCGGGGAGATGGAGATGATGCTCAAAGCAAGCTGCCGGAGGTCGGAGGTTAGTGGAGCGAAGCCACCAGACTTGAGCTTCCTCCAAAACATGTGCTCCTGTATTAACGGTCCCTGGGCACTCGGGGTCTATCCTCAATTGCCCTGAATTCCTGTGGGGGTGCTGCTGAGGTCGTTTTCTTGCAAAGCACTGCATCCTTCAACCAGCTGGGAGCAGGTGCCACTGTAGGTGCTGTAACAGCAACGATGGAGGGAGAAGTGAGATGGGGCGGCAAGAAAATGGGTCTCTGAGCAGGGCTTGGCGATTTTTTTCTGTAGTCGGTCCGACAGCAAATATCTTGGGCGTTGAGGGCCATCTGGGCTCTTTTGTAACTACTCGTTTGCTTTTACGAAGTGAAAGCAGCCTTCAAAAGAAAGCGGTGTCTTACTAAAACTTTATTTACAAAAATAAGCAATGGATGGACTGGATTTGGCTCAGGCTCCCGAGTGGCCAAAGCCACCTTGGAATCATCCAGATCTGAGTTTGAATTCTGGCTCTGCTGCAGATTGTCTATAGAGCCCAGGCGAGGCCTTCCTGAGCCCTAACTGCCCCATCTGTATAATTAGAATGATGATGCGTGAAATGGTTGTGAGATAGCGCCTAAAGGATGTCTTGCCCATAATAGGTCTCCAATAACAGGTATATGTATTAATGCCAGTATGACAATTTAGAAGCAATTAAGTCTGCAAGGGCTGGATCAGTCAGGGAGGACTTCCTGGAGGAGGAGAATCTGGAGCTGAGTCCTGAAGCAAAGGTAGGAGATGGATAGAAAAGCTGGAAAGGCACTCTAGGATGCTTATTAGTGCAAGTGGGGTCCCAGTCACACTGAAGTCCCCTCTCCCTCTGACTCTGCGAACATAGAATCTCAGATCCCTGACTCCTCTGCTACAGCGTCCTTCTCAAGGGCAACAACAGGATCTAATCTTCCATGCACCTGCCCCAGGGCCTAGAACAGGGGCTAGACCTTCAATATAAATAAACAACAAAAGCTTTGCAATAATGGCGGCAATCCTGAATGATTTCTATAGGCCTGATTCTGTTCTATGCACCTCAAATATACTATTTTTTTTAATTTTTAAAGATTTTTATTTATTTATTTGAGAGAGAGAGAGAGAGAATGAGAGAGAGAGCATGAGAGGAAAGAGGTCAGCAGGAAAAGCAGACTCCCCGCCGAGCAGACTCAATCCCGGGACTCCAGGATCATGACCTGAGCCTAAGGCAGTTGCTTAACCAACTGAGCCATCCAGGCGCCCCTCAAATATATTATTTTTAAACATACAACCATCCTATGAGATAGGTGATATTTTCATTTTACAGATGCCCCTCATCAAAGGCAAATAGTTTACCCAAGGACAAAGACTGGGTTGGAGTAGGAATCCAGATCACTAATGTTCTCAAACCTACATTCTTCCCGGTATGACGTGCCATCATTTATTAAGATTTTATTTATTTATTAAAGAGATGGAGAGAGAACGCAAGTAGGCAGAGCTGCAGGCAGAGGGAGAGGGAGAACCAGGCTTCCCGCTGAGCAGGGAACTCAATGTGGGGCTCGATCCCAGGATGCCAGGATCATGACCTGAGCCGAAGGCAGCTGCTTACCCAGTTGAGCCACCCAGGCACTCCAAGGTGCCATTTTTTATCTTTCATTTTTATTTTTATTTTTTATTTATTTATTTGACAGAGAGAGATCACAAGTAGGCAGAGAGGCAGGCAGAGAGAGAGAGAGAGGAGGAAGCAGTCTCCCCACCAAGCAGAGAGCCCGATGCGGGACTCGATCCCAGGCCCCTGAGATCATGACCTGAGCCGAAGGCAGTGGCTTACCCCACTAAGCCACCCAGGCGCCCCTATCTTTCATTTTTAGATTTTTAAAAAAGATTTTATTTATTTATTTGACACAGATAGAGAGAGTGATAGTGAGAGAGGGGATACAAACAGAGGCATTGGGAGAGGGAGAAGGAGGCTCCCCGCTGAGCAGGGAGCCTGATGCAGGGATCGATCCCTGCACCCTGGGATCATGACCTGAGCTGAAGGCAGCCGCTTAATGACTGTGCCCCCCGGTGCCCCGAGGTGTCATCTTTTAAGAACAGATATGTAGGGGCGCCTGGGTGGCTCAGCAGGTTAAGCCTCTGCCTTCGGCTCAGGTCATGATCTCAGGTTCCTGAGACTGAGCCCTGCATCAGGCTCTCTGCTCAGCAGGGAGCTTGCTTCTCCCTCTCCCTTTGCCTGCCTCTCGCCTGCTTGTGATCTCTCTCTTTCTGTCAAATAAATAAATAAAATATTAAAAAAAAAAGAACAGACATATAATGGACACTCAGAAAATGTTCAAGGAACAGTGACTGGATTCCTCTTCCGTGCCAATGCAAAGGCTGTCACTATAAAGAGATGAACTCACCTCGGGACCCTGGGTGGCACAGTGTCTGACTCTTGGTTTCTGCTCAGGCCATGATCTTGAGGTTGTGATCTAGGCGTCGTGAGATTGAATCCCACCTCGGGCTCCACACTCTGGGCAGAGTCTCTCTTGGATTCTCTCCCTATTCCTCTGTCCCTTCCCCCAGAATAAATAAATACATCCAAAAAGGAGAGAGATAGACTCGCTTTGCTCTGCAGTTGCCAGTGAGGAAAGACCAGACAAGAAATCCCTTTTGATCCCCTTATACACTGACCCCACCCCTTGCCCCAAACAAGACCTCCTTCTTTCTAGAACATGGGCTTCACCATCCCTCTTCTCACCTTGCCTCGGGAGTGGTATAGCTGTGGTCTTTCCAGCCCCCTGGTGGTCTGGTTCCAGCAGCCTGTGCAAATTGGGGTTGCACAAGTTGTGGGTGCTAATTACTGTTTTATCTGCCTGTCTCTATAGTTGACTGTTGCCAGATTCAGTGAGGGCAAGGTTTCCCTTCTCTGGACAATCAGCTGTTACCCGCCCCCCCCCAAAGAAAAATTTTAAAACATTTGTACCAAAAAGCAGTTATAGGTTTGGATAGACTCCTGGATAGAAAGTTCATCCTCGAGCATCTCAGTTTCATGAACCCCACTTCAGGTGGGGTCTGTCCTCTGCCTTGTGGCTCTTTTGTGTCTTTGCTTGACCCGAAAACGAAAGCTTTCTGGAGATGTTCACACTTCTGTGTGCAGACCCATGTCTCATACTTGGTCTCTGACTCTCCTAAGTCAGGACCGGGAGTTAAAACCTCTCAGTCACTTCCATGTGAAATATGGTTATCATTTCCAAGTGAAATGAACCATTAAATTAACCAAACCAAACCATTATGCAGTGTGGTGTAAAGAAAAGGGGCTTTGGATGCCCACAGAACCATGTTCCAATCCTCAGCTCTGCTTTTTATTAGCTGAAAGATCTTAGGTGATTCATTTCATCTCTCCGATGGCTCGTTTCCTCATTTGCAAAATGAGGCAAATAATAACATGCAACATGCCAGGCTGTTGTGAGGCTGAAACACTATGTTACTTAAGCAAATGAGAAGTCCCTTGCACAGTATCCGGAACACAGCATACACTCAACAGATGTGAGTCTTTTATCTCTATCTTTTTATTTAGATACTGAGCATGAAGGAATAGATACTCATAATAACAGAATATGGGGAAGACATCATCCAAATTTATTCCATGATTGTGGACAGATAGGCAATCCAAGATGGGGGGTGAGAAGAGGACTGATTATGAATGTTGAGGCTCACTAGTCTCCTTTTGAGGTGGGGAGGGGGAGACCAAACAATTTTCTTTTTTTTTTTTTAAGGATTTTATTTATTTATTTGTCAGAGAAATCGATTGGGAGAGAGAACAAACAGGGGGAGCAGCAGGCGGAGAGAGAAGCAGGCACCCCGCTGAGCAAGGAGCCCGATGCAGGACTTGATCCCAGGACCCTAAGATCATGACCTGAGCCAAAGACAGATGCATAACGGACTGAGCCACCCAGGCGTCCCAAGACCAAACAATTTTAAGCTAAACATCAGCCTCTACATTCTCTTCATTAGAATCATGCAGGCTGGTGTTATTTCAGAGCCTATGTGAGATTTTTTCATCTGCAAAATGAGAGCCTCTATGGGGATTAAGTTTCCAAAAAGTATATCTAGTAGGTGCTCAAAAACGCTAGCTGAAATGATCACCAGGGTGGTAATGATCATTGCTCTTTTCACACAGTGAGAGACTTCAGTTTTCTGATCCACAGAGCATGGGGACTTGTAGGAGGCCATTGCCAGGATCCTGTCTAGCTTTGACCATTGCTGATAGTAGGGTGCTTTGTGAAATACACTTGAGACATCCTGGATAAAGGACCACACCAGGTCCTTGTGGTGGCATAACTGATACGGCTTATCAGCCACTCCTGATGCTTTGGACACAACTCAACTGTCCTTGTGCACAGGAAATAAGGGCAGCCCAAACCCAAGCCAAAACAAGTTATTCTAGCATTCCATTTATCTGGTTTCTTTACAGTCCTTACTCCCAGCAGCACATTAACAACATGGGCAGTCAAACCTTGGGTCCTCCGGGTATCTAGAATCTGTGCACTTTTGTGACTTGTACAAACACATTCCCTTGGCTTCCCTCCAGGCTACTCAGGACTTTCAGGTTTGGAGTTAGGGTGGAGCATGTGTGGTCACCCACTGTTTCCCATCCCTGTCTTGGGTCACTCCAGGACCTCTTGGTCTCCTGTGGATCTGGTTCCAGCTCTGCATGGGCTCTGGACAAAATCACACAAAGGGAATCTGATAGTACCTCATCTCCTGCCCAACTCTGCCTCTCTCCCCTGCTCTGGGACTTCCATACTAACAATGCCCTGGGATTGATATGCACAGCCCTGAGATGCAAGTGAATGCCCTGTGGGGTGGATGTTGATCAATGGGAGGAGATAAGAGCTGGTGGGTGCACGCAGACAGGTTACTGGGGGCGCAACCCTACAGACCAGCAATCCTTCCTACTCAGTGACAGCCCACTCGTAACACCATCTCATACTGGCTCCTGTCTGTCCTGCTTCATTCCCTTTATTCTTCACTCCTGCTCCCTGGAAATGTGCTCCTGGACATAGCCCTGCCGTGAGCCCTCTGCCACCGGCTCTGCTTTCTCGGGAACCCAGGCTAAGCGTAACCGAGTGATTGAAATTTGGGAGTTAGATTATTCACCAGTACGATAGCCATAAAAATATGATGCAGGGTGGTGGGTGGAGAAGCAGACAACCCTGTGCAAACAAAGGGGAACCCCATGTGTCACAATTACTCAGGCTTTCAGCTATGACTCATTGGATTGGAGTTTGGTGATAGGTCCAGCTTCTGGCTGAACACAAAACAGCAGGCTCATGGTAGCCAATTGCCAATTCCAACCACTCTGTGAAAAGCCACCAGACCCTTCTGGCAGCTTTCGAGAAGCAATTGTAGAACAGACTTTGCTGAAAAGCAGGTCCAGGATCTAACTGTGAAAATGGCACAGTTTTTGGAAATAAACTGAGGGTTGCTTGAGGGGAGCGGGGGTGGAGGGATGGGGTGGCTGCATGATGGATATCGGGGAAGGTATGTGTTGTGATGAGTGCTGGGTGTTGTGTGAGACTGATGAACCACAGACCTGTACCCCTGAAACAAAGAATATATCATATGTTAATTAAAAACAAACAAACAAACAAAAAGTGGCTGAGTTGAAAAAGAGAATGCACCATCTTGACAGGTGTCCCAGTCAAAGTCAGCATGAAGGAGAAGACTGGAATCTGAGCTGTGAAACGGGGACCTTTGTGTAGACAAGCCTGAGCAGATTGACCCGGGAGACTCCTCGAGCCCCCTTCTTACCAGAGGAGAATGTACCACGACTTGGGCTAAAGCAGAAACCTTGCAAAATGCTATTTTTCTACTGAAGATCCACATCTCCACTCTTGAATGTTTTAAAGCAAGTAATCAAAGTCAGGTGCCTGCATCTCCTGGACAAGTTAGTCAGTCAATGCTGTGGGAGAAAATAACACACGTCGTAGGACTTGTGGGCCATATTACTGTGATGGGAAGAACGGGGGGGGGGGGCATGTGGGAGAGTGGGTTCTGAAACTGTTGGATTGTGCTGGGTGAAAGATAAGCCCGCAATAATAAGACTTTTCCCCACTTGGGGACTTTCATCCACAAGTCAACACCCAGCACTACGGCCAGTCCTAATTGACTATTGGGATGGAACTCGGCCTAGAGAAATGAGGAGGATATTGGCAGAACTTCCTGGACACAGTATCAAGGAAAAGTCAGAAGGATTAAAGTATGGACATTGGAACTGATTTACCACATAAGACCCGAGAACCCATCAGGGGAGACTCTGCCTTTGTGAAGGCCACCAACATCTCTGAGATACTCAGTGATGACACACCTCTGTTGGCCTGGTGTGGACAGTGAGAAAGGTGCTACTATCAATGGGAATGACAGGATTCCAGAATGACAATGGCCAGGCAACTACATTTAATTATCAAAGGAAGGTGAGTGTAATTAATGGGTTGCGAGCAAGGCTGAACTATCCATCAAGTTTCTTGATCCACAGGAATTTATCCGGAGAAATGGCTACTGGATCATAGTGTTACCAGTGGGGAAAAGATGAGGACAACTGAGCAGGGCACCCTTATTTATATAATTAGAAGAGAATTCACGAGCTCATGAGCAGGCTAATGCCAGCTGTCATCATGGAAACCACATTCCTACTCAGGGGAAAGTTTCCAGGGGAATGTCGGCTCTCAGGATCAGAGCTCATTGTTTGAAAGGGAAGACGGGTCCCCTTAAGGAAGGACTTTGCAATACACCCTAATTCTATATATTAATAATTTCCCCAGTCATTCCCCCAAGTACACTTGAGATCATATTCCAGAGTAACTATCCACCAGGATAGGAGAAAGACCCAGAGTTTCCAAGGACTGTGTGACATGGGATCTCAGACAAGGCTGATTGAAACCAGAGGACATCACACCCTCCTCTGCCTAGAATAAAGGCTTATGGTGGCCAAATGATAATCAAGTCCAAGCTCAAATCTAGCGGATGATGGGCCTGTGAGTTTTCAGACTGACTCTGTGGCCATGAAGGGGGGATTGTGATAATGCAACAGATACTGTAGACACCTGGCCACACCCTTTACTACCTGTACACTCTAACCAGATAGCTTCCTATTGCAAACATCAGTGAGTTTGTGTCTATGGTCTTTCTTTAGCAGCTGGCCTATGCATGGACAAGTTTGGATTTGCTAAAGAGATAATTCCAGGTCAGAGAAATGGGGATATCAGAATGTATTATGTCATGTTAGAGGCTCTATCAGCAGAACTATGTTCCCTAAGAGGTCCCATGTTTCATGTAAAACGTGAAATGAATTAGTGAGAAGGCCACTGGATTATTGGGAATTTGAATGGTGGCCCAGAATTTGTGATAGGAGATGCAGTTATGGAATTGGGCTCCCTAGTGTTAATGGTGATAACAGGATTCTAGAATAGCAGAGCCCTTGGAACAGCCCTAAATTGTCAGAGACATATACCTATGGTTTATGTAGGAATATGTAGGACCCATAGGTATATGTAGGAATGGCTAATGATGATTATGTTCTTGGAGTGAGATAGATGGACAGTGTTGTGGACTGAATGCTTGTGTCTGCCCAAAATTCATATATTGGAATCCTAACCCCCCTGTGTGATGACGTTATTAGGAAGTAGGGCTTTGGGTGGTGATTAGGTCATCAGAGCACCCTCATGAGTGGAACTAATGCCCTTATAAAAGAGACCCCATAGAGCTCTCTTGCCTCGACTGTCTTGTGTGGACACAGAGAGAATGTAGCCATCTATGAACAGGAATTAGGCCCTCAGTAGACATAGACTCTGCCAGTACCCCTGATCTTGCACTTTCCAGTCTCCATAAGTGTGAGAAATAAGGTTTTGTTGTTGTTGTTGTTCAAGTCGTCAGTTCCACGGTGTTTTTGTTATAGCAGCATAAAGAGACTAAGACAGGCAGAAAACAAGGTATTGTTTGACTCACATAATCAAAAGATCAAGATCAGATATCAGAAGGCTGATGTCTACCATAATAGAAAAGTTATGACCTTTCATCTGTTTCCAAACCTGAGAGAGTTCTAAGATCTGAGCCTAGGAATTGAAAAGGAGGCCAAATCTTGAGAAACCTTGAAATGCCACAACAAATATATATAGTGGCTGTTCTCCCAATCCTTTCTTCAAATAGGCCTTTAGTCATTGATGAGGCATCATCAGTATGGATTTCCCTAGAATATGGCAGAACCTTCACATTGCTCCCTGACTTGTAGAGTGAGAGTCATTAATTTTTTTAAAAAGTGGGGAGGTGGGGAAGAAAAGCCAACTGGAAGTTTCTGAAACTACTCCCAACCCTTGGCTGAGAAAATAAATCAAGCCATAGTACATCCTGGGTGGAATGACAGATTACTACCTCCCTTAGAGATTTAAAGAATGGGTAGTTGTTCCCATTCTACTTTCTATTTCACTCATGGGCATATGACCCTGTAGAACCCAGATGGATCATGTTGAATGATGGTGGACTACTATGTATTTAACTGAGATGTAGTCCTAATTTTAGTTGCCCTTCCAGATGAACACAACCCCTGATAATTGGTATGTGGTTATAGATTTAGCAAATTCACTGTTTTTGAATTCCATTAAGAATGAGGCTCAAGACCTGGGTGGCTTAGTGGGTTAAAGCCTCTGCCTTCGGCTCAGGTCATGATCTCGGGGTCCTGGGATTGAGGCCCACGTTGGGCTCTCTGCTCGGCAGGGAGCCTTCTTCTCCCTCTCTCTCTGCCTGCCTCTCTCCCTACTTGTGATTTCTCTCTCTGTCAAATAAATAAATAAATATCTTTTTAAAAAAACAAAGAATGAGGCTCAAAAGCAGTCTGCATTCATCTGGGATGGAGAACAGCACAAACTCAGTCTTGTCCAGTCCTTGTTAATTCTACTGCTGGCAGTCCCTTGGCCACAGTTCCCCAGTAAAACAGAACTGAGAGAGAGAGAGAGAGAGAGAGATTTTTTATAAAGGACTGGCTCGTGTGATGTAGGAGGCTGTTGGCAAGCTGGAGACCCAGGAAAGCCAGGGTGTGATTCAGTCTGAGTCCAAAGGCTTGAGATCCAGAACTGATCGTACAAAACCCAGTCTGAGAGCAGGAGACCATGAGATGAGATGTCCAAGCTTGAGCTGTGAGGCAGAAAAAAGGGGGTGAAAATTCCTCCTTCCCCCACCTTTTGTTCTCTTCACACCCTCAACAATTGTATGGTCCCCACTCACACTGGAACAGGCAATCTACTTTGCTGAGTCCACCAATTCAAATACCAATCTCATCCAGAAACACTGTCATAGACATACCCAGAAAGAACACCTACTATGGGCACCTCACGGCTAGTCAAGTTGACCCATAAAACTAACCATCACACTCAGTATCAAAATAGTCCAAGCAATGGTGTCCAACAAAAATATAAAAATATGTAATTTTAGTAACCACACTGAAAAAAAGTAAAAAAGCAAGGGAAGTTAATAATATATGTATTGACTTACTAAACATATCTAAAATATTATCAATTGCCATATATAATCAATATAATGATATTAATAAGATATTTTATGTTACTTTTTCATAACAAATCTTCAAAATCTGGTGTATATTTTATGGTTATAGCATATCTTAATTAACCACATTTCAAAGGCTGAAAAGTTACGTGGAGCTAGTGGCTACCACGGACACTGCAGATCTTAAGAACCCTCCACTGTGGGGACATTCTGCAGAACATCACACTAGGACACTATACTGATGACATCATATGACCAGACCCAGTGAACAAGAAATGGCAGGTATTCTAGATGCCCTGGTAAGACACATACCATGCCAGAAGGTGGGATATAAGCTCTACAAAGATTCAGGGACCTGCCACATCAGTGAAATTTTTAAACCTGTTAGATATTTATGTAGAAAATAATTTAATTCACCAAAAGAGAGGTCTGGCCTCAGTTCTTGGCTGGTAGGCAGTCATCTCTAGGCTGTTGGAAAGTCATGCCAGATAGATATGTTGTATTATAACTAGGGCCAGCCATATTGTAACGGTGTGATTCGGGGTGGGACCTTTGGGTCACGTGATGTCAGTATGATCTGTCGAGGGGCTGCAGACAGAGGTCAGTTGCAAAGGCAACTGTTTGTGGGATGGAGTCCCAATCCTTCGAACACTAGCCTAGGGTCAACTTCCCTGGTTGGCATTACTCCATGCATGTTGTCATGTATCAATGCCAGGAGAGTAGAGCTCTCTCGACTCCATGGGGAGAGGACAACTGGAGGCTCTGTGTTTTGTACTTGCCCGGATTCTGCCTTATGCATTTCTTCCCTTGGCTGACCCTAACCTGTATCTTTTAGCATTTAGAAACTATAGCTGTGAAGGCAACAGCTATTTGTAAGTTTTGCAAGTCTTTCTAACAAATTATCGAAACTAAAGGTGATCTTGGAGACCCCCAAAAGGGTATCATAAGTGAGGTGATCATGTGCAGACACAGGGGGTGACTTTCATGTTATCATTAAGTGTTGATTTATCTTTGTCTACATATTTACCACTTTCTTTGTTCTGTATGTCTTATAGCTCAGACTTTCCATCTGTTATCACTTTCTGTAAATTCTTTGGCAAATTCAGGTCTGCTAGTGACATTTTTTTCCTTCTGTTTTCATTTGAAAACGTCTTATTTTGTGTCATCTTTGAAATATATGGGTACAGGTTTTCAGGTGGCTAGTTATTTTTACCAGCACACTGAAGATTTAATTCCATAGTCATCTGGCTTCCACTGTAGCTGTTGAAAATATCGGATCCCTAAGTGTCACTCCTTTGAAGGTGATCTGTTTCCCCAACCCCCAGGTTTTTTTTTAAGATTTTATTTATTTATTTGAGAGAGGGAACTCACACAAGGTGGGGGCGGGGGGATAGACAGAGGGAGAAGGAGAAGCAGACTCCCCACTGAGCAGAGAGCCCAATGTGGGGCTCGATTCCAGGACCCTGGGATCATGATCTGAGCTAAAGGCAGATGCCCAGCTGACTGAACCACCCAGGCACCCCGAACCCCCAGCTATTTTTAATAATTTTTTGTTGGGCTCCTGGGTGGTTCAGTAGGTTAAGCGTCTGGGCTTTGGCTCAGGTCATGATCCCAGGATCCTGAAATCGAGTGCTACATCAGGCTCCCCACTCAGTGTGGAGTTGGTGTCTACCTTTCCCTCTGCCCCTCTCTCCCCACTCATGTACACATACTCTCTCTCAAATAAATAAAATCTTTTTTAAAAAAATAATTTTTTTGTTTATTTCCTGAAGTTTCATTGTAATAGTCTTTTTTAAAAAAAGATTTTATTTATTTATTTGACACAGAGAGAGATCACAAGTAGGCAGAGAGACAAGGAAAAGCAGGATTCCTGCCTAGCAGAGAGGACCCAGGACCCTGAGATCATGATCCTAGCCAAAGGCAGAGGCTTAATCCACTGAGCCCCCAGGTGCCCTCATTATAATAGTCTTGGTGTGTATTTCCTTTTGTTTGGAGTTCATAGTGATTTTTTTTAAGAGAAAGTGTGTGAGCAGGGGTGTGAGAGGACAAGCAGAGGGAGAGGGGGAGAGAAAATCTTAAGGAGGCTCCATTCCCAAGGTGGAGCCCAATGAGGGCCTCGATCTCACAACCCTGAGATCATGATCTGAGCTGAAATCAAGACTAGGACACTTAACCAACCAAGCCACCCAGAAACCCCTCACAGTGATTCTTAAATCCATAGGCTGTTTTCTGTCTTCACTTCAGGAAAATTGTCAGCCATTAATGTTTCAAATATTTCCTCTGCTACATTTTCTCTTCTCTCCTTCTGGGACTCTGATCAACATACGGTAGACCTTCTCACTCTTTTCTTCTCTATGACTCTCACCTTCACCGCATGCTTCCTTCTGGATATTTTCTTCTGACCTGCCTTCCATTTTACAAATTCTCTCTGTTATAACTCTGCCTATAGAGCCAATGATTTAGTTCTTAGTTTCAGTTATTTTTCTTTTTCAGTTCTAGAATTTCTGGTTGCTTCTTTTTCATATACATTCTGTCAGTTTGTATAATTCTCAGTTCTCTGCCCAAATTTCCAATGTTCTTTTTTATAACCTTGGTCATAATAGACATAATTATATTCAAATCTATGATCAATAAGTCCACGATCTAGAGCTCCCATGTCACTATTTCTATTGTTTATCATTTTTCCTGGATTTTGTTCCCAGCGTCTTATCTCCTCATGCACCTGATATCTGTGATCGTGTGCCAGTCATTATGTTTGAACAATCATTTGTGGAAATAATTTGAGACGTTGGGTGGTATTAGCTTGTTCCATGTGGATTTTCATTTGCTTCCACCAGGCACCCAGGGCACTAGGAATCAGGATTTGCTTGATGTATTGCTGGGGTTAGGATTTCCTGAGTCGTACAGAGGACTGGAAGCTGGGTTGCAATCCCTGTAAAGGGCTGGTTTACTTCTGATGTAGCTTTTTCAGAATCCTGATCCAAAGCAAGCCGGGGGCTCCAAGTTTTGTCCTAATGTCTGTGACATTATCAGAAGTCTCACTCAGCTAGCTTCTCCATCTCTTTTCCCTGAACAGGGATGCTCCCAGAAAAGAGGCCCTAATTGGGGACTTAATTCACTGGATTTTGTTTCTCTTCTCTCTCTCCATCTGATAATTCTTCATTGGCTTCTTACTGCCTCAATGGCTTGCAGTTTGGTTTTAGCTTTTCTTTTTCCGTTTTCCACAGCAGGTGGTTAGTCCAAATGACCTGCTTTACTGTTATTAGAAAATGGTTTACGATGCGGAGAAAGGGGAACCCTCCTACACCGTTGGTGGGAATGCAAGCTGGTGAAACACTCTGGAAAACAGCATGGAGGTTCCTCAAAATGTTGAAAATAGAATTTCCCTATGACCCAGCAATTGCACTACTGGGTATTTACCCTAAAGATACAAACGTAGTGATCCAAAGGGGCACGTGCACCCGAATGTTTATAGCAGCAATGTCCACAATAGCCAAACTATGGAAAGAACCTAGATGTCCATCAACAGATGAATGGATAAAGAAGATGTGATATATATACACAATGGAATACTATGCAGCCATCAAAAGAAACGAAATCTTGCCATTTGCGACAACATGGATGGAACTAGAGCGCATCATGCTTAGCGAAATAAGTCAAGCAGAGAAAGACAACTATCATATGATCTCCCTGATATGAGGAAGTGGTGACACAACATGGGGGCTTAAGTGGGTAGGAGAAGAATAAATGAAACAAGATGGGATTGGGAGGGAGACAAACCATAAGTGACTCTTAATCTCACAAAACAAACCGAGGGTTGCTGGGGGGAGGGGGGTTGGGAGAAGGGGGTGGGGTTACGGACATTGGGGAAGGTATGTGCTTTGGTGAGTGCTGTGAAGTGTGTAAGCCTGGCGATTCATAGACTTGTACCCCTGGGGATAAAAATATATGTTTATAAACAATAAAAAATTAAAAAAAAAAGAAAATGGTTTACGAGAGGGAGGTATATGCAAGGGGACTGCTAAAGGAGCCGTAAGATTGAAGGAAAAGGCCAACTAGTCCAGCTTAACAAGAAGTGGCTTATCCAGGGGACTTAGGGACAGAAGTGTGTCTTGGGCAGCTGTAAGACAAATGGATTTCCACAACCCCATTGCCAGTGAAAACTGCTTTTATAGTTTTAGAGGCTGGGAAGTACATGCCTGTAGACCACCTGGGAAGAAATATTTGAGAATAGTTGTGTCATAGTCTTACCTCCAGAGCAGATCAAAGATGTTATACCCCTGGGGTGTATGTAAGGAAGTCTTTGTTATGCCTTTTTAAGAGATTATTGTCATATCTCCTACTTGTTTGGGGTTCCTTTGATGGGAAAAATGTTAACTAAGCTCCCATTTATCTGCCCTGATTAGACACTATAGAAGAAATAAATTACATTAAGCCCCAATTGCTTTTAGCTTTGATTAAAACTAAACTCAGAGGCCACAATTTTTCTTAGAGATAAATTTTACAAAGCTATGGATGCAAATGCTTTTGAGAATGTGAAACACTGGTTTAAGAATTAACCTTTGAGTGTTGATGAGAAATGTAAGTTACAGCAATACACATTCTGAGACTTGTCTAAATTTGAGTTTGGTTTTGGCTGCTTACTAATAAGATATGGGAGCTTTTTTCCCCCTATAGTGTCAAAAGATTTATTTGAATAATTTCCTTGAGGTTATGAATGTTTGATATAGACAGCCACATTTGTTAGAATGTTTGCTATAGAATTTTTTGTTCAATTTGTAAAAAGTGTTTGTTATAGGAAATTACTTTTATTCACTGGCTTTGTGATAATTACCTGGCTGATTTTATCTCACTGATTTGTTGTAAATGATACAACTGGTATAAAAAGATCATGAGGGGGGCCCCTGGGTAGCATAGTCAGTCAAGTGTCTAACTCCTGGTTTTGCCCAGGTGGGGATCTCCTGGTGCGTGAGATCAGGCCCTATGTCTGGCTTGGTGCTTTATGTGGAGTCTGCTTGAGACTCTCCCTCTCTCCCTTTGCCCTGTTCTCCCTAAAATTAATAAATAAATCTTTAAAAAAAAAAGGACTGTGTGGATTCCCTTAAAATTAGGAATATAATGGGCATGTGGGTGAATCATTCAGTTAAGCAACTGCCTTTGGGTTGGGTAACCATCCCATGGCTGTGGGATCAAGTCCTGCATAGGGTTCCCTGATCTGCAGGGAGTCTGTTTCTCCCTCTGCTTCTTCCCCACCCCAGTTTGTGCACATGTGTTCCATCTCTCTCTCAAAAATAAATAAATGAATAAAAATAAATAAACTAACTTTAAAAAAATGGGACTATCATCAAAGGAATTCCCTCCAGTGAAAATTCATTTTGTTTTATGTGTATATTAAGGTGGCTTTCACAAATTAATTTAGAAATGCAATGCAGAATATCCGGTTTGCCACAACTGCATATTCAGGCGAATGGAATACTCTCGCTTATTTTTATATTCTTGTTTTATTTTAATTTTATTCATCTGTGGATCATCAAGTTCCTGTAGATTAAATGGTAGTGTAATAGTACACTTAACGCTTCCCTAAGCGTATAAACACTTTAAAGGGTGATGATTCAGAAGGCGTCTGCACTGCTAGGTATCATGCATTGCCTTCTATTTTCCCAATAAATAGACACCCCATGCTGGAATCAGCTGATTAGGCATGAGCTACAGGTAGAAAGAAAGACAGGAGCAACTAGTATAAGCAAATAGCTTGGAGTCAGACTGAATGTGGTCGAAATCTTGCCTCTATCCCTTATTAGCCTTGTGCTTCCGGGGTAAGTTACTCTGAGCCTCAATGTCATCACCCATAAACTGGGGGTAATGACATTAGCCGTCTCATGGGGTCTTTTGGTGGGGGGGAGAACGTAAACGTAAAGGATGAAGTAAGGGTGTGATAGTAGGGGTGCCAGGATGGCTCAGTCAGATAAGCATCTGCCTTCAGCTCAGGTCATGATCCCAGGGTGCTGGGATCGAGCCCTGCATCGGATCCCCTGCTTGGTGGGAGGCATACTTCTTCTCCCACTCCCCCTGCTTATATTCCCTCTCTCGCTGTCTCTGTCAAATAAATAAACAAAATCTTTAGGAAAAAAAAAAAAGACAAAGCACTTTGTATACGGAGAGCACAGGAGTACCTAAGAAATAATGACAGGGGCGCCTGGGTGGCTCAGTAGGTTAAAGCCTCTGCCTTCAGCTCGGGTCATGATTCCAGGATGGAGCCCCATGTTGGGCTCTCTACTCAGCAGGGAGCCTGCTTACCACCCCCCACCCCCACCAGCCTCTCTGCTTACTTGTGATCTCTCTCTCTCTGTCAAATAAATAAATAAATAAATCTTAAAAAAAAAGAAAGAAAGAAATAATGACAGGTATTACCACCTGAGAATACATATTCTGCTGCCTGGAGGAGTAAAGGCAGCTCCAGAATTTCTGCTACGAGGCACTCAAGAGCAATAATCACAGTGGAAGGCAGGGCTGGTCCTGCTTTTACATGGATTCTACGCTGAGTTAGAGAAAATGAGAAAGGGTTTGAGATTTGCAGAGATTAGAGCACTCCCCCTGGCTCCTGTCCAGTGATGATATTCAGGGGATTTCTTGCACTCCCCCTTCAGTCCCAGGCAACTAGCCAGTCAACAAATACAGGAAGGCGCTGCCAAGAGACTGGACTCCGGGGGGGGGGGGGGGAGAGAAGGGCCCCCTGCTTACACTTCTGCTAGATCCCACTTAATTCCCTTATATCAACTGCACATCAGCTACACTCTTCCTTGTCTTCAGCCAATCTCATTGAAGGGCAAGACCTTTGGTTTTATTGGCCACAAGACAGCAGAGTGGTCCTCCTGAGTGCAGGCTGGTTTACAACAGCCCTCTGATCCTGGAAGGACACTGCCCAAATTCCCCTGTGGCCTCTGCAGAGGCCCCCAGGAGATGAACAGACATCCATTCTCAACACCAACTCAGGGCCACACTCCTTTTACCTAGGCAGCAAGAGGTTTGATCTTGGGCTCTGGAGGTAACTAAGTTTGAAATCCAGGATTCACCCCTAGTTAGCTTGTGACCTTGGACAAGATACTTTAATGTGCCTAGTTTTCCCCACACCAAGACCCAGGGTCTATTCTTTTTTTTTTTTTTTAAAGATTTTATTTATTTGTCAGAGAGATAGAGCGAGCACAGGCAGAGTGGCAGGCAGAGTCAGAGGCAGGCTCCCCGCGGAGCAAGGAGCCCGATGCGGGACTCGATCCCAGGACGCTGGGATCATGACCTGAGCCAAAGGCAGCTGCTCAACCAACTGAGCCACCCAGGCGTCCCCCAAGGTCTATCCTTAATCTGGAGGCTTTGGCACAGTAACTGCATAGAAAACTTTCAATAAATATCAGCTGTGATTACTTTACATGCCCAGGACCAAAACAAATCTATTAAGTTGCTCTAATTATATGGTGAAAAGACACCGGGTTTTACAGTCTCAAACACTGACACTCCGTAATCTTGGACAAGTTGGACATCTTTTAGGTCCCGTTTCCCCAACCGTCAATGATTTTACTGATTTAAAAAATACTCAGTGGACATTTATTTAGTGCTATCTTCTATATTCCTTCCCCAAAGGAGCCCACACAACGCTGCAATTATTTCCCAATCAGCGCACTCACCCAGTGGTGAGGGACACTGAGAGGGCGGCGGAGACTTCGTTCCCCTCTGCTTTAGGGATGGATGGAGGGCCAGATTTACCCGGGAAAAGGCATTTGAACGAAGGTTGAAGGATAATTCACAAGTCTGCCTTGTAATTACTGGTGATGCTTTTGTTACTGCCCCTTTCAAACTTAAGCATTCCTAGGGATTTGGTTCTGAAAACAAGCCCACTTCTTTTTTATTGCCGAGGTCACTGTGATTGAGAAAGCCAGTGGAGCCGCATAAAACAGGTTATGCCTCCTCTCCCCCCTTCGAGGAACGGTGACCTTGCGTATCCGCGCGACTGGGGGTGTGTGTTTGGTCTGCTCGCCTAGGCGAGCACGGGCTGCAGGTGCAGGGTGAATCTGCTGTAGTCGGCCCGTGCCTTTCAGCCTCACTGGAACCGAGAAACAGGAGGGCTAAGGGGGAGCGCAGCAGTGCTGGCCTCGCCTTGTGTACAAGGGCACGCTCTGAGTGCCCACGGCCGGACGCCCCCAGACCTGAGGCACCGCGCCATCCACTCCAGGGTCCGGCGACAGCGGGGAGTGGAGAAGACTCCGGCTCCGGGAGGGTCAGTTTTGCGGGAACCGGATCGGCAACTCTCCAACCCTGGCAGCGACGCCGGACCTGGGAAAGGGCACAGGCCGCACGCGCGCAGGATCACGTGGGCGGGCTGGGCGCGTGCCCCGGCACCCACGAGAGGAGGCGGGGACGGGGGCGGGGCCGGCAGGTCGGCCTCCCGTGAAGCCTCGCGCGGGGAAGGACCGGAACTCCGGGCGGGCGGCTTGTTGATAATATGGCGGCAGGAGCTGCCTGGTCTTCTCGAGGAGGCGGTGGGGCCCACACCCGGAAGAAGGGTCTCTTTTCAGGCTAGTGCGGCGGCCGCTGCGGACCCGGAAGTCCGGGCCGGTTGCTGAATGAGGGGAGCCGGGCCCTCCCCGCGACAGTCCCCCCGCGCCCTCCGCCCCGACCCGGGCCCCGCCATGTCCTTCTTCCGGCGGAAAGGTAGCAGAGGGGGCTCCGGCTGGGAGCCAGGCCGGGCTTCAGGGGCGGCGGTGGGGTAGGTGGGCCTGCACGGGCTTTCTTCCCGGGTGGTGGCGAGGCCCTCGGCCTCCGCGCAGACGCCCCCTGCGTGCCTTGCTTTGCTCCCGGACTCTGCAGGGAGGGAGAAGGTGGCCTCCTCGCGCGAGGTCAGAGGGGAATTATCTCGCTGGTCCAAAAGTGTTTGCCAGAGCCCGTACAAGTTAATGCCTGTTTGCGCAAACCCAGTTTTCGCTTTTGTGTGCTGTGTGTCTATAAACGGTGGATCCGGAAGAAGGAAATTCCTTTAGTAGACTTTTCAGAATACTGAGGGTTTTCTATCTAAAAGCAACATGTGAAAAAGCTCTTTTCTTCAACTGGTGCTATTTTCTAGTTTCCCCTTTTTTGGGGGTGGGGTGGGGGATCCTGCAGTTCCTAAATAACATTACTTACTGCTGAAAGTTCCCTAATGAAGACTATTTCTTTTGATGACTTAGCAAGTCAACTTAACTGTTGGAACGCTCACTTTGTAAACGAAATTTCCGATTTTCAATTTTAATAGCTGCCCAGTTTTTAAGCAGAGGCAGTTTAGTTTTGATCCTGGATAAAGTTGTTGTGTTGCATTTAAAGTATATATCCAGAATGAACAAGTGTAGGTCTTTTTGGGTGATAGTGGTTCTTTAAGTTTTGTTATTTAAGAGAAAAGGTATCAGAGGGGGAAAAAAAAACCCACTAAACCTTATCAGAGGCTTGGGTTCACATGACTGCTCTGCTACTGACTGTCACCTGGGATAAAAAAAAAAGTGTTAACCCACTTTTTTCTCCTCTCTCAACCAAGAATTAGGTGGTTCCTAAAGGCCCCATTCAGATATGAATTCAAGAATTCTTTTTAAGTACGTGCAGAGTTTTAGTACCTGATGTCATGGTGAGTGAATGGTACTGTGAGGAATGAATGAAAGCTCTGCTGAATGAAGGAAACCTGTAAAATGGTACAAGGAAGCTTTGTTGATAATGTACCTTGGTGTAGTTTATCGCTCTAATTTGTTTGACAGTGTTGAAGTGTTTTTTTTTTTAAGGGGGAAAGAAAGCATTCTGTGTATAATGAGGCAGATTGCATGTTACATAATAGACTGTTGTTTCTGTCCGACAAATATTTTTGAATGTCTGCTGCTTGGCAGGCACTGTGTTAGGCCCTCATTATTAAGCACTGAACAAGAAAATGTCCCTGCACCTATGTACCTTCTTGTCTGCTGGGGCAGACAGACAATACATTTCTCTTTTAATACCTGTGTGTATTTACAAATTGATAACATGACAGAGATGAGGTTGAGAGGAGAAGCATATTTTGGTTTGATGTTAGAGAGGGGCCTCAGCAGGTGACCTTGGAACTTAGAGCCAAGGGCTCAGTAGGAGGTACGAGAGGCTAGGGAAGAGCATGTCCAAAGGTTGTGAGTCAAGAAAGAGTTTGGTGTCCTTCAAGAAAGGAAGGAAGGCCACTGTGATTTGGGCTTGGAGAGGTAGACAAGATTCACAGCTTTGTAGGCCATAGTTGGGTTTTATTTCAAATGCAGAGACATTATTTCAATTTATTATTATTATTATTTTTGAAAGAGAGAGAGCGCGAGAGGGATAGGGGAGAGGGAGAGAATCTTAAGTAGGCTACATGCTCAGTGTGGCGCTACTTCGGGGCTGGATCTCATGACCCTGAGATGGTGTCCTGAGCTGAAATCCGGAGTCAGACACCTAACCCACTGAGCTACCCAGGCACCCCTTAGAATTTTTAAAGAGGAGTGATTTGATATTATGTTATAAAAAGATAATGGTAGTTGCTTTTTGCAGGCTGAATGTGGCAAGAGTAGAAGCTAGATGCTTCTGTTTAGGGATCCCATCCAGTCTTGAAATACCATTTTTAAATACCACCTATATGCAGATGACTCCTGAATTTACATCTCCAGCTTGAATTCTCTCCCGAGTTAAGAATGGTATATCCAACTGTTGGTCCACTTTATACCTCTACCTGATAGATACAGTATATCTGTTAATAGAAATAATAGGCTGACAGATGGCTCTTTGAGTTACTGTACGAAAATTTAACTCCAGATTTTTTGTCACCTCAGTAAATTGCATTTCTGTTCTTTTACTTGCTCAGTCTAAATCTTTAGTACCTTCTTGAACCTTTCTTTCTCTCCTGTATCTACATAAGCAAATCTGCTAAGTCTACCCCAGAACGTAACCAAATTCAGCATCTTCTCACCATCCCTGACTATTAACTCCCTGGTCTAGGTGGTCATCCCTGTAGATTGGACAGTTAAGTCCTCTGAGAGGATGTCACTCAAATCTCAGCTTAAAAGTTAAGAGGAAGCTGGTTTTATGAAAGTAGAGAAAATGGGTGCCTGGGTGGCTCAGTTGGTTGAGCGTCTGACTCTTGATTTTGACTCACATCATGATCTCAGGGTCGTGAGATGGAGGCCTGTGTTGAGTCCCTAGCTGAGCAGAGAGCCTACTTGGGATTCTCTCTGTCCCTTTCTTTCTGCTTCCCACCGCCACCTCCCCATCCCCCATCCCCTGCCAGCACTTGCTTGCTCACTTGCCTGCTCTCTCAAATAAATAAAATCTTCAAAGGCAAAAAGGAAATAGAGAAAGCAGAGTTATTTTGCTGTAGGCTTCAGTTTGGTTTCCCTTCTTCCAACCTTGACCCCTATCTCTTCAAATTTCTTCAGTAGCTTTCTGTACACGGCCCCCTTTAATCTTGTTCCCATTTCTTCTCTGTGTTCATCTCCTGCTCTCCTTTTCCTGTTTTCTGTTTCCTTTTCACTGTTCTTTTTATATTGGCCTCTTTGTTGTCAAATACGTTCCTGCCTCAGGGCCTTTGCACTTAATTTTTTTTCCCCTCTGCCTAGAAACCTCTTCCCACAGGTACCCACTATTATGTTCTCTCATCTCCTTGACATCTTGGTGAGGCTTTGTCTGTCCATCCTACTTTTAACATTGCAGTCCCCAGCCCTTGCACTCCTATCTTACCTACTTTCTCCACAGCATTTATCACCCTCTACTTTTCTATGTATTTTATTAAGATGGAAGCTGATTTTGTTCACAGCTGTATCCCCATGTGTAGGTCAGTTCCTGGGCATAGTTAGGAATTTGGTAAATATTTGTTGAATAAGTGAATAAAAACAAAAAATATCTGCTAGTAAAAAGTGCTGAACAGGGAATTTAAACCGATGTGGGAGTAGATCACAGGACAGCAGTATTTGTTCAGATAATAAAGGAAGGCTTGTCTGAGAAGATGGTATTTAGTTTGAGATCTGAGTGAAGGGAGAGAGCCAGCCTCACAAAAGATCAAAGGAACTGCATTCTAACCAGAGAGAACTAGAAGTACAAATGTCTGAAGGCAGCAATAGCTGGGTGCGTTTAAGGAACCTGAAGAAGGCTGGAACTTAGGGGGTATAGGATATGCTTTGGAGACAGAAAGAGCATAACTTGAACAAGTGATTGGAGTGAAGAAAAACTGGGAAAGTTTTGGGCTTACAGCATGGGGCAGGAAGAATTAAGAACTGTTTTTGGCAATTATGGCTTTGTGTAACAGACATCCATGTGGATACGTCAAGGAAGCAGTGGGATGTATGAATCTGTAGTTCTAGGAAGAGGTCAGAACTTGAGATACGGTTCTGGCTTTAGAAATATTTTGCAGGGGTACCTGGGTGGCCCAGTCAGATAAGCCACTGCCTTCAGCTCAGGTCATGATCCCAGGATCCTGAGATCGAGCCCGTGCATTACGCTCAGCAGGGAGCCTGGTTCTCCCTCTTCCTCTGCCTGCCACTCCCCCTGCTTGTGTGCTCTCTCTCTGTGTTAAATACATAAATAAATTCTTCAAAAAAAAACATTTTGCATAACTGATGATTAATGACATGGGACTAAATGAGATCGCCTAGAGAATACATAAAATGTGAGGATTAGTTATGTTGAAAGGCTAAGGCTGTTATCACAAAGATACACTGAAGTGTAATGGTTCAAAAAAGATAGATTTTTTTTTTTATTACTCTCTTGAATTTAACAGTCCAAGTTTATTGGGTGGCTTTGCTTCACAGTCATTCAGGGATCTTTCCTCCCATATTGTTATACCTCTTTCCCTTGGGGTGTGGTCTGTTGTCAAAGCTGGGTCATAGCCTCTTCTGTCTGTCCTCAGTCCCCTGATCCATGGTAAGGAGGAAAGAGAAGCTTTGGCAGGAAAGTGGCACAAAATTATTTCTATTCATATTCTGTTGGTGAGAAGTTAGTCATATGGTCATAGATAACTGCAAAAGCTTCTGGGAAATGGAGAGTAACTAGCCAGCTAGTAGCTAGCTAATAGGCTATAGTCCTCTTGCTAGAAAGAGGAAAATGAGTTCTGTGGCCAGGTAGCATTTCCTGCCATACTGTACACAAGAACAGAGCCTTGGTGAAAGTTCTGGAGTTAAGCCAGCTTTTAGAAGTTAAATTGAGGGGCACCTGGATGGCTCAGATGGTTGGCCTTTAGCTGCCTTTAGCTCAGATCATGATCTCCAGGTCCAGGGATTGAGCCCCATGTCACTTCCGGTTCTACAGAGGTCTGCTTCTCCCTCTTCTTCTCCCCCTGCTTGTACTCTGTCTGTCTGTCTGTGTCTCTCTCTCTCAAAAGAATAAATCTTTACAAAAAACTTTTTTAAAAAGTTAAATAGAGGAACATGAGCCATTGGCAAAGGGGGATCAAAAATAAAATACCAGGGGCACCTGGGTGGCTCAGTGGGTTAAAGCCTCTGCCTTCGGCTCAGGTCATGATCCCAGGGTCTTGGGGTCGAGCCCTGCATCAGGCTCTCTGCTCAGCGGGGAGCCTGCTTCCTCCTCTCTCTCTGCTTGCCTCTGTGCTTACTTGTGATCTCTGTCAAATAAATAAATAAAATCTTTTTTAAAAAGAGGTAAATGCGTGGAGAAAGATATACCTTAAAAAAAAATACCAGTTATAAAGGAGTGTGATATCATGGAAGCTAAGAGAAGATAGTGTTTAAAAAAGAAGGGTGTGTTGTGTTGAATGTCACTTGCAGGATCAAGATGAAATAACTACTTAGTTTGATAATGTGGAAGTAATTGATGACTTTTGAGAGAGGTATCAGTATCAGTGGAATGGGTTGGAGGGAGAAGGTGAAGTGTGGAAAGTAGCAAGAGTAAAAACACCCTTTTCAAGAAACTGCAGTGAAAAGGAACTAAAAGGGGCTCTTGGGTTAAGCGATTTTTTTCTTTTTTTAAGATAAAAGGTACTAGAACATGTTTGTATGGCGATAGAAATGATCTGGTAGAGAGGGAGAAAATGATACAGAAGAGAGAGGTGTTACTTGAGGGAGTAAAGTTCTTGAGAACTCCTGAAGGATGGGATTAAAGCTTGACTCTACCAAGATTTGGTTAGGGTATGCTGCCGTTGGGAATGGCAGTTGGTAGGACTACTTATATAATGTTTAAAAACCTTCAATCAATGCTATATGTTGTTTACAGATACAGAAATATGTTAGAGTAAAACTGTAGGTGGAGACAATAATCTATTTTATGAAATTATTTCCCTGGGGAGAAGGGGAAATCCAATCAGGGAGAGAATTAATTTTCACATGCATGTCTTCTTTTGAAAAATTTTTAGAAGCAGATGTAGCATAATCTTAAGATTTGACAAACCTGAGTATTACTCAGATTAAATTCTAGTATTGTCTTTGTTTTAGATGTTTCATAATACAAGGAAATAAAGAAACAAGAAAAAGTATAGTTAGCAATATAGAATAATGTAGTTGAAATAAACCTAAATCAATAGTCACAATAAATGTAAAGACTGTATGGCTAAAAGACAAAAAGTTAGGCTGTATAATAAGCCAAAATCCAGCAATAAACTACTGGGAACACAACTAAGACATAAGGACATAGAGAAATTGAAAATAACTGGATGGAAGGATATAGCAGACAAATGTCAACCAGAAGAAAGCTATGTGGCAGATGACATACTTGAAACAACAAAACATTATCAGGGATAAAAAGGTGACTACATTATGATAAAATGAAAACGGTATTAGGAAGATAAAACTCAACTGCTTTACACCTAATATCAGTCTCAAAATACATAAAGCAAAATATACAGAATTACCAGGAGAAATCAACAAATTTACACAGTTTTTTTTTTTAAGATTTTATTTATTTATTTGACAGACAGATCGCAAGTAGGCAGAGAGAGAGAGGAGGAAGCAGGCTCCCTGTTCAGCAGAGAGCCCGATGCGGGGCTCGATCCCAGGACCCTGGGATCATGACCTGAGCTGAAGGCAGAGGCTTTAACCCACTGAGCCACCCAGGCGCCCCAAATTTACACAGTTTTAAGAATGATCTTCTTCAGACATCTAGAGCAGTAATCACAATAAACAGAAATGGGCTGTCCCAGTGAAAAGACTAGATTCCTCCTGTATGCCATTTAGTATAAAAAGGATCATAAGAAGGTTAAAAGTAAAAGGATGGGAAAATATATCACGGATATTAGACAAAAAGAAAGCTAATATAGTCTTCACAATAGCACAAAACAAAAAGTAGGGAAATTTTAAGTTTTGGAATGGAAAGGAGACAAAGGAATGGTTAGTCCCAGATAACATAATTGCATATATAAAAAAACTGAAGAAGATCTACACTCATACTTTTAGAACTCATAGAAGTTAAAAGAGTTCAGCTGGGTTTTAAAAATATATGTGTTTATATGGGATTATTTAAAACTCAGTTTTACCACTATATGCCAGTAAAAACAAAACTAAAATCATTATAGAGTTTACAAAACCTAATTTGACATGAAAGAAGACCCAGATAAATGGAGAGGTATACTATGTTCATGAATAGAAAGACTCAATCCCAGAAAGATGTGAACTCTCCCCCACATTAATCATTCAGTCAGTGCTACTTTAAAAATTCCTATGGGGGTTTTAGGATCAGGACAAGTTGATCCTATAATTAATAGAGAGGTAGTTTTGTAAGAGAATAAGGTAGAGGACTTGGCCCTGTCAAAGGCTGATTATATGGTTAAGTAATTAAGACTGAAATTAAATGCCCAGGAACAAACCCATGTATGTATGAGAACTTGGTATATAAAGAGTTCCTGTTTAGTTGAGAAAGGTTGGACTAATCAGTAAGTGATGTTTGCTGTCCCTCTGGCAGAAAAATAATTAGGATTTTTCTATGTCGTATCATATACATCAGGGGTCAGTTAATTTTCTGTACAAGACAAGATGGTGTCCTTGTAGCCATAGATTATATGTTAACAAATGGACATGGCTGTGTTAAACTAAAACTTTATTTATAAAAAACTGAAGGTGGGCTTGATTTGGCCCATGAGCTGTAGTTTCCCAATATCTGACAAACAAATAAATACAGGTAGATAAGAGCCCAGAATTCTAAAAAGCAAAATTTGAAATCATATGGAAGAAAATACAGAGGGAAAAAAAAAGAAAATCTGATCCTGTGCTAGGAAAGGATATCTTTAAGACATAGGAAAATACAATCCACATAATGTAAATTTGGCTACATTAAAATTTAAAGCTTCCATACAATAAAATACACATAAGGTATTTGCAACACCAAGGATTAACATCCAGAATATGAGTGGAATTTCTGCAAATAAGTAAAGGACAAAGGAATTGAGTAGCCAGCCCATAAAAGAAGATACCTATAAATACCAATATTTACCAATAAATACAAAAGGATATTTTCTCAGAGGAACTCAAGGAAATAAATTAAAAATACCATCAAATACCATTTGAAAAATATTAATTAAATGACCACTTTCATTAAAACTGCCCATCACTGGTTACCTATTAATTCCACTTATAGTGTTTTATCCTAGAGAAGTTTTTGGTTTTTTTTAAAGATTATATTTATTTATTTGAGAGAGAGAGAGAGCACAAGCAGGGAGAGGGGCAGAGGGAGAAGGAGAGGCAGACTCATGGCTGAGCTGGGAGTCTGATGTGGGGCTTGATCCCAGGACCTGAAGATCATGACCTGAGCTGAAGGCGGATGCTCAACTATCTGAGCTACCCAGGCACCCCTCCTAGAGAAATTCTTACATATAGACTACATAGGAAGACATGTACTAAAATGAACCAATAAAGGTGTATTTTAGAAATTCAGCAGCTAAAATGAAAGTACTAGAGCTACATGAATGCATCAGTATAGACAAGTCAAATTATGGGATGAATACAAGTTTCAGATATGTGTAGAAGAATACTATTCATTTCATCTTTAAAGATCTATAGAATAACTGCGTGTTTTACACTCAGGTAGTAATAGTCTAAAAACATAAATGGTAGAAAACACATCCAATTTAGGGCAGTATTTATCTCTGGGAAGGGAAGAGTAGTGGGATCAGGTAGTGAGTCATAGGACCCTTTATATAATATTTGGGGGGAAAAGGGAAGTAAGGCAAAACACTAATAATGTGGTTATTGTTGGATTGTGTGTGTACTTGTCTGTTTCAAGTATTGACGAGATCTGATTGATGAGAATGTATTGAAGGTGACAAAAGTGGAAATGTGGAGGTATGTTTTAGTGGTTAAAATCCGTTGGTCTTAGAAGTGTTTTGGGTGTGGGAAGTAAAGGAGAGACATGTTAAGAATGACTCCAAAAGTTTTGGCCTGAGAAACTGGGGTGGGAGTGTCTGTCAGTCATGAGAAAAATGAAAAGTGAAGTAAACCAGGTTTGGGAAGAGATGGTATGTTCCATTTTGGACGAGTTTAATTCTGGAAGAGGATGGGTAGATGGTTAACAAAATGAATTTTAAGGTCAGGAAGGTTTTAGACTAGAAATAGAAATTCAGGATTCATAGCTTGTCTGTGGTATTGAAAGCCTTCAGAATGGGTAAGCTCAGCCAGGAAATACACATGTGTACGTAGTGAAAAGAAAAGGTGCCCAACTTTCTCTGAGAAACTCTCAGTAGGTAGAAGTTGACCAGGCAATAAACTGAGAAGGAGCAGCTGGAAACCAGGGAGTCGAGTGCCTTGGAAGTCCAGACAAGTTCATGTTTCAAGTAGGAGAAGCAGTCAGTTTGCAGATGCAACCCAGTTGCTTCTACTACATTACCTTATTATTTTTTTTTCTTTCCAACAGCAGTGATCAGTACCTGAAATGATAATTTTTGTTCATGTTTGTCTCCACATTCTTGTATGTAGACTTCTTGAAGACAGGACTGTTCCTTCCTGAGCCAGGACAATGTCTAACACATACGAGGCACTCACATACTTGTTGATGGATTAATTTATCTGATACTTTGAGAGCTTGTTATTTCCTGCTACTAGCCTTTCAAAAGGTGTTGACTGTTTAAGAGCACATGTTGGGATTTTTTATTTTGATAGGCTTCTCATGGTGGGGTTAAAGAAAATTTAATGTTGGAAAAAAAATACAAGAAAAGTAAGGAAGGTTAAAAATAGTCTTATGTCAGATCCTGTAGGAGTTCACGCTTTGCTTAAGCTGCCATGTACCTTCCTTTCTTGGATATTACATTGTTAGCATATTTGCAGTAGAATTTCTACTGTTTTGTATAATGGAGAAGAGACTGTGTAGCACTTTAAGAGAAGTTGTTAAGCCTTGAGTATTAGATATTTAGATTATAAGTTTAGAATGTTTTTATTTGCTGCTATGAGAGGAATACACAAAAAGTAAGATACGATACACAAAGAACTCTTTTTCTTGAAGACGCATCTAGTGGCACATTTTAATAATACTAGTTAACATCCTAAATTAACCTTGTACATCGTACTCTTCTGGGTTCTTTTTAATTTTTTTTTCACTCATAACCCTCTAAGGTAGATGTTGTTATTACTGTTCTAAAGTTATAAATCAAGGAAATTGAGACCCAGAGAAGTAAAGTAACTGGTCCATGGTCAGAGGGCTGTGTAATAAGTTGGAAGCTAGATTTGAACCCAGGAATTCTGACATTGTCTCTCCATTAGCATGCTCAGTGCTCTTGACTGAACGATGTTCAAGGGTCACTTCCTTTCCCCTGACAACTGTCTCGCCCTGTTCCCCTCCAAGGTGTTATTCCATTGTTGTACAGCTGTGAATATTCATCTGTTAGAACAAAGCTTGTCTAATTTTTACATCGTACAGATGGGATCTTTTTGACTGTAGAAATTGGTCATGATGCTTTTTTATCTTCCAGTGAAAGGCAAAGAACAAGAGAAAACCTCAGATGTCAAGTCAATTAAAGGTGAGTTCAGTGGCGTTGCATTGTGTTAAAAAAGTGATGTGCTTTGCATTTACAGGCTATTTAAACCTGTTATCTCCCCCCCCTTCTTTTGCTATTAATCATCTCTGCCTTCTTTTGTAATTATTTATGATTGTGACTTATTTCCTTGTTCGACCTGTATATTCTTCAGCACCCTGCATATATGATAGGCTTTTGCTAAGCACTTGTTGGCTGTCCTAGTGATATAGTAAACCAATGCCCTCCATTAATCACATGTTTGATTGTTCACTAGAATTATTGAGTTGATTTTATTATTTTTTAACTTAAAATCAGTGAATTAACATTGAGTGTATTGTTAGTGTCAGGGGTAGAGTTTAGTGATTCATCTGTTGCATATAACACCCAGTGCTCAGGATTAGATCAGGTGTCCTCCTTAATGTCTATCACCCCGTTACCCCATCCCCTCATATCTCCCCTCCAGCAACCCTCAGTTTCTTTCCTGTAGTTGAGCATCTCTTATGGTTTGTAGTTGACTTTATTTTTTAAAAAAGCAAAAAGCGAGGGGCACCTGCATGGGTTGAGTGTCTGGCTCTTGGTTTTGGCTCAGGGTCGTGAGGTCAAGCTCTGTGTTGGGTTCTCGGCTCAGTGTGGAGTCTGCTGCAGACTCTCTCTCTCCATCTGCCCCCTCCCCACTGGGCTCACTCTCTCTCTCTCTAAAATAAATAAATACATCTTTTTTATTTTTTAAAATTTATTTTTTTTTTTAAGATTTTATTTTATTTATTTGAGAGAGAGACAGTGAGAGAGAGAATGAGCGAGGAGAAGGTCAGAGAGCGAAGCAGACTCCCCATGGAGCTGGGAGCCTGATGTGGGACTCGATCCCGGGACTCCAGGATCACGCCCTGAGCCAGAGGCAGTCGTTTAACCAACTGCGCCACCCAGGCGTCCCTTTAAAATTTATTTTATTTGAGAGACAGAGAGAACACAAATGGGAGGAGGGGCAGAGGAGGGGAAGCAGACTCCCCGCTAAGAAAGGAAACAGATGCAGAGATCGATCTTAGGACCCTGGGATTATGACCTGAGCCGAAGGCAGAGGCTTAACTGACTGAGCTACCCAGGTGCCCCATAAATAAATCTTTAAAAACAAAACAAAAAGTGCCTGCTGGGTGGCTCAGTGGGGTAAAGCCTCTGCCTTTGGCTTAGGTCATGATCCCAGGGTCCTAGGATCGAGCCCCACATCAGGTTCTCTGCTTGGCAGGGAGCTTGCTCCCCGCTCACCCCACCCCCGGCCTACTAGTGATCTCTGTCAAATAAATAAAATCTTAAAAAAACAAAACAAAACACAAAAACAAAAAAACCCAAAGTGAAAAATACTCTGAACTCAGCTGACAGCTCTGGAGTAAAGAACTTCCACTTACAAGGCTTGGCTTTCTGTTGTTTACCCGGAAGTATGGATCATTACAGTTTTTACTTCTCTGTTACTTTGGATGAATGGTCTTTTTTTTTTTTTTTTTTAAAGATTTTATTTATTTATCAGAGAGAGAGAGGGGGAGAGAGCAAGCACAGGCAGACAGAATGGCAGGCAGAGGCAGAGGGAGAAGCAGGCTCCCTGCTGAGCAAGGAGCCTGATGTGGGACTCGATCCCAGGACGGTGGGATCATGACCTGAGCCGAAGGCAGCTGCTTAACCAACTGAGCCACCCAGGCGTCCCGGATGAATGGTCTTAACTTAAATTTATCCAGAGTACTTTATTGTAATCAGTATATTATCTATGTTTATAGGCTAGAGCCTGCTTCTTTAGGTTGTAATCTCTACTATAGTTTTGACTGATTTTATTATATTAATTACAAAGATTGGAATGGAAAATTATAATGGAAATTGTTTATATAGCCATTAATATAAATTTCATAAATAAAATCTATTTACATGAGATCTATAGATTGCTACTTAGACTTTTTTTATTTTATTTTTTTTTAAAGATTTTATTTATTTATTTGACAGACAGAGATCACAAGTAGGCAGAGAGGCAAGCAGAGAGAGAAGGAAGGGAAGAAGGCTCCCTGCTGAGCAGAGAGCCCAATTCGGGGCTTGATCCCAGGACTCCGGGATCATGACCTGAGCCGAAGGCAGAGGCATTAACCCCCTGAGCCACCCAGGTGCCCGCTACTTAGACTTTTTTTTCAGATGTTTGTATCTTATGTGGCTAGCATTGAGTATTAACCATTTATGCTCAGTTTGCTGGAGAGTGACTGATTATAACTTAAGAGATTTGTAATATTAGAGAAGAGCTAGGGTACTTTACAGTCTTATTTTCTGCTTACTTCTGTTAATTTTAAGCCAGGTGTTTATGAACCGTGTTGGTTCATACTGCTTTCCTTAAGCAGAATTTGATTGACTTTGATAAAGACTTCAAGCCCTTAGCAAGCAGCATGTGTAAAGACGAGATCCGAATGTAGAAGGAAGGGGTTTGATGTCTCAGGCACTTTAGATTTCTCAGGTCTTCTACTCTAAACTGCTACTAACAGTGTGACCTTGGGAAGACCTGTAACCTTCCTCGGATTCTTCATTTGTGGAGTGAGAGGGTTGGCCTGCCTAACTTCTGAAACTGTACCTGGCTAAAAAAATTCCATGTTCCTACCCTGTGACAGTACATAATCTGTGCTTAGCCTTCACTGGCTTACCTTAGAATCTTACAGAACAGAATCTTACAGAATCTTCTTTCATAGGAAACAGGCCCTCAAGAAGTTTGCAGTATGATTAGAGCTTAGACGTGGAATAGTAGCAAATACACCAACATACTAATAACAACCATTTCTTGAACACCTGTTCTGTTATAGGCATTAGCCAAAAACTGAGGCTAGGCAAAAAAAAGACTTGGCACCTGTACTCACTGAACTTACAGATTGATAGGGGAGAGGAACATTCATCAAGTGAGTCCACAGATGGCATGGGCTGGATCTACAGTGATGAAAATAAAGAGAGATGGAGTGATCAGTTCAGAGCAAAAATGGATAGAACTTTGTTATTGATTAAATAGGAGGTGTAAGGGATAGGAAGGTTTCAGATTAACACCTACTTTTCTGGCTTGCCTAACTGTGTGACTGGTGGAGAACCAAGTTGGGAAATTATATGTTCAATTTTGGCATGGTGGGTGGGAGGTACTTGGAGACATTTACATATATTATTTTATCCACATAATTCTAGAGTCTGAGTTTCCAACCAAAGGTAAAAGGGTGATTTTTCTAGAGTCTGGCAGACCAAAGCTCAAGTTCTGCCTGTTGAAACAACTACTATCTCATTGACATGTATCAAGTATTTAACTTTTGTCTTTCTGCATCTCAAAAATGAGGAAAATAGGGGTGCCTGTGTTAAAGCCTCTGCCTTTGGCTCAGGTCATGATCTCAGGGTCCTGGGATTGAGCCCCTATCAGGCTCTCTGATCAGCAGGGAGCCTGCTTCCTTCTCTCTCTCTCTCTCTTTCTCTCTCTCTCTCTGCCTGCCTCTCTGCCTACTTGTGATCTCTGTCAAATAAATAAATAAAATCTTTTTAAAAATTTGAGGAAAATTCTGGTCTTGCTAAATTGATCTAAGAGATAATGAAGTAATATACCCTCCAAAAAATGTGTATCGAGCCCCCAGTACAAGGTTTGGTATGTAGGAGGTACTACTCTGGTAGCTCTTGTAGCAGAAGAGGCCCTGAACATGATGGCTTAGTTAGATGAAATATTGTGAGGAGTTCAGAGGAATTTGAGATCAGCAAATGGTTTTTGAAGTGTGGGGAAGGGTTTGTAGAAATGGGACTTAATCTATATAAAAGTTGAATAATAAGGATTTGAGTGAAAGAGGCAGTTCTTTCTCTTTTCCCTAACGGCCCAGCCTCTTCTTTGAGTATATATATTGGGCAAAGGGACCTTCAGACAAGTAAGGGTGTATTTTCACAGAAGATTGATACCCAGTTGTAAGGACCTTAGAGACCAGAACAGAGAGTTTAGACAGAGAACATAGGGAGCCTGTAGGCTTTGAGTAGGATGTTGATGCTTTATATAGGGTATTTATGAAAGGTAAGTCTGGAAGAGTTCTATAGGATGGAAACCAGAGAAGTCCTTTTGCTGTAATACAGAAAAGCCTGTATTAAGGGTGTGGTGTTGATAATAAACATGTAAGTAGATGTATAATATCTTTAAGAAAAAATCAACCAATCTTAGGTAAACATGTAGAGTGAAAAAGAATGGGCCCATGATTCTGAGCTTTGGAGACTGGCAGGTTGAGCAGAGATAGGGAAATTGAATAGGAGCATTAGTTTGGAAGAAGATGCGGTGAGTTTGGTATTTGGACAAATTGGTCTTGATATGGTCAAGTCAAAGTGAGAATAGCTAGCGGTAAGGAATTAATAGGCCCCAAGCCCAAATCAAAGGCCAGGTGTCAGATGCAGGTCAGGGCTTACTCCCTGGGGCTCCAGTTCCATAGAAGTGTACCCTAAGAGCTGCTGCAGAGAGGTCCAGAGTGTGAGTGAGACGTTCCCCTTGAGTCAACCAGAGTTACTAATAACTGTTTTGTTTTGTTTTTTAATGTATTTATTTATTTATTTGACAGAGAGAGACATAGTGAGAGAGGGAACACAAGCAGGGGCAGGATGGCGGTGTGAGAGGGAGAAGGAGTCTCCCCACCGAGCAGGGAGCCCGGAGTGGGGCTCAATCCCAGGATGCTGGAATTATGGCCTGGGCCAAAGGCAGACGCTTAATGACTGAGCCACCCGGACGTCCCCTAATAACTCTTTAAAAATCTCCTTTAGATATCTGTTTAGATAGATAGGTATCTAAAATAGGTACCTATTTTATCTGGTTTTGTTTATTTTAACAGATGTGTCAGGGTCTCAAGTTTATTTGTGGGGGAAAAAGAGGAGTACTTACAGGTTTAAATAATCTTTTCAGAAAAGTTGGCTCTAGTAATAATTAAAAGGTTTGAGAGTAAATGTTTCTAGCAAAAAGAATAAAAGAGCAGAGAGCCTCAGGAGGAGGAGTCAGGGAAGGAGACTATTTCCGACATGGTGGGCATTTTTAAAAATTTCTTTTTTAAGATTTTACTTATTTGTTAGAGAGCACAAGCAGGGAGAGTAGCAGGCAGAGGGAGAAGCAGGTTCCCCACAGAGCAGGAAGCTCTGTGTATGGAACTGCGTCCCAGGACTCTGGGATCATGACCTGAGCAGAAGGCAGACGCTTAGCCGACTGTACCACCCAGGTGTCCCTTCTGTCCTTGCTATAGCAATGCGCTAGGCCAACACTTTTTAAAAACCTTTACTAAGAGTCTTTAATATTTGTATGGAATAAATAGAGTTTGAATGCTGATCCAGCTGTAGCAACAAGGTCAGAGGACTACTTTGACAGTATTGTAATACTGAGTTGCTTATTTCCTGTTAGCAAATGGGTAATTTCTTTATTCTGACGTCAATAGGCCATTTCTTCAGACTACTAAGGAAAATGTGTTTTGTGAATTTTTTAAGTGTGCTTTATCTCTAAGCAGCTTGAACCTTGATCATAAATGTTTTTCATTAGAGAAATTTTGTTACCCAATTAAAAAGTAAAATAAGGGGATGCCTGGGTGGCTTAAGCATCTGCCTTCAGTTCAGGTCATGATCCCAGGGGCCTGGGATGGGGTCCCACATTGGGCTTCCTAGTGAGCAGGGAGCCTGCTTCTCCCTCAGCCTGCTGTTTCCCCCGGCTTGTGCACTCCCTCTCTCTCTTCCTCTGACAAAAAAATAAAATAAAATAAGTATTCTGAAGAATGTTTTTCTCATTTTTACCCCATTTCACAAGTTTTAGTTTTGTTCCTTGGACAGAAAGGATTAAGGAATTGAAAAGGTCCATATATCAGAATGTTTTCTGGCTTTGGTACTTTCTGTCATCAGTAGACGTTCTCAAAGAAACATCTCTTGTTTTAAGTTCCGTTTTTGGCACAGTATTTTGAGAGTTATAAATAATAATAGGACATTGCTTTCCAGTTTTCTGCTGCTTGATTCCCTGTCCTGTAAGTATTTTTTGTTGAGCGTGTATGCTTAAGGGAGGTGTTACAAAATTTAATTTTTAAAGTTCTCTTAAAGTCCTTTATGAGACATTTTTAGGCTATCAAATTATGTTTAATTTTTAACCTTTTTTTCCCCCCAAATTATAGCTTCAATATCTGTACATTCCCCACAAAAAAGCACTAAAAATCATGCCTTGCTGGAGGCAGCAGGACCAAGTCATGTTGCAATCAATGCCATTTCTGCCAACATGGACTCCTTTTCAAGTAGCAGGACAGCAACACTTAAGAAGCAGCCAAGCCACATGGAGGCTGCTCATTTTGGCGACCTGGGTAAGTGACTCACTTTTTGTTAACTTCTAGTAGGAAGGATTGAGTGTGTTATGGGAAACTCTTGCTGGAGGATACTAGAACTGTATAATGGGAATGTGCTTTGGAAAAATGTATTTAAGATAAGAGCATGTGTTTCTTGATCTGTGGGTTGTTAGTTTGATCCCCACATTAGGCATGGAGCCTTCTTAAAATAAAATTTGGGGCACCTGGGGGCTCATTCATTAGGTGTCTGCCTTCGGCTCGGGTCATGATCCCGGGGTCCTGGGATCGAGCCTCGCATTAGGCTCCCTGCTCGGCGGGAAGCCAGCTTCTTCCTCTCCTACTTCCCCTGCTTATGTTTCCTTTCTCGCTGTCTCTGTCACTGTCAAATGAATAAATAAAATGTTATAAAAAAATAAATAAAATTTAAAAAGTAAATAAAAATAACAGCTACAAGTATAACAAATGATACTCTACTACGTTCCCATAAGCAAAAAATATAAAGCATTCTCAGTTTAAAAAAAAAAAAAAAGTGCCATTTCCAGAAGAAGAAATACATTTAACCACTAATTATATGAACAAGATGCCTCATTTCACTCATACTCAGGAAATTGCAAATTTAAGTAATGAGTTAATGTTCTCCCTAACACATCAGCAAATCTTTAAAGTTTGCCAATTTGAATGGTAACGGAGATGAAGAGAAATAGCCAGTCCTATTTAGTGGAAGTGTAGATTGATGAAGATTTTTTTGGAAGGCGGTGTGGAAGTAGTTATCAGAATGTAAAATAGAAGATCTAGCCCTCAGAGGTAGTCACATATATGCCAAAAGATGTAGATGCAAGTATGTATAAAGCTTTTATTGCAGTGTTATTTGTGAAAGCAAAAAATGAGGAACAACATGTACATATCTGGCAATGGAGAAGTTGATACATTGTGGTGTACCCGCATCTGGAATATTAGGGAGCCATTTAAAAGTCCGAAGATGACCTAGAGAAATATCTAAGGTTAAAGTGCAAAAAGCAGGTCACATAACAGTGAGTGTAATAGGATCCCTACTATGTTAAAATAACTTCTTCCCCCCTGCCCCCAAAAAAGATATGAAGGAGATCGAATTTTCGTTACCCACAGTTCTGCACTTCATAAAAGTTGTGTGTCATGGCATCATAAATTGAAAGAAAAGTGAATAAATTGATGTCTAATTAAATTAGCCCGTCTTTTGACCTATTTGCTTAACAGTTGTATATCTTCAAAGATGTCAGAGTGTCTGTGGGCCACACTCAGCAGTACACTGCAAACAGCATTTGTATTGATCACAAAGTAAAATTGTAAGTTTTACTGGATTACACCTGTGTTGCTGGTGGGGATGTGAAATGGTACAGGCACTCTGGAAAATAGTTTGGTGTTTCTTGTGGAGCAGAACGTGCAGATGTCATATGACCCTGCAGTTGCACTCTTCAGCTTTTATCCTAGAGAAGTGGAAACTTACATTCCCACAAAAGCCTGTACCCCGATGTCCATAGCAGCTTAAAAGCCGAAAACCGGCTGTCTTGCAGCATCGAGTGAGTGGTTAGACACACTGGTACTTGCATACCACAGAATACTGCTCAGCCATGAAGAAGAGCACACTATTGATTTACCTCACAACTTGGGTGAGTCCCAAGGGAATTGTGCTGAGCGTCAAAAGCCAGTCCCAAAAGGTTATGCGCAGTAGGATTCCATTTGTATAATATTTTTGAAATGACAAAATTAGAGAAATGAAGGATAGAGTAGTGTTTGCCAGGACCGAGGAATGGAGGAGGTGGTTACAAAAGGCCACATGAGGCATCCATGTGGCATTGGAACTGTTCAGTAACTTGGCAGTTACCCAGGGTAAAGTTGCATAGATTCCCTTGCATGGAATGAAGTCCACAGGTGTGTACAGGTGAAATGGGAAGATCAGAGTAAGATTGGTGGTTGTAGCAACATCAGTACCTTGATGTGATACTGTAATATGGTAATGTAAGATGTTACCTTAGGGAACCTCGGTAAAGGGTACATGGGATCTCCCTGTATTGTATCTTATTGTTGTATTTGAACTTACCATTATCTCAGAATTAGAATTTTAATTTAAAAATTGGTAAATCTTGCAAAGGATCAGAATCTTGTGAAGTTCAAGAAAGGGAGGTTGACAGAGATGTACTGGTTAACCTTGAACATGAGACACCCAGGAGGCGCCTGGGTAGCACAGTCAGTTAAGCACCCCACTCTTGATTTCAGCTCAGGTAGGGTCATGAGATTAGAGCCGGTGTTGGGTTGGGCTGTGTTTGCTCACTCGCGCCCTCTCTCTTGGAAAAAAAAAGAAAAAAAAAAAAGAGAGAGAGACAGCCGGCAAGGATAACACATGAAGTGTTTCAAAAGAAAATAATTTGAATATCAAAGGATTAAGAAAAGCCATTTTGAAAAATTGATCAAACCCTGCTAATTTTATGAAGCTGGACCTCAAAATGTCAATGCTTTAAATGTTAAAAAAAATGTTTTTGTTTATTCTAATAGTTTGTGGTTATAATCGTAACCTAAATTTAGTTACATATACAATGAACTTATTTTTATTAAATTTTGGTAAGTTTAGTTTTATTTCTCAAGATAAAAATTCCAGAGCTACTCTTTATTCTGTTGTAACAAACACTGAGTATTGGTAACATTTTTCTGGCCATGCACTCATGGACAATTTTTCTTCAGGAAAAGTTCCTAGAGGTGGCGTTACTGGGTTGCGAAATCATGCAGGTGCTTTTTTTTTTTTTTAAGATTTTATTTATTTATTTGACAGAGAGAAATCACAAGCAGATGGAGAGGCAGGCAGAGAGAGAGAGGGGGAAGCAGGCTCCCCGCTGAGCAGAGAGCCCGATGCGGGACTCGATCCCAGGACCCTGAGATCATGACCTGAGCCGAAGGCAGCTGCTTAACACACTGAGCCACCCAGGCGCCCAGTCATGCAGATTTTTAAAGCTTTGCTCTCTGTTACTGAATGTTCTTCCAAAGAGGTTTTGTTATTTTTTATTTTCATCATCAGTGGGTGACAGTGTTGCCTGTTCTGCTGTGCCTTTGTTGGGTTTTATTATTATTTTTTGAAAAAACATCTTCCAGTTTGAAAGACAAAAATTTATATTAATTTGCTCTTCTGGCATTTTTAATTAGATGGAATATATTTTCATATTTTTATTGGCCGCTTTTCTTTGGTACTAGTTTCATAAGATTTTTTTTCCCCAAGAATTTCCATGGTCTGAACTGCCATAAAAGTCAGATAAGAATAATTGAATTAAAGAGCTTTTTAATAGTTGAATTAAGTTCGAACACTTGTTTCTTTGCCTGTTTAGCAGTCACAGTGACAGTATTTCTAGTTCTTTATATTCATTAAATTGCTAGGGAAGTAAACTTTTTATTTATTTTTTATTTTTTATTTTTTTTAAGATTTTATTTATTTATTTGACAGACAGAGACCACAAGTAGGCAGAGAGGCAGGCAGAGAGAGAAAGAGAGAGAGAGGAGGAAGCAGGCTCCCCGCAGAGCAGAGAGCCCGACGCGGGGCTCGATCCCAGGACCCCGGGGTCATGACCCGAGCCGAAGGCAGAGGCTTTAACCCACTGAGCCACCCAGGCGCTCCAACTTTTTTTTTTAAAGATTTTATTTATTTATTTGACAGAGAGAGATCACAAGTAGGCAGAGAGGCAGGCGGAGAGAGGAGGGAGCAGGCTCCCTGCTGAGCAGAGAGCCCAATGCGGAGTTCGATCCCAGGACCCTGGGATCATGACCTGAGCTGAAGGCAGAGACTTTAACCCACTGAGCCACCCAGGCACCCGGGAAGTAAACTTTTATTCAAGAATTCTGGTGCCACTAAGCTGATTGTGGCTGACTAATCTATTAATCTTAAATTATTTGTTACTGAACTGCTAATCTTTTGCTTTTTTCAGGCAGATCTTGTCTGGACTACCAGACTCAAGAGACCAAATCAAGTCTTTCAAAGACTCTTGAACAAGTCCTGCATGACACTGTTGTTCTCCCTTATTTTATTCAATTCATGGAACTTCGGCGAATGGAGCATTTGGTTAAATTTTGGTTAGAAGCTGAAAGTTTTCACTCTACAACTTGGTCCCGAATAAGAGCACACAGTCTCAACACCGTGAAGCAGAGTGCATTGGCTGAGCCTGTCTCTCCATCTAAGAAGCATGAAACTGCAACATCTTTTTTAACTGAGTCTCTTGACAAGCGATTGGAGGATTCAAGCTCAGCTCAACTGCTTATGACTCAATCCGAAGGAATTGACCTGAACAATAGAACTAGCAACATTCAGAATCACTTGCTGCTTTCCCGGGAATGTGACAGTGCCCATTCTCTCCATCTTGAAATGGCCAGAACAGGAACGCATCCAGTTTCCATGGAAATCCAAGAATCCTCCTCTAGACTTCTAGTAGCCAGTAGAAATAGTCCCTCTTCACCACTGAAGGAATTATCAGGAAAATTAATGAAAAGTAAGTATGTGGTTTTCTTATCTCTCTTTATCCTCTTTGTTTAATCAGTTTATAAAGTAGAACTTGAGGCAAGGAATAAAAGCATTAGAATAGTTTTCTCTCACACCCACTTGCAAATTTGGAAGGATTTGGAGAATGTCCTGGAGAAGGATTGGTGTTTGAAGAAGGAACAGCAGGGATACAGACAAAAATTGGATCCTCTCCGAAGGCTCTTTTGCAGAATTAACAAATGAAGAAGGGTTGAATCCTGCCTCTGCCTTCCAGAGATTTAGAAATCAAACCATTATCCAGGGATGCTTATTTCATTTTCATCTCATTCTTAATTTGCTACCAACTTACTGTCTGCTTCATAGGTAAAATTATTTTTTAATTGCCAACAGGTGACATTTATTGGGTTCTGTGCCAAGTGCTATACTCAGATTTCACCTAATGGCCATACCACCTCTGAGGTCAGCATTATTGCCCCATTTTACAAATGAGAAACCATGGTTTAGGATAGGGTTTTTTTTTTTAAAGATTTTATTTATTTATTTGACAGGCAGAGATCACAAGCAGGCAGAGAGAGAGGAGGAAGCAGGCTCCCTGCCAAGCAGCGAGCCTGATGCGGGGCTCGATCCCAGGACCCTGAGATCATGACCTGAGCTGAAGGCAGAGGATTTAACCACTGAGCCACCCAGGCGCCCCTATGGTTTAGGATAGTTAAGTAATGTACCTCGGATTATGAAGTGAGCAGGGAGCTTGAGTTAAAATCAGTATTTCAACAACAGCACCTCTTTATTTCTTCTCTGTTCATTTGAAAGTTACACTCTCTTAATTTTTCAATTATCACCTTCTGGAATTCTGATTCGACAGCCTCCATGTTTTTTCCTGTCTTCATCTTATCTGTTCTTTGCTTCTCGTAGAGCTAGGTGATTCTTTTTTTTTTTTTTTTTTTTTAAGATTTTTATTTATTTGTAAGAGAGAGCGAGCACAGGCAGACAGAATGGCAGGCAGAGGCAGAGGGAGAAGCAGGCTCCCTGCCAAGCAAGGAGCCCGATGTGGGACTCGATCCCAGGACGCTGGGATCATGACCTGAGCCAAAGGCAGCCACTTAACCAACTGAGCCACCCAGGCGTCCCTAGGTGATTCTTTTTTGTTTTTTCTTTGTTTGTTTTTTCTTTTCTCCCCCCACCCCCTACCCCGTAACACTTTATTTTTTTAGGGCAATTTTCCTTTTTTTTTTTTTTTTTTTAAGATTTTACTTACTTATTTGAGAGAGACAGCGACAGAGATAGCAAGAGAGACCATGAGCAGAGAGAAGGAGAAGCAGACTCCCCAGTAGGCAGAGAGCCCTTCCCCACTGGGGTCTCAATCCTAGGACCCTGAGATCATGACCTGAGCCCAAGGCAAATGCTTAACTGACTGAGTCACTCAGGTGCCCCTTTTCAGAGCAATTTATGTTCACAGCAAAATTGAGAGGAGGGTAGAGCAATTTCCTGTATACTCTTGGCCCCCTCACATATATAGACCTGCCACCCCCATCTTCCATGTCCGCCACCAGAGCGGCACATTTGTTGCTGTTGTTGAACCTACCCAGACACGCTATAGTCACCCACAGTCCACAGTTTACATCAGGTTTCACTCTTTGTGCTGTGCATTCAATGGCTTTCCACAAATACACCATGGCATGGGTCCATTGTTATGGTGTTACGAGTATTTTTACTGCCCTAAAAACTGTCCATACTTTGCCTTTTCATCTCTTCCTACCTGCTAATCCCTGAGAACCATTAATCTTACTGTCTCCATAGTTTTACCTTTTCCAGAATGTCATATGCCTAAAACTATATTGTTTGTAGCTTTTTTACATTGATGATCATTTCTTCAGATCTGTGTTTTAGTTCATTATTGTCTTTTTTTTTTCATTTATTGTCTCTTAAGATGGGTCTAATCTGCTGTTGAATCAGTTTACAATTTTTTCTATCTAAACGTTAGTATTTCTAGATATTTAATTCAAATTTGCCTGGTCAATTTTCAGTTTCTTGTTCCTTTATCCCTTCATCCCACTTCTCAGCCTATTTTGTATTTCTTTAAGTTTAAACATATATTCATCATCTGATGATTCTAATATCTGTAGGTTTTTTGAATCTGGTTCACTATTTGTTTCTTCAGATTCACACTCTTGGTCGCTTGTGATTTTAGTGGTTTTTGGCTGTCTGAACATGGATTTTGGATTTTTTTCTGTGGGAATTTTTTTTTTTAAAGATTTTATTTATTTATTTGACAGAGATCACAAGTAGGCAGAGAGGCAGGCAGAGAGAGAGAGGAGGAAGCAGGCTCCCCGCTGAGCAGAGAGCCCGATGTGGGGCTCAATCCCAGGACCCTGGGATCATGACCTGAGCTGAAGGCAGAGGCTTTAACCCACTGAGCCACCGAGGTGCCCCTCTGTGGGAATTTTTTGAGAACGCTGTTTAAATTGGGTTATTCCAGGAAAAAAAAAATAAAAGTAAATAAATTGGGTTATGAGTATATTGGCATTTGCTTTTGCCTTGCATCTGGGGCCAACTTCACTACCTTCCTGGTACCACTTAAAATACATTTGGTCTTTGGGTTTTTCAGGCAAACTCTTAGGGCCTTTGGCATGATTTTGGTCTAATCTTCTACCCTGTTTGGGCCCTGAGCAATTGCCCTTGAAAGTGCACACTTCAAGTCTCTTGGCATTGCTGGTTTTCCCAGGTGACTGCGCTGCCTGTCTGGCACTTTGCCCATCTTGATTTGCACTGGCTCCTGCAGGTCCACGATTTCCTTATCTGCAATTTAGAAATCCAGAAAGCTTTTTAAAAAATATTTTATTTATTTATTTTTAAAAAATATTTGATTTATTTTTTAAAAATATATGTTTTAAAAATGTTACTTTTAAAAAATATTTTATTTATTTATTTTTAAAAAATACTTGATTTATTTTTTAAAAATATATGTTTTAAAAATGTTACTTTTTAAAAAATATTTTATTTATTTATTTCATAGACAGAGATCACAAGTAGTCAGAGAGTCAGTCAGGGAGAGAGAGGAGGAAGCAGGCAGGCTCTCTGCTCTCCAGAGAGCCTGACGTGGGGCACGATTCCAGGACCCTGGGATCACAACTTGAGCCGAAGGCAGAGGCTTTAACCCACTGAGCCACCTAGGCGTCCCTTACACGTTATTTTTTAAATGAAAAAACTTGACCTGAAACTGGTGTGAACTAACTGCAGAAATATGAATGTTTGATTATGTGATGTTGTCCCTCATATTGCTAAGAATATTAACATATATATGTATATATATATAGATGCCTAGTGCATTCCCTCTGTAAAAACAAACAAAACCCAGATTCTGAATTCTGAACTATTATTGTTTCCCTTACTTTACCACAAACTCTGATACACTTTTTAAGTGTATCAAAAAAGGTCTTGGGAGAATTCGGTATTGAGAAGAATTTCTTTGAACATTTAGTCTGGCCTGTTTCTGGAAATGGAAGTCTGTTTCTGTCACTGTAATACAGTTTATTGTTTTTGGAAGCTTTTTGTTTTGGTGATAGTTTATTTCAATAAAAAATAGAAATAGTGGAATCATTAAAGGAGTACTAGTTGTTTTACTTTAAAAATTTTTATGCAGTAGATTTGACCTTTTTTGATGTATACTTGCATGAATTTTAACACTTGCATAGATTCCTGTAACTGCCATCACAGTCAGCATAAGAACAATTCTCTGACCTTTATAGTTAAATACTCCTCTATCCCAGGACTTGGCAACCACTGATCTATTATTCTCTGACTCTAGTTTTGCCTTTTCTGGAATGCCATACAAGTGAATTTATCTATGTAGTCACTGAGACTGACTTCTTTCGGTCAGTGTGATGGTTTGATATTTATCATATTCTGTCAACAGTTTGTTGCATTTAATTGCTAAGTTATATTCCATTGTATGGATGTACCATCCATTCACCTGCTGAGTGACATTTGGATTGTTTCCACCTGTTGATGATTATGAATAAAGCTGCTCTAAAGGCACCTGGGTGGCTCAGTCATTAAGTGTCTGCCTTGGGCTCAGGTCATGATCCCAGGGTCTTGGAATTGAGACGGAAATCTGGTTCCCGGCTTGGCTGGAAGCCTGTTTCTCCCTTTCCCACTCCTTCTGCTTGTGTGTTCCCTCTCTCTCTGTGTCTCTCTCTGTCAAATAAATAAATAAAATCTTTAAAAAGCTGCTATAAACATTTGTGTACTGGTTTTTGTGTGGACAAAATTTTTTTCTCTATGGTCAATACCTACTAATAGGTTTGCTGGAATAGGTAGTGTGTGTTGAAAATGTTAAGAAACTGTCAGACTGTTTTGTAGATTGGGTGTACCATTTTATGTTTTCACCAGGAATCTATGCAAATTTTAAAATTTGTACAAGTATACATCAAAAAAGGCCAAATCTACTGCATAAAAATTCTAAAAGTAAAACAACTAGTACTCCTTTAATGATTCCACTATTTCTATTTTTTTTTTAAGATTTTATTTATTTATTTGACAGACAGAGATCACAGTAGGCAGAGGCAGGCAGAGAGAGGGGAAGGGAAGCAGGCCCCCTGCTGAGCAGAGAGCCCGATGCGGGACTCGATCCCAGGACCCTGAGATCATGACCTGAGCCGAAGGCAGCGGCTTAACCCACTGAGCCACCCAGGCGCCCACTATTTCTATTTTTTATTGAAATAAACTATCACCAAAACAAAAAGCTTCCAAAAACAATAAACTGTATTATAGTGACAGCAACAGACTTCCATAGGCCCACACACTTTATTGGATTGTTTGTTTTATTATTGAATTTTGAGAGTTCTTTTTGCGTTCTGGGTGTAAAACCTTTATTGGTTATGTGATTTGTAAATGTTTTCTCCTAGTTTATAGCTTGGCTTTTCATTCTCTTAATAGTGTCTTTCACAAAACAAAGGACTTTTTTGATTAAGTCTAACTTACCTGCTTTTTTCTTTTCTTTTTGTTTTCTTTTTTCTTTGGAATTGAATCCTAAGAACTTTTTGCCCAATTTAAGTTCATGAAGATTTTCTCCTTTGTGTTCTTCTAAAAGTATTATGGTTTTGTACTTCGTATTTAGATGTATGGTCTGTTTTGAGTTAATATTGTATACGGTGTTAGGCTTAGGTCAAGTTTTTTTGTATTGGGGGGTGTGTGTGTGTGTGTGTGTGTATTTTTTTTTTCTTTTTTTTTTTTTTTTTGGTGTATGGATGCCCAGTTGTTGCAACACCACTAATTGAAAAGATAACTCTTACTTCATTGAGTTCCGTTTGTACCTGCACCATATTCTGTTTAAGGACTTGTTCTGTTCCATTGATATATGTGTTTATTCCTTAACTAATACCCACTGTCTTTGATTCCTGTAGCTTTACAGTAAATCTTTAAATTGGTTAGTATGACTCCTCCAAGTTTGTTCTTTTTCTAAATTGTTTTGTCTGTTCTGGTTTTTCTTCTTCTTCCTTTTTTTTTTTTTTTTTAAGTGTAATCTTACTTATATCTACAAGGGAATCCTGGTGGAATTTTTATTGAATTGCGTTCAATCCATAGGTCAGTTTGGGAAGAATTTATATCTTAACTGTATTAGGTCTTAAAATCCATGGACATGGTATGTCTTTATTTTCTTAAGTCTTTGTCTTTTTTAGCATTGTGTAGGTTTCAGCATATAGATCCTTCATATGTTTTATTGAATTTATATCCAAATATTTCTTATTGGTGCTCTTGTGAGTGATATTTTAAAAAATTTTTGTTACTAATTTTACATCACCAGTATTTACAAATATGATTGATTTTTATATATTAACCTTCTATTCTGTGACCTTATGAACTCAGTTATTTTAGCAGCTTTTCTGTAGAATGCTTGAAATTTTGTATGTTGACATTGATGTTGTTTTTGGCTAGAATGGTGTTATTTCTTCATTTCCGATCTTTTTTTTTTCCCCTTGCCATACTGCACTAGCTAGGACTTTTTGTAAGTGGTGAGAATGAATATTCTTGTCTTCTTGATCTTGAAGGGAAAGCATTCAGTCTTTCACTTACTTTAAGTATGAGGTTAGCCATGTGGGTTTTTTGGTCAATGCCCTTAATCAGATTGATGAAGTTTGCTCCTCTTAATGGCTTCCTGAGAGTTGTTTGAATCATGAATGATGTTGCAGTTTGTTATGTTTTTTGTGTGTTTGATATGACCTTATGGTTTTCCTTGTGTTTTTTGTTTTTTGTTTTGTTTTGTTTTTTGGTCTGTTAATATGGTGGATCATAATTGATTGACTTTTAAAAATTTGAATAAGCTTGCATTTCAAGGGTGAGCTCCATTTGGTTGTGGTGTATTATTCTTTTTACTTGTTGCTAGATTTGATTTTCTAAATTTTGTTGAGCATTTTTGCATTTATGTTTATGATGACTTTGGTCTGTGGCTTTTTTGGGCCGTGGTTGTGTAGTGGTTAGTACTCTACCTTGTGTGGCTTTTTTGGTACTGCTTTTGTCTGGTTTTAGTATCAGTGTGATGTTGGCCCCCCAGAAATGAGTTGGGAAGTTTTCCCACCTCTTCTATTTTCTGGAAGAGATCATGTAGAATTGTTATTACTTCTTCTTTAAATGTTTGGTAGAATTTGCAAGGGCCTGCATTTGTTTTGTTGTGTTGTGTTTTCAGAACATTTCAAACTATGAATTCAAGTTCTTTTATAGGCATGGGACCATTCAGGTTATCTGTTTCTTCCTGAGTGAATGTGTTAGTAGTCTGTGCTTTTCAAGGAATTGTTAATTTCATTGAATTGTTGAATTTATGGGCATGTAACTATCTAGCATGGCCTTACTGTCTTTTTAATCTTGAGTTTGTAGTGCTAATCTCTTTTTCATTCCTGGTGTTGGTAATTGTAGCATCTTTTTTCTTTGCCAGTATACATAATGGTTTAATCTGTCTTTTTCAGAGAACCAGCTTTTGATTTAATTAGTTTTTCTCCTTTTTCCTGTTTTCAGTTTCATGGATTTTCTGTTATGTTACTTCTCTCCTCCTGCATGCTTTGAATTTATTTTACTCTTTTTCTCATTTTTTTTTTTTAAGATTTTATTTATTTGACAGAGATCACAAGTAGGCAGAGAGGCAGGCGGGATGCGGGGGGGAGCAGGCTCCCTGCTGAGCAGAGAGTCCAACACCGAGCTCAATCCCAACATCCACCCAGGTGCCCCCTTTTTCTCATTTCTTAGAGAAACTTAGATGGTTTATTTGAGATCATTCTTTAAGAGAAGCATGTAATATAGGGGCATCTGGGTGGCTCAGTGGGTTAAGCCTCTGCCTTCGGCTCAGGTCATGATCCCGGAGTCCTGGGATCAGGCTCTTTGCTCAGTAGGGACCCTGCTTCCCCCTCTCTCTCTGCCTGCATCTCTGCCTCCTTGTGATCACTCTCTCTCTGTCAAATAAATAAATAAAATCTTAAAAAAAAAAAAAAAGATGAGCATGTTATGGTACAAATTTCCTTAGAGAGAGAGGGAGGAAGCAGGCTCCCCGCCGAGCAGAGAGCCTGATGCGGGGCTCGATCCCAGGACCCCGAGACCATGACCTGAGCCGAAAGCAGAGGCTTAACCCACTGAGCCACCCAGCGCCCATACAAATTTCCTTCTAATCACTGTTTTAGCTATACCCTGCAAATTCTGATACCTTGAGCAAAAATTAAATGTCTCATTTCCCTTATATCTTACTCTTTTGCCCATGATCATTTAGAAATGTTTAATTTTTACATGTTTGGGGAATTTTTGCCCTGTTATCTTTCCGTTATTGTTTTAATTCTATTATGGTCAGAAAACATACTCTAAAAAAAGTACTATTTCAGTCATTTTAAATTTGTTAAAATTTTTAAATGGTCTAGGATATGGTTTGTCTTGGTGAATATCTCACATACAGTAAGAAGAATTATGTTCTGCTGTTCTATAGTTTTCTATAAATGTCAGTTAGATTGAGTTGGTTGATGATTATGTTCCGTTTTTCTGTATCCTTGCTGATACTTTGTATGCTTTCTATATCCGTTACTGAGAGAAGAGCCGTTACTGAGAGAAGAGTGTTGAAGTCTCCAACCATAATTGTGGGGTTTTCCAATTGTATTTTCACTTCTATCCATTTTTGCATGTATTTTGAGGCTCTGTTCTTAGGTGTGTACATTGTACATTATATCTTCTTGGTGAATCAAATCTTTTATCATTATGTAATGTTCTTCTTTGTGGTAACTTCACTTGTTCTAAGTTCAAAAATAATCTGCTGTCTGATTTATATAGCTACTTCAGTTTAATCTGATTGGTGTTTATGTGGTATATTTTTTAACATGATTACTCACATTATAATATATAATTACTCCTGCTTGTTAATATAACATATGTAATGATACTAAGTATAATTATTAATGTATTTGGATTTAGGTCTCCCATTTATTTTTTTTCTTTATTCCCTTTGTTTCCCATCCTTTGGTTTTTCTATTCTCTTCTTTATTTTGGATTGTTTGATGTTTTCCTTTTTCTAACAATTTATGAATTTTTTTAAAAGATTACTTATTTGAGAGGAGAGAGAGCACACAGAAGCTGTGGGGAAGAAGCAGAGTCTCTGCTGAGCAGGGAGCCTGACATGGGGCTTGATCCCAGGACCCTGAGATCGTGACCCGAGCCAAAAGCAGATACCCAACTGACTGAGCCACCTAGGCCCCTATGATTTCTTGATTTTTATCTCTCTCTATAGGTTTTTTAGTGGTTTCTGTAGGGATTACAGTATACATGCCTACACAGTCTACTTAAAATTAGCATTTTATCATGTTAAGTGGGATGTAGAGTATGCCACCTAGGTCCCTTTTCCTTCCTGCTCACATGTTATAGTTTGTCATCTATTTTCCTTGAAAACCCCCACAATTTAAAGAACTTAGAAGAAGAATTGCTGATTACATTTAAACTAGATATTTGCTGTAGCTGTTACTATTCCTTTGTTCCTGAAGTTTGGTTATTATTTCTGGTACCATTTTACCAGTGTCTCAAGAATTCGTTTAGCACTTTTTTTAGAGCAAGACTGCTATCAGATAATTTTCTCAGTTATTTTCCATCTGAGACTTCTCCTTATTTTGAATTTTTGCTTGATAGAGAATTCTAGGTTGGTAGTTCTTTTTTTTTTTTTTTTTTTTTTACCACTTTGAAAACTGTGTTTCACTGCCTCTGGCCTCTGTGGTTTCTGGTAGAAATCTGCAATCTTGGAATCATTATTACTCTGTACTTAATATCTTTTTTTTTTTTTAAAGATTTTATTTATTTATTTGACAGAGAGAGATCACAAGTAGGCAGAGAGGCAGGCAGAGAGAGGAGGAAGCAGGCTCCCTGCTGAGCAGAGAGCCCGATGCGGCACTCGATCCCAGGACCCCGAGATCATGACCTGAGCCGAAGGCAGAGGCTTAACCCACTGAGCCACCCAGGCGCCCTAATATCTTTTTTATAGCTGTTTTTTGAGATATTTTCCCTGTCTTTAATGTTCAGCAATTTGGTTATAGTGTTCAGGTATGGATTTCTTTGAGTTTCTTCCTATTTGAGGCTTACTAAGCTTTTTGATTTTAGAAGTTTGGTTTTTGCTCTTTTGAGGGTGAATATTCAGCCGTTGTTCTTCACATTCTCGGGAGCACTGTACTTTTTTCCTTTTTTTCTGGGACATTAATGATGCAAATGTTGTATCTTTGTCATTGTCCTGCAGGTCCTTGAGGTTCTGTACTTTTTCTAATTTTTTTTCCTATTGTTTAGCTTGGAAAATTTCTATTCATATTATCTCTGGATTCACTGATTCTTTCCTCTGTCGTTTCATCATGCTTTGAGTCTTTCCAGTGAATTTTAAGTTTGGGTTATTATTATTGTTATTATTATTGTTTGGTTTGAATGTGTGTGAACATGCAGTTGGGGGAAAGGGAGGGGTGGAGGGAGAGGGAGAGAGAGAATCTCAGGCAGACTCCACGCTCAGCGCAGAGCCCAATGCAAGGTCAATCCCACTTCCCTGAGATTATGATCTGAGCTGAAATAAGAGCTAGACACCTAACCATCTGAGCCACGCAGCACCGCTATAGTAGCTTCTTAAAAAACAACAGCAACAACGACTTTGTTCTATAATTCCAGCATCTGTATCATGCTTATCTTTTTCCTTTGTGAGATCATGGGATTTTCTGGGGTTTTGAAAGGCTGTTAATTTTGATTGTATTATGGACAGTTTGACTTCAGTGATTGTGGGTCATGTTTAAATCCTGTAGAAAATGGTGAATTTTTGCTTTAGCAAGAAATTTGCCTGGTTAGGGTCAGGTTACAAGTTCCAGCTAGCATTCTGTAAGCTGTGGTTGAAGAGTCCATTCATTTTTTGGATTTTACTTGTATGATAAGTCTTCAAGCATCCTGTCTGGAAAGGTCATAGTTTAGTTCTCAGATCCTTTGGTATGCTCTCACAGTCAAGTCCATGCATGCCCAGCTCATGTATGAGCTCAGGAGCACACATACAACTTGGTAAGCTTTTCATGAACTTCCCGTTCTGCAGTCTCCCTAATGGCTTCTGGCGCCTGGGGGAGCCCACCTTCTGGTTGTTTGGCTAAAAAGTTGGGGCTTTACTTTCCATGACTATGTCCGTCTCTGGCCAAGCAGTGAGAAGACAGAGGATCCCTGAACTAGGGATTCTCCTCTTCCTAGTGGGACCACGGTTTCTTTGTAGAGCTTTAGGAGCCTGCCTGTGTGCTGCCGCCATTGCCCGCATTGCTAACCTGGTGTTCCCTGGGGACGCGGACTAGCGTGAAAGGGATGAAACAAGAGTACTGGAAATTTGCTCTCTCTCCCTTATCTATAAAAGTCCCCTTTCTGCTCCTTAGACCAGAAGTAGAAGACTTCTCTGGAGCTTTTCTTGGTGCATCTGGTGTTCATTGTCAGCTTTTGAGTCCAGGCTAGGAGATCCCGGAGGAACAGAAAGTGGGGAACTTGACCCTGGTGTAGTGGTGCTTTGAGTTCTGGTTTCCTTTCTCTATCTGCCTGCTACACCATTTACTTTTTCAGGTCCTCAGATAAACTTGTCCAGTGTTTTTAGTTGCATTCTGTGGAAGATTGGGTGGTGTGTGCTTATTTCATCTTGACCTACTCCTTAGGATTTCAAATCAAGTCACAGCGTGTGGATTTTCTGTTTTCCCCTTAAAAGCAAATACATTGGGAAGATAGTGGCTTAACATCTGCCTCTGTGGTTCCTATTATAATTATTTTCATTGTATTAAAGCCTCTTGAGTGGCGCCTGGGTGGCTCAGTGGGTTAAGCCTCTGCCTTCGGCTCAGGTCATCATCTCAGGGTCCTGGGATCGAGTCCTGCATCAGGCTCTCTGTTCAGTGGGGAGCCTGCTCCCCCCCGCCGCCTGCCTCTCTGCCTACTTGTGATCTCTGTCAAATAAATAAATAAAATCTTTTAAAAACAAAAACAAAACAAAACAAAAAACCTCTTGAGCTACAGAACGTAGCCATCTGTCAGCACCTCTTATGATTGTATTTAGAATGTTTCTGGAGCATAGAAATGCCTACTCTCCTCGTTCTGGTTCCAGCTCTCACTTTTTCTTTGAAAACCTTTTTGTATTTGCCTGTATCACTCTCAGGTAGCCTAGGGTTTTCTTAATAGGTCCTTTTTACCAAAAAGAATTTGGAATGGCCTATTGGCTTTTGTAGCTAAAGATTGAGATTAAGAGCTCAGAGTTGGGGCGCCTGGGTGGCTCAGTGGGTTAAGCCGCTGCCTTCGGCTCAAGTCATGATCCCAGGATCCTGGGGTCGAGTCCCGCATCGGGCTCTCTGCTCAGCAGGGAGCCTGCTTCCTCCTCTCTCTCTCTGCCTGCCTCTCTGCCTGCTTGTGATCTCTCTCTGTCAAATAAATCAATAAAAAAAAAAAAAATTAAAAAAAATAAAAAATTAAAAAAAAAAAGAGCTCAGAGTTGATGTGTAATTTCTTCTGAGTAACTTCTTTAGGATATACTGTTATTTTGTATTTCCATTTAAATAGATACTGAGTTTGTTTTAGGATTTTTATGCAAAGAGGTGGAGGTTAACAAGAGCTGATCTTAATAATAAATGTGTTAATTTTGCTAATACACATTCTCCTTAGTAGCCACTCTGAGTGACTTTAATAGGCTTGCACGTTCCTTGTGCTGAAGCCCACTTCCCTTATTAATTTATTAAAATGTTTGAAATATATTAAATATATATTATATATAAAATATATATAAAAGTCTTTTTATTTATTTATTTATTTATTTATTATATTTTGGGGCACCCAGGTGGCTCAGTTGGTTGAGCAGCGCAGGTCATGATCCTGGAGTTTGGGGATCAAGTTCCACATCCGGCTCCTTGCTCAACAGGGTGTCTACTTCTCCCTCTGACCTTCCCCCTCTCATGCTCGCTTGCTCTCGTTCACTCTCTCTCTCTCAAATAAATTTAAAAAAATTATTTATATAATAAAATAGAAATATTTTATATATTTAAAATATATAAAAATAAAAATATATAAAATAAATAAATAAAATATATAAATATAATTTATTAATTTAATTTTAAATGATTTATAATAAAATAATTTATTTAATTTATTGATTTATTTAATGACTTAATTGATTTAATAATTTATTGATTTATTAATTTAATTTTATATAGATAATATAAAATATAAAATAATTTATTGATTTATTGACTTAATTTTATATAAATAATATTATATTATAAAATATACATTATTTATTTGAGAGACAGTGAATGAGAGCAAGAAAATATATATATATATATATATATATATTTTTTTTTTTTTTTTTTTTTTTTTTTTTTGAGAGAGAGAGAGAGAGATGGAAAGAGCCTGAGAGGGGAGACAGTCGAGGTAGAAGCAGACTCCCCACTAAGCAGGGAGGCCAGCTTGGGGCTCTATCCCAGGACTCTGGGATCATGATCTGATCTGAAGGCAGACACTTAACTGACTGAGCCACCTCCGTGCCCCAGTGTCCTTTTAATCTTAAATGAAAACTGAATTCTCCTGATCCAAAAGAAGGATGTAACCACATTCAGTGTTTCTGAAATGAAATATAGTTAATATTTTATTTAAAGGTGTCAAAACTTCTTTCGGTGAGTTTAATCACCCAGAAAATAAATGCATTAGTGTCTGTACAACTTCTTACAGCATTTGTCTGGGATTGGCAGCTGTTTTTAGTGGTGGAAAAGCAAGAACTGAGAAACAACCCAAGTTCTGATTTTTAGGCTTTTTGATAGTTTTCAACAAAACTAGTGTCTTTGTTCTGATTAACAATTTGCTCATAGTGGCTATACAATAAATGTTTGTGAGAGAGTGAAATTAGATTGGATTATGTTATATCTGGTTAAAGGCAGAATAGTTCGCCCAGATCTTCACAATGGATACATTTCATTTAGGCCCTGGTTGTAGAGAGCATTAATTTACACATAAGCACAACTTCCCTTCCCCAAAACATATCTTTTTATAGCTCTGGATATTAGAGGCAGTACTGGGGCTGATGTCAGACCTGAGCTTTTGTCCTAACTCTTGCACTTTCCCTTTTTTCTTTGAATTCTTTTGTCTTTTTTTTTTTTTTTGATGTATTAAGAAAAGATACATGAACTCTACCTTCTTAACAAATTTTTAAATATGTGGTACGATACTGTTAACTATACATACAGTGTTGTATAGCAGATCTCTAGAACTTAGTCATTTTGGGTATCTGAAACTTTATACCTGTTAACAGTCGCTCTCTGTATCTTCCTCCATCCCCTACCGTTACTGTTGTTTTCTGCTTCTGTGAGGTTGACTGTTAGATACTGCATATAAGTGGAATCCTGCAGGATTTGTCATTCTGTGACTAACTTATTTTATTTAGCATAATGTCCTCAAGGTTCATTCATGTGGTCACATATGGCAGTAATTCCTTCTTTTTATGGCTGAACAATATTCCGTTGTGTGTCTGTACCGCATTTTGTTTATACGTGTATCTGTCCATGGACATTTGGTTGTTTCTATATCTTGGCAATTGTGAATAATGCTGCGATGAAATGGAAGTACAAATATCTCTTGAAGATCCTGATTTCAGGTTTTTTTTGTTTTTTGTTTTTTTGTTTGTTTGTTTGTTGATAAATACCCAGAAGTAGCATTCCTAAATGGTGTAAGTGTTACTTTTTTTTGAGGAGTCTTCATTCTGTTTTCCACAGTGGTCACACCATTTTACATTCTCACCAACAGTGCATGAGGGCTCCAATTTCTCCACATCTTGCTAACTCTTGTTAACTTTTTTTTTTTTTTTTTTTTTTTGGTAATGATCATCCTAACAGGTATGAGATGATTGATATCTCATTGTGGTTCTGTTCTTTTGGTCTGTATGTCTGTCTTTATGCTAGTACTTTATGCTAGTACCATACTGTTTTCATTATTGTAGCTTTATAATGTTTTTGAAATCAGGAGGTTTAATGCCTCTGGCTTTTTTGTTCTTTCTCAAAGTTCTTTGACTATTCAGGTCCTTTGTGATGCCTTATGGATTTTAGGATTTTTTTTCTATTTGTGTTAAAAAATACCACTGACATTTTGATAGGGGTTGTGTTGAGTCTGTAGATTGTTTTGGGAAGTGACATCTTAACAATATTAAGTCTTCCATTTCACGAACACAGGATGTTTTTCCATCTATTTGTGCCCTCTAATTTCTTAAAGCAATGTGTTATAGTTTTAAGTGTATAGATCTTTCACTTCCTTGGTTAAATCAATTCTTAAGTATTTTGTTCTTTGTGTTCCTATTGTAAGTGGATTTGCTTGCTTAATTTCCTTTTTTTTTTTTTAAGATTTTATTTATTTATTTGTCAGAGAGAGAGGGAGAGAGAGCAAGCACAGGCAGACAGAATGGCAGGCAGAGGCAGAGGGAGAAGCAGGCTCCCTGCCGAGCAAGGAGCCCGATGTGGGACTCGGGACCATGACCCAAGCTGAAGGCAGTCACTTAACCAACTGAGCCACCCAGGCATCCCCTTAATTTTCTTTTTGATTAGTATAGTTCATTGTTAGTATATAGAAATGCAGCTGATTTTTGTATGTTGATTTTGTATCTGTAACTCTGAATTCAGCTATCAGTTTTTTGTGGCGTCATCAGGGTTTTCTACATGTAAGAGAAAGTCATCTGCAAACTGAAATAATGTAACTTCTTCCTTTCCAATTTGGATACTGCCCCTCTCCCCATCCTAGTAGCCTTGGCTAGACTTCTAGTTAAATAGGTTAAAAGTGGGCGTCCTTGCTTTATTCCTAATATTAGAGGAAAAGCTTTCAGTTTTTCATGATGGAGTAAAATGTTAGCTGTGAGTTCCATATATGGCTTTTATTATGTTGAAGTAATTTCCTTTTGTTCCTAGTGTGTTGAGAGTTTTAAATAACAAAAGAGTGTTGTATTGTCTGAAATGCTTTTTCTGCATCTGTCAAGTTGATATGATATATCACCATAATTGATTTTCATATGTTGGACTGTCCACTTGGTCATGGTATGTGATGCTTTTAATGTACTGTTAAATTCTGTTAGCTCATACTTTTTTGAAGATTTATATTTATATATATATATATATAATATGAACATATATATACATATGTTTATCAGGGATATTGTTCCATAGTTCTTTTTTTTTTAAATTTTTATTAACATATAATTTATTATTAGCCCCAGGGGTACAGGTCTGTGAATTGCCAGGTTTACACACTTCGTAGCACATACCTTCCCCAATGTCCATAACCCTACCACCCTCTCCCTACCCCTCCTCCCCCGGCAACCCTCAGTTTGTTTGTTCTGTAGTTTTCTTATAGTGTCTTTGCCTGGCTTTGGTATTAGGGTATTGTTAGCCTCATTAAATGAGTTTGAAAGTGTTCATTTTTAATTTTTTTGGAAAGAGTTTGAGGATTATTGTTCATTTTTCTTTAAATGGTAGAATTCACCAGTGAAGCCATCTGTTCCTAGGCTTTTCTTTGTTGGAAGGGTTTTTGATTACTGAATTAGTCTCCTTACAAATTATAGATATGTTCAATTTCCCTGTTTCTTGTTGATTCAGTCTTAGTTGGTTGTATGTTTCTAGGAATTTACTTCTTCTAAGTTGTTGGCATATATCTAATTTGTTGGCATATTATTGTTCATAAGTGTCTTACGATACTTTTAGTTCTGTGGCATCAGTTGTAATATCTCCGTTTATTTTTTATTTTATTTGAGTTGTCTCTTTATTTTAGTCCAGCTAAAGTTTGGTCAGTTCTGTTGATCTTCTTAAAAAAACCAACCTTTTCATTGATTTTTCCATTGTTTTTCTGTTCTGTATTTATTTCTTCTCTAATTGTTATTCCTTCTTTGAAACTTTGTGCTTAATTTGATATTTCTAGTTTCTTACATAAAGTTAGGTTCTTTGAAATCTTCCTACTTTCTTAATGTAAGCATTTATAGCTATAAATGTCCCCTTGATACTGGTTTTACTGCATCCAATAAAATTTGGGTATTTTGTGTTTTCATTTGTCTCAAGATATTTTTAAAATTTCCATTTCGATTTCTTTTTCAACTCATTGGTTGTTCATGAGTATACTGTTTAATTTCCACATATTTCTGAATTTTCCAGTTTTCCTTTTGCTTTTGATTTCTGGGTTTATTCCATTGTGGATGGGAAAGATACTTGGTAGCATTTCTGTCTTAAATTTAAGACCTGTTTTGGGACCAACTGTGCGATCTGAATGTGTATTCTATTCTGCTGCTGTAGGGTGGAACGTTCTGTATCTTATCTGTCTTTTAGGTCCATTTGGTCTGTGGTGTTTGAGTTCTCTTTCATTCCAAATTTTCTGTCTGGATGTTCTATATTGATTATTGAAAATGGGGTATTGAAGTCATGGTATTGCTATTTATGTCTTCCTTCACTTCTGTCAATGGTTTCTTTATATATTTAGATGCTCTGATGTTGGGTACATATATATTTATAATTGTTATAGCCTCTTGGGGGATTGACCCTTTTATCATTGTCTCTTGTGACAGTTTTTGACTTAAAGTTTGTTTCGTCTAATACAAGGTAAGTCCCCTTGCCCCTGCTCTTTTGGTTGCTATTTACATGGAGTATCTTTTTCCATCCCTTCACTTTCTGCCTGTGTGTAACCTTAAATCTAAATTGGGTCTCTTGTACACAGCATGTAGTGGGATCTTGATTATTTAAAAAAAAAATACATTGAGCTTCTTTATGTCTTTTGGGGAATTTAATCCATTTACATTTAAAGTAATTATTGATAGGGTAGGATTTACTGTTGCCATCTTGTTCATTGTTTTTCTGAGTGGCTTTTAGGCCTTTTTCTTTACTTTCTTGCTGCCTGCCTTTGTGTTCCCTTGTTTTTATGCAGTGATATGCTTTCATTTCTTTTTCATTCTTTTGCATATCTTCCATAGGTATTTTCATTGTGGTCACCAAGGGACTTATATAAAAGATCTTAAAGCAATCTGCATTAAGCTGATAAAACTTCAGTCACATACAAAAGTTATGTTTTTGCTTCTCCATTGCTCCTCCCTCTCCCCAGCACTTTCTTAACTAAAATAGATCATTTTTAGCACATAAGGTTCTTTTTTTTCTGTAAAAATAGTGATAGTCTATTCTTAAAAAAAAAAAAAAATCTATTCTGTTAACCCAGGGGTTCTCAAAGTATGGTTTGCACACCCATAGAGGGTCCCTAGAAAATGTTTTCAGCAGGGTCCATTTAGTCGAAACTGTTTCCATGACAATTCAGAGATGGTATTTGTCTGTTTCATGGTGTTGACATTTGTAATGATGGGGCAAGGACAGCTGTGGGAAAACCTGCTGGCACTGGGCCAAATTGTAATAATAGTCATTTTGTGCTGTTCCATACTTCCAGTAAAACTAAGTGCCAGTTTTACTTAAAGGTGTCTTTGGGGAAGTGGATAATTAATTTTGTTAAATCAAAACCCTTGGGTATATGGTGTTTTTTTTAAGACATAAATTTTATTTTTAATTTTTTATTTAAAGTCCAATTAGTGGGGCACCTGGGTGGCTCAGTCGATTAAGCATCTGTCTTCAGCTGGGATCATGATCTCAGGGTCCTGGGATTGAGACTCATGTTGGGCTCTCTGCTCAGCAGGGAACATGCTTCTCCCTCTCTCTACCATTCCTCCTGCTTGTATTCTCTGTCTCTCTGTCAAATAAATGAATAAAATCTTTAAAAAATAATAATAAAAATAAAGTCCAGTTAGTTAACATACAATGTAATATTATTTTCAGATGTGCATATAGTGATCAACACTTTGATACAACACCCAGTGCCCATCATATCATGGGTATGTGGTTTTTTAATGTGTGATGACATGAGAAGCATGCAGAACACTTCTGCGTACTCGGGTATGCTACCTGTTTTAAGGAAAAGCACATGTATATTTGACTGCTTTTGTAAGCTCAAGCAGCTGCTTTTTTTTTTTTTTTTAAGATTTTATTTATTAGGGGAGAGCACCTGGGTGGCTCAGTGGGTTGAGCCTCCGCCTTCGGCTCGGGTCATGATCTTACGGTCCTGGGATCGAGCCCCACGTGGGGCTCTCTGCTCAGCAGGGAGCCTGCTTCTCCCTCTCTCTCTGCCTGCCTCTCTGCCTGCTTGTGATCTCTGTCTGTCAAATAAATAAATATTAAAAAAAAAGATTTTATTTATTAGAGAGTGAACAGAAGGGAGAGGAAGAGAGAATCTAAAGCAGATTCCATGCTGAGTGCAGAGTCCCACACGGGGTTTGATCTCATGACTCTGAGATCATGATCTGAGCTGAAACCAAGAGTCGCCCAAGCCCTTCTCATTTAGTTGCTTTTTTGGTGGAATACCATTTTTACCCCAAAGAAAGACTGTGATTACACAGAGTTGGGTATTTTTCCCAACGTTTTCTTGGAAATGAATGAAATGAGCTTGTCATTTCAAGTATTTGTTGATAGTATTTTTTGCTGACAGTATTTGTTGCTCTCCGTAAAATGTAAGCCTTTTTAAGTGAAAATTAGAATTTTGGGAAACTTATATTCACCACCCTGTGCTTTGGCAGCTTTAAAGAGTGTTTGATAAGGTGATATTAATGATGTGATACACTGTGTGATGCAGTGTATCCATATTTGGAAGGTCTGTGTAAGTCAGTGAACCAATATTTTCGAAAATATTCAAAAATATGTGATGTCATAAAATCAAGAGTAAAAAGATCCACTTACCATGGGAAATAGACCATTGGGTTTTAATATAACAGACAATTTTACTGATCTAGTTTGCACTTCTGCATTCTAACTAACCTTTAAGAAACTACCACTTGTCAGGTTCTGAAGTAATATCAAAGAAGAATATCTTCACAGTGATTTCAGAAAGCTGTTAAAATACTCCTTTTCCCATCTCTGCATTTGTGAGGCAAGATTTTCTTAATATAAAGAGGGGTGCCTAGGTGGCTCAGTTGTTGAGCATCTGCTCTTGGTTCAGGTCCTGAGACCAGCATCCTGGGATGGAGCCCCACATCAGTTTCCCTGCTCCGAGGGAAGCCTGCTTCTCCCTCTCCCAGTCCCCCTGCATGTGTTCCTTCCCTCTGTCAGATAAATAAATAAAACCTTTAAAAATATATACAGATAAAAGAAAACCGTTTCTCCATTCACAAAGCTTCTTATATGTGTGGGTTTTCATACCAAGCATTCTTCTCTCTGTGGGGTCCTACTGTTTAATTCATTCTGGCACTAACTCCCCAGAGGTAGCGCCGACCTCCCAGGTTAAGGGCTCAGTCCCACAAGATTGCCCCCCATTTCAGGTGCCACCTGCAATTCTCAAGTTTTTACCTATACTTCTGGCCAACTAGCTGTATAAATCTGGGGTTTCCACAACCTCTCCTCATGTTCAATAATATTTTCATAATAACTCACCGAACCTAGGAAAACACTTGACTGGTTTATTATAAAGTATGTTGTAAAGTATACAAGCGAACCACCAAGTGAAGAGGTACAGAGGGCAAGGTCAAGAAGGATCCCAAGTGCAGGAGGCCCTGTCTTTGTGGGGTTGGGCTGTGCCACCCTTCCAGCAAATAGATGCATTCATCATCCCAGAAGCTCTCTGAACCACTTCATTCAGGGGTTTTGTGGTTCTATAATGTGGCCACGATTGGTTGAATTACCGTTTGTGATTAACTTGATGATCCCCCAGATTTTCCACTCTCCCTGGAGGGGAGGGAGTGGGGCTGAAAGTTCTGATTCTGTAATCACATGGTTGGTTTCTCTGGCAACCAGCCCCATTTCTGCATGTCACCTCATGACCATAAACTTTTCTGTGGTTGAAAGGGGCATATTATGAATAACAAAATATGCTTATCTCACCCCTACCACTCAGGAAATTCCAGGGGTTTTAGAAGCTCTCTGCCAGGAACAGGGATGAAGACTCTGTGTGTGTGTGTGTTTGTGTGTGTATATTTTATATCACTGTATCAAAAGACACTTCAGCCAACACAAAATAGCACCACAGATTGAATGCCAAAGCAGATACGAAAACATAGCAGTTTCCTATCAATATAAACAGAGTGTTGCAAAAATGTTCAATAATGCCCTTTTCCCACTAATTGTTTTGGAAAATGGGTTTTTTTCCATAAAAAATACATTTTTGGAAATGTGTTTTGGAAATGTATTGTTTGGAAAATAGTTTCTTCTCCATAAAAAATGTATTTGTTAACTTAAAAAAGATTTACTAATGTTAATTTTAACTGAGTCAGAAATTTTTCTTGTTTTTTTAAATTTCTTTTTTTTTTTTTTCCAAAGACTTTATTTATTTATTTGACAGAGGAGAGAGAGCACAAGCCAGGGGGAGCAGCAGAGGGAGAGGGAGAAGCAGGCTCCCTGCTAAGCAGAGAGCCTGATGCAGGGCCCGATTCCAGGACCCTGGGACCATGCATGACCTGAGCCAAAGACAGCGGCTTAAACATCTGAGCCACCCAGGCACCCCAGTTTTTAAAAATTTCTAATACCTTCATATCTATAGCCCAAACTCCCACTAACGAAAGATCTTTAGGTTCCTCAGTAATTTAGAGTTGCAGAGAAGTCCTGAGATTCAGAAGTTTGAGACTCATTGTTTTAACCTTCTAAGGTTGTTGAAAGTTAAACAGATGTGTTTATGAATGTGAAATCATTTTGTAAAATATTTTAAGTGTAGGTTTATAAATTATTTTTTATTTTTAACAGCTCTTGCTGTTACATTTGCTGTGCAAGTCCTTCAGGTTGAGACTTGGAGAAGAGACCTGGAAAGAAAACATGCAGAAGTAATTAATTGCTGTTGCAGAGCTCATTAGTTTAGATGGGAGTCAGGGGGGAGATTCACATAGAACTCTGTTCCACAAACCAGACAGTGAAAACATAACATGCTGGAGGCTTGTTTTGTCCTAAATACTTTGTGATACGTATTTATATTTGTAATATACGTATATGGATTTGTGTGTGTGTTTGCTTGGTCATACCGCAAATAGGTCTGCTGCTCCTGATTCTGGTCCATTACTCATCCAAGTTGCTCTTTGAATTTTGAAGTTTTCCCCTTCTTTCCTTGCAGGTATAGAACAAGATGCAGTGAATACTTTTACCAAATATATATCTCCAGATGCTGCTAAACCAATACCAATTACAGAAGCAATGAGAAATGACATCATAGGTAAGCAGTGCTTGAAGTTATGGCAAAAATAAATAAATAATGCATGGTTTTGGTTATTAGCTAAGAGATTTTTTTATGAACATGGAATTCAACATATCCTTTCCTAGTCTGTTTTCAGAGCACTTTATATATCTACTGTATCTCACTTTAGATTTTCCTCTCTCATATATTGGACCCAAATTTTTAGACTTTGATTCAAGTAACAACAGCAGCAAGGAAGTAACAGTAGCACACATTTATTGAGTACTCAGTGTGTCCCAGACAGCATTGTAGGCACTGTTCATGGATAAACTCGAATCTTCTAAAGAACGTTGTAATGTAAATATAGTTGTTATTTTATAAACGAGGAATCAGAAGCACAAAGAGAGTAAATAATTTCCCAGAGTAACACAACTCAGACACGGCAGAGTCAGGATTTGAAAATAGACGCCTACACATTAAGTAGTATGCTATTTGGCAGTGTTTTTCAAACTGTAAATTCAGACCAGTCTCCTCTTAGACCTAGCTTTCTGCCAAACAAAGGACTAGAATAGAAAAATTGAAAGTGCTCAGTAATAAGGCCAAACAAACATTCCAGGCCATTGTTTTCATATACGTATATGTATACTGTGTCATGTAAATCTATGTCTCTGTAGGTCCTCGTAAGAAAAAAATTGGGGGCGCCAGGGTGACTCAGTGGGTTAAAGCCTCTGCCTTCAGCTCAGGTCATGATCCCAGGGTCCTGGGGTTGAGCCCCCGCATTGCGCTCTCTGCTCAGCAGGGACCTGCTTCTTCCTCTTTCTCTCTGCCTGCTTCTCCGACTTCTTGCCTACTTGTGATCTCTGTCTGTCAAATAAATAAATAAAACCTTCAAAAAAATTGTCAGTTTTTGCTGCGTCGTATCAGAAGGACCTTAGGTGCACCTGTAATCACAGATGACAGTGGTTTGTTTGTTTATTAAATTAATCTTGTATTCCCATCAAGCCCTAGTACTGAGTTTTAATTTTTATTACAGGGACTTTGTATTTTTTTTTTTGTATTTTTTTTTTTTAAATACTGTTTCTTTTTTTTTTAAGATTTTATTTATTTATTTGACAGAGAGAGATTACAAGTAGGCAGAGAGGCAGGTAGAGAGAGAAGGAGGAGGAAGCAGGCTCCCTGCTGAGCAGAGAGCCCGATGCCGGCCTCGATCCCAGGACCCTGAGATCATGACCTGAGCCGAAGGCAGCGGCTTAACCCACTGAGCCACCCAGGCGCCCAAGGGACTTTGTATTTTTGATTTATGAAATGAATCATGCTGTTAACAGATTGTTCCCAGCATGGGGCTCCTGAAGTCTTCACCAGAGATACTTTGCACTCAGTCATCGTTGGAGACAGTATAACCCTTTCCTGTCTGAGCTGTAGTTCTTAAATTGGCCCACCATACTTCCCAGTGAACAACTGTTGGCTCTTTTGGGGCCCGTCAGATGCCGGGCCCATTGTTTTCCTTTTCTTTCTTCCACACAGATGCTTCTAGCATGTAGGTCTTGTGGATAGTGGTTGTTTGTCCCCGTTTGCTTGTATTTTGGGTTTTCACCCAGTTTTGTTGCAAATGTTGTCATTGGATTTTGGCTTTTCTATGTAATTCCTCACTTTTTATGTGGGAATTTGTGGCTACCATCTTCCAGACTTCTCTAGACCAACATTTCTTGTGTAATAATACAACTAGAGTGTCCTAACTGATGAGAATTTGACTCTTGGGGGAATTGGTTGGCTAGTGATTCCTTTGGGGACTCGTTTGTACCAGCGAATAACCAAACTATCTGGGTTAGGGGAGAAAAGGGAGAATTTTTGAGCCAAATACATTACATTTAAAAATGAAATATCAGGGACGCCTGGGTGGCTCATTTGGTTAAGCGTCCACCTTCAGCTCAGGTCATGAGCCCAAAGTCCTGGGATCAAGTCCCACATCCGGCGCCCTGCTCAGCAGAGAGCTTGCTTCTCCCTCTGTCTCTGCTGCTCCCCATGCTTGTGCTCTCTTTCTCTCTCTCTGTCTTTTTCTCTCTCTGGCAAATAAATAAGTAAAATCTAAAAACAAAAAACAAAAAAACCAAAACCCCCAAAATATCACTTCAGTTCTTTTTTTTTTTTCTTAAACTGTATCAAATTAATGATACAATACCATGAGGGGGAAAATAATCTTTGGAAGTATAAGTTGATAATATTTAGTGATTAAGGGATCTGAGAAAGTTAAAATGTTAATTACCTGTATGTTTTCAGACCATTTTTCCTCTTTGAGCCCCATTCTTCTTAATCTTACCCCATGTTCTCCTCTTTTGGTTGGAATATTCTAATACAGCTGTACTTCAAATACGTTACAGTTGGAAGAAGTCTGCACTTGTGCTGTTACTGTGTACCCCACCTGCCTAGTTTTGCTGTAAATGTTATTCATGGGTTTCTGGTGTTGCTAATTACTTCCTTTTTATATGGGGATTCAGAATAACTCAGAAACTATGCTTCCACTCTCTCCTTCATCTTCTGCAAATCCTTGAAGTAGAATTTAAAAAATATTTTGAAGGTACAGCTGATGGAATTTGCTGATAGTTTGAAAATGAGCAGGGTAAGAAGGAAAAAGGAATCAAGCATGCTTCATTTCTTTGAAAAACTTGAATAACTGGGAGAGTGAAGTTGCCATTTATAAAATGAAGAAGATTGTAGGGGTACTAGCTTAAGGGAAAAATCAGGAATTTGGGTTTGTAGGTGCCCAAATGGTGAAAGTCACGTATGCAGTTGGATATCTGTGCAAGGAGTTGATGAGAGAGGCAGGCCTGGGTTGGCGATGTGTTTGGAAGTCATCAGGATATAGATGGGTTTAGAGCCATGGATAACATTATCCTCAGAGTGAGTATGGTGAGCAGACAAGAGGGCCGACTGTGTCTTGGGGCAGGCCTAACATTCACAAGTCTGGTGGGTGAGGGAGAACCAGCAAAGGAGACACAGAAGGAGCAGCCCATAAAGTCAGCTTTGTATCTGCTATGTCTCAGAAGAGTAGGGTATAGTAGGGTATAGTAGTTCTTAATGGAAGCCAAGTGAAAAAGTGTTTCTGGGAGTCAGGGAGTGATCAGAGGTGTGTTAAATCCTGCTGAGATTTTAAGTAAGATGAACACTAGGAATGGAATGGGTTTGCCAGCCTTGTGGACAGCTGGTCCGTCAGTTACCTTAATTTCAGTGGACCAATGGAGACAGAAACTTCGCCAGAGGAGGCGGAGTGAGGACAGCAGGTATGAGCAACTCCTGAGAGGCATTTTGTTATAAAGATGAGCTAGAAGAGGATGTTAAGTCAAGGGACAGTGGTTTTTGTTTTGTTTTTTTGTAGTGATGTGTTTTAAGCATATGAGATATAGCATACAAACAAGTATGTATGTATAGCACACAGACTCTAGCTGGTGAGTATGAGGCAGCAACAAAGGAAAAATTGATGCAGGAGACAGGACAACTGCTGTAAGAAAGAAGTCTTGAGGAGGCAAAAGAGGATGGGGCCCGGTGCTCAAATGCGGAGTGCATGGTAGAGGTCCAGATAGATGTGGGAGTGATGGAAATAATTTTCTCATTGCTTCTATTTTCTTATTGAAGCAGGAAGCAAAGTCATCAGCAGAGAGAGTAAAAGAGCTGTTAAGGTGTTCCGAGAGAGGAGAAACTGGGTTGTGTGTTGTCTGGCAGAGGATGAGAGTAAATGGACCCAGAAACTGTAGTACGATCCTTGGGTTTCATTCAGGTCTCACTAAGGTCGTGAACTTTAGGTGAAACCAGCCATCGCGGGTGAATGTTTTTTTCCAGCCATATTTAATAGCTGGCTAACCAGCTTACTGATGTGCTGCGGTTTACTTAGGTAATTCCTGATTTTAGTGCATTTTGTGTTTCTACCAAACAACATTCTGATAAACTTTTTTACAGATAAACCTTTTTTTACAAATCTGTAACTCTTTTAAGTTGCTGTCTTAGAGTTGCTGATTGAAAGGGCATGTTTATTTTTAAAGCTTATGCTATAAACTCCCACAGTGCTCTCCAGAAAAGGATATACCAGTATATTCTCACTAACACTAGTTAGTGTCTGTTTTCCCATGTCCTTGCCCAAGCAAGGCAGTGCAGTGTTAAAAAATTAAACTTGTGCATTGTTATAACAATTTTGTGCCAGTTTACTAGACAAACAGTAGGGTGCCTCCTTATTCTAACTTGTGGTTATATTTATTTGACTGCTAGTGAGCATGTATATTTTTTCATATTGACCATTTTATGTTTATTTTTTTTTAAGTTTATTTAATTTTATTTAGTAATCTCTACACCCAGCCAGCGTGGAGCTTAAACTCACAACCCTGAGTGAGCATCCCCTCCAGACTGAGCCAGCCACGCACCCCTTTTGCAAACTACTTCTTCATGTCCTTTCCTCATTTTTCTTTGGGGACATTTTTTTTTTTTTTAAGATTTTATTTATTTATTTGACAGAGAGAGATCACAAGTAGGCAGAGAGGCAGAGAGAGAGAGGAGGAAGCAGGCTCCCTGCTGAGCAGAGAGCCCGATGCGGGACTCGATCCCAGGACCCTGAGATCATGACCTGAGCCGAAGGCAGTGGCTTAACCCACTGAGCCACCCAGGCGCCCTTCTTTGGGGACATTTTTTACTAGTTTGTAGGAGCTCTTGATATATGAATGATAATAATCTTTCATATACAGGGTAAACTGTCATTGGTGCTGCACACACACACACACCCCCTAGTTTGCCTTTTTAAAAAAAAAAAAGATTTTATTTATTTTGACAGAGACCACAAGTAGGCAGAGAGGCAGGCAGAGAGAGGGGGGGAAGCAGGCTCCCCGCTGAACAGAGAGCCCGACACAGGGCTCGATTCCAGGACCCTGAGATCATGACCTGAGCTGAAGGCAGACGCTTAACCCCCCCGAGCCACCCAGGCGCCCCCCAGTTTGCCTTTTTAATTTTGTTTTATGGGTGTGTTAATGCATAGAAATTAATTTTATGCTATTGAATCTTTTGATTTCTGCCTTTATATCTATGGTTAGAAAGACTTTTCCTACCTCAAGATTGTATGTCCATCTGTATTTTCTTAGCTCTATTTAAAACTTTCTGATTTGTATGCCTCTCCAGTTATTTCCTACTCTGATCCACAAAGGTGTATGGTTTGGATTTAGTAGAAATGTATTTACCATTTCTTTTACAGCAAAGATTTGTGGAGAAGATGGACAGGTGGATCCCAACTGTTTCGTTTTGGCACAGTCCATAGTCTTTAGTGCAATGGAGCAAGAGTAAGTTAATTTCATACTTTCACATTTTGGGTTTGGGGATTTGGGTTCACTCAACTACAAAGAATCAATTTTTGAGGACTTAAGTATTTTGAATGTTTACAGGATCTTATAGGCATATCTAAGTCTACCTTGGTTCGTGGTGTCTTTTAAATATAAATTATGTGAACTCTTAAAAATAAAACACATGTTTGTTTTTAATGTTAGTATTTCTTAAGTTAAAAGAATTTTTTAAAATTCTGAAGTCATTTGGGGGTGATTATTAGAATAGTGTGACTATTAGAATTTATTTAAGCTATGCACGTGTTCAGTTAGATACCCTAATTTGTTAGCGCACGCTTTAAGCTTAATGGTTGCTCTATGACTAAATCCACATAGATTTGTTGATACTGCCTCCATAGTTTTTTTTTTTTTAAAATGAATTAGTTTTGCATGCCCGTAAGGAAAAAAATGTACATATTGATTCATTTAGTATTTATGAAAAGGGTGCTCTTTGCAAGGCATAGTTAGATATAGTACCTGCTTTGAAGGAAGTTACATCCTATTAAGAGAAGTAGGGTATGTTCTTTGGTTACATGTAATATGAGGTAGCTTGTGTCACATACCAGAGGAAAGCTCCAAAGTTTCTAAGAGGTGGGAGAGATTACTTCCAGGTCTAGGAACCAGGAACGACACCATGGGAGGAGAGGTAGTGTTGACCTAGGCTTTTAAGATATTCTAGGCACAGAATGGAAAGAGTATATTTTTCCCAGTTAAGCTCTTTCCTTGATCATTCCCTCAAATTTTCCCTTTTTGTCCATGTGCAGGCACTTTAGTGAGTTTCTGCGAAGTCACCATTTCTGTAAATACCAGATTGAAGTGCTGACCAGTGGGACTGTTTACCTGGCTGACATTCTCTTCTGTGAGTCAGCCCTCTTTTATTTCTCTGAGGTAAAGTCTGCATTTCCTTTCACACTCTGTTCGAGCATTCCAGCCTCTAAACTAGAAATGCTGGGACCCCCCCTCTATAGAAAATAACATGGAAAAGCCAAATCATTTCCAAAAAGATCACTGGAATGAAATAATTTTCTAAGGTTAAGTTGTACACCTAATGGCAAGAGTACTTTAATGGCATATCAGTCAGATTAAAGAGAACATGAAAACTCAGTGTAAAATAACTCTTAATTTTGAAAACTTAATTAAACTTCTTACAAGATAATACCTACTTTTAATTATCTGGAGCCATTTTAAAACCATAGACTTTATACTTGATTCCAGGGCACACATATTTGTGGACCAGACTTCAGAAGAGAGAAAGAAAAGGAGTAAATTTTTTCCTACTATCATCACTTTTATTTTAGCCACCTGATGGGATTTCTCAAGCAATGAGTAGATTAATCTCTTTGAGGCATATTTCTTAGGTTTCAGCAAATGAAATTCTTTCCTTGTAAAAGCAAGTGACTATTAAGTAGAGAGGAGAGGATTTTCCAGGCTCACGAAACATTAACGTAGATATACACTTGCACTCTGCCTCTCCCAAGAACAGAGCTTTTGGTTGATTTGCTTTCTCACTCGCTCTGTTTCCCGTAAGTTTAAGGCCCCATTTGTTCAGGTTGTGGTGGCTGCATGGAAGGATGGAAGTGATTGGGTTTAAAAGACTTGGTTTGCTAAGTTTACTTTTTGTATGTTAGCCACTGAGGGACCACGGATCATCTTTACTGTGATTCTGACTCCAGTTCCCTTAAGTTTGTACCCAGCAGTGTGGTGGGGTTTTTGTTAGTTGTTTGGTTTTTTTCCCCTCTGTGAGAATGATCTTCAACTTTTCAGTCTCAAGAGCGACTGTGAGTTGCTGACTGGCATGAACTGAATGAGTACATCTGTTTTTGTTTTTGTTTTTTTGTATATGTTTTCCATTTTTAATGGTTGGGGTAATGGATTAGAGATGGTTAGAGAAATCTATTGATAGTCTTGTGTTCTTGTATTTTTCCTTCCTAGTACATGGAAAAGGAGGATGCAGTGAATATCTTACAGTTCTGGTTGGCAGCAGATAACTTCCAGTCGCAACTTGCTGCCAAAAAGGGCCAGTATGATGGACAGGAGGCACAGAACGATGCCATGATTTTATATGACAAGTGAGTTTTATTGATGTATTCAGCATCTGGCAAATATTGAGTATTTGATATGTGTATCAGAAGTAAAGACATCCAGTTTTTGCTGTCAAGGAGCTCACACGGAATAGCATAAAAGCCTCTTTTCCTATGGAACATTTTAGGATTCTTAGAAAAAAATATTTCTGCTAGTGGAATGGGTGGTTTGTGTGTGGCAAGAAGGATGATGGTGGTGGAGTTAGGGAAGGTTTCACAGAAGAAAGATTTGAATTGAAACCTGAATAATGAATGGAATTTTGCTAGCCGGAGAAGGCGGGAAAGAACATTCTAGACAGAGGCATTGGCACAAGCAAAGTCAGAGAAACCTAGGGTGTGGCACTTCCAGGAAACTTGAGTTTGGGTAAGTAAAACTTGGGTAGGCAATCTAAGAGGAAGATGAAACTAAAGGGAATGTATTGTAAAGGGTATTAGATATCTGTGTACAGGTGTATCATATTTCTGGTGCAGATCTGTGCAGCCAAGTTATTACTCATTGAATAAGAGTTTTTCATTGGTCTTCATTGAAAATGAGAGGATGGCAAAATCTTACAGTGAACAGAACTGAGAACATCTGGTCAGTCGAGTGCTAAGCCTGTGGTCAGCCGTGTCACCCTTTTTTTTTTAAAGATTTTATTTATTTATTTGGCAGAGACACAGCAAGAAAGGGAACACAAGCAGGGGGAGTGGGAAAGGGAGAAGCAGGCTTCCCACCAAGCAGGGAGCCCAATGCGGGGCTCGATCCTAGGTCCCTGGGATCAGGGCCTGAGCCCAAGGCAGACACTTAACAACTGAACCACCCAGGCGCCTCCAGCTGTGTCAGTCTTTTAATTTTCATTAATTCTGTAAAGAAAAGTAATGTGCTATTTGTATCCACAAGCAACCGCTGAGAGGATAACTTGACAGTAGAGGAAAACCACGGGATGTCAGGGTTGCAAGAGAGCTGAGCGTGCATCTAGGTCAGCGGTTCCTGAGCACTGCTCTGCAGGTCCGTGCTGGGCTGTCTGCATAAGAACCAGCTGGAAGCTTGTTAAAAATAGATTTCCATCACTCTGCTCTAAGAGATTCTGATTCAGCACGTTTGAGGCATGACCCAGGAATCTTTATTTTTAGAAGATACCCCAGATGATGTTGATGGGTAGCCAGATTCGGGATCTAGTCTCGTTTTCCCATTTTGCAGACAAGAAAATGAAGACTCTTTTTTTCTCAAAGTCACAGGGCAAGTTAGTGGCAGAACTTGAGCTGGATTGCAGTTCTTCATGTTTTCCCAGTGTTTGTTTTAGTATAATACATTTGTGAGAAATATTACATAAGAAACATTGCTAATGGGACGCCTGGGTGGCTCAGTTGGTTAAGCAGCTGCCTTCGGCTCAGGTCATGATCCCAGGGTTCTGGGATCGAGTCCCACATCGGGCTCCTTGCTCGGCAGGGAGCCTGCTTCTCCCTCTGCCTCTGCCTGCCTCTCTGTCTGCCTGTGCTCACTCGCTCTCTCTCCCTCTGTCTCTGACAAATAAATAAATAAAATCTTTAAAAAAAAAAACAAACAAACATCGCTAATATGGATTTGGAAATAGCAAGTGTTTTCTTTTAGAAATTTGGTCTGGTGTGCCCCAAAATTCAAATCATGGAGGAATATTTGCCAACTTGTTTTTACAAGTTGGGAGACTGTTTACGAAAAGGCTAATAACAAAATAATTTTTTTTTATTTTATTTTAATGCTAAAATAGAAGAGTGACACTAGTACCAAGGTCCTGGCTGGAGTTCAGTAGCCACCCAGAGCAGAGACCCTGTTTGCTTACTGGATCCCATTTTCACATTGGGAGCCATTTTTAAATGAAGCTCGCTGTATGGCATCCCATGGTACTGTCACTTTGTCAAGTTCATTGTGCTAAATTTGACTTCACCAATCCCAGTTCTTGGGGTTTTTAAAAGATTTATTATTATTATTATTTTTTTTTTTTAATTTGAGAGGTAGAGTGCGAGCAAGCATATGAGGTGGGGAAGGGCAGATGGTGAGAGAAAGAATTGAGAATCTCAAGCAGATTCCCTGCTGAGTCTGGAGCCCAACAGTGGGCTCCATCCCATGACCCTGAGATCATGACCTGAACCGAAATCAAGAGTTGGACACTCAGCTGACTGAACCACCCCGGCCCCCATGCCCATTCGGTTTTGCATCTTATGTATGTATCATCACAATCATACCTGATCAGTCTTTCTGTGTTTGTATCATAGATAAGATTTAGAAGTCCCTAGAATGCTTGGAAGAGAACCTGCATATATTTTTTGCTTTTAATCCTTTTTTTGGTGTCTACCTTATAATCCACTTACCAAAACAGTAGTTTTGCATTATATCTTGTGAAGTTAGAAATCTTTGAGGTATCATTGATTACTCCTTTTCCCTTCTACACCCACTCCTCATCAAGTCCTGTCATTCTATCCAAATACCTGAAATCCATCTACTTGACCCTCGGCGCTATCATAGTTTGAATTCCTGCATGTTTGACTTGTGCCTTGTAGCTACAGTGGTGTTTTCTCATTGTGTCTGATGCAGAGATCTTTTCTGCTCCCTTTCCAGAGGGAAGAACTGTGTCTTACCCTCTTTTAAGTCCATTTCTGTCTCCTGGGTGTTGAACAGAGAATAGGGGCCCATTAAATATGTGTGATTGGTTTCTTTTTCTTTTTGTAGTCTGACCCTCAGCGATCTTAAAACAAGAACTGAGGAAGATGGAAGGACAGAGAAAGGTAGCAAGTTGACCCAGATACCTTTGGGGCTGTGGGAATAAAGGTTGCAGCATGGCTTCTAGAAGCCAGCTCTCAAGTCCTAGGTCCACAGGCTGAATCAAGTAGCCTCATAGAAGAGTAGGTGCCAAAAGTTGCTTATCCTGGCTAGGCAATTTGGTTTGACTTTGGCTGTCTTTATACCACAGGTATTTCTCCCTCCAGGCCACACATCCTCTTGGATTTGATGATGTTGTGCGATTAGAAATTGAATCCAATATCTGCAGGGAAGGTGGGCCACTCCCTAACTGTTTCACAACTCCATTACGTCAGGCCTGGACAACCATGGAGAAGGTAACCAAGAACTTCAAAAATATTAAACTGCAGGAAGTTTTTACTGGTGAAACCCAGAAAACATAACATGGGAAAAAACCAAGTGTAACAAAACTGGAAAATTGAAGCAGTGGAGCATGGTGGTTAAGAGCAGAGGCCTTGAGTCTGACTTTGTATGTATTACTTTAGCCTTGTTAGGCTGAGTGACTTCAGGCTGTTACTGAAATTCTTTAATTCCGGTTTCTGTTATCCTTTAAAATGGAGATAATTTGGATACTTACCTAAAAGTTACTTTAAGGAGGAAAATGAGGTAAGACATACAAAGTTTTTCTTACTATTACGTCCAACACATAAAAGCATTAAAATATGTTAGTGGCTATTATTACTGCCTTTATTATTAAATTTTCAAAAATAATTAGATAGCAGTATTAGGCAAATTTGCTTAAAATGACCCAAACATTTTATCAGTATCTATCAATGAGGTTTGAACACTAGTTTCGTATATTGTAACTCGTGGGGTATTACTAATAGCTTAATAATAAGGTATTAGAATTTGTGAATGATTTCTTTTTCTAATGAACTAGAGCAGATTTTACCAGGAATTGCACAGAGCCCAGGATAAGCCCATGAAGTTATGTTGCATATATATGTCATGTGTATCTAGGTGGGAAAGGATTAAGTTAGCACTGTTGAATAATACATGTAAAAACTGAATTTCAGAAATGTGGAAGAGTTACATATAAAAATCAAATCATTAAAAAGCTCATGGTAAACTGAATAGAGTATCAGCTATTGCCCAGAGATGAAAATTTTTTCATGATTAAAATTAAAATCTTTCTGATCGTAAAGGAAAAGTTCCAAATCTGTATCATATAAAGAATGTAAATTTTCTTAATAAACTAAAATTAAAATACAGAGAAAAACAATGTGAAAATATTTCTTATAAAATGTGCATATGTAAAGAACTTTCACTGATTTTAAGAATTCTGTCAAGTAGATAAATGAGAAAAAGATGTGGATGATTTTTTATCAGTACTTTGAGAATTTTTGTGTTAGGTATCGGCGTTTCAGCGATAGAAGAAACGGGGCTTCTGCCCTCCTGGACCTCTGTCTATAATGAAGGCACACATTAAACACAGACAACTTACAGTCATGTGCTAACTGCTCTGAAGGAAAAGTTGGTAGTAGGAAATGCCAGTAATAAACATGGGAACTTATTCAGCATCATTAATAATTTTTATTTTTTTTATTGTGTTATGTTAGTCACCATAAAATACATCATTAGTTTTTGATGCAGTGTTCCAAGATTCATTGTTTATGCACCACACCCAGTGTTCCATGTGATATGTGCCCTCCATAATACCCACCACCAGGCTTACCCATCCCCCCACCCACAATTTTTAAATGTAAATAAAAATATCCATATTATCATTATGCACTTATTAACAGTGATTTGGAAAAACATATCTGGTGTTGGAAAGCCTGTGTCAAAACAGAGACCTTGATATATTGCCAGTGATATAAATTGACAGCATCCTTCTGAAGAGTAAATTGGCCAGGGGCGCCTGGGTGGCTCAGTGGGTTAAGCCGCTGCCTTCGGCTCGGGTCATGATCTCAGGGTCCTGGGATCGAGTCCCACATCGGGCTCTGTGCTCAGCGGGGAGCCTGCTTCCCTTCCTCTCTCTCTCTGCCTGCCTCTCTTGTCTACTTGTGATCTCTCTCTGTCAAATAAATAAATAAAAATCTTAAAAAAAAAAAAAAAGAGTAAATTGGCCATATATATCAAAGCTAAAATAGGGTGTCTGAATGGCTCAGTTGGTTAAGCAGCTGCTTTCGGCTCAGGTCATGATCCCAGTGTCCTGGGATCGAGTCCCACATCGGGCTCCCTGCTCATCTCTGCTTCTCCCCGACCCCTCTCCTCTCATGCGCTCTCTCTCATTCTCTCTCTCTCTCAAATAAATAAATAAAATCTTTAAAAAAAAAAAAAAAAGCTAAAACACTCACACTGTTTAACTCAATAATCAAACGCCTGATAATTTATCTTAAGGAAATCAATTCAGAAGTAAAAAATAATAATAATAATAATATGTACATAAAGACTTTATAACCAGAAAAATCTCATTTCAGATTAGATCCACTCCCTGCATGTTTTCTGGTCAGTAAGAAGTCTAAATATCAAGTCTATGTAATAGTTTTATGGCAAGCTTTTGGGTGGGGGGACATCTATAAATTGTACTCGTAATTTTAGTCACAACATAAACTGTACACGAAGGGGTAATACTTGGAGCGTAGCAAGGAAGAGCAAAGCCCTGTGTGCTAGCTGGAGGGATTGTGTGTAAAACTTTGTTTTCAAACAAAGTGGTGTTTTTTTTTTTTTTTAAGATTTTATTTTATTTATTTGTCAGAGAGAGAGAGAGAGAGTGAGCACGGACAGGCAGAGAGGCAGGCGGAGTCAAAGGGAGAAGCAGGCTCCTCGCAGAGCAAGGAGCCCGATGTGGGACTTGATCCCAGGACACTGGGATCATGACCTGAGCCGAAAGCAGCTGCTTAACCAACTGAGCCACCCAGGCATCCCTCAAACAAAGTTTTAATTGTATTTGAATCCACTTTTTAAATGATGTTTGTCCTCTCTTCCAGGTCTTTTTGCCTGGCTTTTTGTCCAGCAATCTTTATTATAAGTATTTGAATGATCTCATCCATTCGGTCCGAGGAGATGAATTTCTGGGAGGAAATGTTTCCCTGACTGCCCACGGCTCTGTGGGCCCTCCTGAGGACTCTCACCCCAGTGGTCCGGACAGCTCAGCTTCTCAGGTACTCATCAGTTAGCCTCTGGCGATCGGAAGAGATGTGTATGGATCCTTTCCTTCAAATACCAGTAGCAGATACGGTTTGGAAGTTTTTGTCATAGAAGAAACAAAGTAGAAAATAAAATTAGCCTTACTTAGTATATGTCTCAATAAACATGTCATAGTGATTAACGGTGTATTATATTGGAAGGTACTGTGTTGTTTCATTCAGGCCGTTACTCTGCCTGACACTCCAGCTGTGGCTTTCAGTAATCAGACAACATGTCATGCATTTATAGCCTTTGAAGAGCTCTTTGTGGAATTATTTGGGAAATTTTAGTGACTACATTTGAAATGCTTTTTCTTTTAAGATTTACTTATTCATTTGAGGAGATAGTGCATGTGAGCCTGAGCAGAAGGGAGAGAAGGGAGAGGGAGAGGAGGAGAGAGAACCCCAAGGAGACTCCACACTGTACAGAGCAGACTTGATCTTCCTGAGATCCGACCTGAGCTGAAACCAAGAGTCAGACGTAACCAATTGTGCCACCCAGGAATAGAATAATTCTTCACAATTCTTAATATTGTATTTCACTGAAGAGTTTCTGGTTTCATTTTGAACTGTAGTGCCGTTGTACATTTCCTTAATCTTTTTTCGTTTTTTGGAGTGCTTTCCTGTATCAAACCTTACCTGATTCTTTCCCAAATTGGATGAAATGGGTTGTCGCCAAGAGAAGAGATCTAGAAAGATACTACGAAGTTAACTAATTGTATTAAAATCACACAGCAAGTGTAGAGCCAGAACATATTCCCTGTCTAGTGTTCTTCAGCATAACGTAGCATAATTATTTTCACATCACACTGTTGACACATACATAACACTTCAGATTTTTTGACACCGGGCCTTGGATAAATTTTCTTAGTTTCTGTGACAGTCCTGCTTATCACCATCAACAAGGCTCTCCTTAGTACGTTTTCTTCCTATTTAGTTTATGTAGCTGGTGACCTGCCGAATGTGGTTGCCATTTTGTTTTTTGAGATAGGCTAGAATGTTTAGTTGTTACTTCAGCACTTAAAAGTTCTAGCTGCTGACCTTAAAATATATTCTTACATTTTAGGTTGAAGTATAGTATATATAGAGAAAACTCAGTATATCATAACTATATGTAGCTTGAAGAATTTTCATAAAGACTTGATCTGTGTATCTAGCATCCAGACAGGAAACATGACATTTTCAGTACGTCATAAACCCTCTTGTGCCCTCTTCTAGTCACCCGTCCTCCCTGCTAGAGTAGCTACTATCCTGATTTTTGATGGCATAGGTTAGTTTTACCTATTTAGTTACGTAATTGAAATCAGTTTATATATACTCTTTATTTAGTACAGCTTTATTGAGATATAATTCATATTCCATACAGTTCACCCATTTATGTTGTATCATTTAGTGATTTTAGTATATTCATAGAGTTGCTCAACTGTCACCAAAGCCAGTTTAAAGTTTTTCATCTGAGAAACCCTTTAACTAATACCATCCATATCCTCCAATTCTTCCAGCCCTAGGCTACTGCTAATCTATTTTCTGTCTCTATAGATTTGCCTATTCTGGACATTTCATATAATTGGAACCATATGATGTATGGTCTTTTGCGACAGCCTTCTCTCATTTAGTGTGCTGTTTTCAAGGTTCAGCCATGTTTAGCATGTATCAGCACTTTATTCCTTTTTTTGTTTGTTTTGTTGTTTGTTGTGGTAGTTTTAAAAAAGTCATTTACTAGAGAGAGAGAGACAGTGTGAGCTAAGGGGAGGGGCAGAGGGAGAATCAGACTCCCCGTTGAACAGGGAGCCTGTCACTGGGTCCGGTCCCAGGACCCTGACATCATGACCTGAGCCAAAATCAAGAGTCCAGCACTCAACTGATTGAACCACCCAGGCACCCCAGAACTCTATTCCTTTTATGGCCAAATAATACTCTGTTGTACACACATACCACATTTTATTTATATATCAATTGATGGACATTTGGATTGTTTCTGTCTTTTGATTATTACAAGTAATGCTGCTGTACAAGTTTTTGTGTGGATATAGGTTTTCATTTCTCATATATATATATATATATATACACACACACACACCTAGAAGTAGAATTCTTAGCTGAAATGACAAGTGTTTAACTCTGTCCTAATTACCTTTGCTTGGGTAACAAGTTTTGAAATCAGGAAGGAAGTGAGTCTTCCCACTTAGTTCTTCTTTTTCAAGATTGTTTTGACTATTCGAGGTCCCTTGAGTTTCCACATGCATTTAAGGATCAGTTTGTCAACTTCTATGAAGACTCCAGCCAGAATTCTGATGGGGACGTGCATCAGTTCCATCGATCAGTTTGGGACAAATTGCCATATAATGATATTAAATATTCTGACCCATGAACGTAGGATACCTTTCATTTATTTCAAATCTTCTTTAATTTCTTCCAGTAACATTTTGTAGTTTTCAAGTATCAGTTTTGCATTTCTTGTTTCTTTTAAATATTTTATTCTTTTTTTTTTTTGTTTAAGATTTTATTTATTTATTGGACAGAGAGAGATCACAAGTAGGCAGAGAGGCAGGCAGAGAGAGAGGAAGAAGCAGGCTCCCCGCTGAGCAGAGAGCCCGGTGTGGGGCTCGATCCCAGGACCCTGGAATGATGACCTGAGCCGAAGGCAGAGGCTTGACCCACTGAGCCACCCAGGCGCCCCTAAATATTTTATTCTTTTTGATACTATTATAAAGGGAATTTTTTCTTATATTCATATTTTCATTGTAAGCATATAGAAATATAGTTTTTTTTAAAAATTGAGATAAAATTCACCTAACAAAGTTAACTATTATGAAGTGTCTAATTCGGTGACATTTAGTATATATTCAGTGTTGTGCAACCATTACCGCTATCTGGTTCCAGCCTTTTTCATCACCCCAAATGGAAACCTCGCAAATGGAACATTAGGCAGTCACTCCCCATACCCACCTGTATTTTCTTCTAAGAGTTTTAGGCCTTTGATCCATTTTGAGTTAGTTTGCATGTTGTGTGAGGTAGGGCCAACTTTATTTTTTTTTTTTTTGCAGGTGGATATCTAGTTGTCCCAGAACCATCTGTTGATAGAACTATTCTTTTATCATTGAACGATCTTAGCATCTTTGTCAAAAATCATTTGACCTTAAATTTATTTCTGGAACTCTCAGTTCTGCTACATTGATCTACATGTATCTTATGCCAGTACTACATTGTTTTGATTACTACAGCTTTACAAGTTTTGAAATCAGGACTGTGTGTCCTCCAACTTTGTTTTATTCAATTGTCAGATTATTGTGGCTGTTCTGGATCCCTCAATTTCATATGAATTTTAAAATTGGGTTTTCATTGAATCTGTAGGTTCCTTTTGGCTCTGTTCCCATTTTAACAGTATTAAGTCTTTTTCCAGTCCATGAACATGGGATGTCATCCACTTACTTAAACTGTCTTTAATTTCTTTCATCATAGTTTTGTAGGGTCTCAGTGTACAAGTTTTTTATTTCCATGGGTCTTTTTTTTCTGAATATTTTATTCTTTTTGATGCCATTATAATTAGAATTATTTTCTTCATTTCATTTTCTTATTCTTCATTGGTAATGCATAGGAATAAACTTTCCGTGCTGATCTTGTACCTTGTAACTTTACTAAATTCATTTGTTAGCTCTAATAGTTTTCTTTTGGATACCTTTATTTGAGAGAAAGAGAGTGAGCGAGAGGGAGAGAACAAGCCGGGGGTTGGAAAGGGGGAGAAGCAGAGGGAGAAGCATACTTCCCCACTGAGCCGGGAGCCCAGTGCAGGACCCGAACTGACCTGAAGGGGGCGCTTAGCCAACTGAGCCATCCAGGCGCCCTGATGCCTCTTTTTAATTATTTACCCTTCTTGGTACTTAAAGAGAACTCCCTCCCCCCACACTGTAGGGTGTGTTCTATAATAACTGTCTGTTCAGTTTTTATTTTAATTTAACCTATACCTTAGTCATGTATATTAAGCACATTCCCATCTTTTGTTTTTTTAAACAATGCTACAGTGAATAATCATATATTAGTCATTCTGTGGCGCTAAGTCAGCTGTAATTGAATTTTTAGAGGTGGAATATCTAGGAAAACCCGTGGCTCCAGTATTTCCTAGAAATACCAATTCTGACTTTTTTGTGGGATGAGGAGTGGGAGATGACATGCTGGATGGGAACTTACTATATACTCATCTAGCTGGTCATTTTAGAAAGTTTTCTTTAGCTTTTCCTTTGTTACGTAGCCTCACTGAAAGTCAGAAGGATTCATGTTTATTTGTAAAAGTTAGCTGAACTATGTCTGGGTGGATACGAGTCCGGCATACTTGGGAAGGTAATCCCTGTGAAGATAGCACATTTGTTGGAACATAGATCATTAAGAAGACAAACAGATTTGGCAATAAATAGTGTATGTTGTACATTGTAATATTGTACTTTCCTCCCATAGTTGTATTTTGAGGTGTAATTTCATAATCATTGCTGTTCGACATCTCCATAATGATGAAGTTGAGTGAGAATTACATGTATTTCAAATACCGAAGATTTTATACAACTCTGTCATAATCCAAACTTAGGACTGTTTGATTCCTGAGTAACTATTAATTTTACAATTTCTCTTGTAGTCCAGTATGAAAAAAGCCAGTGTTAAAATTCTGAAAAATTTTGATGAAGCGATAATTGTGGATGCTGCGAGTCTGGACCCAGAATCTCTGTATCAGCGGACATACGCAGGGTAAGTTTAACTGGTATCAAGAATTTTTACAAGTCTACTGAATTTTGCATCTTCTATTTTTTTATTTAAAATTTAAAAATTGTTTATAATCTACTGTTAACATTTTTACATAGAGTATCCAGTAGACCACAGTTAAGAGTGGAGGCTCAGGAGTGACTTCCTCGGTTTTAATCTTGGCTGTGCCACTTATTGGCAAATGGTGGACAGTAAGCCTTTTGGATTAATTAGCAAAGGTTGTATTTATTAGGGAATGGTTGGTTCATTTACTTACAGCCTTAATTAAGACAGTCTGTTGGGGTGCCTGGGTGGCTCAGTCAGTTGAGCGGCTGCCTTGGCTCAGGTCCTGATCCCAGGGTCCTGGGATCGAGCCCTGCAGCTGCCTCCCTACTCAGTAGGGAGCTTGCTTCTCCCTCTCCCTCTGCCTCTGCCTGTTGCTCTCCCTGCTTGTGCTCTCTCAAATAAATAAAATCTAAAAAAAAATAAATAAGTCTGTCCATTGCAAGATGGTTTACTTCTATAAGTATTTTGGTGTGTAAAATAAATTAATTTTAACAGATAGTGTATAAAATGGGTCAGAAATAGAGAAGTAATGACTTTTCCACATCTTTAAAGATAGTTTTCAGTGTTTGTTTTAGGGTTATGGTTTTGGCATCTTCCTGAAATTTTTCTCAAAGGAGACAAATTTGTATCTGTTGGTGTATTGCAATCACATTTGAAATGAGGACTTACTAGGAACAGTAGCCCTAAAGTAAGACCCACTGTGCCCAAAGTGAAATAATACCTTGGCATCACAGAGTTTCTTTTTCTTTTTTTACCTTTTAATTACAAATACATTAATCCCTTATAAAAGTTAAATTGATAAAGCTAATGTCCCCTGTGGTCACACTCCACTACTCATTCTCTCCTTTTCCTACTCAGGATAATCACTGTTAACATTATAGTATGTATTTTTGTTTGCTTATTTCTAGTAATTGACATCACACTCTGTTCGGTATTGCATGCTTTCATTCACAGTGAGTTTTGGAGATTTTTCTTTGTTAGTTTATACAGATTTACCTAATTTTAACTATGTTTTAGTATTCTACATATAATATTAATTACGGCTCATAACTGTGGCCACTCTTCGGCCCTTTTGGTATTGATGAGTATTTAAGTTGTTTGCAATTTTTCACTATTATACACCGAATAGCAGAAGACTTCCTTTTATTGACTTTCTTATACCATGAAGAAGATTTTAAATTTTAATAGATCTTACTGACTTACCTTTAAAAATATGTATATTTTGCATTCTTACCACCCATTAATAAAAATACTAATTTTCCTCACATCTTTATTGACATTAAATAACATCAGATGTTTGACTTTTTACCAATCTGGACTACTGCTCCTGAGATTAAGCTTCTTTTGTTGGTTGTTCAGGTTTTTCTACTGTGAACTGACCATTCATCTCCTTTTTATATTTTTTTCCTGGATGATTTCTTAGTGACTTGGAATTCTGTATGTTTTTTAGCTTTCATTATTGATTAGTAATATCTGTTAAATAAGATCTTTCACTGTGTTCTTTGCCTTTTAACTTTGTTTTATATTGTTGTAAATTTATAGGATATATAATTACTTTAGCTTTATAATACACATTTTGATCTAGGGCAGCTTCCTACCTTTTTATCTCTTTTACAGAATTATCTTGGCTCTTATAACTTTTCTCTTATATATATATTTTAGAATTGTGAGCTATCTCTTCATGCATCATGTTTCATAAACCTTTCTGGGATTTTGAATAAAATTACATTGAATTCAAGGTTAATTTTGCTTTCTTTGGGGAACAGTTCTATTTGAAATAAGCCCTGCTCTGAATAACATGAGCTATCTATAATGTTTTTAAAATTTTTCTTTCCAGGGCGCCTGGGTGGCTCAGTGGGTTAAGCTGCTACCTTCGGCTCAGGTCATGATCTCAGGGTCCTGGGATCGAGTCCCGCATCGGGCTCTCTGCTCAGCGGGGAGCCTGCTTCCCTCTCTCTCTGCCTGCCTCTCCATCTACTTGTGATTTCTCTCTGTCAAATAAATACATAAAATCTTAAAAAAATAAAATAAAATAAAATAAAATAAAATTTTTCTTTCCTTAATTTAAAATTAATTGTTAGAAATCACGTTCTTCTTTTTGTACTTATATAGGAAGATGACATTTGGAAGAGTAAGTGACTTGGGGCAATTCATCCGAGAATCTGAGCCTGAACCTGATGTAAAGAAATCAAAAGGTTTGTGGTGTTTTATACTCTGTTAAGCCTTCACTCACATTAGTCATTGACTGTAAGTGAAGGATCATTTAAGATACAAACAGTTTATCTTATGAAATAACTGCCTTATCTCTCACTTGTGTTTATATCACAACTGAGTCCAAGGGCTGTGTGTAGTTGCATCTCCTTGAATGAAAGTTCATGTACTGGGGCGCCTGGGTGGCTCATTGGGTTAAAGCCTCTGCCTTCGGTTCAGGTCATTATCTCAGGGTCCTGGGATCGAGCTGGGCATGGGGCTTTCTGCTCAGCAGGGAGCCTGCTTCCCCCTCCCCCACCCCACCCCCGCTTTCTCTGCCTGCCTCTGTGCCTGCTTGTGATCTCTGTCAAATCAATAAATAAAATCTTAAAAAATTTATATAAAAAGAAAGTTCGTGGGGCACCTGGGTGGCTCAGTGGGTTAAGCCGCTGCCTTCAGTTCATATCTTCATAAAGATAGACAAGAAGCCTTTTCCATGATCCCAGGGTCCTGGGATCGAGTCCCACATCAGGCTCTCTGCTCAGCGGGAAGCCTGCTTTCCCCCCTCTCTCTGCCTGCCTCTCTGCCTACTTTTGATCTGTGTCTGTCAAATAAATAAAATAAAATCTTTAAAAAAAAAAAAAGAAAGAAAGTTCGTGAACTTGCTTCACCATGACAGAAGGCACATCTTTATGAAAGAATATTTGTCACCTTTCTATTTAAGGATGGTGAATACCCAGTCAAGGTTGGACTTAATATTTATTTTGACATCCTTTAGTTCATTAAATTTCCTCTTATTTGCTGAAAGTTATTATAAAATATTTGTGGAAAATATTAATAGGTTGAAATTCAAATCCTTTGTTTAATCAGCAGGAGAGTGCTCAGTCAATTGTTAAACCTGGAAGTCTTTTTTGACAAGAACATTATTTGTGACTGATCTCAACTTCCAAACAATTTGTCTTACACAAGAAGATTTTGGAAACCAGTGTGGATCCATTCACTTGGGATCTAGAAATTTTTCAGTGTGATTGGATTGACAGTATTGTCTTGAGTAAAAGATACTAACTTTTGTAAGAAGAAAATGTTCCAGGAGTGCCTGGGTAGCTCAGTTGGTTAAACGTCTGCCTTTGGCTCAGGTCATGATCTCAGGGTCCTAGCATCAAGCCTCACATTAGGTTCCCTGCTTAGTGGGGACTCTGCTTCTACCTCCCCTGCATTTGTGTGCACACACACTCGCTGCCTCTCTCTTTCTCTCAACTAAATAAATAAAATCTTTAAAAAATTTTTTAAAAAGAAAAAGTATTCTGTTTTGATAGTGTGTTTAAAATTGAGAGCTATTGTTAATCTTCCTATTAAATTTAATAGGACTACATTCCTATTATGTGTATTTTTAATTTTTTTTTAAATAAACTTTATGTGGGCTCAAACTCACTACCCCAAGATCAAGAGTTGCGTGCTCCTCTACTGACCGAGGCAGCCAGGCGCCCCATATTATGTTTAATTTTTGATGCATCTGTTATTTGAATGAATTACACCACTTTATGTTGAGGCGCAGTCTACTTTTGGGTCAGATCTACGTTGACAGAGTAAGCAAAAAATGCAACAATTGTTGAAATAATTTAGACCAGAAAAAGGGCCTGTTACCTGTTTCACCTTTTAGTGTATTTAAATAATTGATTTTATTTCCTATTTTGCCAAAGAAGTCTGAAGTACATGGTCAGGAAAAGTTTAAAGACTGAAAGAAGTCTTCACAGCTCAGTCAGTAAATAATTTTTGAGTGACTCTGTGCACTCATATTCAGGGGGCGGGTTAGAAGATACCGATCCTGCTGTTAAACTCAGAGTCTAGCTGCGTCTTTGGTTAGGTCAAACCTGAGCTGGAGGAAGAGGTTACTGGGCACCTTGAAGCAGAGGGAGTGCTGGACAAGTTCTGCAGGGGACTTGCTGGGAAGGGCTCTGTGCTGTCCTCAGATAGCTTCTGTCAGTGAGGATAATGGCATCTCCAAGATTAAGAGAATTTCTTAGCTCATTCATTTTTTTGAAAAGCTGGTCTTACTCCTCTGACACCTCACGAACAAGTGCTCCTGCTCTGGAGTACGGGTGTTGGGTGCTTCCAGGGATAGATGCATATATACACATACATACAAATCAAGAGGTGTAGTTAGCAGCTAAAGATAAACAAGAAGCTTTTTCCTCCACACTCTATCTCTGCTCATTCTGCTTATTGAGTCTCTTCATATTACGCATTTACTTATTCGTTCTAAAATAGGAATGCGTGCTCTATGCCTCTGTCGTTATAGATTCTGAGAAGCAAAGGAAATCTCCAGCCCTTGTAGAACTCACATTATAGTGGAAGAGACAGTAAACAGATATATACTGTGTGTGTGTACACACATGTATAAACGTAAGAATAATGGGGAGTTCTGTTTTAAAAGTGGTTGTCAAGGGTGCCTGGGTGGCTCATTTGAGCGTCCGACTCTTAATTTTGACATAGGACGTGATCTCAGGGTTGGGAGATTCTCTCTCCCTCCCCCGCCTCCTGCTTATGTTCTCGCTCCCTAGAATAAATAAACACATTAAAATCTTTAAAATAAAAAAATAAAAGGGGTTGTCTGGAGAAGCTCTTGGGTGGCTCATTTAAGCATCTGACTCTTGATCTCAGCTCAGGTCTCGATCTCAGGGTTGTGAGCTCAAGCCCGCATTGGGCTTCACGCTGGGCCTGAAGCCTACTTAAAAAAAGAAAAAGGAAAGAAGGAAGGAAGAAATAAAGAAAATGGTTGTCAGGAAAGGTCTCAATTGAGGAAGTCGCATTTCGAGTAGAGACTTGAGCAAAATGGGGGAGTAAGCCCTGGCAAGACTGCAGGAAGGGGTTCTTGGCAGAAGGACCAAGACAAGCCCTGAAGTGTAAGAGCCCGGCACAATCAGGCAGCAGCAGGACCAGCGCGGTGGAAGGGGGATGAGCTGAGGAGGCGGTAGGCTTCGGACGGTTCTCACAGACCATGGTAGGAAGTTCGAAGTGTTGGAAGTTGGAGAAAGGGCGTCCCAGGATGTGACTCATGTTTTAAAGGTGTGGTTTGGGCAGCTGTTTGGAAAGTAGAATGGAGGGGTTTGAGAGGAGAGGCAGGGAAACAAGGTTCGTGGTCTAAGGAGAGGAGGAGGATGGTGGTCGTGATTTAGGTTGTGGGAGAACCGTCAGATTTGGGTTGTGCTTGAAGGTAGAGGCAGCAGGGTTCTGTATCCACCAGCAAGCTGGTCCATCAAGTTACTCGCATTATTAATGTAATTGAGATGTTCCCACATGAAGTAATTAATAGTAATTTCTGCAGTTTGAGTAAATGCATCCACAGATCCCAGTGCTTCCTTCAGCTGTCCAGACATGTCTTTAAATGTATTTTTGTGGTAAGTAAATGACCTAAAGTAGGAGCCAGCAGGTTCCATTCATTTACTCAGAAGACTGGAGACAGTGCTATGTGCTAAGCATACAAATAAGAACATAAACTTGGAGTTTATTTTAATCTAGCTTAGTCCCTCTTTTGTGACCCTGACTCGGCACAAGCCTGTCATGCTAATTCTGTCAGATGCCCTACCTTCTGGATTTTTCTGGCCGTGCTATTTAGCTCACTCCTTTCTCACCTGTGTTTCTCCTGAGCTGGAATTTGTACCTAAAGTCTTGATTTGAATATGATATTTTTAGAAGAATATATGTAATATATTTCCTGGAAGGATACACAAAGCATGTAACGTAGTGGAAGGATGAGAAGAGGGAGATGCCTTCTTTCTGTTATACCCTTTTCCTCTGCTTTTTGAATTTTCTTACCCTATCTACTTTACTGCTTAATTACCCACCCACCTCTTCTCCCGTTGCTTTGGCTCGCCTCTTTGCTGTGACCTTTGAATATTCCCAGCCTGCCTCTACAACTTTGCCTTGAGCCACTCTCTGCTTCATGGACTAGGATCTAACTAGAATCTCCTTTATTCTTTTTTGAGGTCCCTTCTCTATTAGGGCCTTTCCATTTGCCGTTCTCCCTGCCATGGCTTTCGTGAGCTCTTTCTCATGGCAAGTATTCGCTCTTCAGAGAGGACCTGAGTGGCTCAGTTGTTCAGCATCTGCCTTTGGCTCAGGTCATGATCCCAGGCTCCTGGGATGGAGCCCCACATTGGGCTCCCTGCTCAGCAGGAAGCCTGCTTCTCCCTCTCCCACTGCCCCTGTTTGTGTTTCCTTTCTCACTGTTGTCTCTGTCAAGTACATAAATAAAATCTTAAAAAACAAACAGACCGAGAGGACTTCCCAGGCCACATGATCTCAGCTTATCTGTACCACTAACATACCACTTCTTTATTTTCTTACCAGTGTCTGATACTATCTTAACTCATTTATTTGCCTACTTGTTATACTCTATTTCTCTTCCATGAGTATAATATCACCTGTCTGAGAGCAGGGATTTTGTCTGTCTTATTTAGCACTGTATTCCCTGATTCTAAAATTATACCTACCGCAGATAGGCACTAATTAAATATTTGTTGTTTTAATTATTCTAAAGGAATTTCTTCAGAGATTATCTAGGTGGTAAGATTATGGATCATATTTTTTTAATTTAAGAAAAGTATTGTTTTTTAAACCAACACACTCAGTTTTCTTTTTTTTTTTTTTAAGATTTTATTTTATTTATTTGAGAGAGAGAGACAGTGAGAGAGAGAATGAGCGAGGAGAAGGTCAGAGAGCGAAGCAGACTCCCCATGGAGCTGGGAGCCTGATGTGGGACTCGATCCCGGGACTCCAGGATCACGCCCTGAGCCGGAGGCAGTCGTTTAACCAACTGCGCCACCCAGGCGTCCCCACTCAGTTTTCTTTTCCAGATTACTTTATTATTCTGAGGATACTGATAGAACCCTACTCCCAAGCATTCTCAGACCCCAAGTAATGGAGATTCCTTAGCGGTGCATACTACCTCCTTATTTTGCAAATGAAGCAGTTGAGGATCCAGGAAATTATAACCTGTAGGAATCACAGAGCAGATTAACAGCAATCTAGGGGCTTTGGCTCAGAATACTGTTGTGACAGTTCAGCTCGGCTTCCTCTCCTTCCTTCCTGAGGATAGCTGCAAGAATGGTCATCATTTACTACACTATAGTTTCAGTTTGGTTTTTTATATACTGATAAGAACACAGAGGAAAGAATTGAGCTTTGAGTATCTCAGAGGCTTCTGAAAGTATGGGAACTTGCTTTCAGGGCAAGCGAAGTAATTCTGAAAGTTACATTCAGGGGTGCCTGGGTGACTCGGTCAAGCGTCCAGCTTTGATTTCGGCTCAGGTCATGATCTCAGGGTCATGGGATAAAGCCCTGGGTCCGGGGGCGCCTGGGTGGCTCAGTGGGTTAAGCCGCTGCCTTCGGCTCAGGTCATGATCTCAGGGTCCTGGGATCGAGTCCCTCATCGGGCTCTCTGCTCGGCAGGGAGCCTGCTTCCCTCTCTCTCTCTCTGCCTGCCTCTCCATCTACTTGTGATTTCTCTCTGTCAAATAAATAAATAAAATCTTTAAAAAAAAAAAAAAAAAGCCCTGGGGTCGTCTCCACGCTCAGTGGGGAATCTTCTAGAGATTCTTTCTCTCCCTCTCCACAGGCCCCCACCCAACCACCAACCCCCTACTATTGTGCACGGTGCACACATGCGCTCACTCTCTAAAATAAATCTTTTTAAAAAGTTGCTTTCAAATCCTCTTGGAGAAAGTATAACAAGGAGTTGTAAAAGATGTTGTGAATACGTATAGTGGCTAGTCCTAGTGCCTGGGTGCAGTGGTGGGCGATGAAACAGTACTTACGTTGTGAAAGCCCTGGTGTTTCAGAGTAAGAAGCCTGGGTTCCTGTCATGTAAGCTTCAGGAATTCTTTCTTTCTTTCTTTTTTTTAAAGATTATTTATTTATTTATTTCAGACAGAGAATGTGCAAGTAAGAGCATGGAGAGAGGGAGAGCTGGAGGCAGAGGGGGAGAGGGAGAAGCAGGCTACTGCGGAGCAGGGAGCCCACATGGGGCTTAGTCCCAGGACCCTGGGATCATGACCTGAGCCAAAGAAAGGTGCTTAACCTGACTGAGCCACCCAGGTGCCCTTTGATTTTATTTTTAAGTAATCTCTGCACCCAGCATGGGCTCCTGGAGATCAGGAGTCACACACTCCACCAACTGAGCCGGCCAGGTGCCCCCCACCCCACCTCGCTTTAGCAAGAGTACCAACTAGATGCATTTTTCTGGCAGTGGTAGAGGAATGAATTGATATCAGAGAGACCAGTCAGGTAGTAGGATTAGCTAGTAATGTAGATAGAAGAGGATTTGAAGGTAGGTAGTGGTAGCAGGAATTTGAAAGGTCAGATTTCTAAGTCTTCCAAAGGGAAATTCAAGAGACTGCATTCAGGGTGGAATTTGGGGACAGATTCATATAGAGAGTAAATGAGAAAGTTGGATTGAGTTTTTTAATATGGGTTCTCTGGGTGAAAATTTATGGTGTGAATTTTTTTTTTTAATACTTATTTATTTGACAGAGAGAGAGAGAGAGAGATCACAGGCAGAGAGAGGGGGGAAGCAGGCTCCCTGCTGAGCAGAGAGCCCTATTCCAGGCTCAATCCCAGGACCCTGAGATCATGACCTGAGCCAAAGGCAGAGGCTTAACCCACTGAGCCACCCAGGTGCCCCTATGGTGTGAATTTTTAATAAAGGATTAAATTAATGTCTGAGAGAAGATATAAGAAAAAGAGTAGGTAGGAAACAGACACTCAGTTTGGAGCACATAAGTTTGAGACACCTTAGGACAATATGTAAGTACGAATTTAACACCCAAGAACAGGTTTTTTTATTATTTGTGTTTTGAAGGAAGTCAAAGTCAAAAGAGGTGATGAGCTATCCCAGAGAACATATGGTGAAGGAGAAAAGAAGGCTGGGGATGGGGTCCTGGAGAAGTTCTATATTAAAGGAGGACAGAAGATACAGAAAGGAGTCAAATATGTGGGTATTTGGGAGGGAAAAAAAAGGAGAGCGAGCATTAAGCAAGTAGGAGAATGTCAGCAGTGTGACTCTTTGGATGAGTCCATAGAGGGAGCAGCAACTGGGCAATTCAACAGCCATTTGCAGCTGTAGGCAGAACGTGTAATATTGTGGCCCTTGTTGGCCATAAAGTTTAACTAGACCAGTATTCAGACTTTCAGCTAATACTGAAAATTATTAAGGGTTTATACTTTTCATGAATGCTGTTTTTTGTTCTAATCCAGTTATTGAAATAATCAGGACCTTGCCTAAGAAACAATCCACCAGCATTTGATTGAAAGCAGAGTTAGGTCAGGAGCCTATTTGTGGTAATGAAAGGATAAGCTATGTATTTAATTCATGGAAAAAGTGGCTAGCCTATGTTTTTATAATTCCTCAGACCTGAGTACAGATGTGGGTAGGCTCTTATGTATCTCCTGGGAGACTGAGGTGTGCCATGGCTCAGACACAGCATGGCTGGTTAAAGCTCTGTTCTTACACAGCTAATTTATACAAACCAGAGATAAAGCATGTAATAACGTAATCTCTACTGGAAGCCCTTTTGTATAGGAGCTGGTCTGAACAGTTTGAATATATAGCAAGTGGACTGATATCTCCTGATGTATCGCTGGATTCTTATCTAAGACCAAATCCTGGCCACAGTTTTCTTCTGCTTGCTTAAGGTTTGCTGAAAATCTAACACTAGAGGATAGAAGAGAATAGAAGAAAGAAAAGTCCAGAATTCTGAAATAGCCTTTCAGAAGTCTTTTGAACCATGGTTTTTGCAAGTTAAATACTTATTAATGGAGATAATCAATTTTAATTAATGGTAATATTCCTTAACGCTTTAGACAAGAATGTGCAAAAAAAGAATATCCATTTCTGGAAGTAGCTTTTGAATAAGAGCACTTTTTAAATATAAAATTATGCATGAAATCTACACTCAGTTTTGTTTTCATTTATTAGGATCCATGTTCTCACAAGCTATGAAGAAATGGGTGCAAGGAAATACTGACGAGGTAAATTCTACTTTTCATGTAAAGAAATTCCTGTCTAAGTAAGGTTTCAAGTTTTCTCTTTCTTTAGTTCCCATGTTCAAGTGTCATGGCGCATTGCTCCAGGCGGACCAAGAAGGGGTGGCCCTTGTTAGCATCTAACAGTAGCCTCACGGGGGGGCAGTGCAGGATCTTTAGTTCAGAGATTCTGGCCACTGAAAAATATCCGCGCCTTCAAGTTTGCATCAGTAGAATCAAAAAGCTCAACTTTTTCCTTCTTCACTGTCAGTTTTCAGAAAAGGATTGCTCTTTGACTAGTTAGTACATTGAGAGGTGTGAGTGGAAAAAGAAAAATTTTTGCTCTGATCATCTAATGTGAAAATAGTCAGGATGTTGGGTACCCAGTACCTAGAAGTAGGTACTAGGCCCTAGAAGACAGCGCGTGAACAGCACGTTAATGTAGCATGGCCAGAGGGTGGTGCAGGTCCATTCATACTTGGAATGTGCTGCTTATCCACGGGGTAGACATGATATGCGTAGATAGTTGTGTTAGAGCACTAATAATGTAAGTCTTGATTTTTCTAATAATAACCATTATCAACAGTTTGAGTCATTGGGTTTTTGTTTTGTTTTTAGGCCCAAGAAGAACTAGCTTGGAAGATTGCTAAAATGATAGTCAGTGATGTTATGCAACAGGCACAGTATGATCAACCTTTAGAGAAGTCTACAAAGGTAAGGATGACTTGTGTTCTGATCCAGCCTGTATAAAACTGAAAAGAATTAGATTCTAGATACATAAAAAAGACATAAGGCAGATTCTTTTGCCTTTGAAAAATTAGATTCTAGATACATAAAAAAGACATAAGGCAGATTCTTTGCCTTTAGAAACTGCCCTGTCATCATGAACAACTAGGAAACTAACAAACTAAATGAATCAGCTGTTTCCAGATCCTGGACAATAGGCAGAAGAGGTCTGTAATCCTTGAAAGAAGGGTAACATTGACACAATCCCTAGCTCACTGCCCAGAAGCAGTTTCCAAAGTACAGGGAGGGGGAGTCTACCAAAGTTCATAGTGTTGCTGAATTGAAGAGTCAGAAATCAAAGTTTGGATAGCCCAGGGTGGCTAGAAGTCATAGAGCACGTTACTAGAAAAGGAGCTTCACAGAAAGAAAACTCCAAAGTTTATCTCTTTCTGAGAGGTCCCTTGAAGTCCTTGGCCAAATACTGATCTATACATGTGTTGGGGGAAAATGCCCATTGGGAGGGAAACAAACTACCAGAAATTAGTAGGCTGAGCAATTCCTGAAACATGGGGTTAGGAATAGGTCACATCCTTACTGACTGGTGTGGATAGATCTCATAATGTACAAGACATTGAGTAGTGTCCTCAGAAACATCCCTTAATACTAGAGCTAAATTAGCCCTAGAATAAAACATTTAACCAAGCCTAAAAGCAACTTTGGAAAGGATCAAAACAAAGGCCAATCCTTTAAAGGAACACAGTAAAGTTCAGCACTCAACAGTGTAAAAATAACAGTGTCTGCCACCCACTGCATTACTGGGTATGCAAGGAAGGAGAAAAACTTGACCCACAATCGGGAGAAAACACAATCTGTAGAAACCACACCCTAAAAAAAAAAATACTGAGTACAAAAGAACTCAAGAAAAGGGGGAAAAGAGAAGAAAGACTCTAGTGGGACAAATGAAAGACAAATAGCAAGATAGCAGGTTTAAATGAAATAATATGAATTGCCATGTTAAATGCAAATGATCTAAATAGTCTAGTTAAAACATTATCTGATTAGAAAGTGGCAGAACCTACTTAGATGCTATCTGTAAGAAGCCGACTTTAAATATAAATATAAATATAAAGGCTAAAAGTAAAAGAATGGGAAAGATGTACCATGCAGACATTATCCAAAGTAATTTGGACTGTGGCACCTGGGTGGCTCAGGGGGTTATGCCTCTATCTTCAGCTCAGGTCATGATCTCAGGGTCCTGGGATGGAGCCCCACATCGGGCTCTCTGCTCAGTGGGGAGCCTGCTTCCCTCTCTCTCTCTCTGCCTGCCTCTCTGCCTACTTGTGATCTCTCTGTCAAATAAATAAATAAACTCTTTAAAAAAAAAGTAATTTGGACTGCATGTATTACTACAAGTCAGAGTAAACTTCAAATCAAGGAATATTATCAGGCAAAAAGAAAGACATTTTATATGATACAAAGATTAGTTCATCAAAAAGACATCAAGAATCCTAAATGTTATGCATTTAATAATAGATTGAAAACACACAAAGCAAAAACTGCTAGAACTACCAGGAAAATACACAAATCCATAGTGGATAATGTCTCAGTAATGAATAGAACAGCACCGTCAACCAGCTTGACTCAAGGGACATGTATAGACTGTGCATTCGGCAGATACTCTTTTGGCTTGCAAATACAACATTTATCAAGATATACTATATTCTGGGCCATAAAACAATTTTCAGGAAATTATAAGGATTGAAATATACAGTCTGTTTTCTTACCACAAAGGAATTACACAAGAAGTCAGTTACAGGAGGATATGTGGGAAATCCCCCAAGTATTTGGAAATTAAATAGCATACTTCTTAGTCTTCCATTGGTCAAAGAAGAAATCAAAATAGAAGTTAGAAAATATTTTGGACTGAATTAAAATGAAAACAGCAGTATCTGTAGAACTCTGCTAAAGCAGTCCTTAGAAGGAAATTTATAGCATTAAATGTTTATATTAGACAAAAAAAAAGTTTTCAATCTTCTGTCTTAAACTAGGGAATGAGTAAATTAAACCCAAAGAAGGAAATAGTGAAGATAAAAGTGAATATGGGGCGTACTTGGGTGACTTAGTTAAGCATCCGAATCTTTTTTTTTTTTTTTTTTTAAGATTTTTTATTTCTTTGACAGAGAGACACAGTGAGAGAGGGAACACAAGCATGGGGAGTGGGAGAGGGAGCAGGGAGCCTAATGCAGGGCTCAAACCCAGGACTCTGGGATATGACCTGAGCCGAAGGCAGGTGCTTAACAACTGAGCCATCCAGGCGCCCCAAGCATCTGACTCTTGATCTCAGTTCAGGATCCTCAGGGTCATGAGTTCAAGCCCCATGTTGGGCTTTAAAAAAAAAAAAAAAAAGAATATCAGTTACATAGATAATAGAGAAAAATCAAAAGCTGGCTCTTTAAAAAGACCAGTTACATTCATAAACCTCTACCAAGACTGGGGTGGGGAGGGAGAAGAGATTAGATAGAAATTACCAATACCAGGATTGAAAAAGGGGACATCACTACAGATCCTAAATTTACTAGAATGGTAATAGTAGAATCTTATGAATGACTTTATGCTAATAAATTCAACAGCCTGAATGAGATGGAGAAATTTCTTGAAATACATAAATTACCAAAGCTCACTCAAGAAGAAATAGGTAGCCTGAATAATACTGTGTCTGCTAAATTGAATTTGAGGAATTACTATCCAAAATATATACAGACTTGAATAGAAAAAAAGATTTTGAATTTAAAAATGGGCAAAAGACCCAGAAAGACCTTTTTCCAAAGACCTACAAATGGCCAAAAGGTACATGAAAAGGTGCTTGATATCACAAATCATTAGTGACGTACAAATTATAACCACAGTAAACTATCATTTCATACCTTTTAGGATAACTGTTACCAAAAAGATAAGCAATAACAAGTGTCGACAAGGATGTAAGAAAAAGGAACCCTTGTTCAGTGTTGGTGGGAATGGAAATTGGTACAAGCACCTTGGAAAATAGTATGAGGAGTCCTCAAAGAATTAATAATAGAACTACCGTATAGATCCAGCAGTCCTACTCTGGGTATATATTTGAAGAAAGTGAAATTATTACCTCAGAAAGATACCTGTACCCCCTGTTTATGTTGACTGCATAATTTATAATAGCCAGGTGTTACATAGAAATAACACAAGTGGCACTGACCGTTGAATGCACCAAGAAAATTTACCCATTAAAAAAAAATGAAATCCTGACGTTTGTGACAATATGGATGGACCTTGAGGACATTATGCCTAGTGAGATAAGTCAGACATAGACAAATACTGTATGATTTCTCTTGCATGTGGAATCCAAAAAAGCTGATCTCGTAGAAACAGAGTAAAATAGTAGTTACCAGGGACTGGGGGTTAGGAGAAATGAAGAGATGTTGGTCAGAGGATACAAACTTCCAGTTAGAAAATGGATTAGTTCTGGAGATCTAATGCATAGCGTGGGGACTCTAGTTAGTATTGTATTATATCCTTGGAAGTTGCTAATGCAATCGATCTTAAGTATTCTTAGTATTTTTTAAAAAGGTATTTATGTGAGGTGAAGGATGTATTAATCTTATTGTGGTAATATTTCACAAAATATATATTTATCTGATTATCACATTGTACACCTTAAACTTACATGGTATTATGTCAGTCATAACAACGAAATTGGGGGGTGGGAGAGAGAACATCAGGTTCCTTCCCACAAAGAAAGCTCCAGGCCTAGATGGAATTTAAAGAAGAAATAATACTGATTCTAGACAAAGTTCTAGGAAATTGAAGAAGAGGTAATATTTTCCAACACACTGTATGAAGCTAGCATTACCTTAACACCAAAGATAATACAAGAAAAGAAAACTACAAGCTAGTGTCTCTCTCGAACATACATATAAAATCCTTAGCAAAAATACAAGAAGGGGTGCCTAGGTGGTTCAGCTGGCTGTATCTTACTCTTGGTTTTGGCCCAGAATCATGAGATTGAGCCCTGCATCAGACTGCACACTTAGCAGGGAGGCTGCTTGAGATCTCTCCCGCTAGTGCTCTCAAATTAGTAAGTAAACAAATACAAGGAACCCAGTCATCAATATATAAAAAGGATAATACATCATAACAAGTGGGGTGTACCCCAGGAGAGCAGGTTTGCTTTGATAGTTGAAAATCAGTTGCTGGGATGCCTGGGTGGCTCAGTTGGCTAAGCATCTTGACTTCAGCTCAGGTCGTGATCTCAGTGTCCTAGAATCAAGCCCCACATTGAGCACTGCACTTAGCATGGACTCTGCTTGTCCCTCTCTCTGTCCCTCCCTCAACCGACTCATGCTCACTTTCTCTTTCTCTTTCTCTCTCCAGAATAAATAAATAAAATCTTTTTTTTAAAGGAAAAAATTGGAGTTATTCATCATAAAAAGAAAAACCTATGATCATCTCAGTAGATGAAAAAAAAGAATTTGACAGAATTCAACCACTAGCGATAAAACTCTCAGGAAACTAGGAACAGAATAGAAGAACCCCGTTAACCTGATAAAACTCACAGCTAAAATCACGTGTAATGGGGAAAGACTGCATAATTCTAGGAAGGAGGCAAGGACACTTTCACTGGAAGTCCTAGCCAGTGCAAAAAGGCAAAAAAGAAAAGGCCTGTAAATTGTAATGGAAGGAGTAAAACTGGTTTTCTTTGCAGAAGACCTTATCATTTATGTAGACATTCCTAAGGTTGCTTTATCCAGTATGGTTGTGACTAGCCATGTATGCACAGTACAGAACATTTCTGTTGTCACAGAAAGGTCTTTTGGACAGTAGTATTTTAAGGAGTCTATTAAAAAAAAAAGGGTTAGGACTAAGTTTAGCAATGCTAAATATTATAAGGTTAATATATAAAAATGAAGTACATTTCTATATAGCAGCAATTAACAGTCAGAAATTGAAATTTAAAAAAGGTTACAATCTACAGTAGCATCCTAAAACATAAAATTCTAAGAATATATTTACCAAAATGTCTGTAAGGTTTATACGATATAAACTGTAACTGAGCAGAATTAAAGATTTAAATAAATCAAGAGACGCAAATGTTGTTAATGTTAAGGTGCTGGTTTTCACCAGGATGATGGTGGTGGTGATGATGTTTGAGGTGTATAGCTGACTTACATTGTGTTAGTTTCGGGTCTACAACATAGGGATTTGATATTTATGTACGTTGCAAAATGATCTCAAATTTTTTTTCTTGTGATGAGAACTTTTAAGATTACTTTCCTAGCAACTTTCAAATATGTTATACAGTATTGACTCTCCATGCTGTACAAGATATCCAAGATTCAGTACAATCACAATAAAAATTCCTGCAGGGTGTTTTGTAGAAGTTGACCAGTTGACAAGATGATTATAAAACATAACTGGAAGATTTAAAGAAACTAGAATGACAGACATATAGGGTGGGGGGGCAGAGAAAAGTGAAAGACTAACAGTACGTGGACACATTTACTATTAAGCTGCACAATCAGGGCAGAGTGATATCAGCACAAGGGTAGACACAGAGAATACAGAAGTAGACCCAAATATATAGAGTCAGTTGATTTTTGACATACATGCCAAGGTAGTTCAGTGATAAAAAGCTAGTCTTTTCTTATTTACGGTACTAGGACATCAAGATATATGTATAGGAGGAAAATGAACCTTCTTCCTCATAGCACACGAGAATCCACTCAAAATGGATCATAGACCTAAATGTCAGAGCTAAAAACTAAAATCCATGGTTTGGGATTAGGCAGAGATTTCTTAGACATACGAAACATGAGCTATAAAGGAGAAAAATCGATAAATTGATCTTTATCCAAAGTAGAGACCTGTGCTTGTCCAAAGACCCTGTAAAGAAAATGAAAAGGCAAATTACAGACTGGGAGATGATATTTGCAGAACAACTTTTCTGAGAAAGGGGTTGTATTCAGAATATCCACAAGCTAATATTCTGTTTCTCTACAGCTTCACCAGCTGGTTCTAGTTGGGTGTGTGAGAGCCATGCAAGTGACCTTCAGAAAGTTGAGGGCTGCCGTGTAGCATACCCTGCCTCCCTCCCCACCCCCTCCGACACCCAGTCCTCTCTTCAAGCCAGACATTGCCAGTTTCTTCAATTTTTCTTTATCTAACTGGAGTTGATTCACAGAGACTTAAGCCAATAGGAGAATTTCTGTTACTATTCCTTATGAAGGCAGGAAACTACTACTCTGTTACTTACATTAGCAGAAATTGGGAATCAGAATTAAGTATGTTCAGATGACATCCCATGGAACCCACAGTGGTTCTGAGGGCTTGTGTTTTGACTGAGGCCCGGCAGACCCCTTTCTCTGCCTCTGTTTGCTCAGAGAACTGTCCTTACCAGAGCTTGATTTGATTTTGAACTTTGCACTGAGCTGATTCACACCAACTTTCTGTTCACTTTTGCAGATTCTACCCTCGTTTCTGTTTAAGGGTGATAATTTTTATCTATATTTATCTTCACTGGCTCAGGCAAACCTAAAATAGCAAAGAGCAAGATCAAGGTGTATGAAGTTGTGATTCCCCATTATCTTTGAGGATGAAATGTTTAACAATACGAAAAATGTCCTTTTAGGCTCCATTTTAGAAAATAGATATTTAAAATGAAGTCTTTTTATTTGAGTTGTATGTTCAGATTTTATTATCATGTGCTTTTTATTTTTAGGATATACAGATACATTTTGCTGTATTTTGGTTTTTGAAGCTTGCTAGCCTTTCTCTTTGGCTGGCTAAGATACCTATCCTGCCTGTCCTTAGGGATCTGCGGTGTGTTGGTATGGAAGAAGTGCTGGGCTAAACAGAACTTGTTTGTTCCACTTTTAATGAACATATGTGACCTTTTGCAAGTTATTTTCCTTTTCCAAGTCTTAGTTCCTCATCAGTAGATGAGAGAAATTGAACAAGACAGTCTCATAAGGTCTCGTTCTGAGTCTCATTCCATGATTTTATGAAAGTAAGACATCCTACTTCCATGAAAGATTACCCAGCCTCTCTAGCCCATGTTGAAGCCTCTCTTTGAATGTTTACTTTACGCTGGTCACTTAGGCATTTAATATAAACTACCTCACAGCATTTCTGAATTGTTGCATGTGTATATGTCCCAAGGACCTTGTCTTCTGGGATGTTTTTTTCCTCCCCAGTGCTGTGAGTAAAGGGGTCTCCACCTCAGGAACCTGGTGGGGAGAAATCAGAGGGTTTTTTTTTTCTTTCCAAAGGTATTGGAGTATTTAATATTATGGCTCTCCTGATATTGTGATATGAGATATCAGGATATTTCCTGATATTATGGCTATCCTGATATTATGGATCTCCTGATCTCCCACTCCCCTGTGGATTGTCATTTAAGTCATTTGGGGTTTTTCCCTGTTACAAACAGTACTTCAGTGAATGTGTGTGCATGCTCTTATGAGCATGGTGCACGGTTAATTCCTAGAAGGCAAATTACTCTGTCAAAGACTAGATGTTTCGTTCTACTATCTATTGCCAAAAGGGAAAGATAAAAGCGGACCTAGGTGCCAGTCCTTGTTATCTTAGGGTGAACTGCTTGACCTTTTTAAGCTTCCCTTCATTCATATGTAAATGAAATAGTTACAGCATTTTCCCTCAAGATTATAGTCAGATCCTCACTGTCAAAAGCACTAGTATGTAGTAAACACTAAGTGCTGGTTAACCTTAATCTGTCATGATAATATGTCCCTGGTTATAAAAATGCACCTTAACCTTTTTCTTTTCCCTTTTTTCAGCTATGACTCAAGACCTGAGAGAAAGGAAATCTGCTTTTGAAAAATAAGAGAACTTTTTTGCTCTGGTTGGATTCTTCAACACAGCCAATGAAAACAAAGCACTGTATTTCTTTTCAATGATATACCACTGTTGTTCCCAAGAAAGACTGGCAGACAATCCTAGACTTCCATCCTAAGCAGAGTGACATGTAGACATATTTGCTGCACATGATGTTCACACAGTGAAAGTCATAAAGAGACAAAGTGGTATTGTTTACATTACTAGAAAATTAATAGCTTTCCAATGGCAATAACCCATTTATGAACGAGTTTTAGTCCACTGGAATAGACAGGGACCACATACTGTGGGAGGCAGATAAGCGTAGAGCTGATACGTGATTGACACACATTCTGTAGCCGTGACCCATCCCTACAAGTATCCTAAAGCAGGTGCCGGAAGTGCTTTGCTTTGGCCTGAGCAGACAGGTGAGTCATCCCCTCCGAGAGCCAGGCAGCTCAGAGTGGCAGTGTGGTGCTAGCGGATTGTTTTCCTCCAGCAGACCCGGGTGAGGGCTCCTTGGCCGTCTTCCTTCACAGAGGCATTAATTTGGAAGGAGGCTAGCTGACTGGTCGAGTCTTGGTGACATTGTCCTTCCCTTGGGTGACAGTGTGCAATTTTCCATTTTAATTGCTCCTCAGATGCGGTGTACTGCAAACCAGTCTCCCCTGCTAACAAAAAGATGAGCCTCCTTTACTTTGAGCACGAAGACTTGCTCTTCTAGAATACTCTGCTCCAAGTTACTTAGCTTTCCCTTCAGAATACATAAGGAAAAGGAGCAGGAGTAACAATCACTCCAGTTTCCCCCTGTGATACCTTGGACAAAATGTTTATTCCCAGATTGTATGGGTTTTGTTTTGTTTTGTTCTTTTTTCTTTTTCTTTTTCTTTTTTTTTAAAGATTGGCAAGCAAGGTTTAGGGGGTGGGGCAAGAAAAGCACTTGACCTTGGCTGCCTCCCCTTTTTGCTGTGAGCTGGGAAGTGTGCACGTGGTGGCCTTTTCTCTTTCTGTCTCTAGGAGAGCAGGAGACTCCCTCACTGCACTTCCCTTGGTCAGCTACTGGGTGTGGGGCTCGCTGCCATTAGCAGGGCCGCCCCACTGGCGAGCACACTCCACGGGCCTGCGGTGCCCACGCCTCCTCACCATGCGTGACTGAGGAGGACGAACGTTCTCTTAGGTGTTACTGCTTTTGCTCAGACTTTGCAAAAAAAAAAAAAAAAAAAGGAAAAAAAGAAATTATATATATATATAAGTATATAATTATTAATCACCTCTGTCCTTGAGAAAGTCTTGAATGAATAGAGAATTTATTCCATTGCAATATTTGATTGTATAGAGGCACACTGTTTCATCAACAGAAGAAGCGAAAAGGCTGTGTATAAGTTTTTGGTACTATGTACCACCTCTGTTATTCTTCTAAAGCAAAGTATTCATGTACTTAAACCATATTCTATTTAATTGTGTTTGATTTGAAAATATATATATATATGAATTATATTTAAAATTGTGTCAACTTTCTGCTTTCAGGGCATTTATGGCTCTTCTACTGAAATGTGTTGATTCTTCGAAATATTTCCATTTGCTCTACAAAAACCCAGACATGAGCCACTCCTGGACTTAATCTTGTGTTTGGAGTGTACTGCATAGACTCTGAGGTTTTATTAGGTGTATTTGCTGTGATTAACTTATTTTGTTACTTTAACAAAATATTTCCATTCTTTCACTTTGCTTCAACCTTTAAGTAACAGAAAAGCAATATAAAGGTCATAGAATAAAATGTGGTTTTGGGTGACTCTTGCTGCCTCTGCATGTTTTGGAATAACAATTTCTCTAAGACACTAGGCTATTGAAGCTTGTGCTTTCAGTTACTATATAGTAATTTCTTCGTATACATTTTGTGCTTCTGAGCTAGAGATGGTCTGTTGTGATAAGGTTCTTAAAAGAGGAGAATAGCAAGTTGGAGACTTCATTACCTTCTTCTGCCCCACCTGCTGTGGGACACAGAGCAGATTGTGGCCTGAAGTTATTAGCCAGATTTAATATTTGATCAGAAGTAGATCTTTGTACTTAAGTTAAAATTGGAATTGGATTCAGTGTGACCTTGAGCACCACTGTGTTCCAGGCTCTGTGCAGTGCACCCACAAAATACGATGCCTCGGCAGGATTTTCATAGGCTCAAGGAATCTGTTAACATCCATCTTTATCGTGTTGCTGACACCAACCCAGATTGTTAGAACAGATGTTAGTGCAGAAGCGGTACCTTTGTAACTTGCCATGTCTTCATCTCTCCTGTAAGATTTGACGAAAGTAAAAAGCAAACATTAACCAAGTCCAGCAAAGAGCAATAAAAACAGGGAGCAACTTTTTGTAACATTTCCATCTTGGGTTTCAGTTTTCAGTAGAGCTTCATGAAATGTTAGTAGTGTTCGTGCCTGGAACTGGTCAGCAGGAACTTGGAGAGGAAGGTATCATAGGCATCGTAGGCAGTTACA